>NC_138753.1:31568420-32168420 GCF_965113315.1 Podarcis vaucheri
TCCTCCTCCTCCTCCTGTTTTTACTCCATTGTTTAAAAACCTCTGTCATAGCAATCCGATTTTAGCTATGCCTACTTCTTCCCTTTGCCCTTCTTTGCTTTGTATTGGAAAGCCAATATAGCATAAATGGGCTAGAAGGATATAGATGTAATTGCTGGTTCTCTTTCTTGCTGCCCAGGGGACTGGTAGAAAAGAGGAAAGTGGGCCTGACCCTTTCCTTCTCAGTTAAACACCATCTTCTCTCCCATCCCTCCCCAGCCTTTAGAAGTATAGGGTGTGTCTAATACCCATTCTACACAGAGAAGGCCTACTGGGTATCTATTGATATGGCTAACCAATTTCAGTAGGTTTATTCTGCAAATGCATTAGTTGGGTGCAGCCCAATAGATCTAATTGGATATGACCCACAGTATAAATCAGTGTTTCCCAAACACCTTATATCTGTGAGATTCTTTCCCCTCCATTAAATAAAGTGGGGACCCCCCCCCCAAGATGTGTAAGGGTAAGAGGATCACCACATTTGTGCCAGTGAAAGCTTTCCTTCCAGCACGAATAGCAGGGTAAAGGGTTAATCCTGCCAACTACTTCTGCCAGGTGCCAATCCAGATAGATCTCCCCCAACCATGTCTCTTATTTACTTTTAAAAGTCATAGAAGTGGGTGCAGCCACTTTTAGTTTAGCACCTAGCACTGCATTTGGCGCTCATGCTGTTCTGCCCAGGATCCTGACTTCTTCCATCCTAGATGCATGATAAGTTCAACATACTCATCTCTACTGTCAGCCTGCTGATTGTTGAATCCATCTTTTGTCCAGACTGTAGGAGCTCTCCTAAGCCCTACTACCATCTTGACTGTGAGTCCTGGAAGAATAGGGCCTGGAAGGGCAAGGCCCTGACTGACTCCAGCTACAAAAGCTGAGGCTGCTGAACAGACTCTTGGGCTGGGATATTGTTTAGGGGAGATAGTGAGGGGTGGTTGCTTTCATTGATATTATTATTTTTGCATCTTGAATTTAAATCTTATTATGATTTATGTGGAAATTGTTTAATTTGGTTGCTTACTTTTCGATAACATCTTTATAGTTTATGACTACATTCGTTACATTTGTAATTATGCAATTTTTTTTTATGTTGTAAGCCACCTTGAGCATGGTTTTAATTATGGAAAGGCAGCATACAAATCAAATGATGTACGTACTGCCACCCATGGACAGAGGCCCATCCCTCTCAGTGCTTCCGCCTTGAGCAGCAGACATTGTCCCAAACTCTTTCCAAGTCAGAGAACCAGCTGCATGTTAATTTCCTAAGTCATTTCCCCTAGAATCTCTTGTAATGGGGACTGTGTAAGCATGCAGATAGGTCACCAGTGCAAAGTCTGTTTATCTTGCAGTAATAACCTCTTTAGTCAACTCCTGATTCCCCTCTGGCTTTGCTTTCTTTGTACTCCCTATCTCAAGCCCTGGCTTTCAATCAAACTCACAGCGAGTTTGGATGCTGGGCTCTTTTTTGAATGGAAGCCTCCTTTAATAAACAAGCCCAGATTCCTTTCATTTATGTCCTTTCCAAAGCTGTAAAACCCTTTTCCTTCAAAACCCCACCAAGTCAATCATATCTCCAAGAGCTCATATATTCTGCCTACAAACTTGGAAGCAGAAGCAGAAGTGGGAGGAAGTTATATGGATTGTGTATGGAGGAAAGTAACTTAAATATGGAATCGGTAAATTGCTTTGCTTTTTAAGTTTTATCAGCAAGACATGCAGGAGCAATAAATAATCCAGGAAATGGTCAGGGAGTTCATTTTATGAAGCTCATCAGATAAAGTCACCTACAGGTAAAATCTAGTTACATCGGGCAAGGGTGAACTCTTACCTTCCACCGTAGGCCCCTCAAAGCATGTGTATCTTTATCACTCCTGACAATCTGTTTATCAGCAGTTGTTTGGCCATTCTGGGCTTCCTGCTGTGTCACTCAGAGATGGGAAATCTACTAAATATTTCATTGCATGAGTAAGTATGGAGCAAGGAGATGGAAGGCTCTGAAACAGGACGCTTGGGTCCTGAATGTAGCCCAAGAGTTAATCCACAGCAGATGGGGAGAGATGGTGCCACAGAACCTGTTCTCATCTTAGACAAATGGCATGAGAACAGCTTTTATTTATTCAGTCATTTATTTTTATTATATTTACATCAGATGCTCAGTGTGGCTTCTGCATAGTTCACTCACTCCTCAATTAATCCCCACAACAATCCTAAGAGGTACAATAGGCTGAGAGGCATTGGCATGCCCAAGGTCATGCAGGAAGCCTCATGGCTAAGTTGAGATCTGAGTCCTGGTCTCCCATGTCTTAGTCCAACATTCTAACCTCTACACCACACCGGCTGAGACAAAGGCGGCAAGTCTCAGACCTGGGAGCTAAATGTGACCCTCTAAACTTCTCTACCTGGCTCTCAACACTCACCTCAGGCCACACCTCTCACCAGTCCTGCTCCAAACACTCTTCTGTTGTTTTCACCTGTCTGTAATGTCTCTTGAACTATAATAATGCCTATTGCTTGCCAGGATGAAGGTTATTATTTATTGTTTATTCAGTTAGGTTAAAAGTGTGTGTGTGTGTGTGTGTGTGTGTGTGTAGAAGCCTCTGACATTTGCATGACTAGAATTCTGCCTATTGTACAGAGGGTAAGAGTCACACTTCCATTCCTATGCCTACTTTTTGCCTCTGTCCTTGCCCACTTTGCCTCTGGCCTTAGCACCACCTTATCCATTCAGGACCTGAAAATTGAGAGAACGTGGCCCCTGGGTAGAAAAATGGCCCACCAACCCTGTGCTGAGGGATATCTTCTTCATGGGCCTTTGGAGTAACATCAGAGCAGAATCCCTGGATGACATGCGACGAGTCTATGACATGGCTTCTGCCCACAACAGCATCAGCCTTCCAGCAGCACCACTATGGGACATGGGTGGCGCTATGGTCTAAACCACTGAGCCACTTCAGCTTGCCAATCAGAAGGTTGGTGATTCAAATCTCCGCAACGGGGTGAGCTCTGGTTGCTTTGTCCCAGCTCCTACCAACCTAGGAGTTTGAAAGCATGCCAGTACAAGTAGATAAATAGGTACCACTACCGTGGGAAGGTAAGCAGCATTTCTGTGCGCTCTGGCTTCCATCATGGTGTTCCATTGTGCCACAAGTGGTTTAGTTATGCTGTCCACATGACCTGGAAAGCTGCCTGTGAACAAATGCCAGCTCCCTCAGCCTGAAAGCAAGATGAGTGCCGCAACCCCATAGTCACCTTTGACTGGACTTAACTGCCCAGGGGTCCTTTGCCTTATGGGAAGGAGCCCTTGTGGTCTGGAGCTTTGGACATGAACTTCATGGCCTTGAAAGGAGCTGTAGAACTGTGGCTCCAATGCCATTTTAGTAACATCAGAAGGGACTGTGGAGCTATAGAATTCTGGGCTGTACTACTTCAAACTGCTGATTGGTAGGGTTTGTGGTTTCAAACAGTGACAAACCTTGGGGTCTCAGATTTCAGCAGTGCCCTGTGCAATGCCAAAATTCCACATCCCTCTGCGCCTCTCACCTGCCATTATGCATCGCAGATGTGGCGCCCCTGAGGTAGGTTGGCCATATGTCCTCTTTTTCCAGGACACATCTTTTTCATGGGTGGAGTCATCATAGTGATCCATAGTTAAAAAGAAGAAGTCGGCAAATGTGTCCTCTTTTTTTGCTCTTCAAAATATGGCAACCTGTGCCCAGTGTGCCTGAACAGGTTGGGCTTCCCTAAAACTGCCTCTGTTTCAATGCTCCTTCTGTCTGGGAAACCTGTGGCTCTCATCCAATATCCCTTTTCTCCTCCAAGGTAAAACATTAATCTAAATTTCTTATCAAAGGGAAAAGAAAGAAAGAAAAGAACAAGAAAGAAAAAAGAAAGAGAAAGGATAGAGGGAGAAAAGAGAATAGAAAAAAAGAATGTACTTCTGCTTCTCTATCACCAATTATATAAAAAGTAATTAGTCAAAAAAATTAACAACTGCACTCCAGAACATTTCTAGCTGCAAATAATATCTTCTGCGTGGTGATATTTCCCCCAACCCCCTCCCAGACCTCCCACTCAATTTTATCACCCAGAAAGCCCAATATAACTTTTTATTAATTAATATTTTCTAATATTCTGGAATTTTTCTGGCTCTTTGCAACATCTTTCTCTTTAAAATATTGAATGATAAGCAATGTATTTGTCTTTATATTCTAATAAAAATTATTCAAAAAGGAAAAAAAGGAAAAGGAAACACATGGCTCTCCATATGTTGTTGGACTCTACTGCGCAGCAGCCCTGGCAGCCAGGCGGTACTATGTTTAGGTATTTATTTATTTCACGAAATTCATATACCACATGATTATAAAAACAAAAAAACTCAAAATGGCTTAAATAAGATAAACCAGTAAAACCAAAAAAGATTTGCAGCTCTACTTTAAAACATACAAAAGTTAACGTACTAAACAGATAAAAATTACCTCAACTTTCTAAGCATCTCCAAAAAGAGTACAGTGAAGGTGCCTGCCTGATTTCAATAGGCAAGGAGTTCCAAAGTGTAGGCACTTCAACACTAATGTGTATGATGGGAGTTACTGTCCAGTAATATTTGGAGGGCCACAGGCCCCTCTTCCTTGTCAAAAAGGCAACACTACCAAGAAAGAAGGAACTATCTTGGGCAGCAAAATTCAGATGTCATTTTTTTGCTTTAGGGCGTATGTTCCATGTGGCAGGGACCAATGGGCTGGATTAAACAACACAGGTGTGCTAGCAGGAGTCAGTGCAACAGGTTCCACTAATGCAATGGCATTTTCCTCTTCTCCTCCCCCTGTACCCCCCAAATCATCTCTGGTGGTCTGGAGAACCCCAATAACAGCATGTGGAGGCAGAAGAGATATTGCTTCATCAGGCAAGCTGGAAATGACTGTGTGCTGATGGAAGAATGTGATGTTGAATTCCTCTCAATTTCTTTCAATAGGGAGATTGGGCTTCCATGAGGGTTGTGGAATATATGAATTGAACTTATCCCTTTCTGCTCTTATCATTGTCAGCCACTGTCGCTAACTAGCTTCTTAAGGTGCTACTTGCCATAAGCAGTTAACAGCAAGTGTCTTTCCCTATTTATTCAATCAACCTGCCATGGAGGTTACGGATTTCTAGTGCATCAGTGTGAAATCTGACTACCAGATTATGCCTTTGGTGCTCAACTGTCAGTCTCAAGATATCCCCTTTGAAAGCTCAGGTGAGTGGAAAAAGCAAAGCAAAACAAAACAACAGTGACAGGCATCTAGGTAGACTGTTTCACTGATTCATAGCTCAACTTAACTAGAAGGAATAAACCCTTCCAGCTAAGGTAGTCCCCTAACAAGGCATCTTGTTGAGTCTCTGTGTTAGATGCTGATGGAGCGATTAGACATGCTTACATCACTTTGAGCACATGGCACACACTCTTCAATAGATCCGAAATGCCAAACTGACATTCTGGAAACAGTATTGCAAATTTGAACTCTTCCAGCTTTGGGGAACTGAAGGATGCAGATGTTCTTTTTTTCCCTTCTTGACATAGAGAGTGTGCTTTAATTTCCAAATAGAACTGAAGACATATTTAAGCATTCCAGCTGACATTGCAGAAGTGACACCATCAGAAAATAGTCATTTTCCTCTGCAAAAATAAGTACAATTACCACAAAGTTGTGTACAAAGCAGAAGTTGAGTATTGTAAAGTTTATGCTTGGACAAAATGTCTGAGGAATTTTTTTTCCATTTCCCCCTGAAAAAATCAGAGGAGTTTTGAGCAGTGGCCATAGCAGTCTTCCCCATCAGCACCATTTATAGACTATCACTGGATTTTGCCTTCAGCAAAAATTGAACCACATTTGGAAGCTACTCATAAGGAAAACATCTGAGAAATTCTGAGATAATTTTATGGAGGATACTGGAGGAGATTCAAACTTATGAGTAATTGCATAGAGGCCACTAGTGATGCTATCATAGTTAAATGCACCGGCACCAACTCTAGGAGGTCCTGGGTGCCTGGGCACCCACACAGCGGGGCTCTGACGTGACTTCTGGTTTCTACCAGAAGTTGCATTGGAGGCCTCATGAGACCTCCAATGTGAAGTCTGAGGCCCCATGAGGCCTCAGAAACACCACTGCAATGCACTGACGTAACATGACATTGTGACATCATGACATTATGTTATGTCACAGGTGCCATTGGGCATCCATAATCTAGGGCCTAAGTTGGTGTTTTGGTTAAATGCATGACTCTGTTGGTTCTTTAGGACTTAACTTACCTAAGTGTGTAGACTAAAAGGGTAAAGGTAAAAGACCCCTGACAGTTAAGTCCAGTCATGGACGACTCTGGGGTTGCACGCTCATCTCGCTCTATAGGCCGAGGGAGCCAGCGTTTGTCCACAGACAGTTTTTCTGGGTCATGTGCCCAGCATGACTAAGCCACTTCTGGCAAAACCAGAGCAGCGCACAGAAACACCATTTACCTTCCTGCCGGAGCAGTACCTATTTATCTACTTGCACTTTGACGTGCTTTCGAACTGCTAGGTTGGCAGGAGCTGGGACCGAACAGCAGGAGCTCACCCCGTCGAGGGGAATCAAACCTCCAACCTTCTGATCGGCAAGCCCTAGGCTCAGTGGTTTAGACCACAGCGCCACTCACATCCCAAGTATCTACTTTTCATGCACATATATATACATACATAATTTTATTTGCATGCTGCCTTTCCACATCTCAAACCGTGCTCAAGGCAATTTACAATATGAAAGTAACAAAAGTAGTCATAAACAATACATAAAAGTATTAAACAAATACTCAACCAAACTGAACAATTTCCGCATAAACCACAATGAGATTTATAATAAAAATACAAATTCAACAACAATAAATACCACTAAAGCACAGAGAGGTCGAGATCCTGCATCTTCTGCTCTTCAGTCACTGTGAAGTTTTTGTTCCCAGGGATGAGAGAGTCTCAATTTTTTCTGCTGGATGAGCCTCTTCCACTTTTCTTTTATGTTTGCTAAGCAGCAAGTTTAATGGGGTTTTGTTCTCTTTAGTTTTTGACAGATTATGTAACACAGCAGCAAAATGATGGCAATTCCTGGTGTGATGTAGATCCAGATATGTGTGCGTCCTGAACCTGAAACAGGCATATTAATGAAAAATTGAAGCACACAGGATTCATTTTGCTGATAAACAGGCTGGTACTCTCCAGCAAGTCCTTCATAAGCATTCTTGATAGCAAGGCCACTGTCAGATATATAGAACTGCTCTTCGTACGTGCCAACACTGTGATTCAGGTGTCCCTTGGCTATGCTCAAGATATGTTGCCAAACAGAGGAGGAATAGTTCTTTTTGTATAAAGTAATAATATTGGAATGGTTCAATATATTAGGAATGATCATCCCAGAGGAACTTTCTAGTATGGAGAGATTGGCTGAACAAGTTGGTATTTTCCAGCAAACCATTTGCTAGTACAGTCATACCTTGGGTTACAGATGCTTTGGGTTGTGCACCGCACCAAACCTGGAAGTACTGGAACAGGTTATTTCCAGGTTTCGGCGCTTGCACATGCACAGAAACACTAAATCATGCTTTGCACACAAGCAGAAGCATTGAATCGGAACCCTCATGTGCGCAGACGTGGGGCTGCGGGTCGCGAACTCTGTGGGTAGTGAACGTGCCTCCCGCATGGATCACATTTGAAACTCGAATGTCCACTGTATTCTTAATAAAGAGGTCATTTTCCAGTATAGAGAAGTGTTCCTCAAATGCACTTTCATAGACACTCAGTTTTTCTCTATTTGTTATGGCTAATATGGTATCATCAGGAGCAGAGGAACTGCTCTTATGAAATAAAAGAAGGTCGGGATTTCTGGAAACATCAGCAATGATCATCCCAGATGAACCTTCTGGTACTGAGAGATTAGCAGAAGGGCAGTGTGTGGAACCCAAAACGTTTGCCAACTTCGATGGGCAGGATAGCAGCAGGGTACGGGAGAAGCCTTCTCCACACTGTAGGCCCCCATTGCCTTCACCCCCGGCTCCTTCTCAGACCAGCACTGCTGCCATGCATTCTTTACCAATGACACCACAAACAAACTTCCACTGAGGTCCAAGACGGGGGGGGGGATGCATGCACAACACCCCAAGTTCAATCTTGGCATCTCCAGGTAGAGCTGGGAGAGAACCTTGTGTGGCCCAATATAAGTCAGCTTCCTATGTTTCCATGTAATTTTTCTGCCTGAGAAAAAGCAGTAAATGGTCTATCCCCCACCATGGCGCATATTAATACCCATAACTGGCCAAGTTATTTTGTCACCTGATGCAGATCTCTCCTTGCATGGCAGTAAATAATACAAAAGACCAACCATAATTATGATGCCTTAAATAACTAAGAATCAGCCACCTGAGTTAGTCATGTCTTTCTGTCTAATGGTAGAGCTGGCCTTGCTGATCGCAATACAGAAACGTGCAAGAAAATCCATCACAACACTGTTTTAGACATCTTGCATTCATCTGTCAAATTGCCTGTGGCTTAGCTGCCAAGTTGCCTGAGATTTACGCCTTGCGGGAGGGAATTTTCAAAAAGCAAATGTGAGTTAAAGTGAGGCTCCATTGGGCATGATTTGATCTGGCGTCAACCAGTCTCTTTTCCTCTTCTGTCCAACTCTAAGAGGCACATAGGAAATGTAGGTGGTTTTATTTGTGATTATTTTATTAATAATGTCAGCACAGAAAGACACTGTCATATTACAGGAACGAAAACAAAATATGTTGTCAGTGCACATGAACAAAAGCTTGTGGTTCTTGGGCATCCGCCTGTTGAAACACACACACAAACCAATTTGTCAAATGGAAAACCACCTTGGAGGCTGGCCGATTTAATATGGAATGAGCTTTTGTGGATCACAGTCCACCTCATTGGATACATGATCTTGAATTGGCAGTTCTTGCATCTGATGAAGGGGCACTTAGATCAGCAGGAGCTTGTGCTGTGTTGAATTTTGAGGTGCTGCTAGCCCCTTTGTGGTCTTAAATGAAAAAAGAAAGATTCCCCCCCCCACCTCCACTGCTTTTTCTTTCTCATGCTTTTTCTTTCTCCCCACTTCCTGCCTTCCTTTCATAGTGTGGTCTCTGTGTGAATTGTTTCTTAAGTAGCATTGGTTTGGATTTCTTTGCCAGAGTTATTTCCTCTGGCTACTGTCTCTTAATATTTTTAGCGACTTTTCACTCCAGATGGAGAAGCTGATGGCAGCTCCAATAAAACACCCTGTTTTTATGCTTCCATTTCAGCAGGGAGAGACTGGTGTGTGTGTGTGTCCCCTGTTCTCCTCCTCGCTTATTTATTTATTTCAGGGAACAGAAAGCAATATATCTCAGCAGTTTAATTATGCTTGAATGTTAGTAAATCTGTAGATGGACAACAGCTGCTACTCAGAGAAGGCCACACTGCAAGTAGCAATCTTTAGCTTTCCTATTAAAAAGGAAGAGAAAGAGTTCACACCTTAGTGGGGCTTGTGATGTTAGTGATTTTTGTCCCCTTTCCTTGGCTGTAAATGTTATATTGACACTTCGCACCATAGGAGGGAACAGTGGCGGGGGTTTTCTGTGCCACTACTAGTTCTGCTGCACACTCCTAACCATGTCTACTTGGAACAGAGTCCTATTGCATTTAATGGGGCTCACTCCCAGGTAAGCAGGTGCACAGCCTTTGCTGGCACATCCCAAATGCCTTGTATTTCTGCAGTTACTCTTCCACCTCCCCTCCCCTCTCCCCAAACATTTCCACAGAGGCTTGTCTGCCAGTCAGCAGCATATTAGCAATCAATACTCCTTTATGTATAATGTGCAACATGCTCACGCTAGAAATGGGAAATTTGAGGATTTATTTGAGAGCTTTTCCAAAGCAAGCAAGCAGTAAGAGGAAGGGGGAAAGGACCAAAAAGAAAAAGAAAAGAAAGTATGATTGCAGCAGTAGTTCAGGGGAAGTTTGACAAGGGAGCTTGCGGGTAGTGAAGGAAGATGGGTGTGAAATGATCTCTTTCCTGCACGCCTAATTTACGAGGCTGACAATACAATGCCGTTAGGGCACATCTATCTTCAGGTACAACAAATAAATAAATAACTTCCTTTCCAAAAAAAAAAAAAAGAAAATAAAAAAGCTTACAAGCCTTTCAGCATTGGCCATTCTGGAAAGACAGGAGCTATTCTTCAAAAACCCATGTATCTTCTTCATCCCCCCCCCCTTCTAATCTTGGCATTGCCATAAATAAAATTATTTATCTCCCAAATTTAAATGTGCTCCACCTTTTTAGTACACAGTAAATCCTTCCCTTCCCTTGTATATTTATTTATTGGTTTGCCTTCTGCTTCCCTAGTGCGTTACATATGCAGTTGCTCAATATCCACCCCTACGTGGCATTTTCCAAACAAATAAGTAAAACAATTGTTTTTCCTATGTAGTCCACACACAATCAAGATCTTTTTGCACCTGGAAAAGTACTTATTGAGAAGCTGGCTTCATTCAGAAAATAAAAGCTCGTTGTAGACTGATTCGGCATTACCCTACTGTGTGTGGATTTGAAAACAGATAAATGCATTCCAGTAGAGTGTGTTTGTGCCTGTGTGTTTGTGTGTGTGCATCCACACCTACCCAATGATGTTGTGGGTGGGCATATACCAATCACCACTTCCTTCTTTATTCACCTGGGGCATGTGCAGGGAGGTAAAGGTGTCAAGAACCTGATCACAGGGAAGGTTGTCAAATGCATATTAATTAACCACACCCACCGTTGTGTATGTCAGGATCTAGTATTAGTCCAGAATAAAAGCAGCAAGTTGAGGACAAGGATGAATGGTTCCAGATCTGGGGGGAAACACTACATTTTTGTGCTACAAATGGGTTAGTGTGAACCTAACGCTCTTGTTCAAACCCCCCTTTGCCTACATCCATTGTCCATACACCAATGCCTTTCCTTTCCCAAATCTCCACCTCTTTACCCAGGGTTTTTCTTTCTTCCTGTAGGATCTTATCATGTCTATTTGTGGCAGCTTGAGATTCTTAGCCTCACGGTAGCTCAGTCAACAGCAGGCAGGGTTCCTTCTGCCTGCCCTCCTTTCTCCCCCATTATGGCACCCAGTAGTCCTGAATGCGGGATACTTACTTTGCAAATAGGGAAGTGATAAATAAGCAGCAATTAAGGAGGGATGAATTAGAAATAAACAAATGGGTCCTGATTTTGAAAAACACTGAGGAGCCTATATCCACCCTCATAAATACATTTATTTTATGTTAAGCAACAGCAATATGCTTTTTAAAAAATTGCCATCATTTTCAGGCTGTTAAAAGATGTTGAAGTGAACTGTGTTCTGCCCATGCACACCTCCACAGTGGTGATTAAAATTCTGCTACCAGTTGTATACCAGCTGAGATGCTTCTTGGAAGTGGCATGTATGATTTAGCATAGCAGACAGGGAGTCATATGGCTTATTCACACAACTGGCTTGACTTGGCAATGTGACCAATTCGGATGGTCCGCCCCCACCACTTAATGGATCCAAATGGTTTCCAGAGAGTGGTAGGGGATGCTTTATCCCATGTTGATGGCCTTTTAGCTGATTCCCTGGTGGCCCGCTGGAATGTGGAGTTAAACCAGGGCTATTGACTGTTTGGCTCCGAAGCGCCCTCTCCGATTGCATGGAGCCCGGACAGCCCCGTGGTTTTCCATGGATCTGAGGGCAATGAAACAATCGTTGAGACGGCTAGAGCGCCGGTGGTGGATAACTCATTCCGAATCTGACCAGACACAGGTTAGAGCTCAACATCGAGCCTACCAAGTGATGATAGCGAAGAAGAATTTCTTCACCGCCTCTATTGCATCTGCAGAAAACAGCAGCAGGAGACTTTTTCAGGTGGTTCACAATTTAGCGGAACCACCTGCAACATCGGGGCCCAGTACGGGCCACATGTTCTCCTGCAATGATTTTGCAAAGTTTTTTGCAGATAAAATCGCTCAGATTCGGGAAGAAATAGACTCCACCGTGGGAGCAGGGCCGGGGCGGGAGAGTGCTAGAGTTTGTCTAGTCAAGTTCAGTGGGATCAGTTCCAATCTGTTACCTCCGAGGATGTGGACAGGCTGCTTGGACGAGTGAAACCAACCACCTGTCTCCTGGATCCTTGCCCATCCTGGCTTATAAAAGCTAGCCGGGAAGGACTGGGCGATGGGCTTCGTGGGGTGGTGAATGCTTCCCTCCGTGAGGGAGCCTTCCCAGACCCGCTGAAAGAGGCAGTTATTAAACCGCTTCTTAAAAAACCATCTTTAGATGCGGCCACGATAGCCAACTATCGCCCAGTCTCTAATCTTCCATTCTTGGGCAAGGTGATTGAGCGAGCAGTTGCTGAAAAACTCCAGGCACGCCTGGAAGAAGCGGACCATTTGGATCCCTTCCAGTCGGGATTCAGGCCTCATCATGGGACTGAAACTGCCTTGGTCGCACTGGTTGATGATCTCCGGTGGGCTAGGGACAAAGGTGAGAGCTGTTTCCTAGTTCTGCTGGATCTCTCAGCGGCGTTTGATACCATCGACCACAACATCATTCTGGACCGTCTTGAGGGGCTGGGAGCTGGGGGCACTGTCATACAGTGGTTCCGCTCCTTCCTCCTGGGCCGTGTTCAGAAAGTGGTGGGGGGGATGAGTGTTCAGACCCCTGGGCTCTCACTTGTGGGGTGCCTCAGGGTTCTGTCCTCTCCCCCATGCTTTTCAACATTTACATGCAGCCGCTGGGAGAGATCATCAGGAGGTTAGGGCTGGGTGTTCATCAGTATGCGGATGATACCCAGCTCCACCTCTCTTTTAAATCAGAACCAGTGAAGGCGGTGAAGGTCCTGTGTGAGTGTCTGCAGGCGGTTGGAGGATGGATGGCGGCTAACAGATTGAGGTTGAATCCTGACAAGACAGAAGTACTGTTTTTGGGGGACAGGAGGTGGGCAGGTGTGGAGGATTCCCTGGTCCTGAATGGGGTAACTGTGCCCCTGAAGGACCAGGTGCACAGCCTGGGAGTCATTTTGGACTCCCGTCCATGGAGGCACAGGTCAAATCTGTGTCCAGGGCAGCTGTTTACCAGCTCCATCTGGTACATAGGCTGAGACCCTATCTGCCTGCGGACTGCCTTGCCAGAGTGGTGCATGCTCTGGCTATCTCCCGCTTGGACTACTGCAATGCACTCTACGTGGGGCTACCTTTGAAGGTGACTTGGAAACTACAACTAATCCAGAATGCGGCAGCTAGACTGGTGACTGGGGGCGGCCGCCGAGACCATATAACACCGGTCTTGAAAGACCTACATTGGCTCCCAGTGCGTTTCTGAGCACAATTCAAAGTGTTGGTGCTGACCTTTAAAGCCCTAAACGGCCTCGGTCCAGTATACCTGAAGGAGCGTCTCCACCCCCATCGTTCTGCCCGGACACTGAGGTCCATCGCCGAGGGCCTTCTGGCGGTTCCCTCATTGCGAGAAGCAAAGCTACAGGGAACCAGGCAGAGGGCCTTCTCGGTAGTGGCACCCACCCTGTGGAACGCCCTTCCAGCAGATGTCAAAGCAATAAACAACTACCTTACATTCAGAAGACATCTTAAGGCAGCCCTGGTTCAGGGAAGTTTTTAACGTGTGATATTTTACTGTATTTTTGGTTTCTATGGAAGCCGCCCAGAGTGGCTGGAGAGGCCCAGCCAGATGGACGGGGTATAAATAATAAATTATTATTGTTGTTGTTGTTGTTGTTGTTGTTATGATAAAGCTGCCACAGGCTGACAAGAAGGAACTGCTCTTGGTTCTGTTCTGCTGTACATTGCAATTTCATCCCATGGAGTCCTTGCTCAACCCTAAGTTCCTCCTCAGTGATGAGGGGATTCCTGCTTTGTGCCATATAATTACCGCACAGTGACAGAGCACATTTTATGCATGCAAAGGGTACAGGTTCAACTTGCAACATCTCCAAGTACTGTGGAAAAAGAGCCCACTCTGAAACTGCTACCAGTCATTGTGGACCAGCAGCTGCCAACATGGTGCCCTCTAGATGCTGTTGGACTCCAACTAGAATCCTCCTTGACCACTAGGCATATTGGCTGGGGCTGATGGGAGTTGGAATTCACAACAATTGGAAAGTGCCACATTAGCTATCCCTGGTGTAGGCTATACAGAACTAGATGAATCAACAGACTGACTCCGTATAAGGCAGCTTCCTGCATTTTTCATGTGAATAGCAATGGGAAAGCAGTTAATATTTCTTGTGCAAACTGATGGAGAACCCACTATCAGCATTGTCTTTGCTGATTCCTTCTGTAGCCTGTGATAGCATTTGGAGTTCAAATGCATCAGCAGAAACTTGAATTGTGCACTGAATCCCTGCTAAGAGAAATAGGCTTTTTTCTGGATGTGGTCACACTGAGATTTTGTGTATGGAAAATAAGAAAGCTAAGCTTGTTATAGGAAATACATGTTGGATGGGAAAGATCCCAGATCTAAGATAGAGATGCAAAGAGACATGCTTGGGTTTTCATCTCTGCAGGAGAAATAGCCAAAGTGTCTTTCCCCAAAGACTAGAGGGTCTAAGAAGAATGAGGAAGTGACATCAGCAACCCCCAGATTATCAGTCTAGCTCCTGAGGAAAGGTCAACATAGGTTAGATTAGCAAGACAGTCTAGGAAGTGTGGAGTTTCCTCCCTCTATTTCCTTCCTCCTCCCATGCAAATCCACCAGCCTTAACACAAGGCTGCTCAGCCTCTCCCCTGCTTCATTCTATGGATGAATCTTAGATTATTTTTCAGATAATTCCAACATAATGGGAGTGTACTTGCTATCTACATCTAACTTTTCCTTAGTTTCAGAAACCTGGATCTTTGTTGCATGGATAGCTTCGTTTCCCAGCCTGGACTTGAAATAAATAAAATTTTAGAGTCATGAAGAACTAGTACACTGGAGGAGTAGAACCCCTTTTTCCTGATGTTCTAGTTTTCTGTGAATGGGAACTTTCTTGTCTGGGACACCATTTGCACATAAATCTCCCACAGAGGCTGAATTAAGACGTGTTGAGGCCGAAAACCGTGCCAAGTTTAAGAGGCCCACTGGCATCACCAGGGATGTAAGAAGGCATTGATTTGTGCTCCAGCTTGTGTTCAGCACATGTTTATCATCTTGATTTCTGTTGTGATGGGATTTTATATAATTAATCACAAAATTAATTGTGTTATCATAACATTATTGCACACCATTCAAAGGAATCACAATGCAAATGAGGGAGGGGAGTCATCAATTACATTTGCAGACTGAAAACAACAGCAACTATATAACCATCACTGGAATGATTTCCATGCTGGGCATGGGATAAATAAGCGAACATTTGCAATGTCCTGTTTCCATTTCACTGACATCCTTAAGCATTCCCAAAAGATAAGTTTTATTCTAACGGAAATGACAATGGAAATAGAAATAGATATAATAAAGCTTTATATTTACATAAATACTGGTACATAGGCCAGAATGCAACTGAAAACAAAGGGTCTTATCCAATGATAGTCCTACTCAGAGTAGACTCACTGGAATGAATAGATGTGGCTAACTTGAGTCAATTACTTTTAATGGGTTTGCTCTAAGTCAAAATTATTTGAATCATATTTGGATATTTCAGATTATGAAGTCTCTCATAATCTGAAGCCCTAAACTGTAGCTTACTTAGCTTTTGTCTTAAGTAAGCTACGGCTCATTCAATTTCTCTCTGAACTGGTATAGTTCATAAAAAGTTGCATTGGCTCTGAGTCAGTACAGGTACCCCACTTCAGGTTCCCATTGCAGAAATGATGTTTCTCTGTGTTAAAGTTCAAAGTACGACCCAGGATAGAATTCATACCCACACATCTATGGCGCTCAGCTTGGAAGCCCAATGTTATGGCAGTCCTTTGTGCCAATCACACTAATCTGATCCAAGCATATGTCAGAATTAAATTAGTTTTAAAGTCCCTACAAGATTTTATTTTTATTTTTTGCTAAGCTCAAAATATTTGGGGGTGTGGTAGGAGGTGCATTAAAATCCATGTCTGTTGTGAACATGTTTCTGGCTCTGTGTCTCAGTTTCCCATTTGTATCATCTTGAGACCATAAAGGTAAAGGGACCCCTGACTGTTAAGTCCAGTCGCGAACGACTCTGGGGTTATGGTCTCATCTCGCTTTACTGGCCAAGGGAGCCGGCATACAGCTTCCGGGTCATGTGGCCAGCATGACTAAGCCACTTCTGGTGAACCAGAGCAGTGCAAGGAAACACCGTTTACCTTCCCGCCGGAGTGGTACCTATTTATTTACTTGCACTTTGACGTGCTTTCGAACTGCTAGGTTGGCAATAACAAACTGTGGTATAAACACACCTGAGCTAAAGAGAAGGAGTGACATGTTACCATGTGTATAATACTATAATTGCTCCCCAGGATGCCAGTTGATAGTATAGGTGATATCATTCTTGGTGATATCATGGACATGCTTTCAATTCTCTTCTTGCTTGATTCCTATAATTAAGAGAGCTTGGGTTGCCATCATTAAGAGACACAAAATGTATGCCCTCTGCCTGCAGCAAGCCTCATGGTTACTCAACCTCTTGTGATTTTTCCAGAACTTCTGACATTATCAAGTCTTTTTTTTTTTTTTTTGCTTGCCTTATTAATGCACTGATTTAATCTGTTAAAAAAGGAGGGTGAGTTTGCAGCAGAGATAATCTGCTTGCAGAGGCAAAATCCTTGATATTTTAATGGTGAGCATTCAGCATTAGGTGTGCATTGCTATTATTCTTTTATGGAAGGACAGGAAAGAATAGTTCAGGCTAGGTTTGCCTAAGGTGCTCCCTATTATATTGTTAAATGATTATTATCAGATTGTTATGAATGAGTCTTGGTTTGGGCTGGAGAGATTTAATGAGAACTGCTTAAAAGCCCTTACAGGTCAAACCTCAGGATGGCATGGGAGTTTATCCGAGCCTGGCTCAGATTTCAACCAAGAGGCTTCATAGGACCCAACTCTAAATCAAAAACAAGCCTCCTGACCCCAAACTTTTATTTCTTCCATAATCTGAACACTTGGGAAAGTTAGTTCCATGGTGTACCTTTTCACCTCCTATGTCTCACTTTGAGTAGGGTGACTATTACCTTTTTTACCTATGTATGCATCAACACAAAAAGAGGAAACAGGAGTGGTTTGTGAGGAGGGGTGGCACTGCATACCTGGACTCCCATTACCCTTGGGCTTATCCACACTAACCTTTTGCTGTGCTCTTTCCAACCAGAGGTCCACATTTTATCACTCTGTGTCCGAGCTTGCATTTCTTTTTTGCCCTGAGCTTTCCCCACAAAAACTTGCTCTTCAAATCAGAGCAAATGTCAATCCAGGTTTTCTGCAGACTGATGTTTGCTCTGATTGAGCTTTAAAGAGTGGGTTTTAGTAGGGAAAGTTTTGAGAGAGAGAGAAGGGTGTTTGGACATGGAGCTTTAAAACATGGAGTGTGCCTGAAAAGAGCAGAGAAAAGGTAAGTGTGAATAAGCCCGTAGTCACTGCTGCTTGCTGGGAAGGAGAGTAGAGACAGCAGAAAGGTTGTGTAGACACGTTGGTTTTGCCAATCTGGCATCCCTACCAATACACCTCCTCATCACTTCACCCTCTCTCTCTCCCTCCTGGACCCTGTTAGTGACTCTGCTTCTGGGAGGCAAAATGCAGAGTGGTTCCCCTCATCAACTTCTCCTGACCAAAAGGAGGGAAACAACTTTGCATAAAATCTACATGTGCTCATTTATATTTACTGGTGCAGATTTATATATCAGTTGCTATAATTTAAATAGAAATGCAATACAACTCATCATAGTGAGGATAGCTGTGAACTGCTGACCTGCGAGTGCCTGCTGGGTCAGTGTACTAACTGTTGGCAAGCAACTTATCTTTCAGCCACACCTGGACCACACAGCCATTCAGATTGTAAATTAGAACACAAGGCCGCTCTAACTGGATGCTAATAGAGCAACTTATCTCATTCAGCTTGCATGAAGGTTGGGGGGGGGACATGCAGGAGTGGGGAAGGGAGGCCCAGTCTCTACCAAGGATGAGCAGGAGTCATTCCACCACCCCAGTTTCTCCTTCAGTCTTCCACCTCTCTTCACTCCACTAGTTTACATTGGGACATAACCAACACTGGCAGAGCGCAATCCTGGGAATGATTATGGAGACTGGGTAGGGTTTTAGAGACCTCCTCACCCTCCACCCTTGATATTATGTAATTAAATCATATTATTCTTAGGGGTGATGGGATTTTCTGTCCGTCATCTTTTTTTCCGGGGGGAAAGGTTTTGATATAAACTTCCATGCCAATTGCTGAGCTAATAGCTATCCAAGTCTACCATTTTCCTCAGGCAGTTTTGTTAACTACTTTTTTTGGAACAGAAGAAAAAAATACTTCACAGCTTTCCAAAGCGGATTATGACAGACTGGGACCTAGGAGAAAGGCAAGAGAACTTGCTAAGTGTTTGTTTTGCACATAATGTATTCCAATCCTGTTAGGTCATATTGGAGAAGGTAATATTTTTGGCATTCATTTAATAAAATTGACATTGATGAATGGCTAATTATACAAATTACATTCTTATTAAATCCCCTGAAATCAGCGCCTTAAAGTCTTAGCTATAGGCTTCTCTTGATATATACATATTATTTCAGAAACAAATTCATGGCTGCAAGCTCTCAGTGCTACATTTTTATTTCCTTCAGAGGGAATCTTGCAAGGCATTTTAAAAAATCCCACAGTTAAGTCAATTACCACAGATGTTAATCTTAATGGGAATATTTTATCCTTGCATATATTTATGTTGTTTCTCTAGGTAATTTCTACCAAGGGAAGGGTGCATGTGTCTGTATTTGTGTGGTGTTATGTAAAAATGAACAAGGAATCACTGAGAAACCCTGAACACTTGCACACATGAGTCCTTCCATTCATGAGTCCTAAGTTTTATGCTTAACAAATGTCTTAATAGGGATGTGCAAATACTTTCCTGAATATTCGAGTCTTCATGAAAGAGAGCACAACCTCTGCAGGATGCTTCCTAAACACATTCATACATACATGCACTTGGCATTATGATAGTATTGTTCAAATTATTGCTTCATAAGCTAATTTTGACCAGTCAACAGTTTTCCCTTTTTTAGCAAATCCCCCCCCCCCCGTATTTCCATCCAAGGATGGTTTAATACCATTTCTCATCTAAGCCATCAATACATGTCTTAAAAGTGTTGTTTTATAAAGGCACATTAGTGCCTTCCATTTGTAAAATATCTTCAACCAGCTCACTATTGAAACTTGAAATTTCACTTACCCTGTGCTCCACTAACCTGTATTTCTGAGCCCTTAACCAAGTGCTGTATGTTCTTTCACTTTGTTTAGGGCCAATAAAAATATGTGCATGAGAAATATATCCCACCTTCCCTCCCTCTCTCAGGGATGGGGAACCTGTTGCCCCCAGATGTTGTACGAGGGCCAGCATGGGCAATGATGGGAGTTGTAGTCCATTCAGCAAAATCTGGAGAGTCAAATTTTCTCACCCTGATTGAGAGCCATTACTTATAAGTGTCTATTTGTTGGTCAGTCTTGATATACTCACACAGTGCATGCTTTGATGTGGAACACCACAAATTCCATCCCTAACATCTCCAGTTAAAGGATTCTGGATAGAAGGGCTGGAAATTGTTGGAGATCTCTTACCAGTCATTTAGTTTATGCAGTCCCACACTAGATGGACCAGTGGTCTGGTGTAGTTCCTCAGATCCTTTTCATATGCAGCATTCATAAGTCATGTGTTCTCGCTTGCCTCTTGCCGCTATAATCTCTCTTCTTTACTTATCTTTATCCTGCCTGCAATCCCAAGACCCTCGCTGGGACATTCATTATTCAGACCTTTCACAACTTCTCGTCTGTCTCCTGGAAGAGTCGTTTAGCTTCTGCCTTCTTCCGTTTCCATCCACGGTGAAGCCTGCCCAGGCAAATGCATTTCACTAGTTTTAATTGTATAGTGCGGGACAAGATAGAAGATATTAATCGAGTTCTGTATGCTCAGGGAATAAATGTAATAAATAGACTATTAAGTTAAGCAAGTTTTCAGCTTCAGCAGTGAAGGCCCCCATCTATCTTGCGAGGCTTCCTGCATGCTTCATTACCACATGTAACCACATTGGAAAAAATATGCTTTATTCTTTATAATTAGATGATAAGTTCCCTAAGATATACGTTAGAGCTGCCAGCCACCTGACACTCAGCAGCGGCTCTGCGTTCCCCACTTTTCCAGCAGTTTCTAATGAAATTTATTACAGAGTCTCATATTAGAACTAAGTTAACATTGCTTAATCTTCTTACTTGACAGTGTTGCGTATGAGGCATAGTGAAATATATATTGGCCCAGAGTGAAGGTGCAGATGACACGTGAAATGTGTCAGTGGTTCTGCCATTTCCTCCGCAGGTAAAATTTTGCTTCTATTTTCAGACTCAGATTGGTGGAACGGGTACCCAGTTCCTCTTTATATTAGGAGGAACTGTGCTCAAATCATAGATCCATTGTGTTCATGTAGTGCATTGTACCTATACTTCCTAAGATACACTTGGTCACACTGATATAGCCCAAGAAGGCGAACCTCCAAAGATGGTGAAGAAAAGTTATGGTTTATTCGGAAAGTCACTCAAACTTACAATGGATATGCCTAATGTGTTTCAAGAAGGATAGTGGAGTGAGGGGGATCAAATCCTATGAACAAGTATGTTTAGACTGAAGAAGATTCAGAGGAGACATAACAGAGGTCTTCAGATATCTGAAAGGCCGTCAAACAGAAGAAAGAGAAGACTTGTTATCTGTTGCTCCAGTGATGATGGGTAGAAATTCCAGAGTAGCAGATTCTGGCTAAGCATTAGGGAAGAGTTGTTTGGCAATGAAACAGACTTCTTCTGTAGTAGTGAGCTGTCCTTCATTGGAGTGGCAGGATGGTCATCTGTCAGTGCTGCTGGAGGTGCATCTTCTATTGCAGATCCTGCATCAAGCAGGGACTTGTACAAGAAGACCTCCATGGACCCTTTTATCACTATGATTCTATGAGTATAAACAGTCTATACTGGACAACTAAATATATGTTTTAAAAATGTTTGCCATTCTGTCATGAAACTTGCAAGCCCATGAGCTTGCTTCTAAGTTGCCTCTGAAAGACAAGAGTTACTCTTGAAATGCATTTGAGAATATTCAGTGTGAAATCCTCAAGAGCAGTCCCATGTAAAAGGTTACAATTCACACTTGTTGCATGACTTTGTTAACTGTAAATAGTATGAACTGTGGGGGGAGAGGGTCTTCCTGTCTATTCTAACTGTACAGAGTCACTTGTGCTGGGCTATGACATAAGAGAAAGAACAACCAAAAGGACAAGAAGGATAGGGAAACTGTGGCCCTCCACATGCTGCTGGTATCCAACTCGCCTGATCCCTGCCCATTGTCCATGCTGTCTGGAGGTGATGGGATTTGGAGTTGGACATCCTCTGGAAGGTTCTATGCTTCCCATTCCTGCCCTGTTATACTACCCTGAAATGCAGGGCCACAAGTTCTCCACTTCAAAAACCTTTATGATAAATGAAGTGGATAGAGTTCTGCATTGTTTTTGTGCTGTAAATACAGTCATAGTTTGTCTTATTAGTAGGAAGCAAATGACAGCAGCAATTAATAATAGAGGGGAAGCATATGACTCTCTCTAAAGACTGAGGATAACCCCATGCATCTTTTTTTAAAACAAAAACAAAACCTCTAGCCAAAGTGTCAGAAAAGACAAGCAATGCTTTTGCTTAACAGCATGAACCAAAGAAATCTACCTGTACATTTGAGCATTTGCTTTGACATTTCCAAAGGAAAAATCTAGTTTCCACAGGGACCACCTGAGGAAAAATCGTAGTGTAGAGACTGTTTCCAACTCCCACTGCCCTATGCAAAATTGTCTTTCACTCCAATCAATAGAGAACTTCATGACTGCACACCAAGCGCATATTACAAAAATATATAGAAGTGGTGCAGAAATATTTTTTTACATGTTGCCTCTGCATGGTAAAAAAAAGTAAAGCTAAAGGACCCATGGGCGGTTAAGTCCAGTCAAAGGCGACTATGGGGTTGCGGCGCTCATCTCACTTTCAGGCCGAGGGAGCCAGTGTTTGTCCACAGACAGCTTTCTGGGTCATGTGGCCAGCATAACAGTGACCTACATTGTGCATGTTGAATATTTTCACATGCCCACACACACCATGTTCCTAGTGAGGTGTCAAAGGCCACACTCTCCAAGAGGGCAGCATGATTAATTGAAGTAGTATTGCCCTCTTCAGATATTGCACCCGCCATGTAATGAAGTAGAGAGTGGTGAGAAGAGTCACAGGCTAGCTCTGCCCCTCTGTCACATCACTGTGATCATCCTTGTTACTAGAGCCTGCTGTATTTGTGTAGGTTTCCTATTGTGTTTTAGAACTATGCATGTTCAGTGTGATAAATTATGTGGATATCCTGCAGAAGTAGAAAAGGCTTGCCACTACAGATCTGTTCAGCTTCTTTACTATGATCAGATGAGCAATGGAAGGGGCAGAGCTAGCATGACTGGGGACTGTGCAATCCACTACAGTGGACTCTGATGAGGATAAGGTGCTACCTGGTGGGAGAAACAGAAGTACCCAATTCAGAGGCCTCTTGGCTAGGGGATTTCTCTGATTGGGGATGAGCCTTCTGCAACACATCTTTCCCCCCAAAGATTGCAAAATAAGGTGAAGACCCCTTCACTATCTAATCAGCTCCTATAGATAGACAGAGCCTACCATGGTCTCAGTCTTATCTGCCTTCTTAAGATTTCAGTTGGCTCTAGCTCCCTGCAGAAACAGCATCTTTCTGTAACCACCTTAGGCGGAAAATGCATCTGCAAGCAGGGTACCCTTAGAGCTGTCCAAGGTCCTGATTTCAACTTGTCTTCACCATATCCTGTCGGCTTTTTCTGTAAAATTCAGTCTCCCATGAAACTGGACATTACTCTCTCTCGTACTTCCAAGCATCTGGGGGATTCCATTGCCTACAAATAAATTATGTTTCCTTCAGCAAAGGGCATGAGTTTGTGAAAGCCAGCTTCTACTCAGCCAACCTGGAAACAAGTGTTCATATGCATTTTCCTATGTGATGCTTATCTGTACCACTGTGAATAAGCTGGGTTTGTCTTTTAGTTGTTGCATATCTGTAGGGAAAGTCAATAGAAAATGGTCTTGCTGCTGTTAGACTGGGGTATAACTAGTAGTTGGGTCACAACCGACGATATGAAGGACCCATAGCTTTAAAACACTGGAACTGCAGAGTAACTGTATGGGAATTTCAGGTAGCCATTTCCATGCTAGCCTGTTTCCTTTGTTGCTTAAATAATGTTCAGGCTTGGCTGCTGATTCATGTTCCACCACAGTACTGATAACTTAATAGCTTTTTTAAACAAAGTGATACATAGCTCACTTATGTGACACTAAGTACAGGGCTGAAACAGAGTTTTTCCTAAACAACGACAGAAGGGAATCTGGATGGTGGGCTAAACTTAAGAGGGCAGTGCATAGTTAACTTATGATTGAAAACAACTCATTGTTATGTGGAGCTTGGCTGCCTTCTGTTTCATGCAAGGAAGAGAAGCTTTTTTTCTTTTATTCCCCCCCCCTCGATCAAGTTAGAGTAAGGAGACTCCATCACCAGCCATAAGGCTGGTGTTATAAAATATTCTGAAAGTTAACTCAATAAAAAATATATAATGAGATGAGCCATCTCTGCCTTTGTTTATAGCTCCTTTAAGTGTATAAATGAGTATGGTGATGATTAATGAGGTGCTCAGAAGAAGATTTGCAACCATGGTGCCTGAATTATTCCCTTATTGTATGAGCTTCCTTGGTCTTGCTTGTTTATTGTAGTGCTCAGTACAATTTAATACAGGTTGATGAAAGTTATGAGGTCCTATTTATTCCGTCCGACATTGTCCCCACTCTGCCGGCTCAGCCTGTAGTATAGATAGCGTGTGGCAGAATGAATTCTGGAAATATATTAAAAAGCAATTATGAACTCCTTGCCTTTGGTGTCCCATCCTCATTCTTCACAGAGTGCCCCAGGAATTAGCATAGCATCGTACGGGCACTCAAGGAGTTTATGAAAATGCCATCAGTCTGTATCTAATTTTCAGAGCTGCTGGATTTTGAAAGTTACAAAAAGCCTAAAGTCTAGCCTTCCATTTCTTCCTCTCCTTGTGCCCCAAAGCCCCCGCCCCTGCCGCTCCATGTCTGCATCTTGTCAATTCCTTTTAATGGCAACTGGCTTGTCAGAAACCGCATAATAGATGGTGGCAGCCCCAATTTTTGCTGACTTGGAGTTTGTGTTTCTTGCATTAAGCAATTTCTTACTTTGCGCTTCTCTCTGCACATGCATTATTGTAAAAATCTGATG
Organism: Podarcis vaucheri; assembly: GCF_965113315.1. Classification (NCBI taxonomy): domain Eukaryota; kingdom Metazoa; phylum Chordata; class Lepidosauria; order Squamata; family Lacertidae; genus Podarcis; species Podarcis vaucheri. Next base: position 31,593,012 of record NC_138753.1, read on the forward strand.
ACACTTCTAGAATGTTTTTAACTAGGAAAATTCTGGTTTAGAGACTTTAAAAAAACTTCTGAGTGGGGGAAAGGAGGGAGAAGGGGGAAGAGGAGCATCAATTGCATCAGTGGCACATGGGCTTTTGCTTGTGGAGATGGATATTTCCCTCTGCACTGAGGGAATTCTCATCCCAATTACACGCACACCCAACTACTAAGCCCTGGATAAACATAACCCTCCAGAATTTTTTTAAACCATTTCTCAACCTTTATATTACACTACTTTTTAAAATTGTCATGTGGTGATCACTGAGCATCCTATTATTTTAGGGAAGAAGGAATGGGAAGCCTGTTGCCCTCCAGATGTTGCTGGATTCAAACTCCTATCATCCCTAACCACTGGGAATGCTTTATCAGTGACCAACAACATCTGGAGCTCTACAAATTCCCCATCCCTGCTTTGAGGTTACAACGCTTCTGACCCGTAGGATAGCCCTCCATTTTTAGAAATGGGGGTTCCCCCCCTTTTCCTCCTTTGTACTGTATTATTATTATCATTTCAGCATGCTCCCCTTTCCTTCTCCATGGCATTTCAAAAGCTCTGGGTTCTTCTGACAAAATGTGTGGGATGGACATCTTCTTTAAATGGATCTTCCCATCTTCTGCTTCTTTCCCAATGCAAGGGAGTGGGAGGCTAGGATCTTACTTCAGTAATAGCATGAAAGCCAGACACCACAGCTATTTTTGAAACAGTAGGCTTGTTCTACCACCCCCATCAAATCTCTCTGGAAGGGTCTGAAAGCTCTTTCACAAAGGTGTGAAGTTAATCCATGCAACTGCTGAAGGGTAACTTGATCTTCCTCTGATTATCAGAGATGTATGTGTATGTGTGTCTGAAGGTGAGGGGAGGATTTGGAGAAGGATAATCCAGGTTATCATATTTCTTTCTTTTATCCTTTGTCGTGCTTCCCTTTTTAAAAAAAAAAAAAAACCTGCATAACCTTTGAGTCGAATCTGGTTTTTTGAAATAGGTCAATGTCAAATAAAGTGGGAGGGATTGTGTAGAAGAACAAGTTTTATTGTGTTGTAGTTCAAGTGTAAGAGGTGTTACCAGAAGCCAATGAATCCCTTTTTTCTAGTTCAATGGGGAGCTCTGACCCTGTTAAAAGAGGGGGAAATGATAGGGTGTCTGGAAAAGGGGAAGGTTATTGTTCAAGCCTATGGTGGTAAAGGGTAACAGAAAGAGAGCAGAAATTCCAGGGTAAGGCTGACATATTTGATAGCCATCTTTGAACTTAACATATCTATTCTTGGGTCTTCCTTTGTTTTGCTCTGTTTCTTAACTGCTTTGCCCATTCTGGGGAAGGGCCTGAGGGCTGCTCAGATGACGTATTGGACTTTTGAGGAAGTTCCCATAGTGGGACATTTCTCAGAGAGAATGTTTCTCAGAGGGGGTTGTATGGCATCTCTGGAGTTGCCTCAGAATTTTACCTAGCTTGAAATGTGAGATGAATTTGAAGGAATTTCCTCAGGTAGAAGATAAGTGGATTTTGAGGTTATTAGGGATATTCGTTGGGGACATCTTACACAACCTTTGGCATAAAAGCCAGCTTGTGTGAGTCTATTTTTTTTCTTGGTTTACATTTTGTGGTGATAAGTACAGTCATACCTCGGGTTACAGACGCTTCAGGTTGCATTTTTTTGGGGTGACGGACCGTCGAAACCCGGAAGTACCGGAACGGGTTACTTCCGGGTTTCGACGGTCGTGCATCCACAGAAGTGATAAATTGCGCTTTGCAGAAGCATTAAATAGCACTTTGCGCATGCGCAGAAGTGCCAAATTGCAACCCGCATGTGTGCAGACGCACCGCTGCAGGTTGCGAACGCTGCGGGTTGTGAACGTGCATCCCGCATGGATCACGTTCGCAACCCAAGCGTCCACTGTATTGCTTGTGCAACAGTGTTTATCTGCCACCCAAAAGTTGTATGGCTACAAGGTATACCTCTCTAATATATGTTGCAAAAAGTATTTAGGCAAAGTCCCTAATCTTTTGGCATAAACACAGTGACCAAGCTCCATTTCTTTGCAGCTGTGTTTGTAGGTTTTGAGGAGCCCTTGTGCAAGGTGCCTAGAGCAGGCCCTTTCCCATCTCCTCTTCACCATTGTGGTTTTTACTCATCCTCTTCCTCTGGGCTCAAACTGCATGAAAGAATGCAATACTAGCCAAAGCTCCTATTCTTTCTCCTAGACCTTGCCACTGCTGGCTTGTCCAGAGAGGTCAAGTGAACAAGCAGTCACAGCAAGTGGGAGCAGCAGCTAGACCAGGGGTTTCAGAGGTCCGTGGTGGGCTCTCTGCTGAGATGTGGGCCTCAGCAAGCGGCCCACACTCTAAGATCAGTGGATAAGGTCTCCTGGTGGCCTCTCTGTAGTAAGAAGCACATGGTGTGGGAGCCCAGAAAAGGGTCTTCTTAGTAGTGACTACTAGTATGTAGAACTCCCTCCCTATTGAGGTGCGTCAGGCACCAAGCTTTGATAGTTTCAGGCAGCTAGTTAATGGTGGCCATTTCTAGGAGGAGAGTTCTGATTGCTACTGCTGCTATTAGCAATTGTGATTTGGGGATTTGCTGTGTCTTTAAGGGGCTGTGTTGTTTTTATGGATTTTATGGATTTTTATCTATTTGCCTTGTTGTAAATTGCTCTCTGGCTTGTGCAAAGGGTGGCATATAAATCATATCAATAGGTAAGCTCCTGATGCTGGCCCAGCTTTGCATTCCTAATAATACCTTTATTAATCATTCTTCTGGTTCTCCAACATCCCTGAATGCAATCCCCATTTGTCAGCCAAGGAAGTTATATTTTTAAAAAGTAACCTGTCCATTGTAAAGAAGAGTAAAGGCTTTCAAGAGAGATGAAATTATACTTCAAATCTCACACCTACCTACTCAGAGATAGGTACAATAATATGGTCCTCTCCTCATAGCTCAGCAGTGAATTCTTAAAAGGATTATTGCAATGAAAATATAAACAAAGCCGGACTGCTTGTTTGAAGCAACTGCCAGCCAGATATTCAGTGCCTCGGTTTCCCATGTCTTACCATGTAGTTACACAAGGACTTTGGAAGCTAATAAAGCTCTCTAAGTCAGGGTGGGCTGGCCTGTTCCCATCTGCGTGTTGCTGAAATACAACTCCCATCAGCCCAACAATCATGGCCTATAGGGATGATGGGAACTATGATTTAGCAACATAGGTATGGGCATAGGTTATTCAACCTTCCTCTAGGTGAAAGTCATTTTCCAGAGGCCACCACACCTTAACTGAACAGAATGCACCACAACTTGTTTTATTTATTAAACTTTTAGACTGTCCTTCATCAAATAAACATCCAATTAAGTCATACTCAGAGCACACCCACTGAAACCAGTGGGCTTAAGTTAAGTCCACTGATTTCAGTCAGTCTGCACTGAGTATGGCACATGATGAATATCACCCCATTATATAAAACAATAATACAGCATAATTTAAATCAGTAAAACATAACAACAAATCAACCAGTTAGAAAAACCACCAGAAGCAACAAATACCACAGAGGTTTCTAAGACTCTAAACAACCTGACCAAATCCTTCAAAAGCCTGATAGAGGAAAATATGTTTCAACCTGGCATTAGAACTGCAGTTATGTTGTGAATGTCTGTGCCTCCAGGGGGAGGGAATTTCACAATTGGGATACCATTACAGGGAAGACTGTATCTTGTGTCACCACCAAGTAAACCACACCCACTGATGGAGCAATGAGAAGGACCTCCTCTGCCAATCACAGAGCCAGGATTAGTTCTAATGTTAGCTGAATAGCCTTCTATCACTAAACTGTTATTCTTCCTCCTTTTTGTGCTTCTGTAAATGCTATCTGAGTATGGAAAACATACCAAACACATTTATATAATTAAATACTAGTTCTATCAGAGACACAGTCCTTCTTTTGTTGAGGTCTTGGGGTAGTATCCAACTGGGTTATACTGAAAGTAGACCTACTGAAATTAATATACCTAAGTTAGTCATGGCCATTAATTTCACTGGGCGTACTCCGAGTATGACTAATGTTGGATACAATCATTGGATCGGAAAAAATAGCAGTTCCTCTGTGCCTCTTTAGCCATCATTTTCTCATATCAAACTAGCTTCATTCCCAAAGCTTAATGCAGTACAAAACATTTGAAATAAATGGAAAGAAAACAATTTAGACCTGAAAGGTTGAAAGATTATTATTATTTTAAATGCAAGAGCTTATCTCCGATGTAGGATATGGGATGCATTTAAAAGTATCTGTCAAAACAATCTCTGTGTTTATCTGTGTTGATTGCTGGCACTTTTACATTAATATATTTCATTGCCTCATCGTAATTGCCAGTTTGATGCATCCCCCTCCCTCAAATAAAGACTTAAACATAGAAGTAGGAATGGTGGAGAGTTCTATTTATTCTGTATTTTTAAATAAGCCTAATTTGTACTTGTCTGCAAACTCCATTTATCTAGGAGTAGGTCCCAATCAATTCAGCAGGACTTACTTACAAGTAGACATGGTTAGGATTACAACCTAACACAAAGTTTGGAACATAATTATCCCATTGGATTTCACACCTCTCTGAATAGTATAGATCCTGGCCTCCTCAACTCATGTGTATTGTCACACACTAGCCCATCAGGGAGGACTGAGAGACTTCAGGGGTTCCAGGCACTTAACCAGGGTTTGCTATCCTTGGAATGAAGGTCAGCAAAGACTGTGGTGTCTTTGGGATATATGGTGTATTTATGAATATAAACACCCTGAGCCTAAGATGGAGGGGCTCACAGCATTAACACTCTACAGGTCTTGCTTCTCCATTAATCACAGCTTTGGATCCATCACAAATCAAGCATGGGTATCTTTCTAGTTTCTGCCTGCTTTCTGCACAGACCATAGGCTAGTAAACACACCCTCCAGGTCTAGCTTTGGGTGTGACTTCTCATGGCCCTGTCGATTACATTGCACTGTTCCTGAGAGAATAAGAAGAGTCCTGCTAGATCATGTCTAACTAGTCAAGCATCCTGTTCTGATATTGGACAGCCACATGACTGTGGAAAGCCCTCAAGAAAGGCCTGAGCGTTGAGCATTCTCAACACTTCTGATTCACAGCAACAGATATTCAGGGGAATAATGCTTCCAACAGTGGAGGTAGATGATAGCCATTATGCCTCGTAGCTGCTGACAGCCTAATTCTCCATGGATCTTCTTTTGAAGACATTCAAGTTGGTTGTGCATCACTATGCTTCCTCGTGATTCCAAATAAAGTATGCCCAGGATGGGGTGGATGTAGTCTAATGAATTTATGCAACTCTGAACATGTTGATTATTTTCAAATTATATACCTACAGAGAGATCTAAATGTTTTTCTATAGACAGATGTCAATATATATTATCTTTTACAGGTTGCAGATTTTAAAACAGTTCCTATATCTCTACACAGAAACATTGCGGTTACATATTTCTTATTTGTGTGACCAGGCGGTGACAGCCCCAGCCCCCAGGGATCATAAGGAAGGAATAAAGAATCTGAAAACGTTATATGGAATTAAAATTAGGCTACAACCTTATTAAACTTCCGAATGTAGGAAGACCTTGGCTTAGGACTTGGGTGTGTATCCCTCCCAGCCCCCCAGCTGGGGGGAACTGGGGCTCATCAGGGTAAATGGGATATGAGGGTGCTCTGTGAGACGTAAGTGTAGCAGGCAGCCGAGCCCATATCCCCGCACGCAGGGTAGTTCACTGACAACCTTTCAGTGTATGGCCAGTGACACCCATTACAGTCTATAACCCCCTTTAAGAGAGGACCCTGGAATTGCCACCACAGGGGGGTGAGTTACCACTTCACACACACACACACACACACCAATATAGAGAAGAAAAGACTATAGGATTCCACCCAAGGCCATAACCACCAAAGTTGTGACAAATTGCTACAGGGAAGACACAACGTGCCAATGCAGGAAAATTTCTTTCTGGTTCTTCAACAGCAACCAGCCATAGACAGCAGCAGTGCCCGCTAAACAGGAATAAAAAGTTAACCTGCAAACAATAAAACATTAAACTAAGGGAGGGTAGGGAGGGTGAATCTCCTGAGCCGACTGCCTGGCTACTGTCAGCTCCATCCCCTATTTATAAATGGGACTGGCCCCACCTCTCAGCAATGAAAGTTGACTACTGAGACTGGGCGTGAACCTCCAAAAATTAACACTGAGGGGCAGGCCAGTCCCTGTTTGCATGGGAACTGTAGCACCACGTGTGATCCCGCAAAGGGCACCCACAATGTCAAGTGTGAGTGCTCATTTGAAACTGGAAATGTGTTCATGGTCACCCGAACTCACCCCAAAGACCAGTATCTAATGTGAATGTGAAACAAATGAGAAGTGCAACACACTTAATCCAGTGGATGCCTGGATTTAGCTCGCTTACACCCTGATCCAAAATGCATTTGCAGTTTAAAAGAGTGGGACTCATTGCCAAGTAAGTTATGTTAGTCTTCTACATTACACTGTACACACCTGCAACTGCCGATAAGTCACTTGGAATGTTCCTGCAGTATTGTTGAGTTCTCATACAGTCAATTTAGAGGAATTATGCCCTGGATTTCCATTCACAGCAATACACTATTTTGTAGCAGCAGGCCTATCACTGAATGCATGCATTCTTTCAAATTTGTTCTCAGTCTGCCATCATTTCCTTCTGCTAAACACACTTATACTTTGAACCAACTCTCAACACTTAGAATTCATCTACTAAAAAAAGAAAAAAAGTATTCTCAAAGTAGCTCCAAAAACTGTTTACAGCCTTTCATGGCTGTCGTTATCTAGAAACAGTTTGCAAAGAATCTTAATACAGGAGAATTTGTATCCCTCAAAAATACATTTGCACTGTAAATTGTTTATAGAAAAGCCGGCAGAAGAAAATGGGCTTTACTGCTATCGAATTCATTAGTGGTAGACTAGCTGATTGCTTAGATGCCATTCGGTTTTCAGACCTATCTTTTTGTGCTTGTAACATTCCAGACCACCTTGTTGCTCACTTTATTTCCTCAGCATTTAATAGTACTTAGTACTAGCTATTCCTTTAGAATCTGAGGATTCCCCTTAACCCCTTAACCTGGTCCTAATGCATCATTTAGTCCTTGTTTGTTGGTTTGCTGAATTGTATGTGGGAGCACTGGTGTGAATTAAACTGCCTTTATTTATCTCATCTTGAGTGGACCCAAATGTTCATAGAGGAACTCAGCCTTCTGCCTCTAATGTTCACGGCATTAAATATGTATTGAAAAGTAATAACCCACAGGTCACCAACCGGTGAGTCAGAATTTGGAGATTGCTATATATTAGATATACAACAATCCCCCCAAAATAAATACATTCTACTACCGTAGATGCTCAGTAGATTCATTTGATACTCAAATAACATAATGATGCTGATGAACTTTGTTATTTCCCTAAGGTGAGACAGCATTGTAAAAAGTCACACAGGTGCCTAAACCAAGAAGAGACAACTTTGCCTTTCTTCAGCGGCATAACTTCCTGATATTCAAATTATATAGAAGCATGAAATCAAGTAGTGGATCATAAACAATTATCTAATGATGTGTGTTGATAGCATCCAGCACTGGTTCACACAGACCCCTCTCCCCCCAAGAAGTAAGTTGTCTAATATTTCAAGTGGCTGCTGAGCAGATTAGCAACAGCTGGGAGATGGGCTAAATTCCACAGCAGCCAAAATAACTGGGGGACTTCAAATGCCAAGCAATGAGAAAGGCCTCTGTGGAAGGGCAGGATTATGATATGGAAGAAGGCTTCAGGTAATCTGATTTAGGGCTTTATAAATAAAAACCACTGCTTTGCGCCGAAAATAGCAAATATATTTGTTACAAAAGGAGGTGATGTGAGCCTTGTTCGGATGTTAAAACTGAACACAGGTATGATCTTTCTCTACACACGTGCAACTGTTTGTGTGAATGAGTGTACCCTCATTGCTTTGGATGGCTCAACTATTTGTGTACCCAGGTACACAAACTGTACACTTGCTGAATACTGCATGTGAGTAACTGAACCAGTTACATGTACAGATTGCACATGGATTGAATGTATAGTAAACAGAGCCCAAAACAGATAGTTTGGAGCCAAAAGAACCTAAGGCTTGTTGTCCAGAGCCAGACGAGCCTGAACTATAATCCTTGCAGATTCCATCCCTGGACACTAAGCTGTTGGCGAAATCAAGTTCTCCATGAACTTAACTACCCAACAGCACAGGGAGTATTCTATGTGGGAGGCCACAGAAAGACACCTGCTCATATTTAGGTCAGTGGATTGGCCCTTTAAGAACCACAGCCTTTGGGCTGGGGGCATAGAATTTGGGAAAGGTGGACTGGAGGGTGCTGTAAAGGTCTCAGTTCACCTCCAGCCTTTGTTGGAGCAAGTTGCTTACTTGAAGATCTCCATAGTCCTGCAACCACAGGCCTGCCTTTATCCCTTGGTGCTGTTGGTATCAGGTAGGAATAGTGATAATAACACAATAAATTCGAAATAGTAATGATCGATTGCACATTTATTCAAAATCCAATTAAAAATATTTAATTTAAATAATCCAACAAAACTGATGAATTTGATCCAGTGATGCCAACTTTTCAAAGTCTGGTACTCATTTATATCTTCAGTGCTCCCCCTGCTGCCCCCTTGCCTCTTAGCACCCCCTTTCGTAATTCCACTGCCCCCTCAGGGAATTACTGACTCTGGGGCTTTGAGGCTGAGCTATCTTGGACCACCAATGCTTAGGCTTCAAAACCCATTGCAAGTGCAGATTGGAATTAAGGATGTGCAGCATCAACCCCTATATGTTGGTTGTATAAAGGCTTTTACTTGGGAAGCTGATGGAAATATCAGAATCCTGCCCTTCTGCCCTTGCTTGGTCAACACAGCCATTGTTTCTTCCTCTTACAACCTGAGCCGGCAACTGATCTCACAACAGCCTCACACGGAAAGCTCCAGCAACTGACCTCAGGGACACTGGGCTAAAGGTCTAGATTTGGATATGACCTCTGCTTTGGGGGGAAAATATGAATAAGTCCAGGACATCTGTTTCCTGTCTGCATCAGACAGGTCCACTGATTGTATTGCAAATCAACATTGCAATTACAGGCTGTTCTGAATGAGTGGAGCTAAGAGGTAGCAACACTCCTTGTAAGAGAAGCTCATGTGATGTGCTGTAATCTGAATTGCCCCCAAACAACTTGGATATTAATGGAAAATGTAATGAAAAACTAAGCTGTGATTTGATTTTTCTCTGCGTGCTGCCCTTGGAATTCCCTCAGCAGCCACAACCTTATTAATTTCCCCAGTCACCTTGTCTTTGCATGCTATGTATGTACAAAACGAAATCGTGCTGCCATGAGATCTTTGGCGTGAAACTCCTCCTCGCTCCTCTTGCTATCCAGAAGCCCCTCTCTGCCTAAGCTGCTTTTACAGCTACTATGCTTGCCTCATAGCAAAAGTGGTTGTAAATCACCACTTGGTATTCCATGAATATCCACCCATTTATTTGTGGGCAGGTCAGACATCCGTTTAGCCTTCTGGTCGTTGCCCATATGTACAGTAGCTATTTGTTTGACAAGATATGTATTGTCTATTAAGCCCTAGTTCTTGACAGGGCCAGCCCTATCATTAGGGCTGTTGAAGTTAAATCCTTTGAAAACAGAGGTCCTTTGGCTGGGACAGGACGATATGGGATGGGGGGGCAACTCCCATCTCTTGCAGGGCTGCAATTAGTGCCAGCACCATCTGTTAAGAGTTTGGGTGTAATCTTCGACACCTCCTTTTCCATGGAGGCGCAGATTGCAGCTATAACAAAGGCGGCATTTTTCCATCTCCGCCAAGCTAAGCAGTTGGCTCCTTACCTCTCTCGCCCTGACCTAGCCACTGTGATCCACGCGGCGGTCACCTCCAGACTGGATTATTGTAACTCGCTCTACGTGGGGCTGCCCTTGAGACTGACCCAGAAACTCCAGCGGGTGCAGAATGCTGTGGTGAGACTCCTTACGAGGTCCTCGCTGCGAGATCACATTCGCCAGCTGCACTGGATCCCAGTGGAGTACAGGATCAGGTTTAAGGTGCTGGTTTTAACCTTTAAAGCCCTATACAGCCTAGGACCCTCGTACCTACGGGACCGCCTCTCCTGGTATGTCCCACAGAGGAACTTATGGTCTTCAAATAAAAACATCTTGAAGGTCCCAGGCCACAGAGAGGTTAGGCTGGCCTCAACCAGAGCCAGGGCTTTTTTGGCTGTGGCTCCGATCTGGTGGAATGCTCTGTCACAAGAGACTAGGGCCCTGTGGGACTTGACATCTTTCCGCAGGGCCTGCAAGACAGAGCTGTTCCACCAGGCCTTTGGTCAGGGCACAGCCTGACTCCCTCCTTTGGCAATCTTCACTCTAGCCCAATGGTTGCCATCAATTTGATTTGAATTAATTTTATAATGACATGATTTTAGAATACTGTACTATTTTATTGTTGTTAGCCGCCCTGAGCCCGGCTTTGGCTGGGGAGGGCGGGATATAAATAAAATTTATTATTATTATTATTATTATTATTATTATTATTATTATTATTATTAAGAATAAGGCCTCAGGTGGCAAATGCTGGGGTTGCAGAATTTCCCTAAATTAGCCAGTTGCCTTTGGGTGCTTCCCTAAACTACACCTGCTAAACAGCCTGCTACTCAAGTGCCACGGAGGACACTAACATGCAACTGTCGGACTAGTTGACCTCTGCATATGGAATGGGACGTGTGTGCACTTCTGTCCTTTACCTTGGGCAGAAAAAAAGGTATTGAGTTGGCCCTGCTTCTTGGGCCTTTCAAGAATGGGAAATAGTATTTTACAGTATCCAAACCAGAATACTGCTTTGAGATGCACATGTTGTATGCCCAGGGGATGACAGGTATGTGAAAGAGAGGGACAATAACCACCTGTTTTGCAAAGAGAAGGTTCTGGGTTCAGTCTCTGTCATCACAAAAATAGCAAATGATATGACAGCAGCAATCAGAATAGATAGCACTAGCTTCCTTGAACAGGTAGCCTGATCTGGCAAAATGTACCATCCTGCATTCAAGGGAAGGCCATTGCTCAGTGGTAGAACAGCTGCTTTGCATGTTGAAGGTCATAGGTTCAAATCCTGGCATCTTGACTTAAGAGTATAAAGTAACAAGCATCGGCTGCATGTGTGTATAAAATAATGGACTGGCACAGCATCCTTCATTTTTGAGCTCTGCTTGTAGGCAAAACTACGAAGGCTCTCATGATGAGCTTCTGTGCTCAGAATTCACCACAGCACCACTGGGAATGGGCGGTGCTTTTTAACAGACACATCTCTGATACAGCACTCTGATATCCTCCCATTTAAAAACCCCACTTAGCCCATGTCTCTGTGTTAATGTCTTCTATGTCATAGGCAGACGTGCACCTTTTGATCACTCTATGAGGTACATCTTTCATCATGCTGTGTATTGCTTACCCACACTATGCATATAAATAAAGAGTTTGAAGAAAAGATCGATTGCTTCAAGTCCTGGAGTTGAGTGAGTCTTTTCACCTCCGGGAGCTATAGAGTAAAGTAACCTAGAAACTCAGTCAATCAATCACTTCTTCCTTCCTTCCTTCCTTCTCTCTCTCTCTCTCTCTCTCTCTCTCTCTCTCTGCATCCCTCCCTTCATTTTCTCCTCTCAGGCATTAAGCTTGGGTTTTATAGAATAAATTAATAAAAAAGCATTTTTATGTTTCAGAATGCTTTATTCTGCAGCAATTGCAAAGCAGCAGAGAAGAGGAGAAAGATGAGTACACAGATTGCAAATGAGGTATCAGTGGCAACACTGGAAACAAGAAGAGGGGCTGACAGCTCCCCTTCTTGCTAATGGTCTTAGGCAGGGATTTTTTCCAGCAGGAACTCACTGGAACTCAGTTCCAGCATCTCTCATGTGGGCGCCATTGCCATTATAAGAAAACAAGGGAGATGTTCACAGTGAGTTCTGACACCTCTTTTTCTAGAAAAATAGCGCTGGTCAGAAAACAAAAGATCACCACAGCCAATCACAAACAAACAATCACACCCTATGCCAACCCCAACCTCTCTCACCACCAAAGGAACACAAGTGAACAACACAAGCAACTCTGACACCAAACTCTACATACATTAAGCATAATAGAAACATCGCCACCCGACCCCACCCCATCCATCTTCCCTCCCTCCACTCCCCTTTTCCCCCCTTTTTTCTTCTCCCCCTAATGTCTCAACAAACAAAACGGATTTGTAAAAATGTTACATGGAAAAAAAATATGAGGCATTACACTTACATCTACTATGTTGCATGTTACCTGTACAGGAAAAGCAAATATCCTGTTTAACAGAATGAGGGGGGAAAGTGATGTGTGCCCAGTTAAGTGATGTGTGGTTGTTGTTGTTTTCTCATATGCTTCCAAGCATCCACAAACCTAATAAGATGTAAATGATGAGTAATTATGGCACATTTTGAGGGCGGAAAAGCTAGATCAATAGGTTAAGTGTTTGATGTTTTGCAGTCAGATACACAGCAATAAGATCCATCGTTTGAAATTCAAGCGATACACTCGAAAATGTATTTGAAGAAGGGTCACTTGTTTTCATGCAGAAGGGCCAGGCTTATTTTGTGGCATCTCTTGGTAGGGCTGGGAAGGACTGCTGCCTAAAATCCTGGAAAGCCTCTGACAGTCAGGGTAGACAATACTATGGTAGAGGCACCAATGGGCTGCCAAGGCACCTCCGTTCTTAAGTGGTATTATTATAATTAATTAATTAATTAATTAAATTTCTACACCACCCTTCATCTGAGGATCACAGGGCAGTTTACGGTATAAAAACATAATAATGCACAACATGGTAACAAACAAAACCCAGTAACATGCCGCCCCCAATGCACAGTTTAGAAGGCTGTATATTGTTTAATTAGCCAAAGTCTGGTGTACTCTTTAGCATATTTGGGGCTGTATCTGCTGGCTTTGCAAGGGTGTGTTTTAGTGTAATGCTGCTTTTGCTTTGCTTTCAGCTTGCAAACTGCCATTCTACAGTTCCTTGCACATCCCTTTGCAAAACTCACATGTATTAATGCTATCAAATGGAATTCGCTCTATCAAAATCATTAATGGGCCTATCATCAGTACCGCATTTTGAGGTTTGACATTTCAGGCCTGACACCCGTCTTTGAAGTCCTTAATCTCTTAATTATATTACATATACAATCTGCATTGATGTAGATGCTAGCGTGGGGACTCTTCTCCAACGCACTCCTGGCTAGCCATTGCTAAATCAAATCATTTCATCAGGCCCAAGTTGAAAGCAGGGGCTGCATTCCCCCCCCCCTTTCCAATGAGGAAGTTGCCATGAAAAGAATTGTCTGGGCACTAGAGGAGGGAAGCATTTAGCACCTTGGCAAAGCTGTCAGTGACCCACTTTGGTGAACCTCAGTTGTATTGGAGGGGTTGACTGAAAATGAATGGAAGTGAGAAGTTGTGTGTGGGAGAGACTGAGAGACAGAGAGATTTGCTTTGTGTCACACCTGTTTTCATTCCTTCTAAACTAGTAATGGGCAGCCATTTTCAGCCCTAGGGCTGCATTCCCTTCCAGGCAACTTTCTGGGGGTTACATGCCAGTGGAGAATGATACCAGAGGCAAGAATAAGCAAAGCAATGAATATGAACTTTACCTCTGTACAGTAAGCTAGTTTCTACACCACTATCTTTCTATTCTCCATCCAGGCAAGCAAGAAGCATTATCAGATCTCAAGGAAAAATTACAAGGACAATCAAGGATGGTGCAAAACAGGACTGGTGAGGGATGTATCCTGGGGAGAGTCACAAGAGCCAGATGTAGACTGCATTTGAGCCCCAGGCTTGAGGTTTCCCATCCTTGCTATAATCCAGTAAACACACTTTGCACACTTAAAATATGCTTTCAACACTTTATTGTCCTGTCTTTCCCCCATCTTCTTTTATTTAATCCTGTGCACATGCCACTGCCCCCTTTGGCCATCCCTTTACATTTGAATCCTCTTCCCCATAAGCTGATTTGTTCTGTTGCTGAAAGCCAACATAGATAAGAGCTAAACAATGCAGCATATGTGAAGGACTTTTTGTTGTTGTTAGCAAACGCTGGCCTGCCAGCTGCCCAGAGTACAGTATCTTCATATAGACAAAAGCTTGCGAGGAAGAAGATGCCAAGAAGGGTCCAAGGAAATGAAAGGAATGGAAATCCCTGCAGACCTGTGCAATCAAACGTCTGAGGCTGATAGCAGATGACTTCACTCACACAGCCATCTGTTGAGCCCGACTCATATAGGGTGTGCCACATTTGATTCCAAGCCCAGGTTGTGAGGAACCCTGGAGAAGGTGATTTTTTTTTTTTGGCGGGGACCCCACCCCACCCTAGCTGTGTTGCTTTTCTCTCCCATTGCGGGGAAAGAAATATGGCAACAGCACACCACTTTTTTTTTACTTCCTCTTCTTTAAATTTTTATTTGCAAATATAACAAAAAGAAAGGAAGAATTTGGAAATAAATACAGCTAGCTAGGAATGGGAGAGAATTCAATTAAGTTTGCATTTAAAGGTGAACCTACCAAATTCAAACTTTCTGAAACAATACATGAACGAAATATACCTGATCTCTATTGCCCACCAACATTAACAATAAAAATATTCTATCAATATCAATCCTAGATTAATATAAGCAGCCCACATTGCCAGTCTTATAAACCATATGCTCAGTGAGAGCATTGGGCCACTGAATAGTAGATGATGGCTGCTTATTCTTCCAGCCTTACAATATGTCTCTTTGCCAAATTAAGAGCTTGCAGAATACACTCTGTCACTATCTGTCTTCCAATTGAGGAATCCAAGTTTCCATATACAGTGGTACCTTGGTTCTCAAACACCTTGGTTCCCAAACACTGAAAACCCGGAAGTAAGTGTTCCAGTTTTGGAACATTTTTTGGAAGCCAGTTGTCCAATGTGGTTGTCGGCTATTGTTTCCAGGGCACTTACACCAATCAGAATCTGCGCCTTGTTTTTTTGAACAGTTTGGAAGTCAAACAAACTTCCGGAACAGATTAAGTTTGGTACTTTTGTTTTTGCTATTTATTTTGCATTTTTGTTTTTGAGGCTTTTTCAGTTAATTTGTTTTTGTCACTGTGTGGAACCCAGTTCAGCTACTGATTGATTGTGTGACTGGAAATGGATAAAAGCCCCCCATCCAAACAATGACAATCATCAGTACAATAAACATTATTTTTTTATTTTTATCATCTACAATATGGTCTTATTTATTCAATTATACAGTACATTGATTATTGCTTTCGGTTTATGGTCTTGTTGGATAGTAATATTCATGTTAAATTGCTGTTTTTAAAAGTCTGGAGTGGATTAATCTGTTTTGCATTACTTTCTATGGTAAAGCATGCCTTGGTTTTGGAATGCTTTGGTTTTGGAACGGACTTCTGGAACAGATTAACTTTGAGAACCAAGGTACCACTGTGATATAGTTTGAAAGCCATTGACATAAAGTAATTCAGCTAGTGAACTCCAGTCTTCTTGGTTGTGCAGCATAGGTGCAGCACAGACTTGGGGCCCTAATACAGCCCTCCAGGCCTCTCTCTCTGGCTCCTGAGACCAGTGGCAGACTTTGGACTCTCAAATTTCAGAGGTGCTCCATGTAACTCTAAAATATGGTGCCCTCTTGCCTCTCTCACACGGTTCTGTAGCATTGGTGTGGCGCCCTCTGCAGCACAGCAGCCAGTGCTGTTGCACCGGTCACACACCTTAAAACCGCCTCTGCTGAGACTCTCCCTAGACCATACCCCTCTCCCTTGCTTTTGCCTGCCTGGAATATGTCCTGAGACTGAGATACTTCCTTTTGCTTACCTGAATGAGGGATGGAGAGATGTGTAGGTAGGGTGCATGCTTCTGAGTGGTCAAAATGTAGACTACTGTGTAAAGGTAAGAGTCACCCTCTATGGCACCACCCTCTTTTAGCCCTGGTCTCACCTACCACTGGCATGCACAGGCACAGATACACACACGCACGCGCACGCGCGCACACACACACACACACATTTCCTATGAGGAGATGCAAACCTTGGGCTAAAGGAAATATTCCTCGCCCTTCTTGTGTGCTCAGGAGGAAAGATGGAGAATGTCAATGAAAACTCCTAGGAGAAAAGTGGCCTTATTTTCTGTAGGCGGAAGGGGAAACTTTCTGCTGTGCACAACATCAAAAGCAGGAACTGTGCCTAAAGATGTTCATTTAGTAATCCATGTGTAGCTGCATTAGTGATGGGCTCTGCATTGTTTTACCCACTCATCTCGATTAGACCTATTATTATGACGGAAAACGGAGATAGCTGAAAGATATTAATTCTTTATGAAGCTTCCGTCACAATTAATGTAGGCTGCATACATTTTCATTTACTTACTTAGAAGCTCATCATTCCTTATGTGTGTTTCAAGCCCTTATTCAAACACAAATAATTTGAGCTAATTAGCTTATAAAAAAGGAATAGAGGGGAGGCGAGACAAAAACAAATAGCACATGGCTGAATTGTGGGGATTTGTATAGAATTAATCTTGCTAATATATACGGATTTGGTAAATTCATTATGCATCCATAATCAGATCTGATGAATCACCTAGCTAATACAGGAGTAATTAGGCATGAACTACTGATAGTTCTTTTAAAGTGCTACCAAAGTTGTACAACTTGTCACGCAAACTCTCTTTGGGCCTTCATGCAATGAAATGAAATCTAAGGCTGTTGCATTATGATTCGGATCTATATATATTTTCATTAACAGTTTTTATTGAGATTTAAAATCTGGGATCGCTAAATGTTCCTGGACTAATTATAAATATGTTAGGTCAGGAATGTGAAACCTGTGGCCCTTCAGACATGGTTGGATTCCAACTCCTATCATGACTGCCCATTGGCTATACTGGCTGGAGCCAAAGTTATTCCTGGTCTGCAGTTGTGCTACTGACAATGTAAGCCAGAGTGCAGGATGTCTTGTCAGGACTGGAGCTAAATGGTTATGCTTCCATAGAATAGGGTCAGGGGGAAAGCTCAAGTTGCCAGGCTATATTCAATTTTTTTTATATGCACTTACTGAAGAGTCAGTTGCATTGAACTTAATGTGGCTCACTTCTGAGTAGATATGTGTGCCGTAAGAGTCCAAAGCCAGGTGACTATAATGTTTAGAAGTCCATTCCATGTTTTCCTCCTAGCATTCTAGAAGGAGCTTAACCCAGGTTTTAATTAAGACTCAAGAATTTTCTCTACATAGGCTAAGCCTGATCAGGAAGCCATGAAATATTCAGGTAAATCATAGTTTAAGTATCATAAGTATAAGACGCCCCAATATATAAGATGACCCCTATTTTTTTCCCCTCCAAATTAAGAAATCAATATTTTAAACATCAAACAGATCAACTCTGATATTTTATTAAATATCCAAAGCACCGGCACCAGTGTAGCAATCCCCGCTGGTGCCTTGGGCCAGCAACACCCAAGATCACACAAAATTGTTGAGCTTTTTTGGGAGATCACCCCAAGTTGTTGGCCTTTTAGTGCTTTCACCATTCACCATCCATGTATAGGACTATTATTATTTTTTACTAAAAACAAGTCTTATACATGGTACTTCTTTGTACTTCATATTATCATGGGCCCTTGAAAATTCTGATAGTCATCACCAAGACATTAATGCTACAGGAGAAGGATGTAGTTGCAGGAGAATAGTAATCAAGAAGGGCAGGTTGTAAAGAGGAAAGGGTATGGAATACTGGCACCAGAGGACAGGGGGTTGTCTGGCTTTCTAGATGGTAAGGCCAGGCACAGCACTGCAGCATACTGCTGCTGCCGCCACTATCAATCAATTCCCTCTAGTCCAGAGATAGACAGCCTGTGGCATCCTCGATGTAGTTGGATTGTAGCTTTCATTAGCCATTGATTATGCTGACTAGGGTTGGTTGGAGTTCTAGTCCATGAATAACACAAGTTCACCAATCCTGCTCTAGGCCTTGATATGGTGGCCAAGTCTCTCGATTTAATGGAAAGTGGTTCTCTCTTTGAAGGGCTGTCAAAGGAGTCTTCTAATGGAAGGTATCTTCTATTTGAATGGTCACTTGGTCCATTTGATTTGGCTTAAAGTCGCAGAACCCTAAGAAGATAGATCAGCTGGAGTCTTGAAGTTGTCCATCAACACTAAGCACTTGAATATTAGACTGATCAGTAACAACAACATCATCATTAATAAGGTTCATCTGGTCAGTCTCCCCCACTATCCCAAGATGTATGGTATTTCTATTTAAATTAGAATATTTTTTCTAATTATGAATATAAGCTGACTCGTGGAACTATTATGAAAATCGGTGTCCTTTTTTATTGATGAATAAGTGGCCACCCTAGATCTTGAGCGAGGGGAACTCCACGATCTGTGAGATAATTTTACATTTGGGAGGGGGCACGTGCCAGTTAAATATCTGGTCATTGCTGAGTTCAATCTGTTTCCCTCTCATCTCCCCTTCATTAAAGTGTGTAGCAGGAACAAGCAATCTGGCACTCAAAGGGGTCATTCTTGACCTGCTGAACTGAGTTCCAACATTAAGAAGCTTTGTTAATATCACAATTGAGGGAGAACTCAGATAGGTAGCAGAAAGAAAGAAAGAATGGAATAGCCTTTAGTAGGCAATCTTAAAGAGGAATCCTTGTGAGGAGCATGGATCATCCATGGTGTTAAGTAAAGGACAAGGAGATTGCACATGCCATACAAAATAAACCCCTTGTAGGCAAGAAGCATCTGGGGAGATGGGTTGTTAATGCCTTTCTGGCTCAGGGTAATGGTAGTAAAACACATGAAGTAGGAGATGTTTCCTCTTTGCCCCTATTATACAGGATCCTTCAATGGGGATGGAAGGGATTCTATGCTATATATTTGAGAGATGTTTGAGACAGGACACAGCAGCTGCTTTGAAATGGAGAAACTAGGCAGGGCCGACCCTATCATTAAACAGAATGTGATGGCTACCTCAGGCTATGTTTGCTGGGAGGTGATGAGCAGCAGTGATCTGTTGGAACTTTGTGTGCCATGTAATTTGCGCTGTTCCTCCTAAACTAGTCTGCTGCTCTTGAGTGCAGTAGAGAATGCTGTCCCATTGCTAGCACTGAAGTAAGATTCAGCTGCAGTCCAGTCAGCTTCAATACACAGAGAGAGGCATAATCATTCAGCACATCCATAGTTTGGTGGTACTGTAGAGTATCTGCTTTGTATGCAGAAGATCCCGGGTTCAATTCCCAGCAGCTCCAGGTAGGAGTGGGAAAAACTTGTGTCTGAAACCCAGAAGAACTATTTCTTATTATTTGTTGACAGTATTGAACTAGATGGATGAATGGTCTGATTTGGTATAAACAACCTTCCCTTGTCTTTTGCTTCAGGCAGCAAAATGTCTTGGACTAGGCCTAGACATTTTGAAGGTATACTGGATTTTTAAACAGAGAGTCATTTTATTCTCAGGCTTTTCTCCATAACTCGAACACAGAAGGGTAGGGAAACTGAGGAGGATCTAGAATGTAGATGGCATGAATCAGGTGGGGTGATACGATAAAATAAATTCAAGATCTATTCCTGGGGGAAAGGGAAGTCTGTGGCTTTAGTACCATAGAATCTTTAGATCATAGAACTGGAAGGGACCATGAGGTCCCAAGCCCTTGCAATGCAGGAATATTTTGCCCAATGTGGGACTTGAACCCACAACCCTGAGAGTAAGATGCTCTAAAGCTTAATGGCACCTTCATGCTTGGAAGCATTATGCCAGGTATTCTGTGACAGATGGCAGCTGGGAAAAATGCCTTCTCAGTGGTGGCACCCTGATTGGAAAATGTTCTCCCTATGTTGCTTAGAGAACCAGGCTCCTGCTTGTGAGAGATAGGGGCCTACTGTTCAAAGCAGTCTGCAGAGGGTAGTGCTGAATTCAGGCATACTTGTGCTCTGTCTCCTTAAAAACAGCCCTGCCTTCTCTCTCACCCTTTTCTGGGTTAGGCAAAACCCTGTGCAGGCATGTGTTTGGAGCCCAGCTAGAGAGTCTGATATAGCCCTGTTAAAGAAGCCTGTTAGTTACCAGCATCTGAGCCATAACCCAGTAGTCATGCTTAAACAAGCAATTTGGGGGTATCCTGTTTATAAAAGTAACACAAATCTATTTGAAACAAAACATGCAGAGGGAAAAGTTGCATGTGCAGGAAGGAAACTGGCAGGGTGGGGAATGAAGAATATTCCCCTTGCGCTCTTCACTTCCATTGCTTCTCCATTTTCATTTGCCCTTTTGCATTGGCATTTTTAAATATATTTTATTGGGGGGGTGGGGAGAGAAGAGGACTGAGCTACTGCCACTACTAATGGTGAGCCCCAGTATCAAGAAGCTGCTGGAGAATTTCTCTTTGGTGATGAAATGGTTCCCGTAATTTCTCTGCCCACAAATAGCATGAGGAATTTTGCATATAGGTCCAGTTTTCATATATACATAATAAGGGCATTAAGTCACATGTAGTCATTCCTTACAGCATCAGATGGAGAGGCAAAGAGGGCTACATTTGTCCCCCGGGCTTCAGAATCCCCATCCCTGGTGTAAATGGTAGCAAAAATGAGTCATGCTTAGCCATAACAGAGCACTGAAAATTAGCAGAAATGCTAAAATGCTACCAGGAATTTTACCGTCTGCTTGCAGGATTCAATGTGGCGGTACACAAAGTAAATAAAATTATCATTTAAACAAAGGTAGATAATGAAATTATCTTGTATCCACATTCCGGAAACTTGGAAAGTGTGGCTAATCAATACTCTGCTACACAATACAGCAGTGCTCTTGTAAGATTACAGGAGAACAATTTCAGCAAACAGAGCCAGGCACTAAATGAGATCCTCAGCCTTGGTTCTCTGTAAATGTTATTGTTTGCAGTTCAGTCAAAGCAAGTCCAGGTAGCTCGGAGTTCAAGGCCTCTAGGAAGCGAAAGCATTTTTCACTTTGTAAATTTGCACTGCTAACATCTAGCAATCGCACAGAACTAATTATCTGCTTCTGCATGTTACAAGTGTCTTCTGGGAAGGAAGCAAATCTAGGTTTTAAAAAGGTAATCCCTGGAGTAAACATTTTTAAAATTACTGTCTTCAAATCCACATAAAACATGCAGTAAAACACACTATATTGGAACGGAATGTAACATGGAATTATTTAGTTCTTCACTGGCATTGCGAAAGAAAAAAAAGGGAAAGGAACTAATTTCTGAACAAAATGAAAACGTAATTGTTGGAAGTGGTTTGAGTGAAGAATGCCTAATTTCCAGGCTTGGTAATTGTGCACAATGGTGGCTGGGGCTCACTGAGACTATTGGGGAGGAAGGCCGGAGGGGGGGGGTGTCAACAGTAGGAGAAGCCAGAACCAATGACAGGCAGAGCCAACTAATTCTAGTTTTGTTATCATAGGTGTCAGGCGTCAGGGAATCCGATCCCCTTCCCTCACGGCTGGTTGCCAGAAATGGGAAAACAAGAAGTTCTTACCAAGGCATTTTATTAAATATTCACAGAGAGAGACACATGATGCCGTCTCTCTTGGATAATGGCATTGCTCTGAGTAAAGTCCCACCCCTTCCGTCTCTCCTATTATATGCCATGCCTGCACCAGCTGATCTGTGCTTTCTGCCTCTGAGCTTTCTGACATCCTTGGACAGCTCTTTGGTCTTGGTCATGGTGGCTAGTTTAGAATCTGCTGGATTGATTGCTTCTGTCGACAGGTGTCTTTCGTACAGGTACTGTAACGAGCTAGTTTTACAGGTAAGACCTCTCCCTTACAGCAGATACTTCTAATCTCAGCTCATTACATACAGTGAAGATACCAGGTAGCCTGACATCTGGCCGGTTGATAAGGGATCAAATACTTATATCACTCATTACAATGCACATCAATCTCTGACTTTTCTGGGTTTCTGGGGGTTTTCCTGTTGTTATTCTGTCTCTCACAGCTACAATAAACCTACCATTACAATTATGGATTGGTTATTTCTTCAGAGGGCAAACGGGCAAATTTAGCAGGGGATCAAATACCCCCCCCCCGCACTGTATATTTTAGAAACTTTCATGTTTTTTTTTATTCTTATTTGTTTTAAACTGGTTTTAATATTGCTCCCCCCCCCCATTGCTGTGACACACCCTGGGACCTTGTGGTAAATGGTGGGTTAAAAAAAAAAGTCAAATAAATATCTTACTACTTTCTTTAAAAATCCATTAACTGAAACTTCTATACAGTTTTTAGAAGCAGCCCCACCCCGCCTGCCATAATGGTGTCTGTTTACAAGCTTCTGTTTCAGGGATGGACAACCTATGACTCTCTAGATGTTATTGGATTCCAGCTCTCATCAGTCCCAGCCAGCATTGCCCAGTGGTCAGGGTGATAGGAATTGGAGTTCAGCAACATCTGGAGTGCCACAGATTCCCCATCACTGTTGCGTATAGTTTCCAGCTAGCTTTGCCTCAGCTTGAAATCTCTAGAATTGCTTCTGACTCAGCAGGCATTGTGAAACCTCAAGCTTTTTCTATAGGGAGGAAATTATTTCATTAAGTTGCTCAAGGCTATTTTGCTTTTGGCATCTTGTGAACACTGGAGAGCTGTGTCTACAGGGTGCCTTTTGGGGGGAAAGGGTAGCCAATAGGCTACTTCTGATTATATCTGTGTTCCAGAGGGAATGAGCCTTTGAAACAGGCCCACCTGTCTACCTTCAGCTGTAAGGTGGACATGTCTCTGAATGTCCCTGTAGTGTGATGACTAAGGATGGAATTCAGCATTGTGCTACTACAAACAATCCATTTGCAAAAGCATATCAACTTTCCAGATGGAATTATCCTCCCTTCCCTGCTTCCCCACAGTGTTTGAGGTGGGGGTTCTCCTGACCCCCCTGAGACAATTTCAGGGTGGTGGAAGGAGAGTGGGGAAAGCTCTGTTGCACAAGTGGAAGTGTCCTTATTAATAGTTTAAATGTATCATGCTTTCCCACCTAATTGGCACCCATTCCTCTGTCTGCGTGAAGGGAGATGTGGAAACCCCAGGGTGATGGCAATAAGCATTTAGAAACAAACAGGCAATTGAAAATTGACAGGACTGAGCCCTCCACTCACAGTAGTTTACCTAGGATAGCACCACTAATTGAACAGACATTTGTGCTGTGACATTGAAATGAACAGATGACCTAGATAGATCTCTGTTTATTTCTAGCTGCTGTGAAATTATTTTAACAGTGCCCTGGGAAGGCAGGATTATGAGCTGGCTTGGGGGATAATTAACCAGCTCTGAGTTTTGTCAGTTTCCTATAAATCCCCTTTTTTCTATGACTTTTGGAGGTTTTACTGAGTGAGGCTCAGCAAGCGAGTATTACTGAAATACTGGAATTCCTTGTGTGCTGTTGTTTTTTTAAACTATGAGATAGCATGCTGTATATCTTGGCCTTGTAAATAAGGCTTAAAGCAGGGATGGGGACCCTTTGTTCCCCTGGTTGTTGATGGACTATATACCCCACCATCCGTGATCATTGGCCAGGTGGATTGGGACTGATGGGAGTTGGAATCCAGCAACATCTAGAGCAGAGTAGCCCAATTTTTCATACAAAGTGGGCCACAAGAGTACTTTGACGCAGAACCCACGGGCTGCACACTGCCTTGTCATGTGGGGCTGGGGAGCAAGGCTAACATTTGATGTTCCTTGCCCAGCCCTTCGGTTGCCTTCCCAAAACAGGATAAGCGAGGTGCCAGGCTTTAGGAAGGAGGTACAAGGCTCTGGCAGGGTCCCAGAGCCCTCCCACCTCCTTCCTAAAACTATCTAGGCTTTGGGGAAAAGACAGGAGGGCTCTGACAGAGGGCTGCCAAAAAAATCATTGAGGCCACACATTGAAGCAACCTTATCTAGAGAGCCACCCTAATCTAGGAGAGGTTCCCCTCTCCTGCCCTAAAGACTATAATAATCTGGAAGTACCAAGCCATAAACATCTCACTTTCAAGGACAGTACAGGAATCTAAGAACCATGGACAGCTCCTAATCAAGCAGTGGATGAACCCAGATCTCAGGGACAAATACCGGTAGTTGTTTAAAAAAGTGGCAGCAGAGGAGGAGTGTGGAAACTCTAGAGATGTACAGGTGCTCCCTGATAAATGTTGCTCTATTTACAACTCTTGGAACTCCTTCAAACAGGATCCCCCAGGTTTCAGATGGCTTAAAATTTCACAAACTCTAGTATATTTTGTTGACTGTGGGGAAGCTTTTTTGCTTAGTAATTTTATTGCAGCTAATTTTATATCACCTTTGAATAAAATTCCCATGGTGGTTAGTACACACACACACTTAAAATGCAAGTAATTCAAACCTGAGTAATCATGAAAACACAAACTCCCAAAGGTAGCAAGATATTTAAAAACAGATTAAAACAATAAGCAGGACTAGAATTATGTCTAAAAGACCCAGGGAGTTTTGGACTCCCGCTTGAACTAGTGCAACACGCTCTGTGTGGGGCTGCCTTTGAAGGTGACCCGGAAACTACAACTAATCCAGAATGTGGCAGCTAGACTGGTGACTGGGAGCGGTTGCTGAGACCACATAACACCGGTCTTGAAAGACCTACATTGGCTCCCAGTACGTTTCTGAGCACAATTCAAAGTGTTGGTGCTGACCTTTAAAGCCCTAAATAGCCTCGGTCCTGTATATCTGAAGGAGCATCTCCACCCACATTGTTCAACCTGGACACTGAGGTAAAGCGCCGAGGGCCTTCTGGTGGTTCCCTCACTGCGAAAAGCAAAGTTACAGGGAACCAGGCAGAGGGCCTTCTTGGTAGTGGCGCCCACCCTATGGAATGCCCTCCCATCAGATGTCAAGGTAATAAACAACTATATGACATTTAGAAGGCAGCTGAAGGCAGCTCTGTTTAGGGACGTTTTTAATGTTTTAATGTATTTTTTTTAATAAAATTTTTATTAGTTTTACAAAAATCTTTTATAACAAACAAACATATAAAAAGACAAACAAACAAGTATAATTTCATAATGTCCTTTCATAAACTTCTTTCCTCGGACTCCCCCATACCTCCCCTTTCTGCATCCTCATGTCCATATTTTTATAGCAACTTATAAATGTTTTTTCCGCCCTAATTCAACATAGTCCTTTCTTAATCTGATCTTATATTACTGCAGCCCTTTCTTTCTAAAAAGTCTCGACATTCTAACATTCATCAAGTTTATAATAGTCCTTAAGATAAGTCTTGAATTTCTTCCACTCTTCTTCCGCAGTCTCCTTTCCCTGGTCCCGAATTCTGCTAGTCATTTCTGCCAATGTCATATAGTCAATCACTTTCATCTGCCACTCTTCCAAGGTGGGTAGGTCTTGTGTCTTCCAATACTTTGCGATCAGTATTCTTGCTGCTGTTGTTGCATACATAAAGAAAGTTCTATCCTTCTTTGACACTAATTGGCCGACAATGCCCAAGAGAAAGGCCTCTGGTTTCTTAAGGAAAGTATATTTAAATACCTTGTTTTAATGTATTTTTAACCTTCTGTTGGAAGCCGCCCAGAGTGGCTGGTGAAACCCAGCCAGATGGGGTAGAAATAAGTTGTTGTTGTTGTTAATTGTGTTTACTTGTTGCTGAAAGGACAACAAAATACTGTTGGTGTCAAATGGACTTCTGTGTTGAGGGTATTCCATAATATTCTGGCTTCTAAACAGGACACCTATGGTATTGAAAGGCAGAGGGCAGCTTATGAACATATGAAACTGTCACATGCCATGCCAAACAATTGTCCCATCTAGCACAAAAGTGTCTGTGCTGACTGGTTGCACATCTCCATGGTTTCAAAAAGGAGACTGGACTTGAAGCTGGGACCTTCTACATGCAAAGCATGTGGTCTACCACTGAGCCTTTCCTAAACTTGGTGTGGTGCATGTTTGGAATCCTCGTGAAGATTTTCTCAATAGATTGTGATGGTTTTTCTTCCAATTTTCTTGGGGGGGGGGAAATGCCTGAGCAAAAACCTCTGTATTTGGGGTGCAGGGTTTCATGGTGGCAGCTCTAGGTAATTTCTCATAGAAAGTCCAAACATTGGCTGAACTTGATTAGTCTTATTCAGTCTTATACAACTGCTATGAAGTTGCCTGCTTTGTGAATAGCAAAGAAAAGCAACTCCTATCACTCCCTTCTTTTTTGTATTTTGGGGAAAATAGTATGTTTGCTTGGGTTGGTACCCAAACCTGTCCTTGCACTTATGGAATGTTCCAGTCAGCACAATGGGAGTGGGAGTCTATTTTGGCTTGGTTATCCTCTCCCTCCTGAAGCCCACCACCACCAGTGGTGGTGGGGGGGAGCAGGCTAAAAATGCAACAACAGCAAAAGCTTTCCTTCCCCATTCTGTTGATAAAATCCTTTGCTGGATCAGAGAGTCTTCTGTCATCAGAGTAATGCCACTGGTTACTACTGTACATTTCCAGTTCAAGGTACGACCTGGATTCCTCACCCTCAACCCCAACGCAGAATAACTCTGTGCTTTAGTAACTTAAGAAACAAGTCTCCAACTTCCTAAATCCCCAAATCTAATTATTAAAAGGACAAAAAAAGAAAAACTTTTCTTCTTAAGCATCAACTCCCTTGGCCTTCAGCTCTGCTGCCTATTGGGAAAATCACACACAGGATTATTGTTAATGATACCAATTGCCGGCATGCTGACATCCTCCATCCCTGGGTAGCAAAGCAGGCCAGTCGAGCTTGTAAATCTGCCAAATATTCCAAATAGTTAATGCTTGCTGTGCCAGTGAATATTGTTAGAGAAGCCCATTAAAATGCACCTGCATAACTAATGGGTGCTTCAGGGACATCTGTGAAATGTGAGGGGTTACCCAAAGTTGATGCAATATGGCAGGCAGCCTTGGTAAATCTGCAGAAAATGTTACACTTTCTGGCTGCTGGTGTCTTAGACCGTTTTGCTCATCATCACTGAATAGGTTCTAGAAATGAGAAGATTCCAGTTGCCTTAATTTAATTGTAGGTTAAAGTAATGTAAACCTGAACACTTATCAGGAATAAAATATGTTTTCAAATCAAGGGGTTTTTTTTTTTTGGGGGGGGGTTCATTTATTTTATTAGACTGTAATCCTAATTTATTGACAAGGGGAGCGGGGAAACCTGATGGTGATTGAACTGCCTTATCCTGTTCTCAAGCTCTTTCATTCCTCTGTATGTATCCTAGTTTTCAAAAACATGTTTGCTTATATCAAGCTAAGTTCTATTCCACTGAAATTAATTAACCTAAATTAGTCGTGTCCATTAACTTCAATGGGTCAACTCTGAGTATGACTAGTATTGAATGCAATCCAGTATCTTGTATTGAAATAAAGAAAAGAGATGGTACGACAGCTATGGCTATTATTAGTATGATATAAATATATGACTTAAGGAATACTTCGTTAGTTGAACAATAATGTAAAGAAATTATTAAAACTTATGGGTGGTATTCAAAGTTTTACTCAGAGTAGACCAACTGCATTTCATGGAACAGTCATGTTGATTAATTTCAATGTGTCTACTCTGAGTATAGCTTAGTTGACTACAACATATTATTATGGCTACCACTACTATTACATTTTCACTCCTATTCAAAACATGATTTAGGCATAATTAGAAATGTGCTTAATTTCCACACATCCCAGTTTGTGGACATGATAGAGGACCTGGAGGGCTTTGATCTAAGCTGCTTCCTGGCATTCCTGGCACAAACCCTTTTTGGTTCTACCAACATCAGAGCTTTTTCTTAGGTTGGGCCTGGGCTTCAGAGGAGCCGACATCATTGGAGAGGGAAGCTCTGATATCAGATTTCACACTCTGATGTCAGAGACATGCCTCCAACATTGGAGGGGCATGGACAGTTCTTGGGATGGCTTCCCCGGGGCCATAGGATTGCACCCTTAGATACTTTTAAAGAGCTGGTTGGTTCTACTTATTGTCTTCAACATTCTATTTCCTGTATTATGCACAGCTCTAGCTTCTCATAATGAGGTGGTCTAGTCATAAATCTGATCAGTTTCTGGAGTTATAGCTCATAATTCTAGTAAGATATATATTCTTTTCACATGATAATTCACTTGGTACTTCAACCCCAAAAAGAGTTCATTAAATAGACACATTTTATAAAGCTACAGTTCCAACAGTGTAATGAGTTACTTAACATTTAGAAAGATGATGAGGATGACAATCACAGCCTTTATATATGTATAAAATAATAATACTATGGCTCAAGTCTCCTGGGACCATAGTTCTGAACTGGAAGACCTTTCCCCTTCATTTCAGAGGTGGAGTGGCTGGGTTTGCTTGCTTAGGATGGAGACAAGCTTATGATTTAAAGAGCTGTCCTAATGGGCCCTTCACCTGTATCATCTACCTGGGTGTCCAATTTGCATGACAGACACTTGAACTGAAAAAAGAAATTGCTCCCCAAGATTCTCCTTTGCAGAGTGTGGCATTGAATCAAATATTATCCAGATATTTTCGCCAAGACTTCATGAATATCCTTCTGATTAGCATCTACAGTTAAGTTAAGCATCTAGAGTTGTATAATCCAATGCTAGTCCTACTCAGAGTAGATCCATTGAAGTTGATGGGCATGACTGACTGAATTTCAGTCAGCCTACTCTGAGTAGAACTTAGTTGGCTACAACCAAGTGTGTTTGACAAGTGATATTTTGCTGTACTTGATAGCCTGCCATACAATGGTTCTGAGTAGATGACAATATGAATAATTGGCATGCAATGGTACAAAGAGTGGTTTTCAAGCTTCTTCCTTTCAGAGAACATTTTTTTCATACCAATGACCACCAATAAACCCCTGCCTGTTTCCACACCATGCGGTGGAGTCTGGTCCATTAGGGCAAATGGAGCATGGCTCCACCAATCTCAGCCTGTTATCCACTAGTCTGCCTGCCTGCCTTCTTACAACTAGTCCAGGGGATAACTGTCTGTTAGCTTCCTCCTCCTTTACCTTTGTCTCCCTGTCACCCCTTGTAGAACTCAGCAGGGAAGAATATGTTGACAAAAGTTTAATTAGTTGGCTCTCCTTGACTTTGGAGGTAGACCACCTTCTTTTTGGGCTGCCTGCCTTCTGCCCTGCCAGTCACATTGGCTAGTTGGCTTGCTTATCTGACATTACCCTCTGCTGCATTTGACATTATTGGCAATGGTTTATGGCTATAAGCAATAAATCTTTATTCTATTGGATTTGACTGTGCCTTACTGTAACCTGACCTATGTTTGACCTGACTCTGCTTCTCAGAGGTGGAACTACTGCTAGTGGTACATGATCTGGTGCCCCATTTCAGTTCCATCAGTTGGATTTAATGTAATGACTACAGAAAGGAAGGAATCCACCCTGCTAAATTGACAATGAGAGAAGTCATAGTTGAAATGGTACATTCATTTGACACTGGTTTCCAGAACACTCTCAGTTTAAAACAAAAACAAAGGAAACCCAAAATCTACACCCAACCACGAGCTTGTAATGGACTGATCTCTATCGATGACACGAATTCTGTGATTAATGAGAGCAATACACTTGAACAAAATTGATGCCATTGAGAATAGTAATTTCAGAGGCAATTTCAGACAGCTGATCTTTCACTAAAATAAACCTTGAAGTAACCAAAATGTCCTCAGTTACAACCACCTAATATGTTGAGTATATTGTCCTCTAGCATACATGTTTTGGTGGAGACAAAAATCTAATAATAATTTGTTGTCCACATTCTTTAAACACAAAGGATTGGACAGAGGATTGTATCCAACTAAGCACCACTTAAACTAGACCCATTGAAATGAATGTGTCTACTGTGAGTAAGGTTGACACTGGTTACTACCAAAAGCTTCCATCTCTCCTCTAGAGAAATGTGTCAACACTTCCTATGAAATAGACAAGTTCAACTACTTGCTGCCCTCTGGATGTTTTGGACTACAACTCCAATCAACACTGACCATTGTCCATGCTGGCTAAGGCTGATGGGAGTTGTATTCTTTTAATTATTGCATTCTTTTCCCCATATGCATATTTTTTTCAGTGCTCTTCACTGCACATTCCTATAAAACCACATTTTATATACCTTTTAACCATAAAATACATGTTTTTGCTTACATTTTTAATGCACTAAAACTGCATTGCAAAATCTGGAAAAGCGTATACAGTAATACAATCAGGAGTTGGGGCTCAACCCACAGGTAAATTTAGGACTGCTACATTGGTCCAATCTACTGTGATAAATGGGTGAATTTAACCTGTTTCCCAAGTAAAGATGGTTGAGGAATTTAATATTTGCAAATTTCTATTCAAAATGTTCTGATCCACCCCCTTGAGTTAATGTGTGGCTGATAATTTAACTCTCCGGCAGATTTTTCACTTCTCTGAATGCTACATTACAGTTCTCAGCAGGTTAAATGTATCAAAACATGCATTAAAATCAGTATTTTTAGAAAAAGTATACATTAAAATGCATAGCTTGAAATAACTGCTTAAAAAATACTAGTTAATGTAGGAATGGAACATGTGAAGCAATGGAGGGTTAAAATGTGTGAAAGTGATTTGAACCAGAAATAGATTTGGCCATCTCTGAACCTCCAGACATCAAGTCAACAGGTTGAAGAACATGCCTTCTGTTCCTGCCCCCACCCCCATCCCAAATGCAGGCCATCAGCAGTAGCCAGAAGGCAAGGATTCTGTCTGGGCCAGACTATAAAGCACAGGCAGTTGAAGAAAGCAACTCTTCCCTCCACTTCCCAGTTTCAAGGTTGCTGCCCATGGTCCTGAAACCCTAGCTCCTGCATTCTGACACAGCACACTTGTTCCTGTTTAGGTTTCTGACCTCACCCCAGCATAAAACTGCTTCAGGCTGCCCTGAGCCATCCTTTCACCATCTTGTTTGGCCTGCTACCTCTTCTCAGTGATGGAGGACACTGTGGAACAGGACACAACCACAGTGACATCTCTGGAAGGTGTACCACAGAGTGGGGGGCACCTTGTGGACTCTGTAAACTGAGAATGCCTTGGCTGAGCTTTGTGATGTTGCGGCTAGAGATTGTGCAGCTTGTAACAGGTTCTTCTCTGGAAATGTGTTATGACTAATTTTCCAATCAGGGGCAGCACAATGCATTTTGCCGCCTGAGGCAAATGACAGGGTGGTTTCTTTCCCCAATATTAACAGAAACTGGAAGGACTGGCAACTGAACCCTACTTTAACACAGGCCATACAATAGTGCCTTCCAGTGCACTGAGAGCAACAGGCTAGTTATTGGAAGCAAATGACAGGATGTGTAGCACACACAGCTCTGATCAAGGGGCTCAGGAAGAACAGCCAAGAGGGCTACCACTGCTCCCTAGCATCTTCCACCTGAGGCAGTTACCTCACCTACAAAAACTTCCCCAGCAGTTATCAGTAAAGTATGGATCTCATTGTACTCCTAGTCTGCAGCATCCATTATTGGCTATTAAAGCGTGGAGCCAGATCAGAGCAAAACTCCTTTATCTGGGGAAGGGGTTTGGATAGAGTGGATGCATTCCTCTACCTGGCCCGGCTGGCCTCTGCCAGCTGCCTGTTGGCCAACATCTATGGCATGAAACCAGTTTCACGCCATTGGTGTGCCCCCTTTTGCCCAACAAATTTGAGGTTTAGCAGGAGTTCTGCTGACTGAATCCCCATCACTGGCAGCCAGCAGAAAGCTCCAAAATGGGAGCGTTCCAGGAGCAGTGAGGCACAGAGGCAGCCTGTGATCCATTGGGTCCTGAGCCAACCCCACTGACATCAGGTGACAGAATCAGGCTTGATCTCAGCTTGATAACTCCACCAGCTCCAAACTGGCACAATGATATCCCTGTGCCCCCTAACATTCTTCCCTGGCCACCATATGTAGGAAGGCAGCAGATATGATGATGGTCCCACCACTCTGTTCAGCTCTGTCGGGCAGCAGCCAAGATAAAGATTGCCCCTTTTAAAAGAAGTTGCTTCAGGCTGAGTTGCCTGAATACATAAGCTGTTAGGAGTCTCATAAGTACAGATGCTGAGACAGAGAAGAAAGTGGACAAATGGAGAGAGAAATAAGATCTTGTTTTGCCATGACCTTGAGAGTACTTCGAATAAAATAAGGTTTGAGTTGCTTTACTGCACAACTAGAATAAGTGCTAGGATTCACCACCTTGATAAATGCGGCAAGTGAGGCTTTTTCTCCTTTATGCCTGCTGGATGATTAGATAGCGAGTGCAATTGAGGTGCTCGGTAGTTTATTAAGGTCACCTTAGTTCACTGTAATTCGTTGCAATTTTTGGCTAATGTTCCTAAAGCAGTCTGATGCGAACTGTTTGGAGGACTAGTTTCTCTTATTAATTGGCCTTAGTGGCAGAAATCGGTCTGAAAGTTGAGGTGTGCTTGGTCAGTCATTCAGATACCTAAATTGGCTGCACAATTCATATTCATCACCAGAATCCATTGCCATCTTTTTAATAAAAAAACAAAACAGCCCCACTGTGTCTTTTTTTGTGCCATCAAAGCAACTTTACAGATAATTTTGCTTTCACCAGCATCTAAAAGTATCTTCTACAATTTACTGTTGTTGTAAAGGCTTTTTTAAAAAATATATTACTCTAGTAGAGTTTTAGCAAATATTTCCTAATTCAGATACTACTTTGAAAGTAACACATTCAAAGCAACTCAACAAATTTATCAGCAACAATAACAAAATACCTCCCTTGATAAGCATTCAAATTGCTTGATACTATTTCCTACTAGATTGCTGCTGCATCTCGGTGCTGTTTTCCTCACACTTGCTGAAACTCCCTTTTAATCCACTTAGTTAGGGTGATCTACATTGGGGTAGCCAACATGGATCCCTCCAGATATTCTCAGACTACAACTCCCATCAACCCCAGCCAGTATGGGGACGGGAGCTGTAGACCAAGAACATGTAGAGTTGTCTATTCCTGAATGTTTTGTTTATGGATGTTTGTGGCATCATGGATTATAGCACCATGACATCATTGACAAAGCTGTGTGAGTTGCTGCAGCCAATATTATTAAACACAGTGTGGGCAAATAAACCAGAGGACACTGAGGGAAAAGAAGGGAAAGGGGAAATGGGATCAGGCAGTACAGCAGCAACAACAAATGTGTTGGTGTCCAAAGTGGCTAACAATGGAAGGTCCAGTTACAGATAGGTAGCCGTGTTGGTCTGCCATAGTCAAAATAATAAAAAAAATTTCTTCCTGTAGCACCTTAAAGACCAACTAAGTTAGTTCTTGGTATAAGCTTTCGTGTGCATGCACACTTCTTCAGATGGAAGGTCCAGCAATTGTAATTTTAAAAACAAATTTTAATCAAGCAGTAAATTTGGTATTTATGGGAAAATACCACAATGCACCTTATGAGAATGTGATCTTATAACTGGGGTGTAGAGAGATTTCTTTACAATATACCTTCAGTTTATAGGCATCCTGCAAACTGAAATATCTGAACTGCAAACTTGGCTGTTAGTACAACTCAGCTAGGGGTACAGCACATGGCTTTGCAAAGGTTACATTTTTATTAATATATTGGAATACTGCAATAATCCAAACCAGAGTATTTGTTTTTAGCAATAGTAAAAAATTCGCATTCATTAGTCTCTTATGCTTTCCTACTCTCACTGTCCCCCAACCCAGTTTCTAGAAGGAAACAGAGCTCCCCCTGGCCTAAATCTAGGGAACCTAAGTTCTACCTGCTAGAAGAATTCTCTCAAAACTTCTCAAGTTAACACTTAATATTTTATGAAATATATAATACTGCCATGTAAAAATATTTCTCTAGCTGAGCTGTCACAGAGATTACAGCTTGATTCTCAATTCATTATCCGCTCCCCAGACACTGGATTCAGCATGCCAATACACACTGCACTATGGGCCTCTTCCACACTGACTACATAACCAAGTCATGTGACTGTCACCAATGCAGTGATTCTGAGTTTATCTGCATTATGTAGCACAACATCTGGAACAGTTTGAAGTACCTTCAGGGATTTTTTTTGCTGCTTTTTCCACTTGAAGCCTTCATGTTTAGTATGCAAAGCCCCCCAGGTACATGACATAGCCTGCATTTCTGTGGTCCAGCCATGTGTCTCAGCTTGTTTAGAGCTGTACCTCTTCAAAATGCATTTGGGAGATCACAGCACAAATTCTTAGCCAAATGAGAACCTCCCTGCATTGAGAAATTTAGCATGTCAACGTGAAAGCTAAGCTAGAACACTTTCCCCAGACACTGGATATGAAAATTTCTTTGCTTGTTGAAATCTAACATGCCAAGCGGAAAGCTAGGCCAGAATACCTCCCCTAGACATATTAGATCTTCTATATCAGTGAATCATTTGGGGGCGGGGGCTAGGGAACTTTCCATCATGGGATTCCCCCACTTGCCTTTACAAAGAGTAAAGTACTTGAAATGTTGCATTGTGTTTCTGAATATACCAGTCAGCACTAAAGTTCAGGGGGGGGGGGTGTTTCAAACAGTTTCATATAACTTCAGCCAGAACAGACTTCATTTTCAGGTGGGAGGTGATAGGCCTCCCCGCTTAAAACTTGCAAAGAGCTTGGAATTGACAAGTACCAAATGTAGAGCATTATTATGATAATTACCCAACTATCTCTGACATATTCTTTCCATTTGAAATGTGCTGTACACTTCAGTGAGAATAGGAGCTGACCTTTCCAGGGGATAATTACCATTATGGATACAGGTGGCATTTTCCATCAGCCTCCCTTCCTCAGCCCAACACACCCCATGGCTCACACACAAACCTCCTCTCTGTGCTGCTTCCACCATGTTCTTCAATATGTCACTCAGAGTAGGCTCGCTCTCATCAACCGGCACATCCCTGCTTAAAGGGACAACTGTGCCCCTTAATTTCTTTGTCATTCAACCCTTGTCTTTTTAAGCCTTCCTGCATTCGCTGCCAGTGATATGAGACAGCCAGAGAAATTGAATTATGATTTTGAGGCTGCCATCAGGAAATGGATATATATATATATATCCCACTTGCCAGCTCGCTCTTTTTCTCTCCCTCTTGAAATGAAGTTTCTTACACTGCTCATTAGATGATAAGTGAACATAGAAAAACCTTTGAGCAAAGGTAATTCCTAGCACGAGGAAGTGGGCTGCGGCGCCAGCTTCACATTTATGAATGCAAACGAGGCCTGGCTTCCCGCAGGGATGCTTTGCCGGTTCTTTTATCTCCACAACCAAAGTTCAGACCGACTTCCTGAGTCAAGGACCATAAAATTATTCTGCTTAAAGGATTCTCAAATGCCATTGGCGGAGATGGGGGACCCTCCTTCCTCAGCCCCCAAACCAGCTTGAGTTTTTGTGGAGGGAAGTAAAAGGGAATCTTCATTATCAGGGCACCATTCCATCTACTAGCATCACTCTAATAGACCAAATACATCCATCCTTTCTCTGAGAGGCAAAAAGAAATGTCCTGCTGACTTGAGTGGAAATAGAGAATTAGCTCTAGTATGATGAGTGTGACTAATGGCTGTTTTCTCATGGGATCCCGCAAATGATTCCCAGACAAAGACGAGAGAGAACCAAGGATCCCTGCAGAGATTGGAAAGAATGGGACGAAAAGGGGCAGGGGGGTGATCTTTTGTGGGCTTGTAGTCAAAAGATTTGTCTTTGTCCATGGAGTTTTCTTGGCAGGGATACTGGAGTGGCTTGCCAGTTCCTGCCCCAGGTGGATCACGTTTGGTCAAAACTCTCCACTATGACCTGTCCATCTTGGGTGGCCCTGCACGGCATAGCTCATAGCTTCGCTAAGTTATTCAAGCCCCTTCACCACGGCAAGGCAGTGATTAAGACTGAGGGCACAAGGAGAACGGGACGACAGAGGACGAGATGGTTGGACAGTGTTCTCGAAGCTACCAGCATGAGTTTGACCAAACTGCGGGAGGCAGTGGAAGACAGGAGTGCCTGGCGTGCTCTGGTCCATGGGGTCACGAAGAGTCAGACATGACTAAACGACTAAACAACAACAGTCAAAAGATTTGGCTGATTATTATTACAGATCGGTATGAGATTCCTCACCTCTTAAACGTCTGACATTCAGTTTTCTTCCCTGATCATTCTCTTCACCAGTTTTCCTTCTCAGAAGAAGATCAGAAGAACCCTGCTGGATTAGATTATTTAGTGCAGCATCCTGTTCACACAATGGCCAACCAGAAGTCTATGGAAAGCCCACAAGTGGAACAGTCCTTCACCTGCTGGTAATTGCCAGCAAATGTTATCCAGAAATATACTGCCTCTGACAGTGGCAGAAGTTTATAGCCATTGTGGGGAATAGCCAAGATTATCCTTTTCCTCCTGGCTGACACCTGCCTCTGGCTTTCTCCAATCCCTCATTCCTCTAGAAAACTTTCATTCTCAAATAACAAACAGAACTAGCACTGCCATGAAAGAGTGAAGTGATCTGCTTCAGGTGTAACTATGAGCAGCTGAAATGGATGAAAACAGGAATTCACGTCTGAAATGCACAGCAATATTTTTTTTTTTAATTGTTGTTCCTATCAGTGATGGGGAACATCTGGATTCTGCTTCAGGCATCAAAATATTTTGGGCTGGCACTGATCTTTCGCCATATAACACATCAGAATTTACACCCACCCACCCCACTTTGCATTGTTGTTGTTTTAAAAAAATGGGGTTATAAACCTGTTCTAGGCTTCTCTAAGTAGTTTTGGATGCTAAATGCTAAAACATGGGGAAATGGTGCTTGACCTTAATTTGAGGAAAGGTAGTGGCTGGCCCGAATGAGAGGACTGAATAGCATCATCTAAATGGGTTGTTGACAGAGGCAGTGCTTTATTGCAATTGTAAACTCATCTCAGCGAGTTGAAAGGATGAAACAAAACAGAGGGTCATGTTGTTCCAAAGGGGGCAATGAGACACTGTAACATGATTGATTTTTTTTTAAGCAAACACATGGCATTTCCCATTTGTGTTCTGTTTCCTCTCAATTAACCAAGGTCTTGTAGCCTTCAAATTTGATTCTTGTTAATTATGTTTTGAGATCTCTTCTTCAAACATAGTATCACTGAAAAGAGCTCACAGGTCATAACTGGGGAAGAGATGGTTGGGCTGGTAAAAGCTGTTTCACTGATCCAGCAGTGCCAGACCTAGACCCCTTACTGGCAAACTACATGTCATGAATTTCTGTAGTCATGATCCAAAGCCACTCACATATTTACTACATCTTCTTCCTTTTGTTCCATATCATATTTCAGACCTAAGATTAGGGTGGTCATGTATCCAATCCCCTATTTAAAGGAGTCCTCTGTTTGAAAGGTTGTCCAGTTCAGTCCAAATCCAGTTTAAGGAAGTGAGATCAGGGCCTTGAAAAGAGGACTAGGGGGCCATGTAGGACTCTGGTAGACCACAAGTTAAGTACTTGTTTGAAACTCAGCTTAGATCACGTTATCCTGGGTCCTTGAAGATTGTGGCCTTTATCACCAAGACATTAGTAACATGGTAGAAGGGTATGGTGGCACTGAGTAGTAATCCAGAATGGCAGAATGACAGCTTATGTTCTAAGAAGGGCATGGAACACTGACACCAAAGGACAGGGGGCTGGGTAAGGTTGTTGTTTGGAGGTGCCAGGCTGCCTCAAAGGAAAGACCAACATACTGCTGATGCCACTACCTATCCATTCCCTCTAGCTCAGTAAATGGGGGCTGTGGACTTTCAGGTGTCATTGGACCCCCAACTCCCATCACCCCTGCCAATTGGTTATCCTGTCTTGGTGAATGCAGGGTTGTAGTCTGGGGGTTTCTCATCCTTATTCTATCTCCTGATTGCATGGCCATGTGTCCTATATACATTAACAGAGCAGAGTCCTGCCTAGTCCAGCTTAAAGAACCCTAAGGAGGGAGAGTTAGAGAGGCCTTGAAACTGCTCACTGACGGTGAGCTTTTGGACAGCAGACTGAGCTCATATGGTCAAAGCCTGCTTCTTCATCACAATGAAATGTGCTGTGCTTTTATTTAATTTAGGCTCATTATCTCTAAATTTGCAGATGCAATGTTTCTGCAAATCTGTCCTCTTTTTCTGGTGATGCTGGATCCTTCTTTTTGCAGCAGGGTGCAATGCATGTGGCCACCCTACCCCGTCTTTGGTGTCCCCACCCC
This sequence comes from Podarcis vaucheri, assembly GCF_965113315.1. Taxonomy (NCBI): domain Eukaryota; kingdom Metazoa; phylum Chordata; class Lepidosauria; order Squamata; family Lacertidae; genus Podarcis; species Podarcis vaucheri. The sequence goes on from NC_138753.1 coordinate 31,631,384, forward strand.
CATAACCTCCACCTTTCTCCCTTTCTCTGCACAACTCCATCTCTGCATCTTGCAGGGTGCACTGCTTCATATCAAGATTACAATGATAGCCCTAATGCTGGCTTGGAAGGGGAAGAAAGGGGGGGGGGGAATCCCACTTAATCAAAAAGAATATTAAAGTGGGGCTTTTTTGTACTGCACAGGCCTCAGAGTGAGAAATCCCAGTCATTAAAAGGAGCTGAGGGAGATGAAAAAGGCTCTGGAGTTAGAACTAAAAGGCATGCTGCTTGTTTGTGGGATCTTTCTCATTAGGCCATGCCTTTTAGATGCTCATTATCAATGATTTACAAATTCCAATGGCTTGGCATATTTACTCAGCTGGGGAGTCCCCAGTTTTTGCTGCCTCTTAATCATGAAAAGATAAAAAAAGCAACTAGCAAGCTTGCTTTGGTATTGATGCCAATGTTAATAATGAGAGGTCTGTATGAGATTGTGGTTAAATATATATGTAAAAAATGCTTGAAGGCCACAAAAAGTAAACCAGGATAGATTTGGATACATGTTGCTCTGCAGATTCTTTTGGATTTCAGCTCCCAGCAGCTGCAGCCAGCATGGCCAATGGTCAGGGATGGTGGGAATTGCAATCCAACAACATCTAGCAAGAACCATGTTCACTACCCCTGATTTGGCTGTAATGTGTGTGTGTGTGTGTGTGTGTGTGTGTGTGTGTGTGTGTGTTTCCCTTCCCACCATTCACTTCAGTGTGGTGCCAAATTTTGTCAGTTGCTATTGTTTGGGAACCAAATGGAACTATTTAGCAAAAACAGCAGTATGGTCACGTGGTGGGAACGTCAACCCCAAAACATGACGCACAGAACACTTTTTCCCATCTCCTGACCCAGAAAAGAGCAGCCTGGTCCTAAATTACTTATATATTTACTATGCTTCTATCCCACCTTTCTTCCATCACGGAACTCAAGGTGGTAGACATGTAATTTCCAAGCAGTCTCCCATCCAGGTTCTGACCAAACCCAGACAGCCTAGCTTCAGCAGGGTGTGCGTGGGTGTGTGGGTGTGTGCGCACACGCACACACGCACGCAGCATTTGCCATCAGACTAAGCCCTGAGATTCCAAGTTTACTAAAGTTTGCAAGAAAACAAGTGACCATTCCAGCTGGTCATAATAAGGATGCTGTAACTGAGAACTAGTGCCTGGGTTTATTATTTTCTTCTTCTCTCCCAATCCCTTTTCATTTTGTGTCATGGCAAGTTTCTGTGGCACCCTTTTTGTGGGGGGGGGGAAGGGGAGCACTGAAGAGCAAGGTAAATAAAAGCACCTCTTCCCTTGCAATCTGAGATTCCCCCCCCCCGGTAAGGAGTGCACTGACCCCTAAAAAGAATCTCTACAATGCAGGGAATGCCAACTGTGTGCAGGAAGCAAGGCACATTCATAGGAAATAATTCACCTCCTGCAGGAAACTCATCAGGCTTAAAAAAGAAATTGTAATGATCTCACCACATCAAAAGTTATGTGTCACTCTGCCTTTGCACACGGGGCTCAGCTAAACCCACAGATATTGCAATGATGGAATATAATGGGGTCACTGGGTCCTGCATGCTTTCCTTAAGGATAGAGCACTCTGGCACTTGTAATGGCCCAGTTTTTCCATTAAAGTGCTAACAATCCCAATAAATGAGAAGTCTTTTAAAAGAAGCTCTTGTTTCCCCTCCACCTGCTGCCACCTATGAGGTTTCATTTAAAATTCAGAATAAAATGACAATGCAAGTAAACCCTCACATTTCCTCCACATCCTACTTTTAAATTTAAATCTGTTGCTCAGCTCTTCCTGTGGAAGGAATATCTATCAGAAGAAGCTAGAAGTCAAGATTTCTATCAATGGCGTAGCGTAGTTTGCAGGCCCATGGAGGGTGAATAGAGCCCACCATGCCAGCCCAGCCCTTGCCACCAACACCACTGGAGCAACCACCCTAGCCAAGAGGGGTTGTCCTGCGCCACCCGCCAGTGCAGAGGGAAACCCTTGGATCACCCCAACCTTACAAAGTGGCTCAGGACTGGCTCGAGGTTGGCAGGGCACCATGAAACAGATGCAGCATCCATGTGCCCTTTGACCCCAGCCTTGCAAAGTGAGGGCGAATCATTCAGATCAAATCCTGGCCTTACAAAGCTGCACAGGGCTGGAAGTGGCGTGAGGAACCAATTGTGCAGTGCCCCCTTAAAAAATGTGCCCGGGGCCAACGCCCCAGCAGCCACATCCCACACCATGCTCCTGATTTCTATCAGGGGATAGGCAAAAGTTTCCAGCAAATACCCAGGTGCCTAGAACTGTGGTGCAGTTAGGTAATTTTAGGTAACCTCTTCAGATGGTAAGTTTAAAATTTTGTTTTAATGGTCTTACAGGAGAGAAGTCCCTCTTTAGATGGTCATAGGCATTACTTATTTTGGGAAGAACATAGCTCCATGGCAGGGCATCTGCTTTGAATGCAGAAGGTCCCAGGTTCAATCCCCAGAATCTCCCAAAATGGTTGGGAAAGACTTCCTGTCTCAAACACAGGAGAATTGCTGCTAGTCATGGTAAAGGTAAAGGGACCCCTGACCATTAGGTCCAGTAATGACCGACTCTGGGGTTGCGGCACTCATCTCGCTTTATTGGCTGAGGGAGCCGGCGTACTGATTCTGGGTCATGTGGCCAGCATTGATTAAGCCGCTTCTGGCGAACCAGAGCAGTGCACGGAAACGCCGTTTACCTTCCTGCCAGAGCGGTACCTATTCATCTACTTGGACTTTTACATGCTTTCAAACTGCTAGGTTGGCAGGAGCAGGGACCAAGCAACGGCAGCTCACCCCGTCACGGGGATTCGAGCCATCAACCTTCTGATCTGCAAGTCCTAGGCTCTGTGGTTTAACCCACAGCACCAACTAGATGTGCCAGTGATGTGACTCTATATAAAGCAGCTATCTTCAAACCATGGGAAGCCCCGCTGCCTCCTATGTTTGAAAGCCCTTCTGCTCATTCTGCCAATGGGGGCCTGAGCTTCTGCCCCAAAGTCCCGCCACTGGTCTAGAAGGGTCGCCTGAACTATATTCCACGTTCATTAGCAGATCATATTGTTTGGTGCGTAGAAGAAGAAAAAGGAGAGCCAGGAAGCATGTGTTCCTATGTCTACATTTGCCGGGTTCTGTTGTCGGATAACTAGAGCAGGTGCTTGCCAGGGCACCTGTGCTATATTGCAAAATTTGGCTTGCAGTTAGTTGATCAGTTGAAACGTGCAGATGGTCATGTGTGAATTAGATTGGTTGGTGTGTGGAGAGTTATTTATTTATTTATTTGAGTCCACCCCGTTTTATCCTCATAACAATCCTGTGAGGTGGGTTAGCTGATGCAAGTGAACATTATGCTATGTGGGGATTTGTACCAAGGTCTTCCCAGTCCTAGTCCAGCATTCTGCCGTTAACTTACCAGGGCAGAAGTTGTTTTCCTCTGTCACTGCACCATCTCTTTCTACGGGTAATGCTTCAGAGGAAGAGAACCTTAAGAAATCTGTTCACTTCATATTTCTAAATGAACTGACCTGTTTTGCACTTCCTGGAATAATACACAAATTGGAACGCTCTTATCCTTTGGTTTTCCACACTACTCCACTTTTTCCAAAACAGTTCTCAGCTCAAAATATGTTCCCAAATGCTTAAAATGCATGCATTTATTATTATTTTTTGCATGCTTTAGGGTAACATGTGTACAGAAATGTGCATTCTGTGGGGGGAAAAATGTTTAAAAAGTTTTGTGCATTGTTCTTGGAAAAATCCAAGAAGATTTTTTTGAGGAGAGAATGCAGTGGCTGGGGGACGGAATGAACCTATGCATGAAAATGTGCAAAACTGACATGGACTGGTTCGGTTTTTGTTTCCTGTGCACTCCATCTCTCTCCCTTTAAAGAGCAATCACACCACACATGGATTCCTGTTGACCCAGTCCCTAAGCTGAGTCCCGGCGACAGCTGCAGGAAGCATGTTGCTAGAGCCAACTGCTGGACCTGACAAGACGTGTTAATTAGGACATGATGCACCGCGATATGACACATCTAAAGTACAGCAAAATTGGCGACATCAGTCACAGTGGTGGAGAGAGGGCACGTATGACATTTTTAATTAAAGAAAAGCATGCTCTGACAGCCAGGTGTCGAGGGCAGCATCCAAGTTCAGCTCCCTGGAGCACTCGCTTTAACTATTTAAGGCTCCCTTCTCCGACATTGTCCCTGACCTAGATCTAAGCAGCTTTCTCCAGCCTGAGAGAAAATCATGCCATGGACTAAGAAGAGCCCTGCTAAATTGGACAACAATCCCTTTCAACCCAGAATTCTATTTCCAGCTATGGCCAGTCAGACAGCCCTGGAGAGCTCACAAGCAGGGCACGATGAGCATAGCTTTCCCTTTTTCTTTTGTCTCTAACCCCTTGTGCCATTTGCCTGATTTTGCTGAGGACAGCAGATACTCAGGTTTCCTGGTCACAGCCTTCCTCACTGTGAAGCTATGCACTGCACTACTATTTAAATAATAGCAATTATTTCTAAAATCATGTAAATTTGCATATGCAAACCTATATCCTGCTTGGTCCTCTATTATTATTATTTTTAATGATATATGAGTGGCCACCCTCCTTTCCATTTGGCTACTAATCATTGACTTGCTGCTTTGAAATTCATCTAAGCCAATTGCCATAGTCATATCTTGTAATAGGGAATTCTGTCTGTCCACAGATCCAGACTCTATGGACCTTTGCACCCCCGGCCTGCTCACTCAGCTTGGGGCTTTAGCTGACCACAGCTATCTGTCAGGGTCATTTAAAACATACTGGAGGTGTATGTGGAGCTCCTCTGTAAACCTATTGAGGCCAATAGTTTGTTTTACTTGTAGTTTCTGGAACTACAAGAAAAAGGGAGGGAGGGAGGGGAAGAGAAGCCTACCCCAAAATCTAAAGTAACTGGTGCGAATTAAGTCACACTGCATGGGGTGCAATATTTCAGTTCGTTAACTTTGTGGGTTTTCCCATCAATACTCTTCTCAGTAAATAGAGGGAAGGTGGTTCCCCAGACAGCGTCACACAACTGCTCCTTATTGCATTGCTTCTTATGGTGTCTTTTGTTTTATGTGGAATTCAGACAGAGGTCAGTTAGCTGTATCTATGCTGGATACATGGATCTGCCATGCTCAGAGGCCGCATACCGCTGAATGCCAGTTTCATGATGTGGGAGAAGAATGAAGAAGGGCCCTGCACCTTGAACTGTTGTGTAGAAGAAAGAGGTGGCTGGTGCCCATTGTGACCAGCAGAGCAGCTAGCAGGGAAGCAAACAGCAGAAAGATGACAGCCAGTGCCACTGCTCTCTAGTTTGACAGGTGTGGAGTGAGCTGATTGAGCACAGGCTGAGGTTGGTGGGGCAGAACCCCATTCACTCCAGTGGAACAGCCAGATTTCATGAAAAGCTACACCTGCTGAAGTTCATTCTTCTGCACAACTACTGAAGGTGCAGGAGCCCTGCCCTCTTGTGTCTGGCCCCCAACCTATTGCTTCTGGGCTTCCCTGAGGTGTCTGATTCATCTCTGTGGGAAGGGGATAGTGGACTAGAATGGGCCATCAATATCATATAACACAGCTCTTCTCCTTTTATCTTTCTGCTCATTAAATGACACCTAATGGGAGTAGCTTTCAGATGAAAACAGCTTGTCATTTGTCCCACATCTACGTGATCACTGTCCTTTGGGGTGGTGTTCCTATACTGAAGGGGCAAGCTATTAGGACACAAAATGGCTGGGTGACCCTGAGTTGATTTTGAAACTTCTGGAGGCCAGGCAATCAATGCTTTTAAAATGCAGAGCTGACCTGAAAGCGCTGGAATTTAAAAATCCATCACACAAAGAGATTATTACACAGCTGATGTCCATTGAGTGTGTGAAGGGGAAACAAAGAGGGAGTCTAACTATTTGAAGACAATCACCTGGTGCTGTGCAGGACAGACAGTGAAGAGCAGTTCCTTCTATAGCAGTTGCTAAATTATAACCTTTGTAGAATCAGCCTATCGACTTCGTGGCTTTCTCAGACTCAACCAGACAGATTGTTGTGGCTCTTGTATTAGCTGGTTGAAACATTATTTATGGTTGTTGGTTCACCAAGGCTTTAATTTATAATAAATCAGCTGTGGAGCTCATCTCATTGATTTCTGAGGAAGTATTAAGTAGCAATCAATAAGACATTCATATACAAGTATTTTTGCCATTCAAATCTTTCATCGAAGTACATCTTCACATAGTGAGTTGTGGCTTTTATTGTATTGAGGAGTTCTAATGAAACAAATATTGTGCAGTTTACCCCACTGCTAAAATTTTGTAAATTAAAATAAATAAATAAATAATAAAGATGCAGTTCTTTTAAATTTTATTTTGAGGGTGGGATCTTCCTTTGTTAAAGCTTTGATAGAAACCAAAAGGTAATCTCAAAAGAGTATTAAAATTTATTGGGGTGTTGATGGTCCCAAATAACTGTAGTTTACCATTCAAAGTGAACCTGGTATTTAAATACATGGGAAATTCAATGAAAATCGAGTTTTGATAACATCAGTGCAGAACCATTTAATTCTTCAAAAGGGATGAATGTTTGATTCTCTTTTGGGGGGCAGGGGGTTGAGCATCTTTTTTGCAGTTAAAGACAGAAATCACCCTCAGATTTCAGGGAACATATGTCTCCCACCCTCGCAGAATTCACCCCCAGAGTTCTCACTTGAGAACTTTTCATTTAATCCTAGAGTTGAGAAAATCACTTAGAGATTATGTTTAATGGAATAGCCAATAACAGTATCGATAACAGCCTAGTTAGTTTCAACCTATTTCATGGCAATTAAGGACTTTCAAACTGGGCTGTATAGAAAGCAAGCTGAGTTATTCTGATTCAAACCATCAGTCCATCTAGGTCAGTATTGCCTTCCAAGTTTTCAGACCAGGATCCATCCCTGTCCTACCTGGAGATTCTGGAGAGCTAACCAAGGACCTTTCTGCATGTAAAGCAGATGCTCTCCCACTGAGCTTCCAGAAAAGGAAATAGAGGCAGATGCCAGATAGCCTGTGAGATAAGGGTGAGTTGTGTCTTGCCTGATCGCTGGTGAGGCTGGAAGTTGTGCCCTGGGAAATACAACTACTGTGGACATGTTGCCCTCTCTGAAGTTTTGTGCTGTGGTTTGTGGTTCTGTAAAAGTTATGTGTGTGTAAATAAATACTGTATGTTGTGGCCAAGATACCAAGGGTGCCACAAACAGCTCAATGTTGACCTTATCTAGAGATTGGCCCTAATTCAGATCCATCAAGGTTATAACATGCTCCAAGTGAGAAACCCTGTTCATCAAAGGCCGCGTCAAGCTGTCTTGTCCACTTCTATTATGCACAAGAGAAAATAAGCACCTGGTCTTTGGCTCCAGACTCTGTTTATTTCAGTAGCCATCCTTCACTATGCATGGATGCCCTCAAGCTACACCACAATCCTATCTGTCTTTCCCTGCTGTTCCTCTCCTGGCTTTCTCCTCTCTTCCTTTTGGAAACGTGCCTTGGATGGCTACCAATAAAAGACAGCTTGAATGTGTCTGTATGTATCTCCAGTGTAATGCACAGGGAGTTAAAATTGGTGAGGCCATTCAGTGTGCAAGCTGTCAGATTGTACTCTGTTATATTGATCATTTATATTTCACGATTCTTGGGATATTCTATAGTCGTGGAATTCTCACTTCCATTGCCAGCACAGACAGCATTTAGTGATGAAAATGGGGCAATTGTCTTGGGGTAAACCTGAAGAATGAATGGCTGTGACATTGCGTAATGAAGTCTAAAAGCTTATGCTTCAAAGTGACTGCATCAAATATGGCCTTATTTGATAATGAATAATGCCTGCAATATTTAGCATCAAAGTAATCTGACTTTAGCAGTCCATAATGTGACTCCCAGCACTTACGTATTAGGACACTGTGTGTCTGTCTATGTGTGATCTGTTCCTGGGCAAGTTCAAGACTCCTATTCTCCCTTCCTTCGGTTCTTTAAACAAGACTTGGACAGCTCTTCAAACAGAGAATGCCTTCAAATAGAGGATTGCTGTCTCACAGCCTTTTAAACTGAGCAGAGATAGGGAGCATATAGCCCTCCAGATGTTTCCCAACCCTGAGATAGAGAACTGCACCCCCTGTTTAGTAAGTGGACACATGGCCACAGCTCCCCTGCAGTATATTGAGATTTGGGTCCTTCATCACAATTATGGAGAGTTTCAATAAGCAGGGGGTGGGGCCCTTTGGGACCTATGGTTGGGACAGCCCCATGATTGTCATGGCAGCCATGAAATCCAGAGCTACCCCAGAGCCTGTCACTCCTGCTTGGATATTGAAGTCCTCAATGATGTCTCTGAGACCAGCTCTGTCAGCTCAGGTAAGGAGACTGCTGGGCAATGAGGCGGGCAGTAAACTAGCATACTCTAGGATCTCCCCCCCAAAAAAACACACACCTGGATATAGAGCCTGGAAAGAGAGATGGCATAGACTACAGCAACTCCTCATCCCCATTCCTCAAGTCTGCCCTGATGCTGCATTGAATACCCAAGTGGGTACAGCTGACTGAGTCCAATTCTATCCTACTCAGGCCTCAGTGATACTGACCATATTGGCCTCCTCATCCATAATCATGTTATGCATGAGGGAGGTCACACTCAAAGCTGACCTGGCATTCAGCAACGGCAGCTGCAGACCTGACGATTGGCTGATAGAACAACTGCAATATCCCCAGGTTGGAGAAGGGGCTGGCGCATGACACAGTCACTAACTGCCTGTGACGTGTGCCCCTTACCCAGCCTGCTGAACTCCCCACAATTGGGGTCACTCCTGCTCTCCCCAGCTTCTCTCTTCGCAGGAACATCTTACATCCCTGTTAAAAACCAGTTTAAAACAAGGAAAAACATTTTAAATGATTAGGGCAATAATAACAACAGCAACAACCCCCCCTCCCAACCAAACCCCCTAAACAATACCCCAACCCAAGAGTCTGTTCAGCTGCCTCAACTTTTTTAGCTAGATTCAGTCAGGACCCTGCCCTACCAGGACAGATGTGAATGGGCCTCAAGCAGGGGTGCCAACTTGAATAAAATATGGGGGGGGCAGGTAAGCCCTGCCCTGCATAACCGGTCACATGACACAGTGTGTGTGTGCGCGCGTGCACGCACACTTGAATGGCAATCCCCATCAACTTTGCCCCCCCCAGCCCCTTCAAATATTTTATTGGGGGGCATTGATTCCTTGGCTCCTATGCCTTCAAGGCAGAGAGCAGGTCTTCCAGGATTCACAGCCAAAATGGTCTAAGGAAGGTTGTGCTTTCCAAGTGACTTCCTTCATTTGCTGGTGACATTGGGTAAATTTGGTGCTTGTGATAACATTGCATGAACCCAGCCCTGGAAATGCAATGAGTGTGGAGTAAACAGAAGTGTGAATACAGCAATGCTTACCATTGTGGTTAGCCTGAATAGGTGTAATGGGACAAAGCCATTTCCGAGCTTGGGAGGAGAGGGGGTTGCAGGCGACCCCCTCCCACACACGCGGGGGCTGGCCTTTTGCCCCCGCGAGATCCAGGGAATCCCCAGGCATGCCTTCAATCCGGCCCTCCAATCGGTGGGCTGGGGAGGCGTGGCCTAGCCTACTTAAGGCCAGGCACGCCCGGGGACCGCCCTCTTTCCCCTTGCCAGCTGAGCAAGCTGAATAGGCTACAAAGGTGTAATGGGACAAAAAACATTTCACCTAAGATTGCGGCTCCATTCTCACAGGCTTGAGGCAGTATTGGGGGCTGTGGCTCCTGCTGTTTTGTAGGTTTCTGTCTCTTCAACAATTAGAAACTCAGAAATGCCTTCTCTGGGGATGGCTGTGTGGTGCCTTTCAGCAGTGCTAAATTCATGCCGAGAAAGGTACTTTGTTTTGCTTTTAAAGTGAGCTCCATGAAAATGATGTTTTAGACTCTTCCCAGTGGTTTGGCTCCCGGCGACAACCACAAGACCGATTCTCCTCTCCCTTTCAGGTGGTCCTCCATTGACTTTAATGGCCTGTTTCCTGATTTACCCCAGCAGAAGAATCAACATCTTCATGCCAGCTCCATTTTGCACCATGCTGCTGAAAATGTGCTACCCCCCATGCTATTTTCCCTGCAATGTGATTAATGAACCATTGTCTATTAAAACAAAAGAAGATGAGATTGAAACTATCCTCAGCTTCATTCTTCCCCTTCATAAGTGGTGTGTGTGTGAGAGAGAGCGAGAGAGAAAGCGCGTGCAATGCACTTCCAAAACATATATATCCACCTTCGTTAGTTGGGTGCCCTCCAGACGTTTTGGGCTACAACTCTCATAAGACCTAGCCAGCACAAGCTGGGGCTGATGGGAATTGTAGTCCAAAACATCTGGAGAGTACCAAGCTTATGAAGAAGACGAGTGTATATGTTACGTATATGTAGACCTGTGCAATCAAGATTACTGTGGGAGGCCAAGGGGAGAGGGAAGCGTTCTTCATTGTAATGAAAACACAAATGGACAAGATAATTATCTTCATATGCTTTTGGATCTGTGCCAATACATCTCGTTTTATAAAGCCCATTAGAGCTGTGAGTTTTATGTAAAACAGGAAAAAGGGAAAAAATGTCAGGCAATAGAATCAAAGCAATTTGGAATATTAGGGGGGGGGAGTGCAAAGAGAGAAGTGTTAGACAATAAAAGCCTCTGGAGACCCAGCAAAACAATATTCTAGTAAAATGATAATAAATTACTGTGGTTTAATCACTTGGTAAATAAGCAGCATAGTTTTGTGGAATTTTAGTGTGGCAATAAAAGAAAAGTTCAAAAAACCCACTGAAAAATAAAATAATAAAAGAACACCACATTAGAGATTCAGCTGGGAAGGGTTAGGTGAAGGCAGCGTAACAAAAAAGTATCATTTTGGGCAATTTAGTCTTTTTAAATAATAGTGTATTATTTTCTACATGGATCCACTTTTTAAACCTCGCACAGGCTTTTAAGATCTCACTTACCGAAATATGATTTCCCTCCACCCCACCCTTCCTTTCATACTCAGCACACTCTTGAGTCTTTGAACACACAAAATGATATTATTCTGGGCAATCTTCCCCAGTGCAGCAAAAAAGCAAACACTTACTAAATTCCTGGAGGGACTCAATGTTAATAATGATTTTCCGTGTGCCTGGGTCCTCCTAATTGCAGGAGGCTTATATATGGCACACTACTGCATATATTCACGGAGGCATGCTCATTACCTATTTAAGAACTCAAAGCTGAGTTGGAACTTAGGGTGCAATCCAAAAGTGTGTGCGAAGATGAAGTGCCTTAATTTAGTAGACTCCACCTCCTGATTTGATCAGAATATTGAAACAGGTGAAGTTTAAATCTTGAATGCCTGTGGTAAGGCAAGATGGGACCAGACCTCTCAGTTTATGCACTTCTCTCTGTCACTTGCCTCTCACTGAAGGAAGATGTCAGTAACTCATTCAGAAATTTGCCATGGTCTAGGACTTCCAACCTCTCAATTTGGAGTGGCCCAATAGCACAGAAACCAGCTCAGGAGGGAGCCTTCAACTGATACTTCCATAGAAGAGGCTCCTAAAAGCCCTGTTTGCCTGAGGAGTTATCTCTGTCCTCATGTTGTTGGACTACAACTCCCATCATCACTAGCTAGCAGAACCAGTGGTTGGGGATGAAGAGGGCTATAGTCCAATAACAACTGAGGACCCTAGTTTGAGAAACACTGGACTAAGAGAACCACCAACAGCTTGGGAGAACACTCCCCCACTATTACACCATACCCCATTGAAGCACAGGCCCTTTAAGCCCAAACTTTTCCTCAGAGGAGGCAGAATTTGAGGCATTCACCTTGCTACAGGACTACCTAAACCCACGGTTGACTTCAGATTATCCCTGGAGAAACACTCATTGTTTGCTTCATATTCAGCTTGACTTTTTAACTCAGCCTACTTCAACCTTGGGTCCCAAGTGTTATTGGACTACACTCCCATCATTAAATTGACTGGGGTTGATGGGTGTATTAGTCCAATAAGATCTGGGAACACAAAGCTGAAGAACTCTGTTCCACTCTACCCCTTAGTGAGCTGTCCAATATCTGGTTCACCTGGATGCAATCCTGGATTCATGTTATGCTTTGCTGGTATGCCCTTGCAGGCTTCAGCCTAGAACAGGTTAGAAATTGTGCACCTATTTGAACATTGGATCTCCCTAATTCTGCAAGAAAGGTCCCAGGGAAATCTCAAGTGTATCCTGTTATCTTCTCTTCACAGTAAGAGTTGCTGTGACAGAGAGAACATATAAGCCCAAGGCCTGCTCCTGGTTTTAGGCCAGTTACAGCCTGGTGTCGCTAGCCCTGAGGTTCCATAGTGCTCTGAGAAAGATGAGAATGAGGTTCAAGCCACTTTATCCAGGGAAGAACCTTCAGTACCTTCTAACATGCCCTTTCTCATGGAAGATGTGGGCCTATGAACATGCTTGGACTTATCCCTGAACTCAGAGAATCGTCTTCATTAGTCTCTCCATCTCCTAGGTTTTGCAAAAGTCAAAATATATACAATCAGGCAATGATCCTTTAAGGACAAAAGGTCTCTTTCAAGGACATGGGACTTAATGCAAAACAGGCCTCAGGTGGCTTTAGCTCCCTGCTGAGGCAACATCATTCCATGCCTGTCGGGAGTGCAGACTGGGAACTGTCCATGGTCCTTATTTCTATGCAAAATAGACATGCATTGACTTTGCTTGGCTGAGTTTGAGTGGCCTTTAACCTGCTTGACTTGGCCTGACAGTGCCCATTTCGCCTGGGAGCCAAAAGCCCCAGGAGACCAGGAAATCTAAGGACCAAGTGATGCATGAACTGTCCCAGCACAATAAACCTGTTCTCTTCCTCAAAGCGGCCCATTATTGTTTGCTTTGTTTATCAATGTCTTGTAAATATTCTCTCATGTTAACAAACTGTGCACCTCTGTCCACACACCAGCACACGGCATTTCCTAACAAGGGATGGAGAGCAATAAAAACGTGACATGCGATTCAGATGGGATGCTATAAAGCAGCGCGCACACCCACGAAACCAGCCATGCATTTTATTCTCCCTAACTCACTTTAACATCTCATAGCAAGCCGCCACATTTTTGATTTGTGTTTTCTTTAACCCCCACCAGGCAACAAGCATCCCTTTCCAATTCATGCCCACAGGCCCATTAGTATTAATGGTCATTACAGTAGGGAAGGTCCCAGATGGGAGGACTGACTTAAATAAATCAGTCCGGGAATGTCACCCTCGCCCCCTCAAATTCCTGTGGCACAGAAAGAACAAGTATTTATTATTAATCACTCAGCCATTTGCCTGCCCCCATATCACCACCTCAGGCAGAATGACCTTGTGAAGTCCTAGAAGCTAAAAATGAATAGAAAATCAAATCTTGCAGGAGACAGACATATATATCACAGAAATTGGTCCTGGGATTTTAGTAAGGGGCAATTTCAGCAAGACCCTTCCCTCCTCTTTATCAGAGGAAGATGCTTTTGCACTATTGCCGCTAAGCCAAGGAAGGGGAACCTTTGAACCTCCCAATCTTGTTCCACTCCAACTCCCGTCAACAACAGCCAGAATGGCCAATGGTCAGTAATGATGGGAAGTGTAGTCCAACAACAGTCCGAAGGCCAGAGGTTCTTTATTCCTTGTCTAAGACCTAGATCCTACAAACAACAGATGTGGGCTGTACCACTTCAGTCCACAGGTGGGAGCTCATGGGATCAAGTGCTCTTACAAGCAAAGGAAAGCAAAATTTCCTTCCACATACAAGCCTCATTGTCGATTGCAGTCTCCAGGCAATTGTGAGCAAGTGACAATGTTCCAAAGCATATTTCCTGGGCTATCTGCTGTAATGCAAACAAATTTCAAACTTATTTTAATAGTGATTCCTCCTAACTAGGATACGTGTAGTTTTCTGAGATGAGAAAGATCTCAGAGAAAGAACAATAATTCTCAGTGTTCTTTGGGCAAGGACAGAAAAATCAAACAGCACCCCAGTTTGTCATGACCCTGCTAGGGATTGGACTCCCCTTCATCAGGGGATGAATCCGGGGATTTGAAGTGGGAGAGAAAATTGCCCTGAAGGTCAGATACAAATATATATTATAGGGGAATAGCCACAGCTCAGCAGCAGTAGAGCATCTGATTTGTATGGAAAGGGTCCCAGCCTCTCCAGGTATAGCAGGGAAAGGCACACTACCTGAAACCTGGAAAGTCATTGCCAGTCAGTGCTGACAATACTGGCTAGCCCTGCCCTGTTATAGCCATTTCTTTCCCCCTGCTGTTTCCTCCTTGGGAGCACGGTGTAAGACATTTCATGAGCATAGGAACATGCAGAAAGGTGCGGTCCTAGTAAACTGGACTGGTGTTACTAGAACAACTCTGGCACAAAGAGAAAGTACAGAGTGAGGTCAGATAGAATAAAAACAAAGATAATAGCAATAATGGTTTTAGGAAAAAAATCATTGATGGGCAGAATCTTCTAATCCCTGGAAGTTCACTGTTACAAAATGCATGGCACCTGATAGCAAATATTCCTCATCCCACCAAACACACTCACCCCACACACTTTTCTAGTAGAAGGAGAAGCTGCATATATTTTCCTGAAAATTATTCAGTGAAAGGAACTTTGCCATACATCAAGAGCCACAACTAATTTTGAAGAACAACATTAAAGTCCTAAACACACAGCTTCAAAATTCAAACCCTCCAGGTTTACTTCCCTGCTGGTTAGGTAAATAAATAAATAACCAGGAAAGGTTTGTATTAAATTTCCAGGAAAGGTAATTTGAAATAAATAAGAGATGTGGTGGGCTTTGGATCACGAGTTTTGAAAAAGACAAACCTATATATATATAGTTGATCTGTTTTATATTTTCATAAATGCATATTTGGAAGAGAATTATATTAGGTCTCCTGGTGCAGCAGGGATTATTTGATCAGCTAAAATATTGGGACTTGTCAAGAAGAGATTGAAAGGAGGCAATGTTTGCTTTGGTTGCTTGATTGTTCTGTTGCATCCCCCCTTTTTTTAAAAAAAGGGGCAAGGGGGGGAGATGATTGCAAATAAATTATAATGCTGCAGCAACTAGGGAAAATACTAGATTCATCTGGCAGAGCCTGGCCAAATAAATGAAGGTGGAGTGAGTGAGAATAAAAGCATCAAGAAGGGAGTTCTAGACAGCAAAGTGTTTTAGAGATAGTTATCTAGCCATGGGTTGATTGCAAAGTCACACACACACACACACACACACACCCATACGTTGTCTGATGAGGGCTCTGTACATACATGGATGATCAGAGAACTAACTCTTGCCCAGTTCTGGACAGCCCACTTGTCACACAACTTCCACAGAGCCCAAAAGGGTTTTAACAGAATAAGAACTGCGTGCGTGCATGTCATATAGTCTTGCTCCAGCTGCCATACAAATCAATTGACTGGTTCTTTCCTTATCATTTCCTCTGAATCTCAGTGGGACAAGACTTGCTCTCAAGTGTTATCTGTTTTGCGGGCAAATTTCCTTTGCATTCAAGGCTGCTGGGAGGCCAGGTGGAGATGCACCGTGGAATTATTTAGCCACAGCACGCATTGATTTCATAGCGATCATACGAGATAACACAAATTGCATGCAAGACATCAGCGCCCCCCAACGTTGGGCACAACTCGGCGCCTGTAAGCCCAATCTTCCTTTCTTAGCCACTCTGAATAAAGCCACATGGAATCAACTGCATAAAAGCAGAATATGGGGGTCCTTGTCCAATACTGGCATTACTTGCATATTGTGGAATGCAGGGGGGATGTTCTCTCTCACCCACAAAGAAGTACAAACACATACCAGTTGTAGGAGTCCTGATTGCAGGGTATCAATAGGACCCCATTGTTAGTGTTTTACTGTCCACTGCTTGTATCATATGAAAGTATACAATTACATTCTATGAGACCAAGATTCTCAGGAGGACACATAGCAGGCTTTTAGTCGATAGACTTGTGGTGTGGGTAGACTTGGAATTGCAAGATCATGGAACACAATGGGATTATCCCGGGTTTGTTACATGGCAAGAGCAAGGGATGTTTGGCCTTCCAGATGGATGTAGTCCAACAACATATGGAGGGCCATGGGTTCCCAATCCCTATTCCTCCTATTGGACTTGCTGCCTGCATTGGCAAAGAGCAGCATTCAGGATGAATATTGCTGCTTCGGGAATGCTAGATTTTGGCCTGAAAAAAAATGTAGTGATCAAATGGAAATCCTCCATGCTTTTGATTATTAATGGAGTTAAAGAGTGACTGGAATTGGTTAAAATTTGAATTGGCAGATGAATTTAAAACTAAACTTAATTAACTAAACTTCATTGCTTAGGATAAAAAAACCTGAATTGAAAATACAATTTCTTCCTGTAGGTTTTACACACATTCCTTATATATTTGTCCTCTGAAGCAGCTGGTGGTGGTTGATTTTGGAATCAGCATATTGGTTTGAATGGAGGATTGTTCTAGCACAGAACATTGGTTCCTGGGTTCCTTATGTAAAGCCCTGTATTGCACCAGTGATGCCCTGAGCAATAAAATTGCCTGTTTATAATCATTCCAAATTAAAACAACAGCAACAATGGACCAGGGGAGGGGAGGAGGACGTACTCAAGTCAGCTCCCATCTGGGCAGCCAGAACTTGTTTGCGTATGTCTTGAAATAGCTGGATTGTAATGAAACCAATGAAAAAGCGAGACTTTAATCAACAGGGCTTTATCAGTAGCTGCAACACCATCATCACACAATCCTGCCATAATGTTATAAATACTGGGCATCTCATAAAATGCCTCATGAAGTGACGCAGTAATGAACAAAGCTGAGGAGGCAGAGAGTCGTGCCACCAGCACCTGTTCTCCTGCACACATCCAGCGGGCAGGATTCTTCTCATTATCTGGAGCTGAAGTTAGTGCAGGGCTAGGCTTTGCTGATTTTTAATTAGCTGTCTTGTGAGCTGGAGAAAGCAAACCATTGATAAAACATGCTTCCGAATTGTGAGATACAAAGGGGGTTTTTGTGTGTGAGAGAGAGGAGCAGGGGAAGAAAAGCCTTTGCCTAGGAGCTTATATGCCAGCAAATACATAATGAGGACACATAGCAAGTGAATTAAGAGGATCTTTGGGAGAAGGGCCATAGCTTTGGACCAGAAACACGACTCGTGTCAACTTTCAGTGTAGTGAGCCCAATGCTATTGAACTCCCTCCCACGAGACCTGGCAACCACCATTCCTGATAAATTTCAGGCACCAGCTTAAAATGTTTTTATTACAATGTGCCTTTCCACTTTGAACATTGTTCTAATGGTTTATTTTATTTTTTGAACTTTTAAAATTCCATATGTTGCATGTTTTCTTTTCTATAGGCCATTCTGAGACATAAAGTGAAAAGAAGGAGATGCATTTCTTAAACAAATACATGCAATTAGAGGTCCCGTGTTCAGGCCTGGCATTCAAGTACTACTAGGGAGGAACATACATCTGAAATATTAGAGACCAGGGTTGGGGTTACCTGTGGCCTGCCAGGTGCTGTTGGAATAAAACTCCCATTGGTCATGCTGGCTGCAACTGATGGGAGCTGCAGTTCAAAATTTGAAGGGCCACAGAGCCATCCACCCTTGGTGCAAGTCAATGAGCAGGCTGAGAGAAAAGGCAGCTGCCCCATGTTCTTACCTTTTGCCTTGTGCTGTTCACAGCCAGGCACCCGGTGCAACTGGTGTGGTAGCAATGAGGTCAGAACAGGCTACAACACGTTGAATCTCAGCAGCCATAAGTCTACAAGGGACTGGGTGGGAAGGAACCCTGCCCAGGGCCCCCCCACACCAGTGCTCCTTTTGCACATCACTAGACCTCCCAGGGTAATTCTCCAGATCAGTAGGGGCCCCAGAGATCAGTAGCCAAAAGTGGGAACAGTTCCAATGGCATTAGTATAAATACTGCCTGCTTCCATAGTGAGAGGACCAGCCACTGTTTATGGTGCTTCGGCCAAAGCAGATTTACAGATCAGATGAAGGCCCCATTTAATCTTGATAAGGCCACATGGAAAGTACCTACCCATGTCAGGGGTTTTTTCCATGCAGCTGCCATCTCATTTAAAAAAAGGTCCTCGCTTTGCTTGCCAGGCTGATAGCTTTCAGCTTTCGCATGCCAGTGATCAGTGGCCTGGGTAAACACACTGTTGGCATGCAAACAGCTTCATACAAATGGCCCAGCACATAGATTAAGTGCCTTTTAAATGAGATGGCAACTGCATGGAACACCTACAAGAGTAAAATGCTTTGCACTTGGCCTCATCATGTTTAAATTGGGACTAACAAATCAGTATTTGTCCAGCATTTTATACCCCCTTGTAAGAGCTGCTCCAATGCATAGCCACCCACTTGCCTGAAATGTTCTCAGCCTAAACTGAATGAAGTTGGTGTTAGACTAGGGTTGAGTGAATCTGGCAATTTTTGTTTTCTCTCATTTTCTTACTTTTCCAATCTTAAGTTCAGTTTCTCGAATTTCAACATGAGCTTCTGACATTTAAAAAAAAAGTCCTCATAGAAGTTCATCAGCTTTCATGTGAATTTCTCCAACTATACGCAATTTTTGTAGGCAAATTTGCCTAATATGTACTCATTTTAGCAAAACACTTTCCCCATAATATAATGCATTTAGTATACTATTGTCACTTTACCCTGGTATATCCACTGTTACACACCTTACTTGGTTAGAGAACTGCACTGGGAAATTCAGAGAACTGTTGATTTTGAAGGACTTTAGATAGGTTCTTCTTTAAATAAGAACGGAATAGAATGTCTCCCTCATCCCTAGTTTGGACTTGGGCTGAGCACTTTTTGACTGCCCCTCACAAACCCTGCTTAGGTAAAACCTACACAAGAAGAAACAGAGTGAGGACAATAGCATTAGACCTGTCCCAGCCCCACACATCCTTCCCACAATCAGAGAGAGTGATGGTCTGAAGTGAAGAGCTTTCTCAACCTATGGGGTGTCCCAGCTGTGTTATTCTGGGAATTCTGTGGGAGGAAATGGAAGTCACCAGTGTGATGTCTGTCTTCCTCCCCACTCCAGTATGCCTTGGAATGATGCAGGCTTTTGTGGGGAGAGAGAAAAATTTTGACTTTTAGGCAGGCTGGGAACACTTGCTCCAGGCACTGGAGGGCAAAGCTGACCAGGGAGACCTGCCAGGGACTGCCTGTTTTTGTGTTTGAGTTTATAACTTTATTCTAACAAGACTCCTGCCCTGGGCCTTAGACAAGCTCTGCACTGGCCTGCTTTTAGGCATAACATCAGAAGTTAGCTCTGTTTCCTTGGCTGCCAAAGGAGGTAGTGAAAGGATTATACAAAAAGTAAGGGGGAGACAAAAGAAAAAAAGAATGAAATTAACTGAAATAATGCAAACAGATTTATTACAAAACAAATGCTAATTGAACAAATGAGTAATGAAACAAAGAAAGGTTCTAATAGCAAACATTAATGGCATAATGAAGCAAAGACATAATCTTGCACACAGACAAACCCCTGTACAGTGTCCCTGGTGATTTACTTGCACATGTTTTAGTTAGTGCATTTGACTCATCTATCACAGGTCATGGATTGTTTCTTTATTAAAAAACATTTTAAACTCACCCTTCACTTTTCTATTCAGATACCAGGGCAAGGTATGGGATGTAAGTCAAATAATAAAATACACAGCAAAAACAAAACAAAAACAAAAAGATACACAATTCAAAGAAGAAGAAGAGGTGTAAATAAAAAGCAGAGCAGGCTGAAACAACCAACCATCAAATTAAAAGAAATAAGTTTTAACCTGGTGTTGGAATAATAATGAATGGGATGCCTGTTGTACTTGTTAGAAGAAGGCATGCCACCATCGAGACACAAACCACAGAGGAGAATCTGTCCCTTGTCATTGCGTAATAAGCTTTCCGAACAGTTGAACACAGAGAAGAGTCTCCTCAGAACATCTCATAGTTTGAAACTGCAGCCAGATTGCTTACTGGGGCTAGATATAGAGAGAATCACTTATTAGAACATCTCCACTGACTACTAGTCTGTTTCCAGCCACGAATCAAAGCATTGGTTGTGACCTATAAAGCTCTACATGGCTTGTCCAAGCTATCTGAAACATTGTACTCCCTTACACAAAACTGCCTAGGTTTTGAGATATTCAGGGGAGGCCCTTCTCTCAGACCTGCCACCCTCACAGACACACTTGATGGAGATACGGGGAAGGGGCTTCTTGATGGCTGCTCCCAGATTCTGGAACTCCCTCCCTGGGAGATGCTAGACTGGCTCCCTCCTTGTTGTCCTTCTGCCAGCGAATGAAGACCTTCTTCCAACAGGCTTTGGGGAATTGACTGCTTTTAGTGACTGGGGTGGTGGTGCCATGGTGGTTTTGTTGTAGTTATTTGTATGCTTTAAACAGATTTTATATATGTATTTTAGCTCAGTTGGTAGAGCATGGGTCATGGGTTTCAACCCCGCATTGGACGAAAGATCCCTGCATTGCAGGGTCTTGGGCTAGATATGGCTCTTGTGATCCCTTCCAACTCTACAATGCTATGATATTTTGTTTTAATTCTATTAACATTTAATGATTTCTGTGTGTGTTTTTAACAATTCTTGTTTTTATCTGTAAGCTGCCTTGAGTCCCATCAGCAAAAAGGTGATGTAGAATAAGAATAAGTATAAAAAGAAGAATAAGAATAAGAATTAGTTTGCCACTATATCCATAGAAGGGAGCGCCCACATCTTTGAAAACATGACTTGAATATAATTTTTCACTGACTTAAAA
This sequence comes from Podarcis vaucheri, assembly GCF_965113315.1. Taxonomy (NCBI): domain Eukaryota; kingdom Metazoa; phylum Chordata; class Lepidosauria; order Squamata; family Lacertidae; genus Podarcis; species Podarcis vaucheri. The sequence goes on from NC_138753.1 coordinate 31,652,333, forward strand.
AGGCTCATTTTCATCATTGTAAGCAGACAACATGAATGATTCCACATTATTTAATTCTTATAGCCTACCCAGTGGCGTAGCGTGGGGGGTGCAGGGGGGGCCGGCCGCACCGGGCGCAACATCTGGGGGTTAGGGGGCGCAAATCCACGGGTTAGGGGGCACAAATCCACTGGTTAGGGGGCGCAAATTACTTGCCTTGCCCCGGGTGCTGACAACCCACGCTACGCCACTGAGCCTACCTCCATGGAGCTCAAGGTGGCATATGTGGTTCTCGCCCAAGGTCATAGCCATACACTGAGCTTCATGGCTGAATGAGATTCGAATTCAGCCCTCCCAGGTCCTAGTCCAGCACTCTAACTGTCATAACACATCGGCTCTCTAAAAGCAGGTTCCTAATCAATGTTGGCGTTATCAGTTTTCTCAGCTGGGTGTATTTTGGACTAGCAGTGCTATACTTTCACCAATTGATTCTTGGCTCATTCTTTGTTTCAATGTTTTGGGTTTGCCTCCACTCCACTCTTTTTTTTCCTGCACAGAGTCTTCCACTCTGTATGTTTTATTTGGATGGTCCCCCCCCCTTTGGTCCTATATTTAATGTAATTCCATGGACTCAGGTGGCTTGCACGCTTGGGGTTACGGGAGCATCATTACTCGTCTTTCATGCACCTGAAAATTGCCTTTCCTGCTGGCTTTCAAAATGAGTACATTTAAACACAGTGCATTAAAGCGCGGAAATTTGGAAATGTCAGGGGAGGGCCTCAGATTTAAGAACCTGTTTGGTGAAGCCTCAGATTTATTTAGATGCTACTGCGTTAAGCTAACAGGCGTGGGGATTGTTGGGAGAACGTCAGAGAGAAATGGAAGAGACAGATGGGGTCTCGGGTTAATGAAAAGAGACTGCATGGATCAGTGGTAAAAGAGACGAGTGCAATGTGAAGTGTTCTTCTTGCATTGGCAATATCAACATTTAGGCTCCATCCAGGTATTTCTCAGCTGCAGGGAGATGAGGTTGTACATTCTGTGATAGTGGCCGCAGCTAGAAAAGGAGCACAAAGATAATAATGCAATATGCTCTGAAATTCAGAGGGCTTCATTTTCCCTTGCTAATGCTGTCACTTAACACATCTGTAAATTACTTGAATTTTCTGATTCATTTTCTTTGGGCTGAAAATGAGGGAAATGGCACTGATCTACCTTTTTAAAGACACTCAGAGGTTTATGGCTAGGATGCATTTCATCTGAAATTCCATTGTGTGGATTAATGCTGCAATCCCCTATGATGTGCTTATTGATGGTGTGTGATGCCATCTTCATTGTGCAAGTGAAGAAACGAAGGCACACACAGGGGAAGGGAGAATACATGGTGTGGATGTAGAAGCTTCAGTCTTTGTATCTTCATCTCAAGAATCATTCTTGAGGATGTAGCAGGGCTGAGAAAGTTTCCCTTGCTTATGTAAGTCTGGAAGGCTGTTGCCTGTTAAAGTACATAAATGTTTCCTAGGTTTCCAAGAGCTGAAATATGCCACTCTATTGTCTGGATTAAAATTGGAGGTGCACTTTTCCCCAATGATTGAGAACCAGTGGTGCTCCAGATGTTTCTGGATTCCAACTTCCATCATCCCTGTCCATTGACCATGCTGGCTGGAGTTCATGGGAGTCGGAGGGCGACAAGTTCTCCACCCCTGTCTTACTCTTCTGCTGAAAAGACTGTGCAATACTAAGGCTGTGATCCTATACACACTTACCTGGGGATACATCTCACTGAACTCATGCAGTAGACATGCATAGGATCAAACTTGCACTGAAGCCTGACTCAGTCTTTTTGTGCAACTTAATGTTTGTCATGGACTGTGGGCCTGAAGGCACATATGATGGGGAAAACTGGGAGTGAGAAGACCCATGCCTGGAGGTAGTCCCTCCAAATAGTCAGTTTGCTGAACAGCTCCTATAAGCTGGATAACTCAGTGAGCCAAACACCCCTTCTCTGATGAAGAAGGTTCCTCTTAAAACCCTGCAAGGGGCAACACAAGGACACCAACACCTGAAGAGTATAGCACAATTCCTTCAAGTTGCAGCAGCTTTCTTCAAAGGGGTTTATGCTAATGATATCTGCCTAGCACCAGGACTATTAATAAACTTGCTCTAGCAGGGGGAGCTAATGTGGTGTCCTTCAGATGTAGACTACAAATCCCATCAACCCTAGCCAGCATAGCCACTGGTCAGAAATGATGGGAGTTGAAATCCAGAACATCTGGAGGGCCATAGGTTGTTATTGCTGTGCTAGAACAGCATCACTACCTTCCTGCCATGTGTTGCCATCCAGCTGAATGGGGTTCTTGATTTCCTGCAACTATTCATGATCTCTTTCTAACTCTTGCCAGTACTCCACTGAGCTTCCCAGCTTGGAACAGGAAACTGTTCTGAGTATGCCCTGACTGAATGGATTCAAACACCAGGGTAGTGACTCGTGCAGGGAGCAGGGTTTTCTAATTGTAGATACTATGGCTTCATCTCTCCATTAGGAATGATTGAGTTTTCCCAATCACACCCAATGGAGAGATACAGTGAAGACGAATGGGAAGGAAGCAAGGCCAGGTCAATGAAGCATACAAAGCCACAGCTTTTTTCTTTTCTTATTACTTTTTGTATCAAGCAGCTATAACAGGCATAGGCAAACTCAGCCCTCCAGATGTTTTGAGACTACAAGTCTCATCATCCCTGACCACTGGTCCTGTTAGCTAGGGATGATGGGAGCTGTAGTCCCAAAACATCTGGAGGGTCGAGTTTGCAGCGCGGAGGTGGGGCAGTAACAAGACTGTGTGGGTGCACTGGTGTGAGCACTGGATTGGCCCCTCTGATACATCCACACAGCCCCAACCTTTCCACTGCCCCATCCAGGTACATGGCAGCAATGGAGCTACTGGAAGCGCAGCTTTGTGGCACTGTTGCAACACATCAGTGACACCCAGGTGCTAGAAGAACTAGTGGTCAGTCTCTCCACCAACCATGTCCTTAGCCCTCTGCAGGCATTTTACTCATGCCTTAGTCCAATACATGAGTGGAGAACAGGCATGGACAGGTAGCCCCCACCCCCAATACTGTACACACCAAGTAGCCACACACCCTGCCATCCATTCATAAAGACATCTGCAGGGAATGAGCCTTTGCACATACATGCAAAGTCTCCCTCCCAGCAGTTGGTGCTGCTGGGCTAGCCACTGTGCATGACATTGGGGCTGGGTATGGCAGCATAGCATGGCAGCATAGCTCCATTCTCATGATAGGACAACACAGGAGTAAGACGCCTGCATAAAGCTCCTGTCTCCTTCCATTTTCAGAATCATGCAGATTAGCAGTGTCATAATGCACAGACCTGGAGAGTTCTAATTCCCATATGGTCTGTATTTCAGCCATGGAACATTCCCCCCACTTGTAGTATTTTCATCTTGACTTCATACCCGCTGCTTGTCTAAAACATTAACTTGAGGGCTGGGGGGAATTTATTACTAATAATAACAAGGCAATATCTCCCCATAGTACTTATGTTTGTGGTTTCTTTCTCTGTGCCTGTTATTAAAAAAAACACCACAGCAATAATGAGCCAAGAGTGTTGTAGTTGGGAGTGAGAGGTACAAAGTACTATTTGATCTTTCATTGATTCAGGAGCACATTTTACCTGCTTTCCCCCCTTCCCCTGTAATCCTCAGAGTTCAGCACATAAAGCAACCCAAACTGAATGCTCAAGCAATTAGATAGGCTTTATGAATGCTAAGGATGCTGCCTACATCTTTAACCAGTCTAACCTTTTTTACCCCTCAAGTATTCCCCCCACACACTCAGCCCTTTTACTAATCTATGGGCAGCTCTGAATTTAAACATAATAAATTCACATCTGTGATCTGTGGAGTCTGGGCTTCCTCTATCTCCCTGTGGATCACAGCAGAAATTGTCGATCAGAGGGGGGGCTGGATATCTTTGACTGGGTAGCTATATCCCATCTTTCCTAAGCAGAACTCAAGGAAGCATATGTATAGAAGGGTTCCCAGGCAGTGCCCCATCCAAATTCTGACCACCCCCAGACCTGCTGAGCTTCAGCAATGTTGCTGCATCATGTTCCCTTCAGACTATACCCTGTAATATTTGCCATGGTGTCGTGCACCTATGATTTCGCAAAAAGGGTTTGAAGAGTTTGTGAGTATACATGTATTCATCTGTGCTCTGTTACCTTTATACTATTACTAATCAATCACGAGCCGTTTGAACGGGCGAAGGAAGAGTGGATTTGGGGGGAGGTGGTTCTTCAAGATTCCGAAGAAGAAAGGCAAGTTCCAGTGTTTGATGGCTATTTGGAATATAAACAGGACTTTCTTTAAACAAACAATATTCATTAGCAGAAGAAATGTCACGTTACAGGACAGTTGTGCCTGTTTGTCTAGAGACACCCTGATAAGGTCAAAGATGATGCCCTTTAGTCATGTAGCCAGAGAAGGGGTGAGCAATCCCAACGGTCTACAGTCAACATGTCAATCTACTTGTCACATAATAATAGACTAAGCAGTGTATAAGAACCTTTGAGATAGAGCCATTTGGGGACAAAAAATAAACCTGCAGCATCACAGGGAGCAATTTGAAGCTTGCATGATCACCCCATTCCAACCAACCCTCTGTGTTACAAGACTGGTCATTCCGTTAGACAGAGCAACTCTCCTTGTTGACTAAGCATGTGTGAATGTTTTATTTGACTAAAGGTTCATTCAGATATGAGTATTCTCGCTTTAGTTTTCCTGGGTGTAATGCTAGAGCTTCTGCTACAGTTTATAATGTCCCTTTACACTGCATTATCTGTTGCATTGTGGAACTGTGACTTTTTTTATCAGTTTACCACCATGTTGCACTAAATTTAATTTAAACTTGGTGATTCAACACCATACATCAACAGACATCTTGCCACCCTCCGTGCACATGTGTGCTTCTTTCCCCCCATGATTCACCCATGAAAACAGTGGAGGAAAATGCATTCTGGAATACCACTTCACACTTCAACATGTGAGTGGCAGTGACGTGATCCTGGAAAACCATGGGGAAATTACAGTGCAAAACTCCTATGATATTCTGAGTTAATGGGGCTGCAAACCCCCTTTTTTCTAGAAGTAATTAACATGGAAATCAGTGCTAAAGTTTTGCTAGTTTCCACTGAATTTCCAGAACTGGCTTTTACGTAATGTGAAAGATCAAATAACACACAAAAATTATCAGGTAAGGAAATGCCAGAGAAACAGAATTTTCTAAATGCTTGTCTAAATGCAGCCTGATAGTGCTTAAATGGCAGTGGGTGGTCATGGCAGTGGGTGTGCTGCAGCACTGGAGAATCCCAGCGAGATGTGCTGTGGCAGCTGGGAAGCAGATAGGGTGCAGTGCACGGTGCACACCTGAGTGGCTGCATGCATAGTCTGGGCCTGGTGGAGCAGGGGCTGCTGGGAGTTTGGCAACAGCAGGCAAGTGGCAGCAGATGAGGACTGTCAGACTGAGCAGACGCCTCATTAGCCACACAGCAACAACACAGCTGTAGGGAGACAAGCTGTGCCTTCGGTCTTACTTTAGTCTCATTTGCACAATTAAGTTGTTGCATTTTTCTCTGTGTATGTACATGTGTGCACACATGCTCACATAATATGGAAGTATCTGACTATCTTTTATGCCTCCCTTTGGTCCCAGGATCACTCCTGCCTCTCTCCGTGAATCTCAATTTGCATAATTTTTTTGTCCTCCTTTAAAAAAAAGTTATTTAATAATACTCCCTCCCCACAAAATATATGAAGTTCAAGGCAATTAATTTGCAAAAGTACAAACTAATTCCATAATACATCCATTTAAGGACAATTAGACTGAGTCATTTTTAAAGGCGGGGAAGACACAATGTAATAAATGAGTAAGTTCTAGAAAAGAATCGCAAGCTTGCAGCTCATTTACATAATGTTTATCCTGCTAAGTTGATTTTTCTAATGATGTTGTTCCCAATACTAGATAAATTTCAAAAATAACGCATCATATTTTAATATATTCCTATATGTAAGGCAGTGTATTAACATCAGTGAACACATTGCATTAGCACAGCTGAGCTTAAATTCCTCCCATTTTGTTGCCCCATCCATGAGCAGTGAAATGGGGGGGGGAGTTGGAAGTTTTTCAGGGGGACATATGAAATGTGATTGAAATTGGGAGGTTAAGTCATGTTGGCAGCAAGATCAGCTAGCTGGCAGAATCAGCTAGCTGGCAGATGCTACTCTTTTCCTCCCAAAGGGTCCCTTAGCAATGATGCTACAGGGAATGCCTGTAGCTCAATGGTAGAGCATCTGGTTCAATCCCCACCATCTCCAGGTAGGCCTGGGAGAGACCCCCATCAAACTCCAGAGAGTCGCTGCCAATCAGTGTAGACAATGATAAATTAGATGGATCAACGATCTGAACTCAGTACAACATATTTGCATTAAAACCGGATTAATTTTGTTTATAACACACCCTTCCGCTTTACACAAGCAAAATGCAATAAAAACTAAACAATAAATTTCAAATCAACCTATTGGCTTTACACATGCACTTTTCAATTCAAAACTTATCCATCTTTTGGTGACAAAGTTCATTTATACGTGAACTTTGTCAATCCCAGATGAATTTTCAGTTTTTCTGGAAACAGTTATTTCCTCAACCTTTGGACATACACCAGTGAAGTGGAGACAAAGACAGTCACTGCTGAGAGCAAGAGGCCCAAAGGCCCTGCAGGCCAGGTATTTAACCTTCCCCTGGGCACAGTGTCAAGCTCTGCTACTGGTCAGTTGGCACTGTGCCCCCTACATTCCCGCCGCCATTGACCACTTCGGCGGCAGTAGGACAATCCAGCCTACTAGAGGCTAATTCACAGGGAAGACCTGGTGCCCACCCGCAAAACCACCCACCAGAGGAGGGCAAACTGACTTCTTTTGACAACCCCTAAAGTTGTCAAGGATTACCAACATTCATATGTAAATATTGACATTCACCAAACTTTGGACTTTCAGGGTAGGAACATAGGGGGCTCAGCCTTAAACTAAGTCAGACTATTGGTCCATCTAGTTCAATATTGTCTACACTGAGCTGGCAGCAGCTCTTTGGGGCTCCAGACAGGGGACTGTAGGTCTTCGCTACAGAAGTAAAGTGGAACCTTCCAAATACATGTAATAGTGGCTACCAATTTGTTTCTGGACTCAGTTCAAAGCACTAGTTTTGACCTGTAAATCATTACGCAGCCTCTTCTCACATGAAACCACCAGGCTTTGCACTTGCTGTTTGAGGCCTTTATTAATGTGTCCCCTCTGAGGGAAGTGCACAGGGTGGGAAAACAAAAACAGACTTTCTTATCTCCTCAGATAGGCACACTTGGCACCATCATTACTTGCTTTTATGCACCAGGCAAAAGCATGATGATTCTCCCAGGCTTTGGGATTTAAATTTCCTGCTTATCTTGTATTGGGGTAGGGTTGAGTTAGATCTGCTTTTCATATATTTATGACATTATACTATATATAACATTTTATATAGACAGAAGTTATAATAAAAAATTGGTGTTTGTAGGTTGGTTTATTCTTGTTTATACACTTGTTTTTTAATGTTGATCTGTAACCTCAAAAAGTGTCAAATAAGTATTAACAATAATAACCATTGCAGCAGCAGCAACACAATATACTGGAGAGAAGGAGCGTCTGAATTTGCTGTTCCCTTCTGAACCCAATTTTTGCCGAATCTTTCCTCTTGTCACACCTTCAAATAGATTTGTAATGCAACTCCAGTGTTTCCATGTGTTACAAAAAGGCCTCATCATTCCAAATTTGTCTTCTGTGAGCTATCACAGGATTAGCAGACTGGAAATCTTCTTCAGAGTTTTCTTTCTGGTGCTAGGCCCTTGGGGCTACCATGTCTTTAGTACGTGATACTTTTGTTCTAGTTCAAAGAGTTGGATCCTCTTCCAGTAGCCAAATTGAATTCATTCAGGCAAGCTTGAGAATATTTTGATACATCCAAAGATTAGGAAAAAGGGAGCCCTATACATCAAGAGACACAGAGCCAGTTCTTTGTTCTAACTGCTACAATGGGTGGCCCACTGAAGTTCATTTTATTTTATTTTTTAGAAGTTGTTGACTGCTTCCTCTGTACATACTGTTATAAATGGAAAACAGTGAACAAAGGGAGCAGAAACTAAATCTCTATCTGGTGTGGGACTCTAAGATTATTCTAGAAAATGAAGTAGAAAAGAAACACTGTCAATTTAGAAGGCCTAACATCAGACGTGGGCAGCCTGGAACAACTGCCAGGGATCCAGAGCAATGATAACAGTAGAGGACAGTGGGTTGGGGTGGGGTGGCAGTGCTCACCTAACCTCCAGCTGCTCATGGGCTTACGATGGTGTAGAGGAGGAGAGGGGAGGTGGCAGCAAAGTTGGTGCAGTGCAACCACACTAGTGGGAGCACTGGAAAGACTGCTGGTGAGTTTGCACAACACCTGCCTCACCAACTCCTCCCCTTCCACCTCCCAGTAAGTAGCAGTTTGCAACCAACCTGGTCAGGTGAGTGCTGGCACTGCTTTCCATGACTGGCTGACACCTTCCCTCAGCCCATACAAATGGTTCTGTGAGCCTCCATTTTAATGTCAAGAAATGCCCCAGAATGACAATACAGCAAGAAAAGCAATCAAGCAAACAAAACCTCTAATGTTATATTAAAATGCCATAATTTTAGAATAGCTTTAGCCTCATTATATCTCATTGTAAAGAAGACGATTTTAGGGCATCACAGTTTATTTCCTCAAATTCAAGTGCTACAATTGCTCATTTATCTATCTTTTCTTTCTCTTTCTTCATTGTCCACTTCTACAGTCATATCTTCCCATCTACGATATCCTGAATATTAACTTTTTTCTTTCCAACATTTCCCCTTCATGTCTTTCCTAAACAAAACAAAAAAACCTTTTTAGTACTTATGCCTTGACGGAGCCAGCCATCACAAATGGCGCAGTTTAGCATAAAATAAAGACACAGAGAGCCAGCAATATTTTCAGGATGGTATGAGCAGCTCCTTTCGAACTTCTCTTCTCTCCCATAACTTTTATTATCCTTTGTTCTCTCCTCTCGCATGGCCGTTTGCCAATGTCTCACGTTACCTACATCTGGTCATGGCTTAAACCCACCCACAACCATATAAGGTTATACTGCCCAGAGGGGGAACATAACTCCATATAAGGCTATGCACTTAATACACTGCAAGGCACGGACATGCAGGTCACCGAGGTCAGCGAGGCACCAGGTGGTGCTACAAGCCTTTTCCATGACTTCCTGGCTCCTACAATGCCTCCAGTTCCCCACAGTTCCCCAGGGCTTTTGTGTAGGGATGTGGGTTAACATTGTTTAACCCATGTTCCATTCCAATGTTCTTCTCTTCCTGGATTTTTTTTTAAAAAAACATAGGAGAGGCATGTATGCAACAGGGAAAGAAATAAACTGTTAATGAAAATATGTCAGGTGAGATTAGATGCTGGAGATCACAGAAAGATTACAGCAACCAAGAGGCAATCTGGATGGCATGGTTGGCAGTGGCTATGCCAAGTATAGGTCAGTTTAGAAGTCAGCCCATGGAGGAGAACATGAAATGGGGGTAGAAAGGTTTATGAATACTTGGGGAGTAAATACAGAAAAGGGGTCATTTCACTTCTGTTCTTTGTACATTTTTTTGTGACTCTGGCCTGTGTGTGCACTTGAAACTTGTGTGTGTGTGTCTGAAATATTCTATCACATTTCAGCATGAGCAAGAAACAAATCTCATGATATGGCTATTCATATGAAGAGGCTTGGCCATGTGAGTAGAATTAGGTTTTGCCTTTGTCCCATTGGTACCCCAGGGGGACTACTTTGCTCTCTTACATATAAGTAATTGCTTTATATTGATTGCTGCTGCATTTGACTTGGGGGGAGAAACAATTTATCTTTCCCACTACAGTAAACCAGAAAACAGACAAAATACTGATTAACTCCATATTATAATAAGTAGAGTGCAGGCTCCCACCCTGGAGAAACAAACATATGAGTTTGAAATAGTGCAACCCCAACACAAGCTTGCTTTATCAGTGGAAACTAAACTCAGGATTTGTATTCGACTGCAAAAAAAACAACAACTGTGCTGCTAGCTGAGTAAAGGAAAATGGTTTGTGGTAACTTAGCCAACAAGGCAGTAATCAGATACATTAGTAGCCCACTCAGGGTAAAGGAAGGCTCTTGACTGTGTTGAGTGGGATTCATTCTTTTGTATGCCGAATTAGCATGCCAAATCATCCAAAAGCAAAGTATCTTCCTGACCTTCCTTTGCTATCAAGAATTTTGGTCTCTCCAATAAGGATTGGCCCAATTTACTGCCCAAGAAAAAGGGCAAGATGCACACATCCCAATTATATATACATAAATTGACCAGACTAGCTTTTTAATCTTCATTTAACACTGGTGATGAGATAGTGTGCTCCACAACACCTGAGAGTAGCAGATTATTTTAGAGAGTGCAGAGTAGGCTGTGTGACTTAGACATCTCTGACCTCCACTACCTTGCCACCAATTACCACTCAACCCCAGCATCTGCCATCTGAAGTGGCTGGCTCATTCTACCTAACGTAGGACCAGCCCTGTGCCTAGTCTCATAATATTAGAAATGGTCTGTGCCATACCTCAATATGCTGATTTTGGGAGTGTCTCCAAACTAGTTTTAGACAGGACCAAGTAATCTGTGACCTTTCAGAAGCACAATAGGAGCTTAATTAAAAAATGGGATAGTAGGCAGTTAATTCAGATGAGGCTGCCAGCTCCCCTGTGTTGAAGAGAATGGAGGCCCTTCAGCACTCAGGAATTGCTGCTGGTAATGCTTATCACATAATGATATTTGAGTTGAAGAACACCCCCCCCCCATTTGCAGATCCTGGGCTACTCCAGTAAAGACTTTTTGTTAAAGTTGTACAGTAAAAAAAAAAAAGAGCAGTTTAGAGGCATAGTTATATTATTCCAAGGACAGAGACAGCTTTGACAGGAAACACATTGGAAGATGGAGTGTAATCTTTATTTAATAATTTTGCTGTTGCGTTGCTGTTGTTTTAATATTTGAACCCGTAACTTGTGAGAGCACACAGTGTGTTGACAATAGAGAACCCTACACCCAGCCATTTCTGACATGTTTTGCACATATATATGCTAATATGCATGCAGGCACCAGTTCATTTGTTTCTTTAGAGTGTTTCATTTTTTGTTTTTTGTTTTTGTTCCAACCTTCAGCTGAAAAGGATTCCAGGGGGGCTTGCATACAATCAATTAACACAAAGACACGGGTACCAGTTCTTAAACAGTAGTTCTTAAATATATGGAATTGGAATGGTTTAGGGACAAAAGGTGTCAGTCTTAGGGAAGAAATAGCAACTATGGTCACAGACTGGTTCCAATACTTCCAAGTAAATGAGATTTTCAGGAGAGATGAAGAGAAGTGTTTTGTGGAAGATAGATCAGAGGGAAAACTGTACTACAGAATAACAAAAAACTCACATCCTATATATATATATATATATATGCAGGTTTTGGTGTCTTCGGGTGTCTTCCCGTGTAAGAGTCGGGGTGTCTGTGCGACGTTTCGACGAGGTCTCACTCGTCATCTTCAGGCTGGTGCTTTCGGCTTCTTGTTACTGGAACAGAGCAGAGTCTGGTGTTTGAGTTCCTATAAATACTGTTGAGGGGTGTGGTGTATAGCCTCCAACGTTCTGGGCAGAGAGGAAGTTCCTAGATTAGTGTGCCTTTTCTTCTTTTGTTCCTTAATTACTTGAGGGATATCTTGGGTGATTTCATGAGTGATATTCTGAATACCACTGGGTGGGTCATTAAGTGTAGACCACTTAAACAGTAGTTCTTAAATATATGGAATTGGAATGGTTTAGGGACAAAAGGTGTCAGTCTTAGGGAAGAACCCTACACTTAATGACCCACCCAGTGGTATTCAGAATACCAGTGGTATTCAGAATATCACTCATGAAATCACCCAAGATATCCCTCAAGTAATTAAGGAACAAAAGAAGAAAAGGCACACTAATCTAGGAACTTCCTCTCTGCCCAGAACGTTGGAGGCTATACACCACACCCCTCAACAGTATTTATAGGAACTCAAACACCAGACTCTGCTCTGTTCCAGTAACAAGAAGCCGAAAGCACCAGCCTGAAGATGACGAGTGAGACCTCGTCGAAACGTCGCACAGACACCCCGACTCTTACACGGGAAGACACCCGAAGACACCAAAACCTGCATTCCTGTACCCGTGAAAATCTACGAAAGCAAATATATATATATATATATATATATATATATATATATATATATATATGCAGGTTTTGGTGTCTTCGGGTGTCTTCCCGTGTAAGAGTCGGGGTGTCTGTGCGACGTTTCGACGAGGTCTCACTCGTCATCTTCAGGCTGGTGCTTTCGGCTTCTTGTTACTGGAACAGAATACCAGTGGTATTCAGAATATCACTCATGAAATCACCCAAGATATCCCTCAAGTAATTAAGGAACAAAAGAAGAAAAGGCACACTAATCTAGGAACTTCCTCTCTGCCCAGAACGTTGGAGGCTATACACCACACCCCTCAACAGTATTTATAGGAACTCAAACACCAGACTCTGCTCTGTTCCAGTAACAAGAAGCCGAAAGCACCAGCCTGAAGATGACGAGTGAGACCTCGTCGAAACGTCGCACAGACACCCCGACTCTTACACGGGAAGACACCCGAAGACACCAAAACCTGCATTCCTATACCCGTGAAAATCTACGAAAGCATATATATATATATATATATATATATATATATATATATATATATATATATAAAATATTAGAGTGGGAGACTAAAGACGAATTAGTTAAGACTATGATGAATGATTCAGTGGGTGGTAGATAATGGACACAATATCGAAATCTCAGCCTGGGAGAAACTATGGAACAGAACAATTAATTTTTCAGCTTGTTACCAGATGAAGGAAAATACCAGTATATTAAAAATGGTGTATAGGTGGTACCTGATGCCCACAAAACTCAACATGTATAAAAGGGGCTCTGTTGGAAATGCTCAAAGAAGGAAGGATCCCTGATACATATGTGCAAATATATACAAAGGGTAAAGGGACCCCTGACCATTAGGTCCAGTAGTGACCGACTCTGGGGTTGCGGTGCTCATCTCGCTTTACTGGCCGAGGGAGCCGGCGTACAGCTTCCGGGTTATGTGGCCAGCGTGACTAAGCCACTTCTGGCAAACCAGAGCAGCACACAGAAACACCGTTTACCTTCCCGCCTATTTATCTACTGGCACTTCGACGTGCTTTTGAACTGCTAGGTTGGCAGGAGCAGGGACCGAGCAACGGGAGCTCACCCCGTCGTGGGGATTCGAACCGCCGACCTTCTGATCATCAAGTCATAGGCTCTGTGGTTTAACCCACAGCGCCACCCACGTCCCATATATATATACACACACACACACATATATATATATACATATATACATATTGAAGCACGTGAAAGTAAGTGGTTTTGGCTAGGTGCACAAAATAAGGATCAAACAGACGCAGCAATGGAGAATAAGAAGGTGAAGTTTATTGCCAGGCAATAAGGACCCAGTTGGAATATCTTCCAAAGAACTGGGACCCCAATTGACAGAAATACAGGCGTCTTTATACCTGAGCAAATCACAGCAAATCATAGATCATAAGACAATCATGAGGGACTCATAACTTGGTCAGCAAAAACCAGCCAATCAGCAAGCAGTTGTCACGCTTCTAGCTCCTGGTAGCACTGGTCAAGCGCAGGGTTCCAGTTCTGCTTTCCGATGCTCCCAGTGACGCTTAGTCTAACCTTTCCCCTAGTTATGACAGGACAGGGAGCTTGGACATTTTGTGGTTTTGCTCTTCCTGTTCTGTGGATTAATTTAGCCTGTATCTGAGGGGAATTTGTACCAGAATCTCTGATTCATGTCTTTCCCCTTTGTCCGGGGTGCACAGATGTTTTTAGGGGAAAGGTCGGTTCCTAACTTTGCTGTTTCAAGCAGTTTGCAGTTAGCTAAGGCACAGCTTCCCTTTTGATTCAAAATGGATTATAAGTACTGTAATCCTTGATTTGTGTAAGCATATATGAATATATATTGAATATATTGATTATTGATAACTGGTTATATGGATAATATAGGGGTAGCCCTTCCTTCCTTGCCTCAATATAAATTCACCTTCCCGCCAAAACCAGAAGCCTTTCTACTAGCCATCATAGGAGAGGAGCTATGAAAAAAGATGTGTAACTTATTTTTATATGCCACAGCTGCTGCAAGAATTACGTATGCAAAGATCTGGACAGACAAAGCTATACCAACAAAAGAGCAATGGTTAGATAAACTGATAAAGTTCACAGAATTAGCAAACATGACAGCTAAAATAAGGGATTGTGATGAAGGGATGAAGGGAGGACAAGGGCTGAGTGGGGATATTTCAGAGAGTACCTAAAAAGAAAGGTTATTACAACTGATGTGTAAGCAGGCATAACCCTTTGAACAACAGTAAAATAAAATGAAGCAATTGGTAGAATGAAAATAAGGTGTAGAACACAATGGGAATGCAACAAATTAAGAGGTTAGGTTGGGAAGTCTGTGAAATAGTAAAAGGTAAAATGTGTATGGCATACTATAAAATTGAAAATGCATATTTTTTAAAGGAAAATAGATTTGCATGTGCAATGCATTTTTTCTGTGATTAGTTTATTTTCAAAATTTTAAGAGACACTTAATCTTAGAAAAGGTGTCAGTCTTTCAACAGTCTTCATTGAATTTCCTGTTTTCCCCATTACAGCTGATTTAGAGGGATTGCATAACTTCCCTTAAAAGGCTCAAAATTCACAAACAAATCTTGGAAATGTTGCTTAATGTATGTGCATTTGCATTGAATAGTCTGGTCAAAAGATTGGGGCCTAACTATGTGTTACACACACACCGTAAGAAAAGCAGTCTGGCTCTGATTATTTAGACTTCCAAAGACACCCTGTGGTGTCCTGCTCCTTTAGATCATTCCCTCTATTTCTGGCATCCTTAAGTAGTCAAAACAATACCATTCATACAGAAGAGAGGAAGTATCCACATTGTCCACACATCCACAAAGTACTTGGTACCAGACAGCATTCACCAACTTTCCTTCCTTAAGCCATATGAGTTTGTTTTGTTTGCTCCGGATTTGGCACAGTCCTGACCTTTGCATTATACTGAACACTTGGGCTGGTGTGAATCACATCTGTCTGTACTGAAGTGTGACCATCACCTTGCAAAAGTGATACTCTGCACCCACTGTGACTTTTCCTTTTGATAGCAAAGTGATTTCTATTTTTCAGCTGCATCTACTGTGGCAATGAGATTGGTGTGACACTTATTCTCAGTTTACTGCTGTTCCACAGGGAAGGGCTTTATTAACACTTTGATACCAGCTTTCCCAAACTAGACCGTGGATAAGCTTTCCTCCAGAGTCCTATTCACATATTACTTGTGTATAGAGCGTTTATGTATCAATGGAAGAGCAGGGCCACACTTTTATTTTTTATATATATAAATATTTTATTAAGTTTTCACAATAGACAATCATACATAGACAAAAAAAATACAAAATCACAAAAAACAGTACAATACCAAAAATAAAAACATTAAACACATAAAAAGAAAAGAAAGAAAAAGATAGAAAACACATCTAATAACAAAAAACAAAAATTCCCTCTTTCTTAATTTCTCATTTTCAATTTAGCTTATTTTCCCGACTTCCTCACGTCTCCCGTTCTTGTATCCCTTTTTAAAAAATTAATTCAGCAAATTCATATCCTGTTAATTTATCTGTTGTTAGTCCGATCTTACATTTTACTTTGTTGCTAAAGCCCCTGCGGTTCATTTCAAAGTACTTAACATTCATAAATTTTACAGTATTTCTGCAAATAAATTTTAAATTTCTTCCAATCTTCCTCCACCGTCTCCTCTCCCTGGTCTCGGATTCTGCCAGTCATTTCCGCCATCTCCATATAGTCCATTAGTTGCATCTGCCAATCTTCCAAGGTGGGTAGATCTTGTGTCTTCCAATGCTTTGCGATGAGAGAGCAGAGCCACACTTTTAGACTCAAGCCCACCATTGGGTCTTCTTCCTACAACAACTGTGTGTTGCACACAGTTATCTGCAAAGAAATTTCATTGCATGCCTTATCTAGTCACGTGTAGGGGTTCTGCATAATTGAGACACCTATGCTGCTGGGCGCCCCAATCGCACAGAGCGCCTACATGCAAGCAGGTGCGCACACATTGGAGTCTATCGGCAAACAACTGCAGGCAGCATATGACTACTTTAGGAAAATGACCCAACACAGATGTTGCCTACACTCAAGTGATGTGTGAAAAGGGCTTACGGTATTTGTCTAACCCCTGGTATAGCTCTACCAGGGCTGGTAAAGACCCCTGTCTGAAAATCTGGAGAGCTATTGCCAGTCAGGGTGGACAGTATTGCACTAGATGACCCAGTGGTTTGACCAATAAGGCAGTTTCTTATGTTGATACATTCTCATGATAACACTTGAGCATGCCCAGTTGGTGAACTGTGAAGGATATCATATGTAGCTGGATATATAACTCACGTAGCTAACACAGGTTTGGAGACCCCTCCACAAGAGTCCCTGTTTTCCAAGGACAGTCCTGGATTTACAGAAGCTGTCCTGGTTTCTGATATGACCCTGGAATGTCCCACTTTTCCTTAGGATGTCCCTATTTTCATTGGATAAATGTTGGAGGGTATGGACTTGCCATCCAGTCTGGCTCTATGACAGTGGGTAATTCGTGGGCAAATCAGTCTGCTTAGGTAATCTCAACTATATTCCCAGTTACATTTCTACTTGAAAAAAGCATGTTGTGGCTGAAGAAAAGCTGTCTTTCCTGAAAAATAAGGCTTGAGATCACATGTATGCCCCCCCCAGACAAGATAGCATATTGTGGTACCCCAAGCATTTGTGTAAAGTGAGGGGGGAAATTGCTGCCTGGATTTATTCAGCTTTTATTATTTATTTCAAGAATTGATTGTAAGGAGTGCCATTGGAGAAAAACAAGTTGGCAGGGGTCAGGTGAGAGAAGAGTGAGGAAGAAGAGGAAGGGAGGCATTGTGAGAGAGACAAAACAGGGAAATGATAAGGTTTTGTGAAACGGTAAAAGTAGTTTTTGTTCCATCAAATGGAAAAGAAACTAGAGAAGCAGTTTGGAGAGGCAGAAAGACAAGATCCTTATTATTTGGAGGAGTTATATAACCTCATAAGGAGTTTCTCTCTGGCAGTATAGCTGGCTTTCTTTGGCAGAATTTGTATATAGGAGCCATTCTCCATCAGCTATTTTCTGTTTTATGTTTGGTGGATAAAGGAGCACCCTCAACATTATTGGTTCTTTAAGTTTGTTCCACACTATGACCTGAACCCACAGGGGCAGGTCATCTCATGGTAACAATTGCAGGAGGACTCCAGATGAGTTGATATTATATTGTTTTCATAAGTGCTTGGGAAGGAGTCATCCTTAGCCACAAGGAGCCTTAGAGTAGCAGATGCAGCCTAGAAGGAATGGAAGTATGGGCAAAGCTATAACTCAGATCAATAAAAGCGAAGTCATGGTGGGGTTTTCAGAAGCCTGAGACCCTCAGAGTGGAATGGATCAATTTCCCTTCAGGTCAGTTTGCCTCATTTCCACATCAGTTTGTGATTTGCTTTCTTTTAAAAGACTAAATGAAAATGTTCATGCATTTTAAAATCTATTTCTCCCAACGTATACAAGCAATTTTCCACAATGTAATGTAGCTTTATGTGTTATTTTCACTAACATATACATTTTCATGCACAAATGTGGATTGTGCATGAATCACAAAATTGGGAGAGGTGCAAATTTTGAAGGACAGATGGCTTTCCGTTCTCTTAGGTTCAGGAAATGCAAAGGGGGGGGCATGTTAAAGGGCAAATGGATCACTTAGACAGAAACATGTCTTGGGCTATCCTTGCTGCCTTGCACACTACATGCAAACCAGCATTCTCTATTCCAGAATTCCCCTTGTCCTGTTTGCTTACCTTCTAACAAGAAATGCTCCCATGTACAGTTCCATCCAACTTATCCTTCCCTTCCGCAAGATATGCTGTTCCACCCAACCCCTCATTTTGCTTTTCCAACTCACCCTCAACATTCCATGGCTATTGAGCATGCTCAGTCCTCATTAGGTTGGGTGTATGTGTGTGCTGGCTTGTCTCCTTAAGAGCCCTGCTCCGCCCATAATTATACAAGTACTGGGAACTTTCAACACCCTGGAAGAACATGCCTCTGGGAAGAAAGCAAGTTTGCTGAAAGGAACATCATGGGCATTCCCTGGTAGGATCCTTCTGAAGCTACAGGGCTACCAGCAGTGGTTGGTGGCAGGCAGGCACTGCTTATCTGACCTCCATCACTTTTGCTGCTGTGACCCAATGAGAGGGGTAGGCGAAAGGCAATGGCAAAGATTATGTGGTGCACCAGTGAAGCCAATCTAGCGTTCCTGCTGGTGCATATGCACTGCACTGGTCTCGCCGCCACCTCCCTGCTCCTCCTTGCCTTCCCCATATGGCACTGCAATGGGAGTGATGGGAGGTCAAGAACACAGCGCCATCCTGCCCCAACAGCCGTTACTGACTGCTACCTTCTCAGCAGATGGCTGAAATGTTAGGATCATGTGAACATCCTCCTTTTCCCATTTACCACCATATGACCATGCTGAAGAAGCACAGGGCTCTCTGCTTCATTCCCCCTTTATCCCTCTCCCTCTCATCTCCCCTTCTAGCTGGCAGTTTATGACTGCTCTCAAAGGAGATCCCAACTGCTCTTAACAATCCATCTGCAGTCTGAAAACAGTTGCTTGTGGGCGGGGGGGGAGAGGGGGAGAGAATATATTGAGTTCGTGTGTGTGTGTGTGTGTTGGTTTCAGGAGGAGGCACCCAGCGCTTTTGACACCCCATAAATCACAATTTATTCATGCCTTTCTGTTTATACGAGTAAAAAGGAAAGAGAACCCTCTCTGGAAGCAAACGAGCCTCGCTTCTCTACTGAGCGCAGCCTGTCACTGCTGCTGCATTGTTCAAGGAGATTTAGAAAAATTACCCCAAGCCCCACTTCCCTTCATATCCGTAATTGTGAATCGGAGCTA
Organism: Podarcis vaucheri; assembly: GCF_965113315.1. Lineage (NCBI taxonomy): Eukaryota > Metazoa > Chordata > Lepidosauria > Squamata > Lacertidae > Podarcis > Podarcis vaucheri. Next base: position 31,671,630 of record NC_138753.1, read on the forward strand.
TGGGCCTTTGCACATTGCTGTAGCATCACCAAGGATACGGCTTTGTTCCTGTGTTTAAAGCAACCCAAATTGGGATGCGATTGAAACACTATGGCGAAGACCTTGGTGTTTTGGTAGTAAAATAGCAGTGGCCAAATTTCATCTACAGGGTCCTGGACCACCCCTCCATTTAGAACAAAGATTGGGAACCTGCGGTCCTCTGGATGTTGCTAGACCACAACTCCCATCATCACTAACTATTGGCCATGCCAGCTGGGGCTGATTGGAGTTGGAGTTCACACTAAAATTCTGGTGGCTTTTCATAAGGAATTCTTAATAATAATGATCATCACCATCATCACCACCCTCAAGTTGATATGGAAATGTGGAGAACTGAATTTAAGATTAGAAAAAACCATGAAGCTGAAATTGACATATTTGCCCATCTGTGGATGATGGGAGTTGTAGTCCAACAACATTTGAGGACCTGAGGTTGAAGAATACTGATGTAGGGTCCCCACACAATGAAGAACCCTGGAATATGATGATTCTATATATTGTAGGTAGCCTACAGTAAATAGAACAATCCCCCTGCCCCTGCATACAGACACTCAATGCCAACTCATGAAGGAAGACGGAGGGTGCAGCTAGGGTGGTATATGTGAAATAAATACAAATAGTGAATAGCAAGGTTACTAGTGGAGCTGCTTTCACATGACCAGTTTGTGCGGGAGAGAGGTGCCTCTGAAGTGTCACTGGTGGTGAGGGGCACTGATTTCCAAAGCTCTTCCATTTTTCTTCATTGTCTTAAATGCTGCACAAAGGTCCACACACAGAGATCTTCTGGCCCATTGCCTTTGCCATCATCAGTTAGCTTCTAAGTCTGAGGTTCATTATCCCCTGGTTAGAAGCTAACATGGTGCCGGTTGTGACACAATCACAACAAAAGAGTGTGTTCCTGGAGTGAGCATCTGTCTGCATGCTCAGCTAGCCATGTGTGCAATCTGGCACACGCTTGTGACATTTCTGGCATTTTCTCTCTCTCTCATTCTCGGCATGCAAAAGAGTGTCAGTGTTGCTGGCTGTTGTGACTTACCCATGTCCAATGGTTTGAATGAAAACAACTGGAGTGGAAACCAGAAGAGGCCCCTGCAAGCCACTGATAACAAAACAAAATAAAGGTAATTTCCGACTCGCTAGTTAACAATGGCTGAGTAAGTCAGGTGGTGACTAATGAATCAGTAAATTACCTACTGAGCTGGTGGGGAGATGTCTGGGAGACAATAGGGGTTCAGTAAGCAGCCTGAAAATATGGCTTTCCTGAGCACAGCCTCCTGCAGACCCTTTCGGACCATTCTGCTTCCTAAAGAGAGCATTTTATCCCTGTTATTTCATAAATGGATTTGTTTCCCAACACTGTCTGAATTTAGCAGATCCCTCTAGCATTTATTTATCTATTTATTTAGAGTCTTCAGCCAAAAAAGTGGCTTGTATGCATTCAAGTAAAATGAGACAGTCCCTGCTCACAGGTCTTTACAATGAACATGGCACTGCACAAAAGGAAAAGGGAATGGAGAGGGAAGAGGGAAAAAGCAAACTCAGGGACCAGTTCTTAAAGTTAGATAGACATTCTTATAATGACCATCTGCAATGGATGTGGTTCAGAGGCAGGAAGATCCCAACAGAGCTGGTCTTTTGGCAGAGCTTAATGGTCCTCTTCCCATCTATCCACCTGCTGCAACCTGCTGGAATGACTATGGCTGGATGACGATACACTACATCACTGAAGGAATAAATACAGACAAAACTGACCAGTGTAGCAAAAGAAAAACCGCAGCAGGGCAGCCAAGGCACATCAGACAGCCAGACAGTCCTGCGAACAAATCAATTTGCACTATCCCAAAAGGCCTTATAGAAAAAGCCACGTGCTCAGAATTTGCTAGAAGCTGATACAGCCAGGCGGCCCTCTTTTTCAATCACTGCTTGCCTGTTCTTTTCCCTTTCTCATGCACTCAGGCAGTTTTGTTAGGAAGATTCAGGCCTTACTTCCACAGCAACTAGCCACTGACTGATCATCAGTACCTGCCAACCCTGTGCAGCTGAAGCTTACCCAGGCTTCTTGGAGGCCTTTTGGGATAGTGAAGATGGGACCTAATATTTAAGATGCAACTTTAAGGATTCTGTTAGCAGCCTCCTCTCAGTTGGAAGAGGCATGGCAAGCTCCATAAGGGAGGCTTCCACAGCCTTCTGATCAGAAGTGATCCTCACCTCTCAAAAACATGGCGCACTTTGTGATGAACAGCAGGTTTCAGATTGTTATACGTAGTGGAGCAGGAGTTGGTGGAATGAAAACAATTTCTTGGTGTCCCCTAATACAGTCTCTCAGGCAATATGTGTGATAGCTTTACAGGAAGACCAAATACAGGGTATACTTACCATTTTCCATCTGTGCCTCAAGGCAATTCTCTTTTCATTCATCCCATCCACCCCAATGCTGGTTCTTTTAGGCATGGACCGATAGTCCTTTTCCGTATCGATTACTTATAAGTCTGTTCTGTCCTGTTCCTGCATTTATTATTTTTTAACCTGTGAGAAAATTGGTATTTAAATGTTGTTGTTGTTGTTGTTGTTATATATCTTGCCTCAAGGCAACTTGCACAAATTAAACCAACATAAAAGCTAAAGACATATAAAATACAATTGTTAGAAATTAATTAAACGATCATACAATTAAAATAGTATAAAACAAATCTATTGAAATACAGATATTAAAAACAGCACAGCACTATTAAAAGCCTTTTCCTTTTTTAAAAAAATAAATAAAACCAGTCAGTTCCCCAAAGGCTGTCGGAATAAAGCCTGTTGGAAAGCTGTGTTGTATCATACATATATAAACATGTTATTTTATCTCATCGGGCACATCTCTAAATGTATTTTATCCTGACATCACACCTTTAATTAATTTGGAGCATTTTTTTGAGTTGCAGAATTTGGAGAATTGTGTAATATGGAGAATGTGCAGTATTCTGTCTGCATGCAATGCAGTTTGGCTTTGACCAGGCCATTTCACACTGGAATTCATAGAAACTGAATTCCTCAAACATCCCTAGGCTCCGCCCAGAGCCTCAGTTTGCTGCATGCATCCTTTTAAATCATTTTGCCTGCAGCCTTCCTTTCTCTGTCTGTACTGGGGAGGGGTTGCCGGGGGAGGAGAAGGGACCAGAGTGGATATAACAAGCAAATAAAAAAGGGAAAGGGGGACTTGTGGCAGTCACTTCATTTCTAAGATGAAGAAATGACCGGACATGACACATCACTTTGATGAGAGATGTGACGAGGGGAAACGGAGGTCAATATAAGATTGTTTTGCCATGTTACATACAAATCAATCTGCAATAGCTCTTGTTGGAAGCAGCTGTGGAAGAGGGTCCCTCAGTGAAACAAGTGCTTTGGAATAATAGAGATACAGTTTTACAGCAGTCCTCCAAAGTGAGGAGTAGAGGAGAAATTTGATGCAGTTCACATTTAAAGGCGAACCTACCCAATTCACGGGTCTGAAATGATACGTGAAATGAAATCCACACTTTTCCAATTTTTGTAATGCAGTTCTACAGTTAAATCAAATGCATCTGTTAGGAGAAAAAGTGCACATCAAAAAGTGTACATCAATCAAAACTGTGTACAAAAGAATTGTGACTATTAGCAAAAATGCTAATGTTAGTGAGGATTTTTTTTAAAAAAGCAATTCAAATTGCTGTGGAAATGTAAAGGACTGAATTCAAGATTCGAAAAATGAGAAACAGGGAGAACTGAGATTTTTCCATCCATTGCTATAGTCATGGTGGTTGGTTGTAGTTGTAAACGTCTAGAGAGCAGCAGCTAGAGAGAATGTTCTACAGTGATTATTTGGTAAAATTACTCCCCCCTTTTCCTTTGGAGTAACTTATTTCTGCCATGATCTCTAACCAATGACAGATTCAGAGATGGAAGACTATATTCAGCTGTTCCCATTTGTGGCCTTTCCCATCTGTGTTCTGTCCAGAACTATAAAAGTCTCTTTTCAAAGTCAATACATACATTTTATTTTATTATTTATTTATTTTTACTAGCCTGCAAACAGACCTTTGAAATGTTGCAGCTTGTAGACTCTCTCAGTCTTGAATTTGGCACCTTAAGGGTCGGGAGCCGCGGTTTTCCCTGCTGTTCTTGCAGCCTGGCTGCATATTCTGTAATTCTAATATTTGCTTTGAAAGTGACTTATTGGACACGGCCAAATTGCTGGAAAAAGGACTCACTTCAGCAAACATTCCTATTGCTTTGAAGCTGTTGGTCCTCAGGCTCATTTGCTCACACTGCCACTTAATCAGATTGTGTCTGTAACATTGCCATGTCAGACAGAGAGCAGTGTGACTCTCTGGTGGGGAGAGTCTGCCATGCCCACCCCTATCACACTGCCACCTTAGCCTCCGATGTGATTGGGGGGGGGGGGTTAAGGTTAAAGCACCTCTTGTTGTCTTTAGGAATGGGGGAGAAATTTGGTTTTTACATGAAACTACCTGATCCTCAGTTGATGCCAGTGGCACTGTGGGTTAAACCACAGAGCCTAGGACTTGCTGATCAGAAGGTCGACAGTTCGAATCCCCGTGACGGGGTGAGCACCCATTGCTCGGTCCCTGCTCCTGCCAACCTAGCAGTTCGAAAGCACATCAAAGTGCAAATAGATGAATAAGTACCACTCCAGCGGGAAGGTAGACGGCATTTCCGTGCACTGCTCTGGTTCGCCAGAAGCGGCTTAGTCATGCTGGCCACATGACCCGGGAGCTGTACACCAGCTCCCTCGGCCAGTAAAGTGAGATCAGCTCCGCAACCCCAGAGTTGTCCGCAACTGGACCTAACGGTCAGGGGTCCCTTTACCTTTACTGCTTAGGCAAGCTGCAACAACACATGCCTCTCCCATATTGGTCTCACAGCAGGCGCTGTAACTCTCCAACGGTTTGACTTCACCCCCAAAGGTGCACTCCTCTATTGTCTCCTGAGACAGGCGGATGCCAAAAGGCAAGTGGGGCAATGGGATTCCAGAAGGCACTGGTGTGCATCCTGTGTCCTGTGAGGTAATGAGGACAGTCTTCTGCCTGACTGTCAGCCCAGACTGAGGCACCATCATCAGCTGCTGAGCAAATGGAACAGGGAACAAGCTTGTTTTGACCTTTTCTGGAGTGTATAACTTGTACCAATGGCTTCAAGTGACAAGAAAGGAGATTCTGACTAAACATACAGGAAGAAACCTTTCTGACAGTAAGAGCTGTTTGAACAGTCTCCCTTGGAAGATTGTGGACTCGCTTCCTTGGAGGTTTTTAAGAAGAGGTTGGATAGCCATCTGTTGGACCCTTGGGTCCCTTCTAAGTCTATGATTCTCTGGTTCTATGAAATATCTTACAAGGGGTCACATGGGTTGCCACATTGGGTTGAATGCCAATGTAGTACATCAGACTACGGTCAGAGGGAGATGGTGCCACAAAATCATTGAAACTAGCACGAACCTGTTTGCAGCAAATGCTGAAAATGGTTGAAAAGAGGAGATGCCTTTTGACACCATGGAAAGCAAATGTGCAACAATATTAGTGGTTTTGGTTAGAACCTAACAGCATTCCCTTGGCTGCTTTGAAGATAGGCTGTGCACAGTGCTGTTTCCTTCAGCCATGCATGGAACTCCACTCACACCCAACCCTGATCATTGCATCTCCTTGACCCCCAGAGTACTTGGAGGCCATGTCCCAGATCTCTTTCTGCCATGACCTAGTCTGTGTTAGCCCTGAAGCCCCTGTTAGTGCTACTTTTTAAAATGATTTCTGCAATTGCTTCTGTTAAAAGACCCAGGTAAGGAAAATCCTTTCCTCTTAGTTCCTTTGCCTGTGTTCAGTTTCCTGGACACAGGACACCAGGAACTGGCAGCAAGTAATACCATGGCAGCAATTACACCCTCCATCACTTTCCTATCAAGGCATAAGTGGAAGCAAATCACATCCCCGTCATGCCAGCGCTGACCTTCATTTCTGAAGGTTACAGTCACAGTCTGCTTAACCGTAATCCAAGTCCACAATTTCTCTCTCTTTCCCCCACCCCCAAGATGGGCCACCATTGCTGTTCAGCCAGTAAAAGTTCATTATGTGGCACTAACGAAGGGCTATTAGAAGCACTAAAGATATCACAGGAAAGAGACAAAAGAACTTGCAAAGGGGGGAGATGTGGTATAATACCCATGTGTGGATGCACACAAGCTACAGCTACTTCTGGCCAATTATAACATCATCATTTCTACTGGCGGAGAGACTGTGGAATCACTAGAATGCAAATTCTGTGTCAGCTCTGCAGGAGAGATCTGTGATTTAGATGCTACAGGCTGTAATGGGGAGACTGCTTTTACTTTCTGTGTGGCAGCTGTCTCTACCCATCCAAGGCATTGTCCCATGAGGAAGCTTTCCATCTCTGTGCTACTGAAAACCCATGGCTGTTAATATAGAGACAGGATAGTCAACATGGTGCATTCCAGATTTCTTTGGACTACAGTTCCCATCCACCCCCAACCAACATGGCCAATATGGGAGTTGGAGTCCACAACACTATACTTCAACAGAAGTATAGTATCCAGATCAAGGGAAGTAATAGTACCATTCTATTCTGCCTTGGTCAGACCACACCTGGAATACTGTGTCCAGTTCTGGGCACCACAATTTAAGAAGGATGTTGACAGCTGGAACGTGTGCAGAGGAAGGCAATCAAGATGATCAAGGGTCTGGAAGCTAAGCTTTACAAGGAGTGCTTGGAGGAGCTGGGTATGTTTAGCCTGGAAAAGAGGAGATTGAGAGGAGATATGATAGCCATTTACAAATATCTTAAGGGCTGTCAAATGGAAGATGGATCCAGCTTATTTTCTCAGGCTCTGGAGAGTAGGACTCGAACCAATGGCTTCAAGTTACAAGAAAGGAGATTCTGACTAAACATACGGAAAAAAACTTTCTGACAGTAAGAGGTGTTTGACAGTGGAACAGTCTTCCCTGAGAGGTTGTGGACTCTCCTTCCTTGGAGGTTCTTAAGCAGAGGTTTGGTGGCCATCTCTGGCCATGTCATGGATGCTTTAGTTGAGATCCCTGCATTGCAGGGGGTTGGACTAGATGACCCTTGGGTCCCTTCCAATTCTGCAATACTATGATTCTAGTATCAAGGAAGACCACAGGTTCCCCATTCCTTCTCTAGTGATGACGCTAAATTGTAAATAGGCTTTTTCATGATGAGCCTTAAGAAGCAACTGCTTTCAAGAGAGTTTAAGGTAGCCTATTATTTATTTAAAGCTTTTTTTAAAAAAAATGTGACCATTTAGCTAATAAAGCTCCCAGGGCAGTTTACAAAAATCAGTAGTAAGATACTGCTTGTCTTTTGAACTTACAATCAGAAAGGCAATGCAAGTAAAGGGGGCCAGTGGTGGACCTTGGAGCATCAAATCTCAGTAGCACCCTGTGCTGTGCCAAAATCCAGCACCTCCCACCTCTTGCCTTCTGTTGGATGTCATAGTTATGGCACAAGTTGTGGTGTCACCCTCCCCCCCCCCAAGGCCTGGCGTCCAGTGTGCCCAAACTAGTCATACTTCCCTAAATCCACCTTTGGGGGGGGGGGCAAGCTCAGGTCCAAGTACTTAAAGTTAATGCTCATTAATAACAAGCTGGGATGGAAACAGGTATCTTGATGGAATGGCTGTTGCTAGGTGACAAAATGATAGAGGTGGCGAGCATGAAAAAGCCACAGCATTCATCACCACTTGATGCAGTGACAGCTACCAGCTGTAAAAAGGGATTGAAAAAATAAACATGGTGCAGGGCTATTGATGCCTCTTACCCATGAATATCCATATTCAAAGGCGGTCTCACTCTGAATACTAAGTGCTGGGGATGAACAATACAGGAGTGGCCTTTCAGGTCCCTCTTGTGGGGTTCCCAGCTTCATCTGACTGGCCACTGATTGGCCAGTGCATTTGGCCGCATCCCAGATGATACACTGGATGGGCTGGGGTAAGGGGCCTAATCTACTTATCTTCACACACATTCCCTTGGTCTCACAGAGGAAACAAGATTTGCACAATTGTTTGTTTGCTTGCTTGTCTGAAGCACTACAGAAGCCTGTAAAATGTGTTCTGCCATGGATGATAGGAAGAGAGCAATAAAAAATGAATGAATGCACCACCGATGCCACTTCCAATTCTCTTAAGTTAAAGTACTATCATCTGTCTCCAGCCAGAAACTGAGCACACAACCAGCAGCCCCCCTGTGATGTATCTACTGCTGGGCTCTACCACTTTAGAGTGCAAGTGGAAGGTTGTATGCTGCAAGATGCCTTCATACTTCCTTTTTTTAAAAAAAGTTCATTCAAATTAGCATGACAGAGAGAAAGCTAGGGCAGGGCCGTATCAGAATAGCCTTCTGTGTCTTATTTCTTTGCTCGTAGTTTTTCTGAAAATTTTCATTATAATTCTTAAGGAACATTTACTTGGTAGCCTTCTTAAGTATCATGCACTGCCAAGCTGTCTTTATCCAGAATATAATGCTCTTTGATTGTGCAAGCTGTAACCATGTTCAGCCGACTGGCTTTAAAACACTCTCCTGCTTAGGAGGAGTTAATGATTTAGTAAGTAGTAACTTATCGGGGTCTCTCCAAGGTCAGCCATTTATACTCCATTAAGTCAATGCGTTTCCATTTCTGGGACCCAACACAGCTCTCTCATCACTCATTTCTCCCTGACGTGCCATTCTTGTCCTACATAGGCCCTGTCCCATTTCTGTTATTGCATAACAAAGCACGATTCAACTCTACTTAGAGATTTATGAGGGGGAGATGAATCGCTTTGGGTGTGTGAGGGCTGGCAGTCTGGAGTTTGAAAGCTGGCAGGTAATTGATCTGCTAAGCTCAAAATGAGGAGTCAGAGCAGGGTCAGCAATTTTATGGGACCAGGTAGAATCCCATTGGCTCAGGGCATCACCACACCTTTGCCGAGTTGGTAAGAAGCCGTATCACCCTTTAGGCTTTTTGTTCTAACTGTGGAGGGAGCATTTGGGCCAGAAGCCGGGAGAGACCATGGACCAGAAACTCAAAAAGTTTGCTTTTGGTTACCTTTTGCACTTCGTCAGTGACTTCTTCTGTGGCCACTGGGGTCAGGTCTGCTCTGCTCCATCTCCCCTCCTCCTCCATTGGTCTGTCTGTCTTCCTGCCTTCCCTTCTGCATCCTTCCTCCCCTTTCCCCCCTCCTGCAACTCTCACCCACTTTCTCCATCTTTCTTCCCTCCAAGCTCCACTGGGCACTCTGCTCACACTTCTAATGGTGACTAGATTCTGACCTGCGTGCCTTGCCCAGCCACTCAGAGCTGCAGACGATTGGCCCAAGGAGTGTGTGGACTGCTACACATGCTCCTAGCCACTCCAAGTAACAGTGGACACAAGCCAACATTGCCTACCTCTAGGTCTACTACTGCTTGCATCTAAATCCAAGCTTACTGATACTTTTGGGCTCCCGTTTGTACAAATTGGGGTAGCTTGGTTATCTGTGCTACCCTGCCAAATGTTAAGAGGATTTTGCTGTATGTCATGTGAGTTTAGAGCAAAAGCCATAAATGGGGAACCTCCAGATATTCTTGGATTTCAACTCCCATTACCCAATGGCCAGTGAGATTACTGCATTGCAACTGAGATTCCTGAATTGCAGGGTGTTGGCCTAGATGGCCCTTGGCATCCCTTCCAACTCTACAATTCTGTGCTTCTATGAACATCTGGAAACCCACAGGTTTCCCACCGGTGCTTCAGACACCCACAACTGCAGTATTAAGTGCTACAGTCCAGAAGCTCCCTCCTGTGGCAAAAATCATGGTGTCCAGGGTCTCTGGCTGCAGGCTGTCCAAATATGGTTCAAGAATTTGAATTAAGAAATTGAATTTGTAAGTAGACTGGAGCAGGGAGAGGGGAAATCACCTAAAAACCCAATGAACATTGTGCATTGTGAGATATATACTTTCAGACTCAACACTGAAGGTATTTCTTGCTGTGGATGTGATTTTGAGTTCATGGGAATGAGCACCTCACACCAACAACTTGGAGTGCCTATGATCAAATATACTGAAAGGGAGTACAGTGGTGCCTCGCAAGACGAAATTAATTCGTTCCGCAAGTCTCTTCGTCTTGCGGTTTTTTTGTCTTGTGATGCACGGTTTCCCATAGGAATGCATTGAAAATCAATTAATGCGTTCCTAGGGAAACCGCCTTCAGACCAGGTCCGGGGACAGTCTGTCCCCGGACCTCTTCTGAAGGCTGGGGTGGGGGCAAGGGCTTTTCTTCCCACCCCCAGCATTTTTAAAAACCCTGGGACAGCGGAAGACTTCTCCGCTGTCGGGGGCGATCTTAAAATGCTGGCGGGTGGCATTTTAAAATCGCCCCGGACAACGGAGGACTTCTCCGCTGTCCGGGGCGATTTAAAAGCCCCTGGGAAGGCAGGCAGGGGGGACAAAGACTTTCGCCCCCTGCCCGCCTTCAGAAGGTGTTCCCGCCCCCCGCCCCGCTTCGGAACAGCGTTCCGAAGTGGGGGGCTGGGGCAGGTGTCCCCGCCCCCCTCCCTGCTTCGGAACAGCGTTCCGAAGTGGGGCGGCTGGGGCAGGTGTTCCCGCCCCCCCTTCGGAACAGCGTTTTTAAATGCTGGGGGTCGGGAGCGAAGCGCTGCCGACCCCCAGCATTTTAAAACCTTCCCGGGACACGGGGAGATTTTAAAATGCTGGGGGTCGGCAGCGCTTCGCTCCCGACCCCCAGCATTTTAAAACCTTCCCGGGACACGGGGAGATTTTAAAATGCTGGGGGTCGGCAGCGCTTCACTCCCGACCCCCAGCATTTAAAAACCTCCCCGGGACACGGGGAGATTTTAAAATGCTGGGGGTCGGCAGCGACCCCCAGCATTTTAAAACCTCCCCGGGACAGAGACTTCTCTGCTGTCCCTTGGAGATTTTAAAATGCTGGGGGTCGGCAGCGAACGCTTCGCTCCCGCCCGCCAGCATTTTAAGATCGCCCGGGGCAGGTGGGGGGGGAAGGCAGGCGGGGGGGAGCAAAGACTTTTGCCCCCCGCCGGCCTTCAGAAGAGGTCCTCTTCTGAAGGCCGGCTGTGGGCGAAAGTCTTTGCTCCCGACCGCCAGCATTTCCCTATGGGCTTTCGTCTTGCGATGCAAGCCCATAGGGAAATTCGTCTTGCGAAGCGCCTCCAAAACAGAAAACCCTTTCGTCTTGCGGGTTTTCCGTCTTGCGAGGCATTCGTCTTGCGGGGTACCACTGTACAGTGGTACCTTGGGTTAAGTACTTAATTCATTCCGGAGGTCCGTTCTTAACCTGAAACTGTTCTTAACCTGAAGCACCACTTTAGCTAATGGGGCCTCCTGCTGCTGCTGCGCCGCCGGAGCACGATTTCTGTTCTCATCCTGAAGCAAAGGTCTTAACCCAAGGTACTATTTCTGGGTTAGCGGAGTCTGTAACCTGAAGCGTATGTAACCCGAGGTACCACTGTATATGGACACCCTTCCCCACCCAATCCTCCATGGTATAGATCTGCTCTGCAGGCAGATTTGCAAAACTGCATTATATGACTTCACTCAGGGAATGGGAAACCTGCAGCCCTCCAGATCTTGTTAGACTATAGCTCCCCCATTGTCCCTGACTGTTAACCAAGTATGCTAGGTACTGATGGTGCCCCTGTCCAAAATATAAATTAGCTCTCAAATATATCCTAGACCAGGTCAGTAAACTTTACCTTGTCTGCATCCAGCATTTGGCCCTCGAATTGGCTTCTTTTCCCCCCTCTCACCAACTCTCCGCTTCTTTTCATTAGTTTCCCTGACTTGCATTAGGAAGTTGGAGAAAGATAGATAGCACAAAGAATCTTGTTCAACTATTTTATTTCAGCCATAATCATTCCTAATCCAAATTTGCAGCGAGAATGTATTACACTGCCTAATCAGTCACATATATTGCACTTCACTTTCAATTTAGTGAAAAGCAAAAGCCGTTTGTAAGGCAGAAAGATGTTAAATGAACATCTCCCCCATTATGCTCCTTTAGATAGATAAAGCAGCACCAATATTTTAATGCAATGGTTTGTGTTGGCAGGTCTGCCTTCCTCTGTACTGCATTTTCCAGCCCATCACATGGGGGCTGCGGGGTGGGAGGGAGAGAGATCAGGGATTTGGCCTCAATGGAGGCAATCACCCTCCAATTCACAGGAACCTAGGAACCTGCTTTATATTGAGTCAGACCACTGATTTTCAATTAGCAATAATTGTGCCTCAGTATTGTCTATTCATTGACTAGTAGCACCTCTCCAAGATTACAGGCCAGAGACATTACAAGTTCTACCTGTAGATGCCAGGGATTTAACCTGGAACGTTCTGCATGCTAAGCACATGCCCTCCCACTGAGCAATGACATACCCTGCAACATATTGAGTCCCCCAACCAGGACACTGTCTGTGCTCCTGTGCAAGTCATGTAAACTGCATGAGGTCACAGAGCTCCAAATACATGCTTTTTCCAGGGCAATTCTACTATGGCACCAAAAAATGCACATTTTGGGGAACTGTGTGAGATCATGGCCCCCCAAAAAAGTGCTTTTTGGGGGGTGAGACCTCAGTGTGAAATCAAACAAGCTCATTGTGACCAAAATGGCTGTCATGCTCTCAAGCGGAAAAACAAGATGCCCTGGTTTTTCTGAGACACTTGTGGGGTATGTTATGACCCTTTCCAGTTCAAGAGCAGGATTATGTCCTAGTGGCATGCAGTCAAATTCTCCAAATTTCCATGCAAATGCTCTTAGGCCAGAATTATAGTCAGTGGGTCAGTTGTACGCATTGGGTTGGAAGCATCCTAAGTCAGATGAACTGATATCTCACTGATATCAATGAGATGAGTTAACTGTGATGATTTAACTTGAGCCTCATTAATTTCAGTTGGAGCTCACTCACATTGCAATCCTAAGCATGTCTACTCAGAAACAAATTCACTGGGGCTTACTCCTTACTGGAATTCACTTGGGTTTACTCCCAGGTAAATCCCAGGTAAATCAGAAATAATGCTAAACATTTGTAGAAAGGTAATGGGGATAGTGGGTTTAAATAGGCTTTAACACATATTCCCTGTGTGTGATTAGAACAGCTTTTGCATGCCACAGGAATCAAAATCAGAATTCTAACAGACAAGGAAACCAAGTGCAGATGCCATGTTTTAAAGGGTTAGAAAAATTAATGAAAGCTAAGCCTGCAGCTGCTATTGTGCATGATATTTCAGAGCTGTGGTGCCACCACGGAGAAAGCCTTGCCTGTTGGACTCACTTGCCCAACAGTGCAAGATGATGGCACACAGAGTTGGGCAACCAATGCAGATCTTAAAGATCAGGCATAACCTCAATTTTCAAAGTACATCTTTGATTATCAGGTGTTGGGGGCAAAGAGCAGGGAAAAGTCATCAGTGTTATGTCTACCTTGTGAGCTTCCAGTGTTATCCCATCCCAGGAAGATGGTAGAAGAGATATGTCAGTATTTGGCACCAGTTCAGGAGTTGCTGGGGGTGAAAAAACTGAAACCTGAACTAAACCAGTATTGGTCAGCGGTTCTGGCATTTGGTAGAGGATGTGAAACATTCTCTTGATAGGCTGCACCTTGCTCAAAGATTGGATCCAGTGGTGACACTTGCCAAAAACCTCTTATATCAGCTTTGACTTATTCATCAGTTGCAGCATCCATAGAAATGGCAGACTTTCCAGACTAGAACACTATACTGCTCTCTTCATGGAGCTCCTTTTACAACAGCTTGGAAACATCAACTGGTCCAAATTGAGACAGCCAAACTGTTGCCTGGCACCTGACAAGTGGAGCATAGAACTCCAGTCCTATATCAGTTCCAACTGGTTTTCTGCTTCCTGGCTCAATGTAAAATGCAGGTCATAGCCTTTAAAACCCTAAATGGTCTAGGACCTGATTACCTCAAGGGCTGTCTGGTTCCAGCTATCTGATTACAGCCATCATCTAGGGCTATTGGCCAAGTGGGTGCACCCTGATTCTGAAATACCTCCCCCATTTTAAAGAGAAAAAAAATGGAAAATATTCTTATTTTAACAGGCTTTCAATGTAGCCTGTATGCAGCTGTTTCAAATGGATTTTTAATTTGATTACATCCTTCAAATTGCATTAGGTTTTTTTATATATTTTGCATTGATATGACTTTAAAATGTATTGTTCTTTCTTATTGATGTAAGTTGCTGTGGTTATTCTTTGTGCAAAGGGTGGGGTAGAAACAGGTATTTATCACCATCATCATCATCATCAACAACAACAACTTTAGCTAGCCGTTGTTAAAAACAAAATAGATAGATCCTTGGACTGATCCAGCAAAATGCTTCTTAGAAAAAAGGCACATATGGCAATTTATTTATTTATTTTAAGTTCTCTTCTCTTTCTCTCTCTTTCTTTTCCCTGGCAGAAGTACCAGTCTCCATTTTGTTAAAAAATAATGTGAGCTGTCACCCCTAGCCAATGTTTGCTGTTCAGGGTGAAACCACACATACCACAGGATTATTATTTTTAAAAGAAAGAAAGAAAGAAAGAAAAAGAAAACAAAAAACAAAGGTAAATTAAAGTACTTGAATCCATTTGAAATAATAAAAAGAATTAAGAGGAGGCTGAATACTATTAGGAAGGCTAGAATTCGGCCAGGCTCTGTGATTTCGCATTTATTTGCCAAATAAATGCCTCCCTGATTTGTTTCCAAAAATAGATGCTGAAAACCAGGTGCCTGGTTTTCCAATTTTCCATGTGGCAGGTTTAAAAGATGCAGGAGGCTTTCAGCAATTATCATAACCATTTACATTAATATAGTGCTTTTAGTAAACAAGGGCTCTGCAATGCTTCTCAACATTTCTGAATGTATTATAGTGTGTCTGCCAGCCTAATTTATTTCTTCATCCGCTTTGCAAAAGGTTCGGCTGATTTCTGAAGGCAGCTCTCTACCATGGAATACAACCACTGCCAGGCATGCTAAAATACAGTCATTGACATTTCGAAATAGCAGTATTTTGATATTTTTGCAGTGCATGTTCTTTTTCTAAAGGAAACAGCAGTGCAAATTCATATTGCTCAGTAAGAAGAGATGGATGGCTGGTTTAAGCACAGGTTTCTGTCTCGAGCTGAGGTAAAACTGCTCACAGTTTTTCACCATGAGGCAGACACTATGAAGGCAAGCTGGCACGCTGGTATGCTGGCAAGCAGGCTTAGGGGAATAGTAGCTTGTCTGTTACACCAAACAGAAATTGATCAGACTATGGGTCAGTCCAGAGTCTAAAGCTTTTATCGGGCTACTGAAAACTTAGTGGCCCCTTGTGGCACCTAATAACCACCAAGTCAATAGTTGCAGCACCTCCATCTGGCCAGCTTCATTGGTGGCATCCAAGTGCAGAGGATAGTAGACCAAATGCTACTGAGTCACCTAAGTCTGCTTGAATCCCCAACACTTTACATTTGCCTTCCAGTGGCCTCCTCATGCTATGGGTCTCAGGCATGCATGATGCTCGCACCAACCTCATCCAAGGCAAGGGCGGGTATGGACACACCCCATTGCCAGGACCACCTACTTCTGTCTGCAGCTGTTTTCAAATGAACACACTGTAATTCAAAATCAATCTGCAAATAGCTTTGATTTTTTGAATGAAACCCATTTTTCTAGAAGCACTTTTTTGGGGGGGGGAGGGGAAATATGCAAGAGATCTGGAATGTTTTTGATATATTTTTTTAAGTAATCAGTCACCATTGATTATAAAATAAAATTTTGTTTGTATGCAGCCTAAACGGCACCTAGGGGAATTCCCACCCCATTGAAATGTTGCCACACTGGACTTGTCATTAGAAGGTGCTTGGAAATCCTTTGCAAGCAAGCTCTAAGGAACTCCTTCCTCCTTCAGAGCACTTCAATTTAAGGTTACAATAATATTTAACATTCCCTTCACAAATAACATAAGTGATAGACTGAATATCAGTGTAAGATGCTTTCCTTTGTTTTTGAAGGGGAAAAAATACTTGTTCTTTGCAAGCTTTCCGTCTTTGATCTTTGCATCCTTCTGTGTCTGCTTTCCTTTATTTCTTTTCCTTCCCCCTTTTCACTCAGGAGGGTGGCTTTGTTGGTGAAGCATCATTTCATTTTCCTAGCGGTCCGGAGGGACAGCTGACACATTTTGCATGCTTTATGTCAGCTACATTTACTGAACACATCCAGATAATTGGCATTAGGGAGTGGGGGCGGGTGGAGAATATCCCTATTTACACATAATAAACATGAGGGCATGAAACAAAGTATGGTGGGGGGGAGAGAGAAGGATGCATTATTGATTAAAACAATGGTGTGGAGCATCTTCTTCTGAAAGCCAGGGATCACCCACACAAATCCATCAGTATTCCTAAGACATCCTCTACCCACTTCTTAGAAATGCAAAGCAAACCTTCTATTATCTCCAGTGCTTTTAAAGGCTGATATGGGGCTAAATAGTAATACATACATACATACATAATTTTATTTGTCTACCGCCTTTCCACAGCTCAAACTATGCTCAAGCCAGCTTAAAACATGAAAAGAATACATAACTGCAACATTACAAAAATAATCATAAACAATAAATAAATCTTAAACCAAACTGAACAATTTCCACAGCAACAACCCCGGCCCCAACAAAAAACCCAAAGCAGTACCCCAGCCCAAGAATCTGTTCAGCAGCTTCAGCTTTTGTAGCTGGAGTCAGTCCAGGCCCTGCCCACCCAGGCCAAGTGGGAAAAGGCCTGTAAGGTAGGGAGCGAGTTTTCCAGCACTCACAGCCAAGTTGGTCTTTGTTTTTGAAGTTATTGTTGTTATTGAAGGAGTAGGTGTAATTCATTTGAAATCAGCTCACACCATCCACTACTGTAGAATTATAGTCTCCGTGGCTAAATCATCGTGATGGAGTACATAAAAACCAACTCCCAACATTCAATCACACTTTGGCGTGATCGAGGATTTATTTGTTTATTTGTTTTGTACACTGCAATATACCAGTGGATCTCAGGGTGCTTCGCAACCCTGGAATGCCATTCAGGTCGGAGCCTATATGCACCTAGAGGCTACTTTGGTTCCCAGTGGCTCCCGTTGACTTCTATGGGGGAACATTGTTAATAGTATTACACTTTTATGAAGTGCTGTACTTGGGGATATTGTGACAGTGAGAGAGGAACCTGCCATCCAGCCCTGACACTGGGAAGTCCAGGCCTCACTGTCAGGGATCCTATGGGTGTACAAGAAAGATGTGTCCCTCTAAACATACATCACCCATTGTAAGTGATGGACATTTTCCTAGTCTACAGTGCTGATGTCTAAACTTTTTTGGAAATACTGCCTTTCCTCCTCTCCTGAACTACTGTGCCAGAATAAGAGGGAGAGGCACTATTGGAAAGTATTTGAGAGTGGCCATAGCTGAGTAGTAACTTTTGAGGGAGGGTTCTAGCTCAGAGCCTATGTTTTTGCATGAATTGGGTCCCAGCTTCAGTCCCCAGTTGGAGACCCAAGTTGGCTGTACCTTGAAGAAGTACCAGGAAGCATTATTTCTTTTCTTCCTGCATTTAGTGACTTCCTTTTTCTTCTTAGGTCTCACTTGTACAGTGGTACCTCAGAAGTTGAACAGAATCCATTCCGGAAGTCCGTTCGACTTTCCGGAAGTCCGTTCGACTTTCAAAACATTCAGAAACCAAGGTGCGGCTTCCAGTTGGCTGCAGGAAGCTCCTGCAGCCAATTGAAAGCCGTGGAAGCCCTGTTGGACGTCCGGGTTCCAAAGAACATTCTCAAACTGGAACACTCACTTTGGGTTTGTGGCGTTAGGGAGCCAAAACATTTGACTCGCAAGGCATTCAGGATCCAAGGTACGACTGTATATCTAAAGCAGCATCATAACACTTTAAATAGTCTTGGTATCCCCAAAAGGATCCTGAGAATTATAGTTTGCTAAGGGTAGTGAGAGTTGTTAGGAGACCCCTACTCCCCTTACACAGCTGAAGTTCTCAGAGTAGTTTAACAATCAGTCTATTTTCCCAGGGAACTCTGGGAATTGTAGCCCTTTGAGGGGAATGGAGGTTTCCTAACAACTCCCAGCGCCCCTTCAATGTTCTTTCTTCCTAGGGTGCCATTCAACAACAGTTGGCATCAAACAGTTCTCATGACCAGAGGCCAGAAAATAGCAAAATCTGCAGACCTATCCCTTCGCTGCAGCATTTATCCTTGAGGCAGAGTTAGGAGTAGAAAAATAAGCTCAAATAAGTAAAAACATGAACCTAGTCCCCAAAGAATTATGTTTGCCTGCTTATACAGAAAGAGGAATACCAAACGTTTCAGATCTGACGCTTTCTTGTAGTATTTCCACCTGCTTTGGGCCCATCTGGGGTTCCAGCTGGAATGAGATTTGCTAAAATAGCTAGCAAATTCACTTCCCCAGCAGTAATTTTTGCTGATGCAACAGCTTCCAACAGTAGGAACAAGCCTCTGAAAAATATGTGTGGGTGTGGGTGTGTTTAACAGAAGCAGAGGCAACATATTCATAGTTCAGTAAGATTCCCTCCCTTTGCATCAGAGAGACATGAGCTTTATTTATTTATTTAACTTCATAAACCTTGAAGGTTACCCAGAATGGGAATATTACACAGTTCAGAAGCATGGTGGTTTGCAATTGGTGTGCTTCATGACAGATCCAACTCTTCTTGGCCCATCAGAGCTGCCACAACTTAGAAATAAGTGTGCATAAAAGAAAGAGCTCCTTCCTTGCCTGCTTCTACTTTCTGTTGAGCAGGTCAAGCAGGACATCAGACCCTCCAGTTGTCCCTATTTTCCAGGGACAGTCCCAGATTTACAGAAGCTGTCCCAGGTTCTGATTTGATCCTGGAATCTCCTGCTTTTCCTTAAGGTAAAGGGATCCCTGACCGTTAGGTCCAGTCATGACCAACTCTGGGATTGCGGCGCTCATCTCGCTTTCTTGGCCGAGGGAGCTGGCGTACAGCTTCCGGGTCATGTGGCCAGCATGACTAAGCCGCTTCTGGTGAACCAGAGCAGCGCACAAAAACACCGTTTACCTTCCCGCCGGAGTGGTACCTATTTATCTACTTGTACTTTGATGTGCTTTTGAACTGCTAGGTTGGCAGGAGCAGGGACCGAACAACGGGAGCTCACCCTGTCGCGGGGATTCGAACCGCTGACCTTCTGATCGGCAAGCCCTAGGCTCAGTGGTTTAACCCACAGTGCCACCCGCGTCCCTTAGGATGTCCCTATTTTCATCAGAGAAATGTTGGAGGGTATGGGACATTTCTCTACCATATCTGTCTATGCTCAGTGGAACCTCTGCCCCCTCATCTTCTCAAGGCCAACTCTACCACTAAGCAGAGTGAGACAGTCCTGACTATTGGCCATGCTGGCTGAGCCTGATGGGAGCTGGAGTTCAGCAACAACTGACCCCAGGTTCTTCACCCCCAGGTTTGAATTGTAACCTGACAAAAAATAGCTTTTAAAATTTAGTACAGCATCTAGTGAAGCCTTCCCCATATTCATTACTTGCAGATGTCGTGGACCACAACTCCTAGCATCCTTCACCGCTTTGGTCATGTGGTTGGGGCTGATGGGAACTGGTGTTCCTGCTTTAGATCGTAAATTGGAAAACAGAACCTACAATAAATAATAAAAACAGTAGCAACAACAGCGACAATTAAAGGGAAAATGATGGCGTTACTTGTGAGGCATTTGTTAGCAAGTCCCATTTCTGAGACACTAGAGATGGAAGAGAATTTTGATTCCTAGTTTGAACTTTCTCAAACTATATGCAAACTGAAACACCGGTGTCTTTTTAAACATGTACAGAAATGTGTGTACTTTGTGTGTGTGTGTGTGTGTGTGCATGCATGCGTGCGTGCGTGCATGTGTGTTCATGTGCACAGTGAAAATAGCATCAAAAATGCATTATATGATGGGAAACTGTTTTGAAAAAAATGCTCATAATAGGAAAAAGTGCATTAAAAATATGTATATTAGGAAAAATTTGCAGTAAAATGCTGATGAATTTTCATGAGGATGTTTTGCAAACGGATGGGGTAAATTGCAAATTGATTGGAAAAAATGAGACGTTGAAAGAAATAAAAATTGACAGATACTCTCATCCCTACCTTGCAACAAACACAAACACACGTATTAACATTTTGGTCTGGTCCATCATCTCCAGCAAAAGTTAGTTATCACACTGGAGATTCCTCCCCCCATTCCTTGCTATTCCTCTTCAGGTAGCTGAGGGAAAGAGGGCAAGTCAGGCTTCTTGTGTCTTATTGATTATAAATAAGATGTTCATCCTTCTAAAGGCCAGATGACTATGTTCTAAATCCTTGGCGCTGTGCAGCTGGTCAATGTGGATGTGGTGGAGAAAAAAATCCACACTTCAGAGATAAATCTTTTTGAGGCATCCCCTCCCCTAATGGTATTCTGTTTTTCTTTTTTGTTATGAAGTTGCCGAGGCTAGAAAAATTTGCTAATAAGGACTTCTGGTGCCTCTATTGCCCTTTGGGTGCTGAGAAAACCTGTCTGGCGTTTTAAAATGTCAGCTAAAATGAGAAGATTTATCAGCTTTACTTCCTCTGTATCTAAGCCTCTTTTATTTTATTTGGTGCTCACAATTTGTTTCTGGAAGCTTCCCCTTTGCTTCTTTTGCCTAAAGCTGCTCACATAAGCCTTAATGACCAGGGACATCTACCTATCCCAGCACATCAGAGCTTTGCAAGGTGTGTGTGTCTTTTAAAGTGTAACAAGCAAGAAAATCTGCGCAGCTCAATATCTTTGGACCAAGAGAGCCCTAGTATTTAAAGTGGTGCAAGACAGCTCAGGACAAATGTTTCTACCGTGCAAAAAGTCAGATGTAAGGTGACATTCAGCCAGTGTATTTTCCCCTCCCTGCAGCAAGTGCAATGTAATGGGAGAAGCTTCACCCATTGAACTTTTGCCCTAAAGGTCTCATAGGAACAGAAGCTGACTAAAGCAGTAGAGCATCTGTTTTACATGCAGAAGTTATCGTGTTCAGTTCCCGGCATCTCTTGGATGGGGTGTGGAAGACCCCTATCTAAAAGCCTAAGGAGATGCTCCCAGTAAGTATGCAATACTGAACCAGATGGGCAGATAGTCTCAGTCTCTACGTGGGGCTACCTTTGAAGGTGACCCGGAAACTGCAATTAATCCAGAATGCGGCAGCTAGACTGGTGACTGGGAGTGGCCGCCGGGACCACATAACACTGGTTCTGAGAGATCTGCATTGGCTCCCAGTACATTTCCGAGCACAATTCAAAGTGTTGGTGCTGACCTTTAAAGCCCTAAATGGCCTCGGTCCAGTATACCTGAAGGAGCGTCTCCATCCCCATCGTTCTGCCCGGACACTGAGGTCCAGGACCAAGGGCCTTCTGGCGGTTCCCTCATTGCGAGAAGTAAGGTTACAGGGAACCAGGCAGAGGGCCTTCTCGGTAGTGGCGCCTGCCCTGTGGAACGCCCTCCCAGCAGATGTCAAAGCAATAAACAACTATTTTACTTTTAAAAGTCATCTGAAGGCAGCCCTCTTTAGGGAAGTTTTTAATGTTTGAAGCTGTACTGTTTTTAATATTCAGTTGGAAGCCGCCCAGAGTGGCTGGGGAAACCCAGCCAGATGGGCGGGGTATAAATAATAAATTATTATTATTATTATTATTATTATTATTATTATTATTATTATTATTATGGCTGACATAGTTCCTACGTTCCTAATGCAGGGACCATAGTTTAGTGGTGGAGCAAATACTTAAGGTCCTAGGTGTGGTGCCTAGCATCTCAGGGAGCAGGACTGCAAAGGACACTTGCCTGAGACCCTAGAGCAGGGGTCGGCAAGGCTTACTGGGCATGGGCCGGATCACTCCCAGGGAGATCCTCCATGGGCTGGATTGGCGCAGTGCGATGCTGGAAATTGCATCTGTGCATGTCCACGGCTCTGGAAATCACTTCTGCGCATGCACAGACACCGGAAATCACTTCTGTGCAGGCACGATTTTCGGCATCTGGGCATGCACAGAAGCGATTTCCGGAACCACGGAAGAGAGTCCCCGTGCCGCTTAAGCACAGAGTGAGGGGACTTGCCGAGCAGGCGGCTCTGTTCAGGGGCGGCTCATGGGCCAGTTAAGCGACCCTCATGGGCCGCTTCTGGCCCATGGGCCTTAGGTTGCCGACTTCTGCCCTAGAGAGTCACTATTAAAGCAGACAATACTGAGCTAGTTAGACCAATGGCCTGACTTATACTGACTCATGCTTGTAAGTCTCTTCTAAGCGCTCATTTACACAACCATTGTATAAATCAGGGAGGGGAACCTGTGGCCCACCAGATGGTGCTTGACTACAACTCCCATCATCCTTGACCAGTGTTTCCCAAACTTGGGTCTCCAGCTGGTTTTGGACTCCCATCATCCCTAGTTAGCAGGACCAGGGGTCAAGGATGATGGGAATTGTAGTCCAGAAATAGCTGGAGACCCAAGTTTGGGAAACACTGTCCTTGATTATGGCCATGCTGGCTAGAGCTAATAGGAGTTGGAGTGCAACAACGTCCAGAAGGCCACAGGTCCTCCTTTACCTGGACTGTACCACTCCAGACTGTTCCTGACATGCTAGTTGTCAACATGCAGGGGGATTTCATTTCCCTTCTCCCCTGGGAAGCAATCAAACACACAATCTAAATCTACCCACCTGCTGTCAAAGGTGGTATAGTCTGGCGCAGGGATGGATAAACTGTATCCTTCCAGATGTTGCTGGAGTACAACTCCCATTAGCACTGGCCATTGGGCATGCCTCGTTAGGGCTGATGGGACTTGCAGTCCAACATCTGGAAGGGCATGGGTCCCTCATCTGGCATGGTAAAAGCTTTCCCACATGAATCTGCTGGGTGTGTTAACCGACAACACTGCTTGTTTATTCTGCCGCACTTGCTCTGTGTGGGTTGGTGGTATTCCTTTTTCTGCTTGAGTTGCTGAGGAGGTTATATTCCCCAGGCACCTTTTTCCTGCCGCCCTCCAGGCACACCTGTTAACTGGCTGTGCAATGAGAGAGCGGCTGTTCATCTCAGTATCATGGACACAGACGCACTCCGGGAAACCATTGTTTATAGAGCAGAAACAAACAGTGGATGTGATCTGAATATTTGCCAGATTCAGCTTGTGCCTCCATTTGTGCACTCAAAATTGCGTTTTATGGAGGGGAGGGCTCAAGTTGCTTTGTGTTATAAAAACTGAAATTGATATGACAGAGGATTTCCCCTCCTTAGTCGGACAATTGCAAGCATATTTTTTTTTAAAAAAAATATGTGTTTACATATTGTAAACTGCCTTGTGTTCCTCAGATGAAGGGTGATATAGAAATTTAATTAATAAATAAAATAAAATGTGCATTTCCCCTGTGCATAGGAGGTTGTACAGAACAAAGAACTGAAATCTCATATATGCATATATAACGCATAGGAGAAGGTCAGGCACAAATCATATCCATGTTGGCTGTGTTGAACAGCCTTCAACAATCCTGTGCCCTCTAATGTGCCATCTGCCAACATGGCCAATGGCCAAGGATGACAAGAGTTGAACTCTCAACATCAGGAGGTCACCAGAATGGGAAAAGGTCCGCTAAACTGTAGTTTAGTGATACATCAATGAGCCTTGGGCTTCTGCATCCTCTCCTCCTGCAGCATAGCTGGAAAGAGGTCAAAAGCATCTGCTTCCAAATTCAACTGAACATAGCTTGTTGTGGAGAATCTGTGGTTCAACTATACTTTCCCTGAACAACCCATCTCTAAACCGTGGTTTGTTATCCTGGCTTATTCAGGTAACTCGGTAGAGCATGAGACTCTTAATCTCAGGCTCGTGGGTTCGAGCCCCACACTGGGCAAAAGATTCCTGCATTGCATGGGGGGTTGACCCTTGTGGCCCCTTCCAGCTCTACCATTCTATGATCCTAAGATAAATTAGGGATGGGGAACCTGTGGCCCTCCTGAGGCTGCTTAAGTGTCTTGCGTATTTGCCATTACTTTTCAACAGCTAGCACAGACGACATCTGAGTTGAGAGGAAAGACCCTCATGACTTGGCCTCAGCTATCTCTCTTTTCCCAGGGACACGGGTGGCACTGTGGGTTAAACCACAGAGCCTAGGACTTGTCGATGATCAGAAGGTCAGCAGTTCGAATCCCACAACGGGGTGAGCTCCCGTTGCTCGGTACCTGCTCCTGCCAACCTAACAGTTTGAAAGCACGTCAGAAGTGCAAGTAGATAAATAGGTACCACTCCGACGGGAAGGTAAACGGTGTTTCCGTGCGCTGCTCTGGTTCACCAGAAGCGGCTTAGTCATGCTGGCCACATGACCCAGAAGCTGTATGCCAGCTCCCTTGGCTAATAAAGCGAGATGAGCGCCGCAACCCCAGAGTCGGTCACGACTGGACCTAATGGTCAGGGATCTCTTTACCTTTACCTATCTCTCTTTTCACAAGAATATCATAAGATCCTGTTGGATCAGGGCCAATGGCACGTCTAGCCCCGCATCCTGTTCTCAAAGTGGCCAACCTGACACCTGTGGGAAACCCTCAGGCAGAATCTGAGGCTTGGCATAGCTCATTCCTGGTCATTTAAACCATGGCTTAGGGAACTGCCAGAACCTGGACATGGTGCAACCTTGAACAAGCCACTTTCAGCTTTAGGACTTGCTTGTGTAAAGGGACCAGTGGGAATACATAGGGCTAGCTCCACCCCTGTGCTGATGCAATGAGCACCTGCAGCACTTCCAAGCTTACACACAACTGGCTGAGTCTGAAGGAGGCTACCTTCATCACATGAAGGGGGTTCAACAGAGGGGTGAGAAGCCAGATTGGCTGAGCTTCCAGTTGCCCATGTTGGAAATCCTCAGCACAATTATCAGTGGCAGACTTTCAACAGCTTCCATTCTACATCATAGTTGTGGTGCCCCCTACAGCGCCCTCTCGGCTTGGCACCCAGTGCAGGTGAACCAATAGTGCTCCCCTAAATTCGCCTCTACAATGATGGTGGCTCCCTTCAGATTAACACCAACCACTCATTGGCCAGGGATTGTGTCCAGTATACTCAGTGTCGTCAAGGGGTGAGGCTCGTCCCATATGTTCTCATTTGCCCTTGCATACATTCAAACAAAACCCTCTAATTGGTAGTGCTGAAGCGAAGCTAGCCAATTTCCTAATTCTTGTGCAAGGAAACATTGCCCCCTTGGAAAAGACTGGGGACCCTGTTGCCTAGAGATTTTGTTTTGAAGAACTGAAACTGCCATACAAATGAGTATTTTGTCTGGGGTGAGAATAGTATATTTCTATTTTCCTGGTGTAATTAGCAAAATTCAGCACAGACCACCATCAACTTTACAATAATATTTTATTTTATTTTATTTTAAAAATGTTATGTGAATTACTTCCTGCAAGAGCTAATGAGGCATAGAGAGGGTCAAAACCAACACCCTTGCTGTTGGGGAGGATAGGGGAGCTTTTGGCTGTCTGGTTGAAATGCAGCCATTGGGAGTAATGGGGTGGACAATCTCAGTCCATTAGTTTTAATGGGATTGAGAGTGCGTGTGCTTGGGAGCCTTGTACTGACATCAAGAGAGGCAAGGGAGCTATTTTCACATATCATTCACATTATGGCCAGTGCAGTGGGGGGGGAGGCTCCCAGCAATGGTGAGCAAAGTGCCCTCCATAAGTTATATAGTTTTGGTATCAGACCAGCCACAGGTAAAGGGGCAGAACAGCATCAGCTCCAAGTTGTGGTTTAACTCAAGCAAGACACACAATGTGGCGAGGAAGAGCAGTTTTTTTAAAGACCCTTGTCAAACCAAATGTCTATTAGCTTTCCAACATCATGACACTTTTGAGCACCCCCCATTGCCATTGTAGGTTGCACAACTTGTCAGTCTCAGCAGCACCACTGTATCATCTGGAGGAGCCCACAATTAAGATGTTTTAAATATAAAAAATAGGGGGGCATTAAGGGTCTCTATTGCACCACCTAGGGATGCGGGTGGTGCTGTGGGTTAAACCACAGAGCCTAGGACTTGCCGATCAGAAGGTCGGCAGTTTGAATCCCCGCGACGGGGTGAGCTTCCGTTGCTCGGTTCCTGCTCCTGCCAACCTAGCAGTTCGAAAGCACGTCAAAGTGCAAGTAGATAAATAGGTACTGCTCTGGTGGGAAGGTAAATGGCATTTTCGTGCATTGCTCTGGTTCGCGAGAAGCGGCTTAGTCATGCTGGCCACATGACCTGGAAGCTGTACGCCGGCTCCCTCGGCCAATAAAGCGAGATGAGCGCCACAACCTCAGAGTCGGACACGACTGCACCTAATGGTCAGGGGTCCTTTACCTTTACTGCACCACCTAGCGAGAGGGTGTGGAAGAACAAGTCTCTCTTTCTATCTCCCCCCCCCCTTTTGTAGGGAAAATAAAGCAAAGGGGGCCCGTTCTCTTCTCCCCACATCATAGTTCTAAGGCTAGGGATGTGAGATTTCATAGATGCACTTTCTTTCCCTTCTCCTCAATCTTCACAAGCATATCACAATTTAATGTAGAAGATTCATTCCCTTTCCTAGACAGGAGTGAATAGGGCAGTGCTTGAAGCGGGGAGTGTGATGGTTGGGAGGGGTGAGAGGCATAGTTTCCAGTGACCCCCTCAGGCCTGGCAGTGCCATTGGAATAACCCCACAGAGACATCACCAAAAGGCAGGGATGAGTTCTATTAGCTTAGAGTGGAAACACTGCCCCTTCCATAAATGGCAGTGGACATAACGAACCATACATGCAAATGGTTTGTATTAAAGCCAGGAGAAACCTCCCATCACCACTGTTTTTAAAGACTGGAACAAGGTTTAAGAGACTGAAGGAGTTCACCCTTCTCTGCCTCGAATCTGAAGGTTGCATTTTTGTTTTCTCTTGCTTGTATCCAACTAAGTTCTACTCGGAGCAAACCCATTAAAATGGATGAATCTTAGTTGTGTCCATTAACTTAAATGGACCCATGCATAACTTAAATGCTGCTCTGACTAAGACTAGCATTGGACAAACAACCCTGTGTCATTAATTTCTGCTTAGATTAGTTTTAGAAGCCAAAATAATTGGGGGAATTTAAAGGGTGGAGGTTGCAAATAAAAACTTTGCAAGTTGTATTTTTTTTTCCTTCAAAAAGATTTCTTGGAAATCTCTCAAGCTTAAAGCCTTATGGGGTTTGATTCAATAATTTCTGTTTTTGCTTGCTTCGGTGCTTTCAGCCGTGAGAACACAAATGCAAACAGTCGTCCAGAATACTCTTGTGAGACACTGGGCCTGGCTCAAAAATGATAGCCCATCAGCAATCTCTAGAGAAGAGCCACAATTCCCTTGAGCCCAAGCTCACTTCATACACCAGAAAATCACAGGGCGGCCTCTCCATTGACTTTCCAGATGTTGCTCACAATCCCAGACAGGCTATGCAAAGTGAAGACCACTTGATGTGTCTTAATGCAATTTGCATATTCTAATCCTCTCACTTTCTTCATTACTTGCATGCTCTTAGAGGGCAAATGGAGAGGCAGTGACACAGTTGGAACAGTGAGGAAGGAGAAGGGCCCTCAGCCCAGGAGTGAACCCTGGCAGATGCCCATCATTGCCAACCCTTGAACCCATGACAAGGGTTGCAAATAAAATAATATCATTTATCCTTATGGCCAGGCTAGTGCTACTTATCACCCATTTCTCTAATTGTTTTCCTGTCTGAACTTTTCTCTCTGTGTTGCAGTCTCAAGTACTATCGCCAAATAATGTAAATGACAGGCCACTCCTTTTTGTGGGAGGATCTCCTGCTGCCACTGATTTGGAGGCCTTGTGCAGTTCATATCTGCAATCAACACCCAGTGGTGTGGCATTTAAGCCTTCACTGTGCATTTGACATCCTCTTCCATTGCCACCCAGCAACTGGAATGGCCCTCCTGCTTGCAGATTCGAAAGCTTCAATACCTCCAATCAAAGCACTAGTTCTGCAGTGAGTGATTGCCATTAGGAAACAAACAAAGAACACCTCCCTTCTCTCAGCTTTTCCCCACAGAGGGGCCTTGTTCATTCAGAACCAGGATAGGGCTTTGCTGTCCGGTCTAGCAGGCCAGAGTGAAATGTTACTTTCACATGAGTGAAAACAGCAGCAGGTAACCAAGTTATAATTTGTAGCTCCCATGCCAGGTTGCAGTTGTCACCAAGAGCGGATGGATCCAAAGAGCCACGTGCCTTGAACAATTGTGCAGTTCAGTAATCTCAGACTTCTGACTTAATGGTTTTTTTTGGGGGGGTGCTCTCTTTAGGTGGTAATTTTAAATCTTGGACTTGATGGTCTATGGGGAAGCCCTCTTTTGGGGGCTTCCTTTTGGAGGCAGTGGTCTTATGGGAGAGCCCTCTCTAGAGAGTCAGGTGCATTACTTATTTTGGGAAAGGTGGTACCACTCTGTGGTAGAGTGTCTGCTTTGAATGGCGAAGGTTCAATTCCCAGCATTCCCAGGTAGGGCAGGGAGAGCCTCTGCTCCTGCCCAAAAGCCTGGAGTCTATGGGCTGCCCAATTCTTAGTTGTGCTTTCATTTTAATTACAAAAAAGCCACAATCAGAATTCTTTTCACAAGCATTTCCATTTCCCCTTTCTTAACCACTTGAAGCATGGAAAGCGGGAGATGGCAAGAGAAGAATCTGACCGTTTTTTTTTTTTTAATACAGCACAGTCCTCTTTCATTCTTTTCATCTCTCTCCTTTTTTTTGGAAACTTGAAGTGTTTTGTGAAATTGCCAAGATTTTTTTTTTTAAGAAGTGTGGAGGGGGGGGGGAGAGGGAAATCTTAGGGCAAAAATAATGGAATCCGAGGCGGGGGAGGTGGAATTACAAAACCCTTAGATGAGTAAGAATTGCAGGCATGCTGTGAGGTAACCGCCAAATACAATTTAATTATAAGATACAGAGCGGTAATGGCATTTGTGAGGCTGGAGCATGATTTCTCAGTAATAGAAGGTCCATGGGGTTCCCTGCCTCAGAATGCCAGATCATCTCCAAATGATGAAACACAGTATATGTGAATACATTTTTTTTCTTTTTCTTTTTTTCTTTTTTGCTGCTTAAATGAGAGCTTTAGTTCAGAGGGACCACAGGTGTGGTGAGGAGAAACCAGAGCAATGGTCAAGGCCCTGCAGACTGGTGGATCATGACTGGCCACGGTGTAGCTGTCATTCTCTCTCAAGTCCAAATATATTTATCTGCAGCATATTTGCTCCAGATAGCTTTCATCTTTGCTGGTTGCCCCTTTGTTTTCAATTCTCATTCAAAGCACAATCCTTGGCCATTAAGTGTCTAAACAAGGAGTAGGTAAACTGCAGCCAGATGGCATCCTTGGTCTAATTTCTTGCAGCTCCTTTGGCAATTGCTCTGCTTGCTAGTATGGCTCCATAGCCTCTGACAAAGGCCACTTCTTTCCCTTCATGTATGGCAGTATCGTACCACTTTCACAGTACCAATGAATCCTGGGACCTGTAGTCTGGAAATGATGCTGGGAGTTGTTAGGAGACTCCTATTTCTCTCACAGAACTGCAGTTCCCAGAGTTCCCTGGGTTGAGGGATTGGTTGTTAAACCACTCTGGGAATTGTAGCCCTGCAAGAGGAATGGGTATCTCATAACAAATCTCAACACCCCTAACAAACTAGTGCTTCCAGGATGCTTTGGGAAGCCATTGCTGCTTAAAGTGGTACACTTCAGCAAAATGGTGCTTTAGATGTATAATGCAGATGTTGCCGTTATTTCTTACTTTCCCATGTGCTCTCCCAGGAGGATAACACCAGTTTTCTAACCACAGCTGACATTATTTAGCTGAGTCCTGTAGACTTCCATGCCAGATCCTGGGCAGAATCAAAGGGAAGGAGTAGCTTGGAAGGCGTCTGTGTTGTTAGAGCCTCTGTCAAGTTGGCTCCCCAAGCAACTGGAGTTCAGGACTGAGCTGCAAAGCAGATCAGGAGGCAAAAGAGAGACAGCTCAGAGGCATCAGGGACTGCAGATGTGGGGGTGGATGCAAGCTAAGAGAAAGAGAGAGAGACTTGTAGCAGATGGACAGAGCAAGGAGCTAGCATGTGTCCCCTCTGCTGAGGCTGCTCTGTCCTTGTTATTTCTGCCTTGGTAGAGTTGAAGAGGTTTGCAGGGAAGACACAGTCCATATTGGCTGGGAAAGTGTTGCCAATGAAGTGTGAATGAAGCAGATGTGACTCGCTGCTGCAGAAAGGAGGGAGGAGGCCTCTGGTCGCCTTACCTCCCTCGGATGAGAGTGAAG
Organism: Podarcis vaucheri; assembly: GCF_965113315.1. Classification (NCBI taxonomy): domain Eukaryota; kingdom Metazoa; phylum Chordata; class Lepidosauria; order Squamata; family Lacertidae; genus Podarcis; species Podarcis vaucheri. The sequence goes on from NC_138753.1 coordinate 31,702,086, forward strand.
GTGTCCTCTTACGGTGGAAGCAAACTCAGCAGGCTGGCACTCATTGAGAGAGAGGATATTGCATGGTTTCTGAAGCTATCCTCATATTGAGAGCTGCTTCCCACTTTCTAGCTTTCATTCATGGAGATGTTTCAGTGAATCTTTTCTTCTGAAGAGCCTGGTCCAGATTTTAAAACATGCCTTTTGAGCCAGACACTAGGATGCTTGGTAACTGACTTGCAAGTGTGGAGACTTAGTGGGGTGGGTGTCAGCATCACTGCCCCCAATAGGTGACAGAAATGGAGCCAACCAGGCCCACCAAGAAAGGAGAGAAGGGTATCAGCATACTTTGAGGAAAACCTCAGGAGGCTGCCTCCTCCCTACCACCACCACCCCAAGTATCAGTTGGAAAACTGGGGTGGGGGGAGGAATGGCCTGTTCAAAGAAGGGCTGAAACAAGAGGACTCCCATTAGAACAAGGAAGGGATCAGTCCATGTTCTGACTAGTTCAGCATCGTGTTCTCACAGTGGCCAACCAGATGCCTGTGGGAAACCCACAAACAGGATCCAAACACTCATCCCTCCTGAAGTTTCCAGAAACTGGTATTCAGAAGAAGGGAAGGGAAATGCTTGTGCTAGATCTCTGCTACCTTGTGGGATATCTTCAGGAGAAGAAGTGGCTAGGGAGTAAACCCTACACAAATCCAGAAGAGTGTCTGTAAGATGGTTGGGTGGTACCCGGCATGCCTCCATCTGGCACCCCCTGCAGCCAGGCTGGTGCCAAATGTATTGCTCTGCTTTTCTTCGGACTACATCAGCGAAGCCAAGAGTGGAGTCTTGTCGTCTGGGCAGCCCAGGATCTACAGGACTGCTTTCTATAAAGTGGGACAACTTGTGACCCTTCTGGCTTGTTAACTTACTTTTGTTAGAGCAAACCGTATTTTGTTCTAAGCAAGGAACTATGGTTTGTTCTAAAGTGAAACCTTTCCCTTTCCCTTTTCAGTGCAAGTAAAAACTTAAACATGGAAAGAGAATGTATTGAGATTAATTTACTTTTACTTTTTTCACAGAGAGATTTCACAACAAAATTAGATAACATTTTTCTCTTACAATGTACCTGCTTTTCAACTAGGGCATTATGAAATCAACAGTTTGATAACTAATTTGACCAAAGTGTGTTTTGTTTCCATTCATCCAGCTCAAGAAGAAGCCCAACACCTTCCTTCCTTCCTTCCTTCCTTCCTTCCTTCCTTCCTTCCTTCCTTCCTTCCTTTCTCCTGCACATATGGCACATGCCCTACTTTTTTAGGATGTGGAACAAGATGAGCTGGCAACCATCTCTGTTCCATCTGTTTAGCACCAATGATGGATCCGTTAAAGCCCCATTGTGGTCCCACAGGGACACACTCAACTAATCCTCCGCTTTTAAGATTTTATTTGTGCAATAAATGGATGACAAGGTTTGCGAGTACATAACAAAATGAATAGGTTTATAAATGCAACCTTTTAGCAGTGCAGTATGGAGTAAAATGCTGCAGAGCTAAAGTGTTTAAGCGCATTTCTTCCCTACCTCATTCATATTTCAAGCAGTAATGTGCTCATTTGTTTATCAGGCTGGTCTTTTTATTGGATTATATTATATTATTTTTTTTGTTTTTTGTTTTTCAAGCATATTTTTAAAGAATTAACCTGGCAAAGATTTTAATAATAATAACTCATCTTTATATGACACCCTGTTATCTCAAAGGGCCTCATACAGCTTTGCCTGCTTAGCAAAGTAAAACACAAAATGATAATAGGCGAAAGATTAGGTTCACCCAAGGTACAAAACAACAGCAGCTGTTTAACAGCCATATAGTAATAGGGACGCGGGTGGCGCTGTGGGCTAAAGCCTCAGCGCCTAGGGCTTGCCGATCGAAAGGTCGGCGGTTCGAATCCCCGCGGCGGGGTGCGCTCCCGCTGCTCGGTCCCAGCGCCTGCCCACCTAGCAGTTCGAAAGCACCCCCGGGGGCAAGTAGATAAATAGGTACCGCTTACCAGCGGGAAGGTAAACGGCGTTCCGTGTGCGGCTCTGGCTCGCCAGAGCAGCGTTGTCACGCTGGCCACGTGACCCGGAAGTGTCCCCGGACAGCGCTGGCCCCCGGCCAATAGATGTGAGATGGGCGCACAAACCCCAGAGTCTGTCAAGACTGGCCCGCTCGGGCAGGGGTACCTTTACCTTTACCTTAGTAATAGGGTGGGAGTCGGACAAATCACACAGCTGGGCAGGAGGAGAATGAAAGAGGCTGGATGAGCACTTACGAATTCAAAAGTTGAACCTGGGAAGCGTCTTTGGAATCCAGGGTCAGGAACTGGCTGGATGGGGAGGAGTGGTGGAACCCAGGTGCCCCACAGGGAGGACAGTGAAGATGAGAACTTTGACCCAGGGTCCTGGTGGTGGGACTCTGGGGAGGAGGCTGAGGAAGAGGCGAGCTGGGAGGTCCTGGAAGCAGCAGGTTGGAGAGTGGGTGGAGGGGGGGCAGAAGAAGGATGGAGTTGGAGGCTGAGCATCTCAGTGTGAGTGCAAATGCGGACAGGGAGGAATGGTAGGGTACGCCTGCCATCCCGCAGTAAGACAGTTTCCGTCGTACTGGCTCTCCTCCTCTCATACCCTTCTCCAGGAAAGGCCTGCATGTTGCTGAGCAAAGGGCCAGACAGGCCAGAGGAGGAGCTCACACACACTCCATCACACCATCTGTTGGGAAGGGCTCTGGAGTGAGAAGCTAGAGGGGAAAGGCGGGGCCAGAGGTCAGTTTCCAGCAATGTCTCAAGCTGACGGAGTTGAGCCTGGGAGACCTAGCTGTGTGACCTTCTGCGAGTAAAAGTCAATTGCACTCCAAGTCTCCAGCCTTTTCCTGACTTGTGGAGACCCGGCATTTCCTTATCAGCCTTGTGACATCCAGGCACCACCTTTCCATGACACACAGTCCAGCACTGAGATCTTATCCTGTTCCATAAACCTGGGTTGGGGATCCAGGGTCGCATTCCCATCAGGAATGGCCTGTTCAAAGAAGGGCTGAAACAGGAGGACTGTTAAAAAGGAACGTTTTTAACAGGAAGGTGTTTAATGAAGACACCAAGCGAACTATTCTGGGGAGAGCATTCCACAAATGGGGAGCCACTGCAGAGAAGGCCCCGTTCTCATGTCGCCACCCTCCAGACCTCTCGAGGAGGAGGGACGCGAAGAAGGGCCTCAGTATCATTAGGCCTGACACTCAGCCAAGTGAAGGTTGTGGTTTTGCTAATAAAGAGTTAACTCCAACTTTGAATGGAGCAATCTACTGCTGGCTCGCTCTTTGACACTGTTGGACTATTATTCCCATCATCCCTTACTGTTGGTTGTGCTGATTGAGGCTGGTGGGAATTGTAGTCCTGCATATCTGGTTGGCAAAACCTGTCCTAGAAAATAAAGATCTCTTTGGTTTTAAGTAACTTAATTATGGTAGAGCATGTGGAACCCTGCATTTATTACCACAGTTTCTGAATATTCATCACTGTGGAAGGAAACCATGAATTGATGTAAATGTGTGATTTATTTCAATACAATGAGTGTTTTGTGTTTTTGCTTTTTTAAATTTAATTTGAGGGACCAGCTGTTTTAACTTTTTGTATAAGAATTTAATTAGTATATAATAGCACAGTTAATTAAATACAAATCAATAGTTTAAAACAACTAATTGATATTTAATATGTATGGGAAAAATAACTTAGTTGTAATATAATTAACTCAATATTAAATAAGTGTTGGAATTGCAATTATGTCTTTACAGCGATTATAAAGTTTATTGTTCTTTAATAAACTTGCAATTAGGCAGGAATGAGCTCAGAAAATTATTAAACAGGTATTATTGGGCTATTAAACATTTATTACCATTCCTGATGGGATTCAGCTGCACAAAAGCACAAATTATGATGACGTTAATAAACCTTTACTACCCCTTTGCAATAGCATTTTTGTGTGCTGCTTCATCTGAAACCTCAAGCTCTCCATGACTTTTACATAACATAATTGCCTTCAAAGTGAGCTGTAAAATTGCTAAGGAAAGGAGGGAGGGGTTGACAAAGGAAGGGAAGAAGAGCGACTCAACAGAACCTGAGCCCCTTTTCCAGCTTTGTCATCTTCTGCCCCATAATTCAGTAGTAGAGCACTTAAGATCCCCAGCATCCGAAGTTAGAAAGAGCAGGTACCAGTTGTTGAGATAAGACCTCTGCCCTTCACTCGAGACATTCCCTGCCAGTCAGAGTAGCCATTACTGGGCTAAATGAACTAACAGTGTGACTTTATATAAGGCAGTGCCTTATGTTGCTGAGTGGAGTGTGTACCACCCCAGAAAGATGCTAAGGGGACATGAAATGGATAAATTTGCCCTTCTCTACTGCCTGCAGAGCTGTTCATCCCTCTGACAACCTGTGTAGGCTTCTCCTCCTCCTTCTCCTCCTCCTCCTCCTCCTCCTCCTCCTTCTCCTCCTCCTTCTCCTCCTCCTCCTCCTCCTCCTCCTCCTATTAGCTTTGGGATGGAGGGATAATTGCTGAAAAGTAAGAACACCAGATCCTAAGAGCACTGGCGGAGGAAGACGAGTGCGGGGGGGAGCGCACCACCCCCGGCAGTGCGATCCCAGTGGAGTGCTATTGCAGCTGCCCCCTCCCCCGCGCTGGGCGCCATGCCCCCAGGACACACATCACACCCCTGTGGTCGGTGCGCCATGCCCCCGGGATGCACGCCAGCCCCGTCCCCACCTGCTCTCTGCCCCCCGGTCCCAGAGCATGAAGTTCCGCCACCACCTAAGAGCAGCCCTGGTGGCCTATCTAGTCCTGTATTCTGTTCCCACGTAGTGCCCATCCTAGTGCCTCTGGGAAGCCTACAAGCGGTGCCATAACCATGCATATTTCATTAGGGTGCACACCCACTGATTTTACTCATATATTGCATACATACCCATACATTATATTTGTTCACCAATAAACAAACTAAAACTAAACTTTCCAAACCCCCCCCCCATTGTATACCGTATTTTTCACTCCATAAGACACACTTTTTTCCTCCTAAAAAGTAAGGGAAATGTCTGTACATCTTATGGAGCGAAAGTGTGGTCTCTGGCAGTGGTGGAGCTGGGGACTTTGGTTCCCGGAGTGGCGGGGACGTGGCACGCCGCCCGTGCACGCGTCCTAATGGTGGTGCCCACGCGAGCATCCCCAGCCCGTGCGAAGGGGTGGGGAGAGGTGAGGTGGGGGGAGAGGGCTTTAGAACACTCTTTAAAGTTCCCTCCATCTGAGGGGCTCTGTGACTTGCATGAGAGCAGCCAGGAGCAAGCGGAGGGAGATCTTTCTCCCTCGTGCGCTCTGTCAGATTGGGATGGGGAGCTCCCGCCAAGCAATAAATTTGCCTCTTACCCCGAGGCTTAGCTGCCAGATGCCCATGTGCGTCTGAAGGCTCTGAGGGAGATGTTGCCCAGAAGTAGAGGAAACGGGTCTCTTTATCCCTTGGATGAGCAAGCAAGGCTGGCAGGCAACACTTTTGGGTTTTCTTTGCAAGGTGAGGCGGCGACCTTCACTTTTGCTCTGTTTTTGTTTTGCATTTTTATGTTGTGATCTTCAGATGGAGGGCAGTATACAAATTAACAATAACAACACCTGATCTGAACAAGCTCTCTCTCTCTCTCTCTCTCCCTCTCTCCACCCCTCTCCCCCGGCTGCCTCCCTCCCGGGGAGCGGATATAGTTGCAGCAGGAGTTTCCTGCGGCTTAATACGAGGCAAATGAGAGAGAGAGAGAGAGAGAGAGAGAGAGAGAGAGAGAGAGAGAGAGGTGCTACTTCCAGAGCTGAGTAATGTCTGAGCAAACATTGCCCAGGGAGATAGATGTTGTGGCTGGAGAATGAGGCTCATTGAAAAGAGCAGCGGCGGCTGTTGGTGCAGCCGCCGGGAAAGCCAAAGCGTTCAGTTTCGCCGCCGCCACTGCTACCGCCTTTGGAGGCAGGCTGACTGAGCTGCAGGCACTGTCCCGTTGCCAAGGCTCCAGCAGGAGAAGGTGCATCTAATGGTCAGGTGCATCTTATGGGGCAAAAAATACGGCTTCATTGGCTTCAGTGGCTTCAGTGGTTTGGCTGCCAATCTCTGGGAGATTTCTAAATGCCCAGCGCCACCGCTCCTCCTAGGTTGTGTATGTTGTGGTGAGGAGGGTTGAGCCATTACAGCTGTAATCTTTTTTTGGTCAAAGGTGAAGAGTAACCACTGTGGGGGGACGTGGGTGCTGCTGTGGGTTAAACCACAGAGCCTAGGACTTGCCAATGAGAAGGTCAGCGGTTCGAATCCTCGCGACAGAGTGAGCTCCCATTGCTTGGTCCCTGCTCCTGCCAACCTAGCAGTTCGAAAGCACGTCAAAGTACAAGTAGATAAATAGGTACTGCTCCAGTGGGAAGGTAGACGGTGTTTCTGTGTGCTGCCCTGCTTTGCCAGAAGCGGCTTAGGCATGCTGGCCACATGGCCCGGAAGCTGTACGCCGACTCCCTCGGCCAATAAAGCGAGATGAGCGCTGCAACCCCAGAGTCAGCCATGACTGGACCTAATGGTCAGGGATCCCTTTACCTAACCACTGTGGGTAACTGTGACTCTGCCTTGGGAGACTTGTGGCAGCTGAGGGAGCTGGGATGCTGCTCCAGACAATATTAGTGTGCGCCTGGCACACCTGGGGGGTGATTCCAAGTTTGAAACTCATGCACATGTCTGGCTATTTAAAAAAAGACCCATCTGATTCTCCATGGCCCCCTATAGCTAAAGCATTGTTAAGTGCTGTGTGCTTTGCTCTCTGAGCTGTAGATTTTCCCTTACATATGAAAGGGCTTGGGGGTGGAACCCGGCTCAGAGATTCAGGCCTTCAGCGCAGCAGCACCAAGACACCTTGAAGGAGCAGTTAAGCATTTAAATATCCCTTTAGCTATAAAAGCTTTAGCAAACTCTTAATGTATTTGCAGCATGAATTATCATAATGCTGTGCGTGCTTGCATTGTTCCGTCTCATCATGAGGGTAGCAACGTATTTTTTACAAGTGTAAAAGAAGGCCCCCTTGAGAGCAAACTTGAAATAAGACCTCAAATCCAGAATTATGCTTTGATCCATTGAAACCTGAATGCTACAATGTGGACTTTTGCCTTCATGGCTGGAGCCTCCAGAGGGATCAGGTGCAATGCAGTAGCAGATCTAAAGGACGGGAAGCCAATACCTCAGCTCTTTGCCACATTTCTAAAATTAAAAACACCCCAAAAGTTGTTGAGCTTTTTATAGGAAGACCCCAAAATTGTTGAGCCAACCTGTGTAGGGAATCTGGCAAAGAGGTCCAAACACTACATCAGGCATAGGCAAACTCGGCCCTCCAGATATTTTGGGACTACAACTCCCATCATCCCTGACCACTGGTCCTGTTAGCTAGGGATGATGGGAGTTGTAGTCCCAAAACTTCTGGAGGGCCGAGTTTGCTTATGCCTGTACTACATGTTCTCCCCCTCACATGTGATGCTTTCTCCCATGAATCTCACCTGAAGCTGCTTATTCTGACCACAATGCCCACTCCTAGTGTTCTCTAGTTCCTGTCTGTCCCTCTGACCTGATATTACTGGATACAGGTCCTCCTAGCTACAAGTCTGCATTCAGCTCTGCCCCACTTTGGGTGCTGGCAACCCATGCTGCATCGCTGCTTTGGGTCCAAGTTTTTTAGAGCTTTGTAAATTAACAGAGGTGCCTAGGGCTGGTCAAGTTATTACTGTATTTGAGGCAGAAAATGCTACAAGCCCTTCTTGTTTTCCCAGGCAGCAAAAATGCAACAGTTAAATGACCAGCTATTTGCTGCCCTTTCATGGCACCAAAATCACCATCAGAGCTGGGCCAAATTCTTTTGCTGCCTGAGGCAAAGGGCAAGATGCTGACTTCCCACATTCCATGTGCAGAGGATTACTAGACTGTCTGTTGCATCGTACTTCATCAATGGCAAATGGGCTAGCGGCCCCTAGATTCTAATGAGGATCTCCAGACCGCCTGTGCAGTTGGGTTGGCCATGCCTTTTAGGCACTAGCTCAGTTGCTCATGAGTTGATGCCTTGTAACCTGAGAGCCTATTTACAATTTTTTCTGCATACAGTGGTACCTCAGGTTAAGAACTTAATTCATTCTGGAGGTCTGTTCTTAACCTGAAATAGTTCTTAACCTGAGGTACCACTTTAGCTAATGGGGCTCCCGCTGCCACCGCTGTACACTGTATAGATATTGATGTCAATAAATGATTTGATGTCAATAAATAAAATATATCCCACTGCATCTGAGGGTAACAGACTAGTTTAGGGATGTAAGGTAGGCTGCATGGAATACTGCTTTGTTTTCTCCCTGCCACCTGAAGCAGCTGCCCCATTCTGCTTAACAGTAGGGTTGGCCCTCCAATAAGTAGAATCTGTTTCTATGGCTTAGACCTTGCAGAGGTTTTCACTTTACATATGCCTTTATTGATGGGCCCTCGTTCTAGATTCATCCACTAGCCGCATCAATCAACAACAATAAACAGGACCCCATCCATGCAAAAGAGATGGGTAATTATGTAATTACATTTCACAATTAGCAGGAAAGGTGGAAAGCGGGAAGGGAAGCTGATTTGTTTGGCTCTGTTGTTGAAGCCACTGTTTATTGTGGCTGATAAGTTTAGTTAATTTGGTGCTTTTAATTACATTTTGATACCTTGGCAGTTCATTAGAGGCTTGATAAGGATCAATGATACCTTTGGTTTCATATCAGCAAAGGCATGAATAACAGCTTGTTTACTTCTCCAGTTTTATACAGATAAGACAAGTGATCCTGAAATGAGGAAGCTACTGCAGCCTTATTGATGGGCCTCTGCCTGCTTGGACTTGTTTAAAAGGGAGGAAAAAATGATTAATTCTGAACCTGGGGGCAGCCGTGTACAAATGGCAGTCCCAAAGGTCCATTTTATGGCGGTTTCCTTATGCTGAACACAACAGGACTGAAAATGGCTTTTGGCCTATGTAAAGATGTTTCATGAACTTTTCATGAAACAAATTTACAATAGGAGCCTGCTATCTAAATGGTGAGGCTATTCAGGATACGGGAACTAGGATTGTTAGATGCCATAAACCAGGGATTGGGAACCTGTAGTCTCCCAGATGCTGGTCAGCTCCATCTCCCATCAACCCCAGCCAGCAGTGCCAATGCTAGTCAGTCACAACTGGAGTCAGAGCCAAACAACTTCTGCAGGGCCACACATCCCACATTCCTGTTTTAGCCTCAGTGGCTCCCATATGGCCCGCTATGACCTGTGCTCATCTCTCCAAGAAAATTGTATCACTAAAAGTGACCACCTTTCACAGTGAATCACTTTTTATGTTGCAAATTTTGGAGGCAGCACTGACAAATAATACTGCCTTCATGTTGGCTTAGCTGTGGCAGCATCCTCACCATTTTAAAAAATAGTGTTTTGTGAAACACAGACCTGTTTCAAACACTGTTTATAATTGGCTTGATCAGCAGTTTTCTCACTGATTTGGAATGGTGATATGACAGCAAGTATTGGGGGAGGTCAAACACAAGATAGAAGATCCTTCAACCAGATTTTCTTTTTCATTTTAGCTGAGTCTGGTCACCAGTCTTATGCCTTTGGGAACCATTTGAGATACCAGAGTTACCCGTGTTAGATTTTGGAAAATGACATTCATCATATTTCAGTTGCTGCAATTTCCCCCCTCTGCTCCTCCATTCTGCAGCGATGGCAAACGTATGGCCCCCTAGAAGTCATTGGACTCCAACTCTCATCATCCCTGACTATTGGCTATTGAGACTGGGACTGATAGGAGTATGAATCCAACAACACCTGTAAGGCCAGAAGTTCCCATTCATCTCACATGGGCCAGAAAGAAAAGTTTCTTCCATGAGCACATGTCTTTCTCATGCCCTTAACTACAGCTCGTTCTCTCTCCATCTGAAATTTGTAGTGGAAAGGTTGCTTTGGGCCCTGTTATTGGCATCGATTCCTGCTTGCCCTGAGACCCAGTAATTCTCTGTTTGCAAATGAAGTAGTAGATATAAAAAAGGACCACAGGCACACTAAACAAACATCAAAAGAACTTTGATCAGCAAGGCCGCACAAAATGAGAGAGACCCAGTCGTATATGTCTGGGCCACAGGCAAGGCAGAGCGTGCTGCCTTAATTCCTTCTTCTGTGCCATGAGGTGGTTTTGTTTGAAGAATCTGCAAGGTGTTTTTACGCACCGCAAGATATATATACACATACAGATGCATGGTGAAGGTGGAAAACACACAGAGACGGCCGTCTCCCTTTTTTTGGAAAAACCCATGCTTAGATCCATTTCTCTGCCTTTTTGCTGATAGCCAGGCAGCTCCTGTAAGAAAGCAAGAGATCAAAGACATGTACTTCCTCAGGCCTTGGCGTTCAGCCACTTTACAGGCCAGCTGTTTTGCTTTGAAAGGGCATGGAGCCTGAAGACAGATTTATCTCTCCTTCAAGGTCCCATGTTCTATTTTATCACACGGTCTGCTAAGTGAACGGGATTAGAGAGCTCTCATTACTTGCATGTGTTGAAGAGCAGAGATTTATTGAGCCTCCTCCTGAACATAAACAGAGCGTCTGAAGCAAACACTCAGGGAAGGAGTTTCCACAGGGGAGTGGAAGTTAGTTGGGCACTGGGGGGGGGGGGGAGCTGGATTTGTTCATTAAAAATCCATACGCAATTCAGGTGGGAGGAATGGAAGAGTTGGTGCTGGGATTTAGTACAGTCACCCAGTTCCTGTGATTGGTGTTTGCATCACAGCCCAGATATATCTTTGAATATACCAGGGGTAGGGAAGCAGCAATACGGTAGGCATAGAATGATAGCACTGAAATGAATTGGTGCCTGAATTATAGTGATTTTGGTCACATCTGATTGCAAAGTGCCCATGGAATTTTTGTTTATATTACATGCTACCTGTATGCATGTGTTTATAGATAGACAAGACAGATATGGATACTGAATATATATCCCATGTTTTCAATATAGGTGGCAGCTAATGAAACAGAAAACATTGTCTGTTTGCTTGTTTTATTGGGAAGCACTTCTAAACCACTTAATGGTTTGTTTGTTTTAATAAAAAAAACTGCAAGAGATATAGAAAACAAACAATAAAGCAGTATAATAAAATCAGTAAGCCAGAATAAATAAATAAATAAGCACATAAAAACAGGAACAGGTAAAAGCAAGACCTCAGAAAGAATAGGGTCTGATCTTATAGGAAAATTCTTGGTGAAACAATAATAATGGAATGCCTTTGGATCCAGTAGATTTGTTACTGGTGCTGCTCCTGCACCACTGCTGTTAACTTCCTGCTTCAGGGCCTTATGACCACAGCTGCTGACACTTTAGGGAGTGCCTTGCCATTCTTTCGGCAGGTGCAGCTGTGCAGGGGCCTCCACAGCAGAAAAGCACATCTCCTTCCCCTGTTGGTAGAGGGAAACCTTGGCATCTAGCAAGGCTACTCTATAACCTAAGTGTAAGAAATAAAAACTTTATTTGAATAGCTTCCTTCCAGTCAGGGTCTCTTAAAATGCTCTCTACTCTGATCCAGACTTTTTTCTTTTTCTTTTGTTTTTTGCAAATGCCTCCCGTTTTTAGTCAACAGTTTTGCTGATCACCATCTACTTTGCTGTCTTTTGCAGAACTTGGTCTCCCAAAGAGAGGATGCTGTCTGGTCTTTGGGTTCATGTTCAAGGATAAGTACCGGCGAATGACTGAAGGTTAGTGCAATGTCTTGGCCTCTGTTATTTTCACTTGCTCTGCCCACTCTCCTCCCCATGCCCTCAACCCACTTCCATCTGTTTTGTTAACTTGGGTCACATTTGAACAGTAGAGGCAAGTTCTTTACTCAATTCTGGGTGTGCTCATGCAAGTCTGTTCTGAGTAAACTGCAGTAAGGGAGCAGGGCCAACCCAAGACATTTTGGCACCAGAGGCGCACCACAAAATGGTGCCACTCCTCCCCACCATGAAGGAAGATCAGGAACAAGCAGGGAAGAAAGCCCAACATTGGGATCTGCTACCCCTGTGGATTCTGCTGCCTGAGGCTGTTGCCTCACCTTGCCTCATGGGGTGGGGTGGTCCTGTGAGAGAGAATACCCTCCCATAGACTTCCTGTCCCAACACTTCCTGCTTCCTTTGTTAATCCTGATCCAGCAGGGCTTTTCTTACGCTCTTATGAGCCACTGCACTTAGATCAGCAGTGGAAAGCCTTAGGTCTGGGGCCAAATGTCACCCTCCGGGCCTCTCTACATGATTCTTAGGACTCTTCCCAGACCACAGCTCTCACCAACCCTGCTTCATACCCTCAGTGTTTTTGCCTGTCTGAAATGTGTCATTGAACTCTGGTAACGCCTCTGGCTTGCCTAGATGGAAGATATGTGAGTGTGTGTAGAAACTAGACTTCTGGTTTCTCCACCTACTTTTGCATTTGGCCCCACATGCAGGCCTCACGAGGTTGCCCAGATGGAACTGTGGCCTTCTGCTGCTGCTGCTCCACCTCATCATTGCTTCTTCCTTGCTCACCCACCTCTCCCTGTGGTCAAAGAGTTAGTGAGCAACTGTTGGCGGTCTTTCCTATTATGTATATCTCAAGTCTTAAATTTGGTTGGAAGATTAAGGCCTTTGGGTTATAGCTGCTGGCTGGAACTTGGAAGCTAGGATGGTAATTTCACTCGGTACCTGAGGGTTCTTCAGCTTTATTGCAGAAAATATCTGTCAAAAGCCTTTTCTAAATGCAGATGGAGGCTTCAGCTTGCAAAATCTGTGCTTAGCTGTAGCTCTAGAACAGAGAAGCAACATTACATCATGGCTTTAAAGCTGCCCAAACAGGCATCCCTCTCAGGGATGTTGATGGTTCCATGGGGCCCACGTGAGCCCTTTCCTACAAAATGCAAACGTATATTACTGTTAATTCCCTCTACCAGCCAAGCATCTTATAAGCAACCATTGATTAACTGTTTCAATAGATGTGTGTAATTGTGAACAGAAATCATTAAACCATTAAAAACACTTGCAAGTAAACTCAGTTAGCATCTCAGCAGCCTATAGCTTTGACACTTGCTGTTTTGATGCAACAGATGGCGTCTCTAACACTGCCATATTTAATGTCATTGGTGTCAAAAGTGGAAACAGGCAGAGATGATCTTCAAATTGCTTATCCTTGACCACAGAAGTTCATAGTACGTTTTCCTTTCTGACTATAATTACATTCCAAGTTGCTGGTTCCACAGAAGGGTCAGGAACAAACCAGGGAAAATGGTTGCATCTATGTGATCCCCTCCCTCTAGGTAGTTTATGAAAAGTCCCTTCAAGCTAAGGGCATTCATCTTTCCTTCTCTTCAACAATGATATTATCTTTGATCTGCCAGATCCTGGCTCAAGCCACAACACTCATTGGGTGACTTTGGGCAAGTCACTGTCTCACAGCCTAGCCCAGCCTTTCTCAACCTTGGGTCCCTAGAGCTTGTTGGACTACAACTCCCATCATTCCTAGCCGGCATGACCCACTGGTCAGGGATGATAGGAATTGTAGTTAAAGAACATCTGGGGACCCAAGGTTAAGAAAGGCTGGCCAAACCTAAGAAAGAGGGTGGTTGTTCTGAGGAAGAAAGTAGGGCAAAAGGGCAACATGTGCATGGTGTTCTGCAAACCTTATAAAAGTATGTAGTTAGAGTTTATAAAACAAGGCAGTTGTGGCAAGTGTAGGGGGCCCATGGTCCTCCAGATGTTGTTAGACTTCAGCTGTCATTGCCTTTGGCTATGTTGGCAGGGACTAAGAGAAGTTGGAGCCCAACAACATTTGGGCTGGCAAGGTTATCTGACCCTTGAGCCTGTAGCAAGGGAGAAGAATAGTAGCTTATCAACAGTTCTACAACCCTTACCCAGTAAGAGCTTATGATACTATATTCAACCAACCACATTTCCCAATGTAATCACAAGAGGAATAGGTATGAAACCTTGTAATTACATGGTTCAGAATACAAATTTGCCTAACTTAAAAGTTGTAATATTGGAATGCAACGCAAATATAACTGTATTTCCTTGTGTTCTTTAGCTGTTCATGAGGCTTTGCATATATGCAGAGAAAGAGGGAGAGTTTTGATTTAATTTGCATTTAGCAAATTCTGGAAGGAGAGTTCTTTTATTTCACTTTCTGCCTCATCATATAGTGAAAGGGCCAAGAAAATATAGGTTAGGGAGATGGCTAACAAGGAATGAACAAGAAACCTTTCACAAAAGCCAGTGTCTGCCTGGGTTGGGCGTAGTGCTCAATCAGATAAGGATAGAGAACACAAGCTCTCTATACCTTCCTGTGGGAATGTTAAGGAAGGTGGGAGAGGATATATTGTTTTGATATTATCTCTCCTCACCCGTGCTAGTGAGTAAACAGCGGAGCATGTTCCCTTTGCAACTTATTAGAAGCAAGTTGATGATTCGTTAGAATCCGTTAATTAAGCAATCCAGTCTGACTTGTCCAGTATGGATTATTCCTGATAAGTTTCCCCTTTTATTTCCTTCTTAAAATAATAATAACTCAACACAGTCTTCTGTAAAAGTAAGAATAAGGTTTTACAGTGGTACCTCAGGTTACATACACTTCAGGTTACAGACGCTTCAGGTTACAGACTCTGCTAACCCAGAAATAGTGCTTCAGGTTAAGAACTTTGTTTCAGGATGAGAACCGAAATCATGCTGCAGTGGTGCGGCGGCAGCAGGACGCCCCATTAGCTAAAGTGGTGCTTCAGGTTAAGAACAGTTTCAGGTTAAGAACGGAACGAATTAAGTACTTAACCCGAGGCACCACTGTACTCACATTCAGTTCACAGCAGCAATCTGAAGGCAGGCTTTAGCTTGCGGTTACAGTGAAAAGAAGTCTGGGCTACATCTCAGACTTTCTGCTTGTGGGCTCTGTCCTATGTGAAGCTTGAGCCATGCGCTTGCTAAGAACCAGGAGATTGAGAGTGAAAGTCCAAGAGTAAAGAGTAAGAGTCCAAGAGAGAGATGGTTGTGGGGCCAGAGCTTTTATCTGGTCAGCTAGGGTCACCCCCATCTACCTTGTCACACGCAGGGGGAGGAAGCTCCAGAGCAGGTATGACAGGAAGGCCTCCCTGTCTGGAGCCACATTGTCCTGTGTGTCCATTCTAGGCAACAGGAAAATATTGTACTTGACTGCTCTAGTAATAATACATCCCACACTTCCTAATACTCTGAAGGTTTCTAAGCTTTCTCTACAGTTCTCTACCATGTGCCATTAAAAAGTCTGCTTTGGTGGTGTTTGCTCAGAATTACTGTCTGAATAGCAATTTACGCTGAGGACTCAGATTTAAGATATAGTACAAAGAAACTTGTGAATCAATTTAGAACTTATTGTGGAATAAAATAATTTTATTTCATTTTTGTGTCCAAGGTGTTTGTAATTAGCAAGACATTTTTGAATTAAACCAGGGGCAGTTTGTACTTTGCTTATAGAAACAGCTGCACTAGTTGTGGGGGGTGGGGATTGCATTTCCCAGCAATATGATGTTGTGATTTGAGTGTTGGAAGGAATGACAACAAAGAGGTTCCCACAACAGAAATTATTACTTAAGGGAAGAGGTCTGGTTCTTTCATAGTGAACAAGTAACAACTGTGTGTTTGCTGCATGAAAGGAATAACTTGGAAAGGCCCAACGAACAGCTGACAAAATGCCTTGAATGATTGGGGCTAATCAGTTCCTTGAAACCGAGTTACTTGGGCTTGGAGGGGGGGAAATAAAATAGAAGAAGCGAGTTGGAGCAGACAATATGCTAATTAGATTACAGACAATGCTGGATTCAAGCTAGAAGGCTCTCCAGAGACAGCATATATATATAATCACAGTGCGCACAGTGATGCGCAATTTCACACATTCAACAGCAATGATCATATATGCTAATTCAACTCTAACAATCTGAGGTATGTGTATTATTAGGCATGCAGAAAACTCATCCAATGATCAGTACACAAGGGGGGTGGGGAGAGAAAGAAGTTTCAGCAGTTACTGACAGTTTTTTCAGTAGCCACATTCACACCACACATTTAAAACACTATGATACCACTTTAAACAGTCATGGTCTGGATCTACACTGATCTGAAAAATCCTATAAAAAAAAAAAGCTCCCACTGCAATTTCCCATTGGTGACAGATCACTGCTCTACGTCGCCCTCTGGTGTCATAATTTCTATAACGCATTTTGGTTTCCTCCAAAGAAGTCTATAGTTTGTTTAACTTAGTTAGGAGGCCACTATTCCCCTCCCAGAGCTCCAATTCTCAATTCCCTGTGAAGAGGGATTGGCCATTAAACCACTCTGAATGTGTAGCATGGATGTGGTCTCTGTCTGGCCCACTTCAGACAAAGCAGTAGGATTTTGGAACAGCAAGCTCAAGGAGGAGATCATGCTGAGGCTAGTGCCTATTTAATTAAGAATTTATTTTCCTACAGCAAAACCTGGAAGTGAAGCCTTAATCATGGATACCTCCTGAGACCACATGCAGACTGCACCAACCCTTCCAGACAGTTTGGGGCATTTCACAGGATTTTATTTTTTTTAATGATGACCTACACATATTAAACATATCCCATGCCTTCTTCTATCATTATAGGTTGCATTTCTTCAGAAGAATGGCAGCCATTTTGTTTGTGAGGCCATCATGAGTCATGCCAAATGTGTTCTCCCTGAGGAGATTTTCCATTAGCACTGTGTATTTTTCCCAAATGTTATTCAGGCTTCACATAAAGCCTCTGTCAACATTCAAAACACCTGCTTGTAAAGGAATAGCACAATAAGAAGCTGGTGAACTTTAAATTCCTGTGCCTATTCTAAAGCGTTTGCTCTTTGTTTTCAAAGACCCACAAATTCATGGCATTGCCTTTAAAATGTAATACTGAAGGTCTCTCATTAGTTAGTATCAGTCTCCGTTTCAAATTTGCTGACAAAGTCTCAAAAAAAATCAATCAGCTTCCTGACGATTTCTGTAATCACCAGTGATTTGTTGCCATACGCCCAGAATTTACTGGACATTGCCTGTATTCGGCTCTCGTAAACAGCATTTCGACAAAAATCGCTGAAATGTCCAGGAAAATATGGACGTACGGGAGCCCATGTCAGGCGTGTACATTTTGGCAAATTTCAAACGAAAGAAAAAAGAAAAAGAAAAGCTCAAATACTCAACAACTTTTGTGTCCGGATGTTCACTTATTGAAATATGGCAACCCTAATAGTAAGAGGGACGCGGGTGGCGCTGTGGGCTAAAGCCTCAGCGCCTAGGGCTTGCCGATCGAAAGGTCGGCGGTTCGAATCCCCGCGGCGGGGTGCGCTCCCGCTGCTCGGTCCCAGCACCTGCCCACCTAGCAGTTCGAAAGCACCCCCGGGGGCAAGTAGATAAATAGGTACCGCTTACCAGCGGGAAGGTAAACGGCGTTCCGTGTGCGGCTCTGGCTCGCCAGAGCAGCGTTGTCACGCTGGCCACGTGACCCGGAAGTGTCTGCGGACAGCGCTGGCCCCCGGCCAATAGATGTGAGATGGGCGCACAAACCCCAGAGTCTGTCAAGACTGGCCCGTTCGGGCAGGGGTACCTTTACCTTTACCTTTAATAGTAAGAGACAAAATACACGCGTGAGTTGGTTTCTTTAGTACAAGGGTCAAGAAACTCTCTTCGTTTTGTTAAATTACCACTAAATTTGCTTTTTAATAAATGGGGGCATGAGATCGTTCTTGGTAGAACCTCCTATGCAAGAAACCCCAGTGAAATGGGTAGAATTTTTGCCCCTGACTCAGAGGTTACCCACTTCTGTTTCACTGCTAGCACTTTCCTGGAGCAGCTCAGACATGTAAAAAAGTAGACATGCCCAACTGTGCATTAAATTATTGCAACATCAAATCAAGCTAAGGGCAATATCACCCTTCCCTGCTAGCTCTTACCACTTAGAAGGGAAATCTTCTGCAGATTCTGCCCAAGCTCTTCCTAAGTTCCAAGGTGTGACAAGATCCCAGGGGTTCCAGGGTTTTCAGCCAGGGTTTGTGTTTCCTTTGGAAAATTAGGCACCACAGAGGCTAGAGTGTCTTTATGATAAATGGTTTATTTACACATCAACCTGAGCCTGCTTAGGAAGGGGCTCACAGCAGCAGCACCCCAAAAATGCAGCAGCAACAATAAGCCCAAGCATCATCCTTTCTCTGCAGCCTAACTTGCACTGCAGGGCACAATCCAGCTTAATGGTTGCTTTCTCTTCTTCCTGGTTACATCACTCCCAACCCTACCACACCATAGCTTCTTAGCTTTCCTTCTCTACCTCAGGGAGAGGCCTTCCATTTGCATTCTCATGCCTATGTAATTTGATCCTGTGTTGTGTTAACACCTAATCTTTTGATGCTCTGAACTCCCTAATTGCCGATCCCTTTGGGCAGTCACCTCACAAACAAGTCTGTGTGACCTCATTAACACTTGTTGATTTGGCTAAGATTACAATATCCAATAGACAGCCCAGGTAGTGTGCCTAGGTTAATCAACTCTCCACATAGGCTGATTCCAGGGGATTAACAGTGGCTACCCCACATCTTAAATACACATGAATCTGGCTATTAGCGATCCTAATGTACCAGTTCTGATTAAATCCCAACATTTATTAAACCCAAGCATTTAACACCCACAGATCTATAACAATATACTGAGTGGTATAATATTAGTGAGACTTCATACCCCTTTCATAGCATTTATATTGCTCTTTTCATTTCAAAAATGTTGTGGTTGTTGCCATATGATTAATGGGGGATTGCTGGGTAATGTAGATGTATTGTTCCAGTAAAGGAGTTGCTTTTCTGATTTTCCTTGTGGCCTGATTAAAGATTGACATTATTTCTTTGTGTCTGGATCACAAGGTAGCTCTGGGGTACTAGATACAAGGAGGAAATTAAACTGGTGACAGTTGTAGTCTGAACAGAAGTGCGATGGAGCTGTTGGGTAATGATAGCCTTGATGTAAAGAAGCGTTATACTTAATCCTCCACCATCTGTCTTCATTCTACTAATAACCCACTCAATCAGACACTGCAGACTGTTTGTTAACATTCAGAAACAAATACATAATCACTAGGAACGTGCCATTTCTCCAGCTGGAGAACGATCCTGATAAAGTCAGAACTTCTCCATGGGCAAATATGCAAATATGACTTTACCTGAGGATAAAGTCTAAGGCCACATTTAGTGGCCTACCAAGCCAAACCATGGCCCACAGTATGGTGGCTCACAAGGGGTTGCATCAACCTCTTACGTTTGCTACCTGGTGATAAAAACAGGGATTTTCAAAGGCTTGGCAGATGTGTTAAAGCAGGTGAGTCGCAAGAAGGCATAGGCATTGGCATTAAACCAACTGCATGAAGCAGTTCATGTTAACTTCAAACTTGCTAATTTTTCCTAATATACCTATTTCAGTACAGTGGTACCTCGGGTTAAGTACTTAATTCGTTCCGGAGGTCCGTTCTTAACCTGAAACTGTACTTAACCTGAAGCACCACTTTAGCTAATGGGGCCTCCAGCTGCCGCTGCACCGCCGGAGCACGATTTCTGTTCTCATCCTGAAGAAAAGTTCTTAACCCGAGGTACTATTTCTGGGTTAGCGGAGTCTGTAACCTGAAGCGTATGTAACCAGAGGCGTATGTAATCTGAGGTACCACTGTGTGCAACTTTGCCTACTATGCATGTTTTTGCAAAGCAGTTAATATTACACATTTTGTATGTTATTATTGTATTTCTATACCACCCTTCATCTGAAGATCACAGGGCGGTTTGTGTGTTTTTGCAAAGCAGTTAACATTGCACATTTTGCATGCTATTATTATTATTATTATTATTATTATTATTATTTCTATACCACCTTTCATCTGAAGATCACAAAGTAGTTTGCGTTTGCACTAATATATGCATTTATACACATGTTTTACTCTAGTATGTTTATTTTGTACACGTTCCTTGGCTGGAAGACTGCATTGCAAACTTTGGATAATGTTCAGTTTGCATAATGTGCAAATTAGGTAGGTTTGCCTTTAAATGCAAATAGAGTCGAATTTCTCCCCAATCTCCAGGAAGGATTGCACTTAGAAACACTGCCATAGGGAGGCCAAAATCACACATCCCTAGGAGTCGGTGCTGACCTTCCTGACTTAAGAACAGCTTGGTGGTTTCTTGGCAGAGCTTAAAGTTAAGAGCAAATTTTAATTTAGCAAAACTTTTAGATAAATAAGTTTGAAATAGATTAGACACATAGCTGCTCCATGGAGCAATGTGATGCGATGGAAATCATCAGATAATGAGAGGGCGTTGCTGTTTCATATTGGCTTAGGATGCCACTATACCTGTCAACCGTAAGTCCAGCCATCAAGCAGCTGCCTGTCAGCCCAACCATACCCTTCTCCCACAGAACTAGGACTCTGACATGTTCTTTACTTCTGTGCAAGCACTGCAGTCAGATGAGGTCTCACTTCCTATTTTACTCACGCTCTCCTGCATCTGACTTCTTGCCAGATCTGTAGCGACTGGTTAGCAATCGGCAGTGCAGCAATTATAGCATTTTTTTGGCAGTGACTCATAAAATGACTAACAAGCACTATTAAGCACAAGGAGGTGTCAGCCTACTCCTCTGCCACCTGTTCAGCAAGCCGGTGGCTGATAGTTGGTACTCAGGTCCTCTTTCCCATATGCAAAAGACCAAGAGCACAGGTGAGCCACTATTCCCTTCTTAATTATTATTCGTTTCTCATTCGCCTACTTTGCTAATATATTCTACAGGTGTGCATTTATGCTTAAAAACATCAGAAATAGACCTTGTAAGTCAGAGGGAATATTTATTCATGGTAGTTCCATGTAGATGATATGTGGGTGTAGGATGCATAACTGGTTGTCATTATCTTGTGCGCATTCTTTTGCATTGTCTGAGTGTATGCGTTATGCACATGGAACATCCACAGGAGCAAGCCTCAGCACACATACCTTTCCATCTCTATAACCTTTAATCTAAACAGGTATGTACACAAGTAACGCCTACCAAACCGACCCCACTTGCTTAATCTGTCCACCATGAAAAGTGAGTGGATTATTTTAGACATGAGAGACATGAGTAAGGAGTAATTCAAAGGAACATGAGACTGAGGCTTGCTCCTCAGTGTGGCTAAGGATGGGTTGATCGGTTTCACAGGCACTCATTCATAAATCCATGCTGTCCCGTTCCCAAATTAATCTCTGATTATAGTGATGATTGTGATAATTAGAAAGAAAAGGAACACATTTTATTTTCAAATATGTACATAAATGCATATTTAGTCAAAAAAAAAGACATACTCAGTGCTTTTTTCTGGAAGTACCGTATTTTTCGCTCTATAACACGCACCCGACCATAACACGCACGTAGTTTTTAGAGGAGGAAAACCCGTAGGCATGCCACCCGTAGGCATTCCCTCCATAACACACACAGACATTTCCCCTTACTTTATAGGAGGAAAAAAGTGATTGTTATGGTGCAAAAAATACGGTACTCAGGGGTATGCATTACCGACACCTTTCCCCCCTGTACATACTGTACAGTATGCACTGTACATACTTATTAGTATTTATCTCAATGTGCACATTTCTAGACTTATAGAACTGTAGAGTTGGAAGGGACCATCGGGGTCATCCAGTCCAACCCCCTGCAACGCAGAAATCTCTTGTCCAACATGTGGCTTGAACCCATCCTTCTGAGATTAAGAATAATTGCATGCTCTACCAACTGAGCTACCAATGCCATTCATACTTGCACATGCTGCTTCTACTATGGAAGGGCTCAGTTTTAGCTTGCCCTTTGACGCAGCAGCTTCAGAGATCTGTTGTCCACCCAGCCTTGTGTTCTGCCTTACCTTATGTCCAAACTGAATCTCAACTTGTCTTATACCCTGGTTGCCTTGCTGTGCTGTAGTGTGGGACAATGTGCAAAAACGAACACATCCACAATGACTTCCATAAGCAACACAGACATGGGGCAGTGTTAATGATTCACCACACTGTTTCTATAATGTCTACACAAAAATGAATGCACAGCTCATTGTAAACACCAAAATATCAAGCTGGTTAGATTGTGTTGTACACATGTAGAATTTGTCATTGCTATATATAAAGTTCATCTAAACCAAGAGTACAGCAAATGGTAAAGCACATCCTACAGTTTTTATTTGTGTTTCTGGTTTTTTGTAAGGATAACTTACAAAGGATAACTTCCAGGATGAAGCATGCCTATGGTTTTGACGGCCAGTTTCCTGAATCATAGCACAGTTTCAAGGACTTCAGTATGGTATTACTAACATATAATGCTACCCCTTATACCTTCCTGTTTGATCTATTCCTTTTGAACAGGCTATACCCCTCAATTTCTACATTCCATTCTTGAGTCTCATCTCACCAGGTTTCAGTAATGCTTATTAGGTCATGTTTGTCACCCTGCATTAAGAGTTCAAATTTATCTTGCTTGTTTCCCATACACTATGCATTAGTATAGAGACAACTGAAACCACGAGTCATTCCCTCCAGCTTCTTCCTTCTCGTAAATAATAATAATAATAATAATAATAATAATAATAATAATAATAATTTCTGTTATTTGTACCCCACCCATCTGACTGGATTGTCCCAGCCAATCTGTGGCTTCCAACATATATAAAACAATAAAACATTACACATTCAAAAGCTTCCCTATACAGGACTGCCTTCAGATGTCTTCTAAAGGTTATACAATTACTCATCTCCTTGTCATCTGATGGGAGGGCTTTCCACAGGGTGGGTGCCACTACCAAGAAGGCCCTCTGCCTGATTCCCCTGTACATTCACTTCTCACAGTGAGGGAACTGCCAGAAGGCCCTTGTTGCTGGATCTCAGTGTCTGTTTCTTGCTTCAGGTTTACAGGTTTCTGTAGCACCACCTTCATTTCCTGTGAATCAATGAAGCTGTTATCCCCCGTACCAGGTGTTCCTCTGCCATCTGTATTGTGTCCTCCACCACTTTGTCTTTCTTTAAAAGCCAATGTAAGATGGTGGCCATCACTACACCACCACATCTTCTTTTAGTGATTTCCATAATTTGACTGTGCACTCTGTCTGTCCCGAATCATCCACCATTCAGCTTCACTGAATGTCACCAAACACTAGTGTTACGAGACACAGAGAAAAATCTTTTCTCTCTCCACTTTCTCCACATTGTGTATACTTTTACATGCCTCCGCCATGTCCCATCAATGAATAACAGGCTAGTTAATATTTTCTTAACATCACAGAATAGATCAGATTTTTTTAAAATACGTTTCTCCTTGAACCCCACCCTGTTCCTAGCTTATTATGTATGATTCAGATCTGGAGGGGGGTGAGGGGGGTGCAGGCACTTATACATGCAGATGAAAGCTGCTTTATGGTTTATAATTATCTTGTACCAACCCTCCAAATAATTATAACGCGTGCATATTAATAATTGATCTGGAACGGCAGCCCTGTGCCACGGAGCATATGATAGAAAGGGGGAGTTCAAGCTGGGTTTGCATAATGCGCCTTGGTCTGAACGGCACAACTGGTGAAGTGGCAACAGAGGTGCACACATTTGCATACATGCGCACACCCCCTCCCTTTGCTGGAGTCATTGAGCTATTAGAACAATTAACTGGTGCGTCCATTAAAGACGAGGCGGCAATTATTTTGTTTCTAATTTGGGATAAATATAAAAGCCCACTTGTGCAGCTGAGTGGCTTATTTGTCCTGCTAAAAGGGATCTAATGGGGTGACTGTTGTCAACAGAGAAAGAGCTTCTTCTTTCCCATTTGTTTCTCTGTTAATTCGGTATCTCTTTCCATTTTCTAATGAAAACTTGAAAGAAGAAGAGAAGGAGGGGAGGAGCTTTATAAGCAAAAAGTTCCCCTTGAGCCAAAGGAACACCAAATCAAGGCTATTAAATGACACGAACAAAAACAAAGGTGAGGAACAGCACTATTGAGAGAACACTTAGGAGGCTGAATGGTTTGTCAATGAAAGGTTGCTTTTTTGGACTAAGGCTTATTAGCTTCCTCAAGCAAGAAGCCTCTCAGGCAGTTGATTGTGCATGTCCTGTCAGCGGTGGTGCTCAGAGTCTCCCTGTTACAAAAGAGGTTTTTCAAAACATGGTACCACTGCCCATTATCCAGGCTTCTGCCTCCAGATCTCCTTTCCAAAGCTGGAGCCAGAGAACCAATTTTCCTCAACAGCACTGGCTTTTGCAATGGGCAAATTATGGCTATTACCATGGAATTGGGGCCATGCTCAAATATTCTGATTTTGATTTTTGAGTCAAGAACAGCCATTTCAAGAACAGGGAAGAAGAAAAGACATAAACAAAACAATTCTGCAAATACACACTTGTGAATGCACCCTGAAATAATTAATGTTGTTGTTGCTGCTGCTGCTGTTAATAACAACAGTATTTGCTAGTCACTTTATACACAAAATGCAAACAGATAAATCAATTGAAAACCAAATCATAAGACGCAAGAATGTTGAATAAACCAGGGCCACAACTTATCAATGAAATCAGAACATGGTTTGCAGCTCAACATGTGTGTTTAATTCTCATCTCACCACTTTAATTCTCTTACACGAGGAGGAGCCACCCCAGTCACTGGACTTGGGGACACTGGGCTGCATCACAATGTCACTGAAGACAACTGAGAGAGGAGACCTTCCTTGATCAGTCACATGCATCATCAAGCCACACAATGAACAGAAATGTGTCACGATCCTAAATAACAATTCACCGATGGCCAGTGAAAGCAAATAAGGCCAATGTAAATGAGTAAGAAAATGAGGATGTTGGGGAAGTTATTGGGAAAGAGGGGCTCTTTTTTTGAGAGAAGGTGGCACCAAAAATATTTACCATAAAATTGTGAGTAGTTTTGGTTCAGCCCTAAATCAATTTCTGTCATCTCAAATCTCATCAGAAAGCTATCATTTTGTGAATCAGAAATACCAGGTCTGTTGTTCTGAGGTTCTCAACCCCTGTAGTCCAGCATCGCAGCCTGTGCGCTGGTTCCCCACTGATTCTCATAGCATCATGTGGCTCAGTTTTCATTCTTATCCAAAGGGAAACTCAGTCAGCGATGAGAAACCTGTGGCTCTCCAGATGTTGGATGACAACCCCACTCATCCACCCCATGGGTGGATGGGCGTTGGCACTCAGTGAGCGGCCCAATCAACATCGAAACTCTCACGGTGTTTCAGTGTTCAGTTACTGCAATTCGTTTTCAGAGCAAGCAGGTTTCTGCTTGCACATCCTAAGTAATTAGTAAAATCAAGCAGGAGCGGGAGAGAAATGAGATGGATTGCTAATGCTTGCACGCTGCGGTACAGATACAATTCCCTGTGCACAGCCCTAACACACGAAACCCTTACAAAATCACACAGTACTTGAAAGCCATTCGGGCTCCCATACCTTATAAAGGATATGTAAGCAATGTAAGCCTTGGTGTGTGTCTGTCTCGTTATTGCACATGATTCCCCCAAACCACCACCAATTCTGCTTATAGGACCTTTGCACTGGATTTCCCGATAGTTTTATTGCTTGCTCCTGTTGTCTTGTTAGGTAAAAATCTCCAATCATACTTTGTCTTTTACCCATCTGTCACTGGAAATGAAGGTTCTGTCCGCTCTGTCGCTTGGCAGTTGTGTGATGGGGGATGCTTACATTACTCCAAGCATGTCACTTTCATCTTGCCGATGAGATGCAATTGCAAGTGATTAGGAAAGGCAGCTCCTGTATAAACTGAACGGAGCCTTTTGTTCTTTGCCTGCCAAAGGGAATTCTAATGGAAGCTGGGGGAGGTTGTGGCGAGCACCCAAGAATTTGTTTGAAATGCATCTTTATCATCAGGGTGTTCCGTTGGTGAGTCTCTCGCTTTTGCTTGACATGCACGTTACTCAAATGAGATGTCGACACAAGTTAAACCTGAACAGAAAACAATCTTTTGTTTTGCCTGGCATCAAGCAGGGAGGAGTCTCGGCTAGGCTAGCTGGTGAAAACCTCCTGGTAAAAAGCAGGCACCTCTCTGAAAAAGACAAAAGGCTGCACCTGAGTGGACTTTCTTCGGGGCAAAACTGGTTGGGTTTTGCACATAAGCACAATGTGCAAAAAGGCAATTCCATCTAGTGGAAGGAATGGGAACTTCTCAGATGTGTCATGGAAACTGCATGGCTGCAATTCAGATCAAGGTTGTATGTGGCAGTGGTTAGTGTTTCTCTAATATTTGTGCATTGGGTGTAGGTGACATTGGAGTACAATGAGGCAGTGCAGGTCTGGCAGGTGGGTGTTGAATACAGGGGCAGAGCTACCTGCCCTGGCACCCAGAGTGTGGTGCGGGGCTAGCTGCCTGCACTGTGAGCTTCCCTAGCCACCTGCCGTCCGCACAGTGAGCATCGGGGGGGGGGAGCGCTGCTAGCTGTCCATGGCAGCATCATCCCTAGTGGCCTGCCGCCCGTGCAGTGAGTATCCAGGGGTGCTGCCCTCACAGTGAGCGGGGCTGGGTGGCACTGCACCGCCGCACCCACCTTCCTCCGCCAGTGGTTGAATACAGCACCTATTGAATGTCAGACCAGTTGTTGAGCCTACTATTAATTTTTAAATGTCACCTAGTAGAGTGATGGTAGCCCAGCCCTACTGCCAAAACAGCAAAGGGAATCTGCAGATAGGGATGAGCAAAATAGATTATTTCTAGCCCATGTTACTTTTTGCATCTACTCAGCTTCATTAATTTCAATGCATCTGATCTGACTAACATTAGATGCCACCCACTGTCCTGAAGATTCCATTTTTGGGCTTATTTGGGGGGCTTTTCAGGGGGAAGTCAAAAGTGGGAGGGAGGAAATGTGTTTTTATCAGGAGGCATAGGAGAGTTGAACAATTATGGAGGAAGAGATAGACCTATCAGCAAAGGCAGAGGCAGAAGCGTCTGGATTATTTTCTTTTCTTGACACCCTTCCTTTTGTATCATTCATACTGACTGTGGTCAGCAACCATCCCAACCATCCATGCTCACCCAAAGTGGCACTGGAAGGATACCATGTTATATCCTTAAAAGATGCATCACCACCACCACTCCAAGAATGTCACTGAAGAATGCCCTCTCACTTTAGGGACGTGTGGATAGGCTCCAAAAGTAGGAAAACATCATCTGTGCCCAACACCAAATTTCAAAAATTATCAAGAACTGCATCACAACATTCAGAGAGGTGCAAAATCAAGAGGGGATACTATGTGAGCTTCCAGTTTGTCATTCTTTTCCAGTTCTCTTGTGCTCAGGTCCTGCTTGTGGGCTTCCTGTAGGCATCTGGTTGGCCATTGTGAGAACAAGATGCTGGACTAGATGGGTCATTGACTTGGTCCAGCAGGGCTCTTCTTATGCCCTCCTATCTCTCTGCACCAAAGCCTTCTCTCTGAAACAATGTACTAAGGTACCAGACATCTCTTAATAGCACCTATTCAGGCATAATTGCCCTATCCGTTAAGGTACATGGCCCTTTTCACGTTCACTTCCATGTCTCTGGATTCCATGATAAACTGTTTCCCAGTGGGTAATATTTCATCAACAATGCAGGTCACTTCATTGACTCAGCCTCTACTGGACCAGAACCTGCTATTCCAGGTCTGTTTATACCATTAAGCCAACTTAAAATGATGCTATAAATCCTCCAGTGATCTGTCTTAGCCTCTCTGAGAAACTAAAAATGAAACTATCCTCAGGCTTCAAACTGCAGTATTTTTACAGTATTTCTTCATTTGCCTTGAAGACGTTCACCAAGAGCTGAAAATGGTTAGCATGCATTTGAATCACTATTTTGTTAGCAAAACCACACCCACTTTCTGCATTGCTGGATGAATACTAGCATGCTAAACTAGAATCCAACTAGCATGCTAAACTAGAATCCAACTGCCATGATGGTCTAAGGTAAAGGTAAAGGGACCCCTGACCATTAAGTCCAGTTGCGGATGACTCTGGGGTTGCGGTGCTCATCTCGCTTTACTGGCCGAGGGAGCCAGCGTTTGTCTGCAGACAGCTTCCGGGTCATGTGGCCAGCATAACTAAGCTGCTTCTGGCGAACCAAAGCAGTGCCCGGAAATGCCATTTACCTTCCCGCTGTAGTGGTACCTATCTATCTACTTGCACTTTGACGTGCTTTCTAACTGCTAGGTTGGCAGGAGCTGGGACCCGTTGCAGGGATTCGAACCGCCAACCTTCTGATCAGCAAGCCCTAGGCTCTGCGGTTTAGACCACACTGCCACCCACATCCCAGCATGCTAAACTAGGATCCAAATCTGGGAAACTGCCATGGTGAGTCTAGAGATAGGCAAATCTCTTTATTTCCATGCCCATGCCTTTTTTGCCAATGTTTACCCATAGGGTCGGGCTATATCTCAGTTATAGCGGACATGTTTTCCATAATAATAATAATAATTTTTATTTATATCCCGCCCTCCCCAGCTGAAGCTGGGCTCAGGGTGGCTAACAACAATCAAAATAGTTCAACATTCTAAAACATTCATTATAAAATTAATTAAATCAAATTAAAATCAAATTAATGGCAACCATCAAGCAAAATTTTGTGCAGATTGCAAGAGGAGGGGGTCAGGCTGCGCCCTGACAAAAGGCCTGGTGAAACAGCTCTGTCTTGCAGGCCCTGTGGAAGGATGTCAGGTCCTGCAGGGCCCTAGTCTCTGGTGACAGAGCGTTCCACCAGATTGGAGCGGCGGCCGCGAAGGCCCTGGCTCTAGATGAGGCCAGCCTAACCTCTCTGAGGCCTGGGATCTTTAGGGTGTTTTTATTTGCAGACCGTAAATTTCTCTGTGGGACATACCAGGAGAGGCGGTCCCGTAGGTACGAGGGTCCTAGGCCGTATAGGGCTTTAAAGGTTAAGACCAGCACCTTAAACCTGATCCTGTACTCCACCGGGAGCCAGTGCAGCTGGTACAGCACCGGATGGATATGATCTCGCAGCGGACTTCCGGTTCGGCGCCAGCGCTAATGGCTGCTCCCTCTCCGAGCTCCGGAGAGAGGACGGCTCTGCGAGTTCGGGTCTGACCCGCTACGGCAAGCGGGGG
The DNA here is from genome assembly GCF_965113315.1 of Podarcis vaucheri. NCBI lineage: Eukaryota > Metazoa > Chordata > Lepidosauria > Squamata > Lacertidae > Podarcis > Podarcis vaucheri. The sequence continues at coordinate 31,731,314 of NC_138753.1, forward strand.
ACCCCTAAAATCACAGGAACGGAGCCTGTGAACAAGGAGATTCGGTGGGCACCTGAAGCGCCCCCCTTTACCGCAGAAAGAGCCTTTTTAAAGGCTCCGGAACGACAACGGGGAGCGCGGTGCTGAGAATCGCTACCCAGCCCGCAGGGTGAAGCCGCGTCGCCATTAGTGGAGAGCGCCGATTCCCTTCCTGAATAATCTGGACAAAAAAGACCCGTGAGTAAGATTGAACCTCTATTCGTATCAAAACTACCTGAAATTAGGCTGAAAACGGGAAAGGCGAAAATTAAGGAAGTCTGCCTTCCCCCGACTGCATGACAATTAAAGCAACGAAAGTTACTGAGCTGCATCCATATGGGATATTGTCTTTAACTGCTTGAATCCGACATTTGGACTTTGACTATCCCCTCTAGCTTGCAGGGCAGAGGGGAGGAATAAGTGATTTTATAAGCTGCATGACCAACTTAAAGGAAAGGGAACTCTCTGCAGCCTTCAACCTGGCACAAACTGCTATTAAAACAAAGGAACACTGAACTGACTTTAGACTCCTGTGAAAGTAACAAAGTGGAAATCTCATTGCTTATTTGTTACAAAGTTTTGGGACTCTGTGGACACAATATATCAGGGAAGGCTGGGACTCTATCTATTGGGAAAGTGTTGCAAGATACATATAGAAGCCTCCCGATAAATCTGCTTTTTAAATACTCTTTGCCTTTGTTTGCGGACATTTTGATTTGCTCCCTCTAGAGGGTAAATTAAAAGTTGCTACGCTTTGGGACAGTGGAATTTTCCTTTAGGAGAAGGCTCTCGTGGGAAACGACCTTGGGATATGAGTGGCCCAGCAGACGAGATAAGCACGAGAGCCAAGACAAGGCAATATCAACAACAGCTACAGCAACACAAGAAAAGAGGCTCGATCTCAGGCATAACCCCTACAGTGACAACAGGACAAGAAAAAGGTACAGCAGTCTCCATGGATGCAGTGTCGCAAGCCCTTCTTAAGATAAACCAGTCTTTGGAGAATCTAACAAAGCAGACGGCAGAAAATACCAAGAAATTGACAGAGAATTCACAGAAATTGACAGATTTAACAACAAGACTTGACCTGAATACAGAATCTATAAACAGGCTTACGCAAGAAAATTCTGCCACACGTCAAATTGCGGAGGAAGCCAGAACTATTGCTGGAGAGACCCAGGAAAAATTAGAACCGATTGCCAGGAAGGTCTATGACCACGACGCAACTCTGGCATTGTGGGAACTACAAAGAAAAGAAAGGAATTTGAAACTACGATCAATTCCAGAGGACGAAGGAGACAATCTTACGGATTTTTTAACGAAAGAGTTTGCTGATTCCTGGGAAGATCTAGAGGAAGACGAATTTAAAATTACAACAGCATTTAGACTGGGCAGAAGACAGAACAGAAAGGCGCCGAGAGACTGTCTGATTACCTTGAGATCGAAGGAGGAAAGAGACAAAATTCTAAGACTGCACTTTGAAAAGGCCTTACAAATTGGGAACTCACCGATACAGATCTTTAAAGACATTCCTAAACATATTTTGGACTTGAGAGCTTCTTATAAGGATTTGGTCTACCTGTTGAAGAAGAACACCATTCTCTTCAGGTGGGAATTTCCACAGGGACTGTCTTTTGATTATAGGGGGAAGAAGGTGAAAATAAAGACGATACAGGATAAAGACAGGTTCCTGCAAAGAAATCAAGAAGATTTACAGAAAGGAACTGTAGACCCAATTGCTGAGCAAAAGAGTGTAATAGACATCCTGAACCTTTCGTTTGGACAGAATCTTCCACCACCAACAGAGGAGGAACAACAATTGGGAGCTGTTGGAGGAATACCAGAAAAATAACAAGATGGCCCTGCAATTCCTTAGCTGGAATTGTAATGGGATGAACAGTCCTTTGAAGAGACGACAAGTATTCCATATTTTGTACAGAGAACAACTGGACTTGATTTGCTTACAGGAAACCCATATAACTAGAGCACACAGGAGATTGCTTATGAATAAAAAATTGGGACAAGAATTTATTTCGTCGGACAAAGTGAAAAAAAGAGGAGTTGTGATTTATGTAAAAGAGAAGTGGGCTCCAAAAATGATGTTCAAAGATGAACAAGGAAGATATTTAGCGGTGGAGATTCAGGTACAAGGAGAAAAATTTTTGATAATTGGGATCTATGCACCAAATGAAGGTAAAGCAGAATTCTTCAAAAAACTCCATGAAACTTTGACGGATTATTTGGAATACAATATGATAATCATGGGAGATATGAATGGTGTAGTTTCTACAAACATGGACAAGACACAAAGACTGACACTTACTAAAGAAGGGAGACTCCCGAAGACTTTCTTCGAAATGACTGAAAATATGGACTTAATAGACATTTGGAGAACAAGGAACCCTCTTGAAAGAGAGGGAACCTTTTTCTCCCATGCAAAGATGACCTGGACCAGAATCGACCAAATATGGGTTACTAGTGGAATGGCTCCGAAGATTAAGAAGGTAGAAATCTGCCCGAAAACCTGTTCCGACCATAACGCCGTGAAGATGGAAATGAAATTTACAACAACTGGTCAGTTTAGATGGAGAATGAATGACACCCTATTTCGAGATAGAGAGATCCACATGAAGGCCCAAAAAACTCTAAAGGACTATTTTGAAATCAATCTAAAGGGCGAGGTGGAAAAAAGAGTGATCTGGGACGCAAGTAAAGCTGTGATGCGAGGATTTTTGATTCAACAAAATTCAATAAAGAAGAGGAAACAGAATGAGAAAAAGGAAAAAATTTTGGAAAAGATAAAAGAAGGAGAGAAAAAATTAAGATCAAAACCAAAGTCCCAGGAGATTTTGAGGGAGATTAAGTTGTATCAAACACAATATATGGAATTGATGAACCAAGAGATAGAATGGAAAATAAAGCAAATGAAACAAAAGACATTTGAGTCGGCAGACAAATGTGGTAAACTTCTGGCATGGCAACTTAAGAAAAGACAGAAATTAAATACAGTCACAAGTCTAGAAGTGGATGGAAAAAATATATTTAAACCCAACAAGATAAGAAATTGTTTTGTGAGTTACTTTAAAAAACTTTATTCCCAAGGATTACAAAATGAAGAGGACATAGATAAATTCCTTAATAAATATGGATTACAAAAAATCTCTCATCATAGCAAGGTGGATCTAAACCAGAGAATAACAGAACAAGAGATAGAGGGTGCCATTCAGGACATGCAATTGGGCAAATCTCCAGGGCCAGACGGACTGACTTCCAGATATTATAAATCTTTAAAGGAATGGCTGATACAACCGTTAAAGGAAGTTTGTAACGAGATCTTAGAGGGAAAAAAGGCACCCGAATCGTGGAAAGAAGCATATATCTCACTCATACCAAAGACAGAGACTGAAAAGACTCAACTGAAGAACTACCGCCCAATTTCGTTACTGAATGTGGATTACAAAATTTTTGCAGACATTTTAGCAAAAAGATTTAAAAGAGTACTGATGGAGAAGATTCACAGAGACCAAGCAGGCTTTCTCCCAAAAAGACACCTCTCAGACAATGTTAGGAATATAATAGACATTTTGGAAAAGTTAGAGGTGAATATAAATACTAAAGCAGTTTTGATATTTGTGGATGCGGAGAAAGCCTTTGACAATATTTCATGGAGTTTTATGAAAAAGAATCTTCATGGGATGGGGGTAGGACAAGGATTTGAGAATGGTATGGGTGCAATATATTCCGAACAAAAAGCTAAGTTGATTGTAAACAATGTAATAACTGAGGAACTTAAGATAGAAAAAGGAACACGACAGGGGTGCCCAATTTCCCCATTGCTTTTTATTTCGGTCCTGGAGGTGTTGCTGAACATGATTAGAGACGACCAGCAGGTTAAAGGTGTAAAGGTCGGAACCAAACATTATAAGTTAAGAGCGTTCGCAGATGACCTGGTTTTGACCTTGCAGGAGCCAAACACTAGTACAAAAAGAGTGTTGGAAATAATCCAACAATTTGGACAGGTAGCTGGATTTAAATTGAATAAACAAAAAACTAAAGTCTTAGGGAAAAACCTAACAGATATGGAAAAGAATAAGTTTCAAGAAGAGACAGGTCTGACGGTGGTTAAGAAGGTGAAATATCTAGGGGTTAATTTAACATCTAAAAACTTGAATCTGTATAAGGACAATTATGAAAAATGTTGGTCAGAAATTAAAAAAGATTTAGAAATATGGTCAAATTTGAGATTGTCAATGTTAGGCCGAATTGCAGTGATTAAGATGAATGTATTGCCTAGAATGTTATTTTTATTTCAAACTTTGCAGATTATTGACAAGATGGACTGTTTCAAGAGGTGGCAGAAAGATATTGCGAAATTTGTCTGGCAGGGCAAAAAGCCCAGAATAAAATATAAAATTTTAACAGATGCAAAAGAAAGAGGGGGATTTGCCCTGCCGGACTTAAAATTGTATTATGAAGCAGCAGCATTCTGCTGGCTGAAAGAGTGGATGCTCCTCGAGAATACAGATATCTTGGACTTAGAAGGTTTCAATAATGCATTTGGCTGGCATGCATATCTATGGTATGACAAAATCAAAGTGCATAGTGCCTTTAAAAATCATATTGTAAGGAAAGCGTTGTTTAATGTTTGGATGAGATACAAAGATCTGTTGGAAAACAAAACCCCTAGATGGTTGTCACCCTTAGAGGCTAAGGCCCACAAGAAAGTTAATATGGAGGTCGGATGGCCAAAGTATTGTGAGATCTTAGAACAGGATGGAGAGAAACTGAAATTAAAGAGCCATGAAAAATTAAAACCCAAAGTACAAGATTGGCTCCACTACTATCAAATAATGGAGGTTTTTAAACAAGACAGGAAAATTGGCTTCCAGGTGGAAAAATCAAAACTTGAGACAGAATTGTTAGAACCCAATATTAAGAATTTGTCAAGAATGTATAACTTGCTGTTGAAATGGAATACACAAGACGAAACAGTTAAATCAGTTATGATTAAGTGGGCACAGGACATTGGTCATAATATTATGTCTGCTGACTGGGAAAGGTTGTGGAACACTGGTATTAAATTTACGGCATGTAGTGCTTTAAAGGAAAATGTGATGAAAATGGTCTATAGGTGGTACATGACCCCAGTTAAGCTAGCAAAAATTTACCATTTGCCTGATAACAAATGTTGGAAATGTAAGGAAACTGAGGGTACTTTTTATCATCTTTGGTGGACATGCCCGAAGATTAAGGTTTTCTGGGAGATGATATATAATGAAATGAAAAAGGTATTTAAATATACCTTCCTTAAGAAACCAGAGGCCTTTCTCTTGGGCATTGTCGGCCAACTGGTGCCAAAAAAGGATAGAACTTTTTTCATGTATGCAACAACAGCAGCAAGAATACTGATCGCAAAGTATTGGAAGACACAAGATTTACCCACCTTGGAAGAATGGCAGATGAAAGTGATTGACTATATGACATTGGCGGAAATGACGAGCAGAATTCGTGACCAGGGAAAGGAGACTGCGGAAGAAGACTGGAAGAAATTTAAGATTTATCTTAAGAACTATTATAAACTTGATGAAGTTTAGAATGTCGAGATTCTACAGAGAGAAAGGGTTGCAGTAATATAAGATTAGATTAAGAAAGGACTATGATGAATTAGGATGGGAAAAAACATTTATATGTTGCTATAAAACTTGGACATGAGGATGCAGAAAGGGGAGGTATGGGGAAGTCCGAGGAAAGAAGTTTATGAAAGGACATTTTGAAATTATATTTGTTTGTTTGTCTGTTTTTCTTTTATGTTTGTTTGTTATAAAAACTCTTGTAAAACCAATAAAAATTTTATAAAAAAAAAAAGATATGATCTCGCAGCGAAGACCCCGTAAGGAGTCTCGCCGCGGCATTCTGCACCCGCTGGAGTTTCTGGGTCAGTCTCAAGGGCAGCCCCACGTAGAGCGAGTTACAATAATCCAGTCTGGAGGTGACCGTCGCATGGATCACAGTGGCTAGGTCAGGGCGAGAGAGATAAGGAGCCAACTGCTTAGCTTGGCGGAGTAATCTGCACCTCCATAGAGAGGGAGGTATCGAAGATTACACCCAAACTCTTCACGGACGATGCTGGCACTAATTGCACCCCCGCAAGAGACGGGAGTTGCCCCCTCAACCCCATATCGCTCCGTCCCAGCCAGAGGACCTCTGTCTTCGAAGGATTTAACTTCAACCGGCTCCCACATAACCATCCAGCCACAGCTTCCAGACATCTGGTCAGTGTATCTGGGGCCGAGTCAGGATGGCCATCCATCAACAAATAGAGTTGGGTGTCATCGGCATACTGATGGCAACCCAGCCCAAAACTCCGGACAAGCTGGGCGAGGGGGCGCATAAAGATGTTAAAAAGCATCGGGGAGAGAATCGCACCCTGAGGCACTCCACACACCAAGGAGTGGCGCGATGACAATTCCCCCCCAAGCACCACCCTCTGTCCCCGACCGGAGAGAAACGAGTGCAGCCATTGAAGGACTGTGCCCTGGATCCCCACGTCGGCAAGGCGGCGGTCCAGGAGTTCGTGATCAACCATGTCGAAGGCTGCTGACAGGTCTAGAAGAATCAGCAGCCCCGACCCGCCTCGATCCAGCTGCCTGCGGAGATAATCTGTTAGGGCGACCAGAGCCGTCTCGGTCCCATGACCAGGTTCCAGATTTGATCCCAAGCATCTCAATGTAGGGCTTGAAAAGACTTCTTCCTTGAAACCCTAGAGTGTAGTGAGTGTACTATAGACAATGCAATGCACTGTAGACAGTATACTGTAGATCTTATTGTACATACCATTAGAGGTAGAAACTTGTTTCCAACTATGTGTTTGAGAAAGAGAGAGAGAGAAATCACATTTAAAGACAATCTAAAATAAATAAATTATTAAATAATACAAGAACCAAAATACAACCATCCTTTGAAATTCAAATCTCTCTGAATTTTGCGATGCAGTTCTCCCACAAATCAATGTGTACAAAAATGCACAGACTAGGGCAAGTGTACATAAAATGCATATACAATATTACAAAAATGCTTTGAGGAGAACTGCTTGGAAATGTGTACATTAGTCAAAGCTGCATACAAAAATGTGCATACTAAGAAGAAGAAAAATCTCACTAAAATGCTGACAAATTTTCAGGAGGATTCTTTTTTAAAATAAATGAATGAATGTGAATTGCTTCAGAAATGTGAAGAACTGAGTTTAAGACTGGAAAAATTAGAAACCAAGAGAACTGAAATTGACAGACTCACCCATCTCTAAGCACAAGTTAGTGCAGTGAATCCATGGAGGTGTATAGAATACCTCTAATCTGCTTGTGTGCTGACCTTTTCATGAACAGCTGGGAGTTTCATCACACCAGAAAAGATCTTTTGCTATAGCACCTCTACAAAGCATGTTTGATTACTTGTGCATTCTATAAATAGACAGATGCATCAAGTAGTGAATTATATTTCAATTCTTAGCTTGAACCAGGGGTTGGCGGATTGGCAGACCATGTGGTTTTATAGAGATTGCTGTAGGAAGATAGTGAAATATTGCATGACTAACGTTTCTCATCAGTATTTATGAGATACCAACTGTATCACATATAAGCCTTTATCAGAGAGAGGGAGAGGGAGAGAAACCCTCTGATATTTTTGGAAGCAAATGTGAAATGAAATATTTAGGATAGCCTGGAAATAAATGTTCCAAACTCTCACCTCCAGTTCAATCCAGGACATGTACTGGACTGTTTAAAGGACTCAGAACCCAATTTTTAAAAAATGCATCTGAAGCCCATTTCATGACTTCGTTGCCTGATTTGTATGCATTTCATACAATCATGTATGGTTATTATCAATTTGCATTAGCCCTATCATATAATATGATTAATTTGCATGCTGCATAGATCTGATCCTAATCACATGCAGTATTTGTTGACTGGACGCTGATGTTGTAAATTTCTCCATGGATGAAATCTGGGGTGGGGAGACAATAATGGTATATTTGCTACACATGTCATTGTTGATAGCTTTAGTTCCTGTACTTTTTGTTGTAGTGAGGATATGTGAGCAGATTATCCTGTAATTAGCACCCAACACAATCTGGCGGCTGTTAGGCCCAGCAGCCCACACTATTGCCTGGATCACTTGCTTCCAAATCTAGGCTTGCTAATACTTTCAAGCTTCCTTCTGAACACACTGGAATAGTTTGGCTATCTGTGTTATCTTGCCAAACAGTACCATACATCCTGTGAGTTGAGAACCAAGTCCATAAACCAGTGGTGGGGAACCTGTGGACCACCAGACGTTGCTGAACTCCAGCTTCCATGAGACCTAGCCAATTTGTCCAATATTCGGGGATGATGGGAGCTGGAGTTCAACAACATAAATAGGGCCACAGGTTGTCCCGTTCCATGTCCTAGAGTGGTATGAAAGAAGAGAGGGAAATATTGCTGCTTTATCAACATCCTTCCTGTTTTTGTAACTCTCTTCCATGGCCTTCCTAATTGGTCTCTTTCTTAAACTACCTTTAGGCGTCTACTCAGAAGTGAGTATTATTTAATTAAGTGGTACAGGATTAGAAACAGAGGAAGCTGTCTTACACTAAGTCAGACTACTGGTCCATCTAGCTAAGTAGCGTTCAAACTAACTGCCAGTGGCTCTCCAAGATTTTAGACAGGAAGTTGTTCCCAAGCCCACCTGGAATGGATCAAGACACCTCAAAGAAGCAACACATTGTAAACTTATACAGGGAAATCTGATAGGGAAAGACGGGACTCCACAGCGCCATCTGGTGTCACAGTGTTATATTGCATATACAACGCATAAAAAAAGAAATTCCTTCCAGTAGCACCTTAAAGACCAACTAAGTTAGTTCTTGGTATGAGCTTTCGTGTGCTTTCATGCGCATGCACACGAAAGCTCATACCAAGAACTAACTTAGTTGGTCTTTAAGGTGCTACTAGAAGGAATTTTTTTATTTTGACTATGGCAGACCAACACGGCTACCTATCTGTAACTGGAAGCATAAAAAAAGCTTTTTCCTTACCAATCTAGCTAAGTCCTTGGTGATGCTAAGCATTGAACCTGGGACTTTCTGTGTATAAAGCAGATTTGCAGTCTGTAAAGCCCCCAAGAATTTAGCCTTTCCTTAGAAGGAAGATGCTCCAGTCTCTTGAGCAATTTAGCTGACCTTGTCCAAAGTCTTCCGAGTCTTGCTCCATTCCATACACCTTGAATAATACTGATTTGGCTTCCTTTACCCCTCAAGAGCCAAAATCTTAAGCTTCATGTACTCCTAACTAAATACCAATTTGAGAAATTAGCAAGGCTCGATGAATAAGACTCACATAGTATGCTCAAGGCGGTCACCCCCTCCCACTTCTCCTGAAATAAATTGCATTCAAATTGTTTCCAATTTTTTGTCCGGATGAGATTTATCAAATAATTTATTCACAATTTTCTTGATCACTGAATAAGTTATTGGTGGATATTGTTTTGATTATCAGGCCCTCTCTAGCGATTGTCTCTCAGTTACACAATGTGCCAGCGACGTGGATTTGTGAATGCAATTAGAGCTGTAATGTGATCGGGGAGAGATTTGTCACTAGGTTACCTGGGCCTTAGATAGACTTGGACAGCTCATCATGATCAGAAGGGCTCCTCTGTTTTCAGCCTCAACTCACTGGCTTGCATCAGCTGCAAGAAGCTCTCTATATAACAATTTCCAGAGAGGTAGCCATGCTAGTCTGTTGCAGAAACAACAAGAGTACTGTGGTATTTTGGTTCAGTGGTACAACAGCTCCTTTGCATGCAGAAGGTCCCAGATTTAACCCCCAATGTCTCCAAGTAGGACTGGAAGAAATCTCTGGCTAGAGAGCCACTGACAGTGATTGTAGACAGCAGTGCAGAGCTCAGTGGCTCAATACAGTGGAACCTCGGGTTGCATACTGTCCTCCTTATGAACGCTTCGGGTAAGGAGCTCCACTAACCGGGAAGTAGTTGATCCTGGTGGTGAACTTTGCCCCAGGATGTGAGCGGAAGTCGCACGCCGGTGACGTGGCGGCAGCAGGAGGCCCCTTTAGCGAAAGCGCGCCTCAGGATAAGAACGGTTTCAGGTTAAGAACGGACCTCTGGAACGAATTAAGTTTGTAACTGGAGGTACCACTGTAACCGAATGCAGTGTTTCTATGCTGGGCATATATGCTGTGGTAGCCCCATGCTCATAGACTCACAACACCCGGAGCTGACTTGTCATTATTGAGTTATAGGGGGAGCCCTGTAAGTCATTTTGTTGAACCCCTTTCTTGATGCTGGGAATCCAAAGCTAGAAGCCTCTGCAAGAAGGTCTCCAATGCCTTCTCTTCTCTTGGCAAAGCATAACCAGTTCCTTCAACCTTTCCTCGCAGGACTTGTTTTCCATACCACTGACCATCTTCATTGCCCTCCTCTGAACCCAATTCAATTTGTCTATATCCTTTTTAAAGTGCAAGGTCCAGAACTGGACACAGTGCTCAGTTTACAAGGTAGCTGAAAGGTGTTAAAGGGTAAGTGGTCTGCATCAGAAGATCTTGAATATGTGTGCCGAGTTGCCGATCCTTCCTGTCAAGGGCTTATGGGGCTCTTTTTGTTTTTGTAGTTCTCTGACTAATAGGTTATTCCACAGGGCACAAAGGAAGCACAGTCTGAAAGATGTTTCTATTAGTTTGCAGTGAGCATTTCGCTCCAATAGAGTCTGAGGTAATGAAGCAACAGTAATATGGCTCCTTTACCTGGGCCTGATACATCCACTCTGGGAGCATTGGGTGGGGTCATGGTTCACCACGGCAGCTTAAGAAGGAAATATGCAGCTGATGGAAGAAGGCTAACAATAGGAACAGAAATGGCACATGGCTAAGTCTTAGACTAGAATGAGAGAGGTTCTGTAGACTGAAGGAGGATCAAAGGGAGATGCAAGCAGAGTCTGCCTGCGTTTGTTTTTAGCTATGTGACTGAACAGTGGAAATTGTTGCTCTGTCTCAGGATGGATGGCAAGCTAAGGTCTGCAGAAAGAGGAGGTAAGAATTTGCTCCCCTGCTTTTGGTGAGCTTCATGATTGAAGAAGTTTTTTTTTTTTAAAAAAGAAAGAAACTGTTATGCTGAATTTTGCGTTTGAACTGGTAAAGGGTGCCTGGATTGTAAGAATGTGTGCTGGAAATGTCTTCTCTGCACCATCACCCTGAACAGATGTTAAACACAGAAGGATTTGAAGTGACAAAATGCTTATATTAAGAGGTATTAGAAGTCTACATGCAGCCTCATTCCCTTAAAGGGAACAGGGATGAGAACAAAAGGGGGAGGGGACCAGGCAATGTGAGTTTCCATGGCCACTTCTACTACATGGATGCACATCTATAGGAAGAATACAGAGAGCTACCTTAAATCAAGTTAGAGCTATCTAGCTCTGAATTGGAATCAGCTGGCCAACATTAGGCTAGTCAGTGTCCACCCTCCAGATGTTGTTGGGCTCCATTGCTCATCATCTCTTACCTTGGCCAAGCTTGCTGGGACTGATGGAAGTTCAAGTCCAATTATATCTGGAGAGACACAAGCTAGCCACTCCTGGTCTATCTTCATTGATGAGCAATGGTTCTCCAAGTTGCCTTTTTCAACCCTACCTGGAGTTGCCATGGAAAGAACCTGGGCCCTTCTACATGCCAATAGGAGGTACGGAGTGTTTGCTTTGAAGATGCCTTGTAAATTAGTTTCTCCATGTATGTGGGGGTTGAAGAAACAGACAAAATCTGTTTCTTAGCTTTGAACAGATTTTGCTGTGACTCTTCATGCCCATGATGTCCTGGGGGGCGGCAGCGTTTCCTTAGGATTCTGGATTTTGTGCTAAATAGTGTATCCAAGGTGATACGAAACATCCATACTCTTGTTTCTAGAAGCATTAGCAGGCTCATATTTGCCATTTCTCAGGAATCAGTGGTTAAAATCGGTGCAGTTTTGAAAGGTCCAGTCTGCCATCTTGGTTCAAAATGGTGTCTGATGGTATGCAAACATGCACAAATAATCTGCTCCTACATCTCAGGAACCATCATGCCAAAGTTGGTGACATCTTAAGAGGTGTCCAAACAGTGCAGTTTTTCCAAGCTTCAGTCCTCCATCTTGATTGGAAATGATGCAGTGTTTGAAACCCCCATTGTTCTAGGTGCATTTTGTGACAGGGAATTTCATTAGCGCAAGCAGTTTCTGAGCTCTGGGCGCAGTAATGCACGAAGATTTCAGATAAAACTTCAGAGTGGAAGGAAAGGAGGACCTTTTTCTGCCTCCCCACATCCAACTACTCTCTGAAGACTGGAGAAGAGATCCTCTTAAGAATATTAGGGGGGTGGGCAGGGGAAGGACTAGACCATGTGGAAAATGAACATAATATTTTAGCTGTAGTTCATTTATTTTCAGCTTTGCATTCTTGCTATTAAAAAGGGCACCTAGACATTCCATTGTTGCACCCATGACCTAGGTTTAAGGTGCCATTTAGTGCATAGCTTTCATGTTTCAGTTTCTAAGACGGGTCTGACAGTATCCAAACATAGATGAAATCCTGCTCCTTGATCTCAGGAACCATCATGGCAAATTTGATGATGGTATCTTATGAGGTTTCCAAACACCCAGAGAACAGATGCACAAACAGTTTTCTAAAATGTACAGCAGGGATCAGCAAACTTTTTCAGCAGTGGGCCGGTTCACTCTCCCTCAGACCTTGTGGGGGGCTGGACTATATTTTGAAAGAAAATAAAAAATGAACAAATTCCTATGCCCCACAAATAACCTAGAGATGCTTTTAAAATAAAAGGACACATTCTACTCATGTAAAAACACCAGGCAGGCCCCACAAATAACCCAGAGATGCATTTTAAATAAAAGGACACATTCTACTCATGTAAAAACACGCAGATTCCCAGACTGTCCACAGGCTGGATTTAGAAGGCATTTGGGCCAGATCTGGGCCCTGGGCCTTAGTTTGCCTACCCATGATGTACGGTAACCTAGTTGAAAGTACTCTGTGTTGCCTGGAAATTTTAAGAAACTCCCCAAAATTGAGACAGTGCAATTTGTTAGTTTACCACCATCACCCAGCTGAGGGCCCCAACCTGACATGGGGAACAACTGACTCAGGTCTGGCCCAGAATCAATTTGGGGGAAAGGTTGATGTTTAATTAGGATTTTTTAAGCCCTGTACAGTAAGGAGAGGGACAGAGGAAGGAGACAGTGTGTCTCCTTTCCCCTTCCTCCTGACCAGACCGCATAGAGCAGGAAGGTTCAATCCTGCTGGGTGCTGATTTGCCAGCATATTCCCTGTGGGAAACATGCTGGTGCAGCAAAATGGCATCTGATGGTATCCAAGCATTGCCCCCAAACCCTCTCCTCACTCTCAGGAACTAGCACACCAAACTGGGTAATGATATCCTTATAGGCATACAAATTGGCACAGCTTAGAACTGTCACATCAAACTGGGAAATATCTATGCCAAGGTTACATTTTGGTCCACCATTTTGATTCGGAATGTTGTCCGGCATCCATATCTAGATGATAACTGGCTCCTCAACCTTGGGAACTATCCTGTCATTGAGTGATGGTATCTCAAGAGCAGTCCAGATGCACTGAGATCAAACGAACAGTCAAACCATTTTCCAAAAGATGCAGTGGATTACTGAACCGTAGCATCTAGCATCTTCTCCTCTTCTCTCCCTCCCGTCAGCAGCCATCTCACATGCAACTTTTCCCAGAATTCCTCTAGAGGTATAATAAAAACAGATTGAGTACAGTGTAGGCTTATAGCTTGTCAAATATTCCCATTTGGGTGGAAAAATTTGCCTCTAGTGGGTGACAATGTTTTCAGCCTGTAGCCTTCGGCATTGGAGCTGATTGCTAGTCATCCCTCTGATGAATAATATGCAGTCATGAATATGTCTGTGCATACATCTTCAATTCCTATAGGGTGAATTTAATGTTATCTTAAGGCGTCCTGCTCCTGAGATGAAGAGATTATTTCAAACCTGCAGCCCACAAGCGTAGCCATTGGTTTCAAACGCCATTAAGTTTCATTATAACAAATAAACACTGCAATGACATTTATAAGTTACCGGAGAGCACAGCAACACAAATATGAAGCAGATAAACTGCATTTGATCCAAATAATTACTGCAGGCAATCTCGGGCTTAGTTGGAGCTGGCAGCTGGGTGCTGGGTAATTTATTGGGTTGCATAAGGCGGTGAGCTGCAAACAGCTTTTTTAAAAATTAGTATGATTGTTGTATCCCCTTCTTTTTGTCTCAGAGGCCTGGAAGAGGTATGGGGTAGCACCTTGCCAGAACAAGAACAGAAACAGCGCCTGACATTGATTTCTGGTAAATCATGTGGGCTGAATCTGAGATCTGGTGGCCAAATATAGGCCTCTCTGTCTGCCCCTTGGGACAATTCTCAGACCACATGCATTTGCTCCAGGCCACACCTCTCAACAACACTGCTCTGTGCCCTGCTTGGATGTTTTTGCTTGGCCAGAGCATGCCCTTGATTGCCTCTTGGTTGCTTGGATGAAGAGAGGTATGTGGAAACCTCTAGTGTTCACAAGGCTACAATATAGCCTGCTGTGCAAATACAAGAGTCACATCCTGTTTTGTGGAATAGACTTCCTGTCAAGATACGACAAGCACCCCCTATCTGCACTTGCTGGAAACTACTGGTGAAATATTTGTTCTACCAGGCTTTCCCAGCTGAATAAATGGGTCTTTACCACAAGTATCTACTTAGGGTTTTAGACTTCTTTTTAAATATTTTTGTTGCTCTTTTTTTTGTTTTTAACAGTTTTAAATTGTCTTAGGAGTAAATTGCTTTGAAGCAGTGGTTTAGAGGGCAGTTGATAAATCAATGATGATTAACAAATAATCAAACTTGAGTGCTATTTTCCCAGTTTGGGGGCCTTTTTTTTGTTAAGATATAAAACTAGTTTTGAGCTCTCATCTGTGGACACACCCCAGCCTGATCACAAACGGATGAATGTCCTTAAAATGTCCTTTAAGAAAATAATACTGTTTTTATTTATTTTCATGGTACAGAAGATAAATTTTGAGAAAACAGTTGTTACAACAGTAAACAACAAGTAACTTGTCCTGATAAAATTACAGACCTTTATCATGCCATGTCTTAAAGTTTTATTTGATTACTCCAAGAGAATGTCCTTGAGATATAAGGAAATTCCAAAAATCTGGTAGATTGCACATCTGCAGGAGAAAGATATCCATGCAGGAGGATGTTGTAAAACACTGTTCATGGGACAGTGGAGGGGGGGAAGTCAACGTATTCCCTTTCTCTCTTCAGCCAATGGAGGGGCGTAAGTCAGATGGAAGTGATTCTTAAACTGGACTACGTTTTAGACTGATAATAATAATAATAAATTGTTAATAGTATTATCTATTTTTGGAAGGTCACATTGAGGACACAGCACAGATTTTGCCCTTAATAAAGTGTAATACACCTTTCCTTGTGGCTGAATTGCAGTCATGTCTTAAGTATGCATTTTTACTTCTAAAAACATTTTTAAATGCAGGTGTCTTTAAATCTCACTAGGGAAATGGTCAGGTTTCCACCTGATTGGTGACTTCTGAGATAAGAGAGCTATTCTGGGCCTAATGTAAATATAGCAGGGTGAGATGTGCTCAACCATAGGTATCCTTCTACGTTCCATTCAAGATGATTGTCTCTTCTCTCTCTTGTGACTGGTAGAAACCATACATTTAAAGAATACAACTTCTCCTAAATAATCCTGGAAACTGTAGATTCCTTTCTCACAGGGATACAATTCACAGCCCCCCCCCCCCAAAGTACAGTTCCTAGGAGGTCATCTGCTTTAAGTATATGTCCTCACAGCCCAGGCAAATGGTCCTTCAGGGCTAACCATTTGCAGACCACCAGGAAAGCTAGAATGCAGATTAGGGAGATATGGAATAGATGGTGTTAGCCTCAAACAAATGGCCCATTTCCAGGACGTGGTGTTGGAAGCAGATTCATTATAGAGAGAGGCAAAGCTATGCCCACTTAACTTCTGCTGGAGCATCTCAAGTGCCTCTTCTGTGCTGAGGGAGGGATTGCAGCAGCGGTGGAGAGGGAACACAACGGGTCTCTCATAGACAAGTTTTAACAAACAGCTACAGCATTAATTTGTTAATTAATTCTCACTTCTCCATGACGCTGAGGTTTCTATGTAATGTGCATCTGATGCGGGGTTTGGGGGGAGCAGTTAGTTCAACTCATGGCTAGAAGGGAAAATTATAGACAAAGCCCTGTACATGTTCTCAGACTTGGACCTTGAGGGACTCAAGGCAGCTTACAGATAAAATAGGAACAGGGGAGGGAGAATTAAAAACGTAACACGTTAATAAAATTAAAACATACATGTATGCACACACACTCTCTCACACATCTATTAAAACACACAAAATAAAAACAGCACAACATCATCCCTTTCATTGAAAGTAGTCAGTTCCCAAAAGCCTGTTGGAATAAGAAAGTTGTCATCTGCTAGTGGAAGGACAAGAAGGAGAAAGCCAATCTTTCTTTGGTTTGGAGGGAGTTCCAAAGTCTGTGAGCAGCCACTGAGAAGCCCTTCTCCCATGTCCCCACCAAGCATGCCTGTGAGGGTGGTGGAAACAAGAGAAGGGCCTTCCCCCAAAAGATTGCAGAACCTGGGCATGTTTGTATGAGTGAATACGGTCTTTCAAATAGTCTGGACCTAAGGCACATGAGGTTTTATAGGTCATAACAAGTATTTTGAATTGTGCCTTGAAAGAGACCAGTAACCAGTGGAGTTGTAACAAGGGAGTCATATGCTCCCTATAACCAACCAACTGCAGCTCTTTGAGCATTGGATATGTATCTGGCATTAACCAGTCTGCCTGCTGATTGATAAAAGGCTGGGCCATCCCTGGATTGAGGGTCACCCTATGACATACATCAAATCAGGGCGGCCCATCAGAGTTGCCACCTCTCTAGGAGCTATGGCCCGTCGGCTCCTGTGTGGACTCCTGGACAGAAACATACCTTCCTGGACCCCTTTAATGGCTTTATTGGCCAGTTTGTCTGCAGGGGAAATTCCTCCCTGGCCCTGAATACAGTGACTGAGTATTCCATAGTAAGGTCCTTACACAGCCCTGCCTGCAGACCTTTGGGCTGGACCACTCAGAAACAGGGCAGGTAAGAGGGAAAGTCCAATGACAGTCTGAGCTGGGAGGCCTGGGCATGACTAGACTTTATAGAATATGAGCTAGCCCAAGTGAAGTCAGGGCCACCTCCAAGCTCTTCCCAATTTGCCCATTCAAATGGCACTCCCACCAAAATATACAGCTGCTGGGGGAGGCTTTTGACTTCCCCCAACAGTCTCATTTGTCTCTGGATGGCCCCTAAGCTAGACTGTAGCTGAGCTATAAATTGCAGCTTCCCCATAACACCAGGTAAGCAGCAATTATAAAAAAAGACCAGCACAATTTAGGCGACTAAAAGCATCCTTGCTCCTTTCATTAAGAAGAAGGCTATATTTTGGCTTCTCCTTGCTAGCTATGGACTGTCTATCTCTTGTACTTGTACTTCCTGTCTTGCAACTTCTAGAAAAAAAGTATTGAACACCCAGATGTTGGTCCTTGCGAAGCAAACCATCCCTTAGCAATAAGGATTGTTAGCACTGGAACTGCTGTCTCTCACTTAGAACATTGCCTCCTGAATGAGCCCTTTGGCTTTGGCATCTTGACTTTCAGCCAATGTGGTAATACTTTGACAGGGGCCCAAATGGTAATGTATTGGTCTGTGAGATGTTCCTTACGAGCACTGATGCAAAAGTATTTGTTAAAGTCATTGCCAATTTCCAAGTGAAGCGAGGGCGGCTGATAGAATCGATTGAAGGGCAGGGGAAATTCCTCTCCTTCTGCTAATAATACAAAGGCATTTCCTCCCTTGAAGAAGGGTTTCTGATCAACATTGTGCAACAGGATTTATGGGATTTATTGAAAACTTTTTGGTGGTACCCACAGCATAATTATTTTCCATTATCTTCACAATAGGCATGTGGCAAGGTCTCACCCATTTACTACAAAAGAATGGTGGGCCCCCTCACATCTAGGGATGCCAGAGAATTTTGATGAAAACTAAAAAAAGGAGAGAGAAAATGCCTGATGTTCACTTCATCCCATGTTCAGAATAGAAATCAACCCAGCAGATACAATCAGTATCCACTGTTGCTATTGCTTTCAGTTTGCAAACAATACCTAATTGATTACATTTCCCCCGATTTGTGTTGTGTTTCCTTTGCACTGAAATAAATGGAACAATGTAGTGACAGCATAATTTACATAAATTATTTAAGCTACATATTTAATTATGTAAGTTATGTAATTTTGCCACAATGGACAGTGAGATGAACAGCATAGAGAGGTTTTTTTGCTGAAGGTGAACTGCAGTGGAAAGGAAACTGTGCTAACATGCAATTGAATAAAAGGGAATGAAGGTATACAACACTCACCCCAAAAGCAGAATCCATCTATTAAATATTTTTCTTTTCTTTTTTACCAATATCCTGAGAACCTCCCCATGTCATAGAATAGGGAACTGGAATCTTTCTTAGCCAAAGGGCCACATTCTCTCATGGGAAACCTTCCAGGGGCCACAAGTCAGTGGTGCGTGGGGTGGCCAGAAGCAAAAGTGGGTAGGCCTACCCGTATAAATGTGACTCTTACCTTTGTTCCATAGGCAACATCCTCACAAGCAAAAGATGTCCCACACATACTTGCATATTTCTCCATCAAGGCAAGCAATCACAGTTCAAGGACACATTCCAGCCAGGCAAAAGCGCTTGAGGAGGGCAAAGAGTAGGGCAGGACTTGGAGAGACTAACAAGGGTCAGAAAAGATTGAATATGACCTAATTGTTAATGTGCTCCTGTAAAGGTAAAGGGACCCCTGACCATTAGGTCCAGTTGTGACCGACTCTGGGGTTGCCACACTCATCTCGCTTTATTGGCCAAGGGAGCCGGCGTACAGCTTCCGGGTCATGTGGCCATCATGACTAAGCCACTTCTGGTGAACCAGAGCAGCGCACGGAAATGCCGTTTACCTTCCTGCCAGAGCAGTACCTATTTATCTACTTGCACTTTGACGTGCTTTTGAACTACTAGGTGTGCTCCTGTACTGAAGCCATAAATCTATGGGGCTTTTTTGCCTTGATTCTGGCACTGACTGATAAGTTCTTCCTTGCACCTTGGCATCAGATGCTCACCCCTGAAGAACCAGAACACAGGCCATTGGGACCAAAAGCCACACCAGATGCCTCCACCTCAAGGTTCCTGGCTTCTTCACCCTTGGCTTTCCCTCTCATACTTCATTTCCTGTTGCATAACTGCTTCTTGAACATTAACCTTTGCTCCCACTTGCCAGACAATGGAGTTTGCCTCAGCAAGATGACCTGAATCACTGTGCCTCTTGCAGGTTGGAGGGACAGGACATGTTCTGCATGCAAGGTCCCAGGTTCATCTGCTGACATCTCTGATTAAAAGTTCTCCTTCCAAAGCCCTGGAGTGGAGTTGTCAATTGGGGGAATAGATAGACCCTTGGTCTGTCTGGTAATAATACAGCTACTTATAGTTTTAACCCAGCTTCCCACCATACTTCTGGGAGTGTTCTTGCAACCAGCCCAGATACCAACATTTTGAACAATATCAACAAGTGCTGCCAAGTCCAGAGATTTCAGACTGCAGGTGTCTTCATTCTTTCTTTCATATCCCACCTTTCCTCCAATAAGTCCTAGACACTGCGCAGGGCCCTTTCCTCCTTTTGTCTGCAAAACCACCCTGTGAAGAAGATTGCACTGGGAGACTTGAATGGGCCAGGGTCATCTAGTGAGAGGAGATTTGAGCCCAGGTATTCCCAGCTGTAATCTGACAGTCTAACCTGATGTTGCCCACCTTTATTCCCTTGTGTGCCTGAAGAGAGCTCTGTGGTCTGGGAACATACCATGTGGTGTAGTGGGTAGAGTGTTGGACTAGGACCTCGGGAGATCTAGGTTCAAATCCCCTCTTCTCCACAAAAGTATTCATTTAAATGAGAGGATCTTCCCTTTCCCGCACCTGCAATATCCCTTTCAAGGGGAGAATCTTTTCTTTCTCTCATCCGCCATGGCTCATCAGATTTGTTTCCTGGCAGTGGAAATACAGAAGGAAGGAGGCATTTATTAAATCTCACAAAAGGTAATTCTCAAAGCCAGAGCTGGAAAGATGGTAGCAATAAGTATTCTGTTCTGAATGTATTCTTACACATTTCTCCAATTGGTAACTAATAAGAGAGTGGAAGATGACATTTAAACCCTTTCTGCATGGCTGATCAAACTACTCACAGTGACTTTGAAAGCTGAGCTGGGATTTCGTGCAGGTATCAAAGCTGGAGAAGACTCAATAGTTCAGAACTCTTGCCAGTGTGACTAATAGACAAACAGACTTCTGAAAGGTCTAATATCTTATTCAAAAATTTCCCTTCTCTTACATTTAAAGCTCCTTAATGGACACAGTGGGTTGCTGAGGTTTCTTCTATGCATCGCATTACAGAAATAGCTGCTTTCGATGGGGGCTGATTTCATCGAAGCTTTTAAGATAAGAAAAGTTAGGTGAAGTCAATACTTGGATGGGCTTCTAGCATTGTGTGAAATGATGCAGACAGACTGGAATATGATGCCTTTGCACCTTTATCTGCGATAAACCAGGATGACGCACATATCCATGATGTTTCTGAGTTTTGAAGGAAGATTTTACACTTGCTATTGTCGATAAGTGTTTCTGAACAAGTGGCAGGTTGAGGAATATTATGATTGGATCTGCAAAACATCTTTAGCAATCACCATCATTTATTTGATTTATTCGCTGCCTTACATCAGTCTTGAGGGGATTTTCAATAAAAAAAAAATACACACTACACTCTAAAAAGTTACATAAAACATCAGATAATCAGCTGGAGCACTATAAGTGATCACACAAAAGTCAAAATTGCTTTCTCCCAAAACCCAAGCAGAATTACCAGTAAAAGTTAATCAATCATAAGGTTATACATCAGCAGCAATAGAGATGTTAACACAACATTGAGAGAAGAGAAAGGTATTTGAAGCTGAAAAGATGTTAATGTAGGTTCAAGTGAACCACTTTTGGGAGAGCATGAAGGGCCACCACCAAAAAGGCCCTCTCTCTGGTCTCCACTGTCAAACGTCTGCCAGAAAGATGACCCAAAGGAGAGCCTTGGTAGGTTCATATGGAAAGCGATGCTACATAAGGTACCAGAATCCCAAGCCATGTAGGGGCTTCCTGGGTTAAGACCAGCACTATGAATCGGGCCCAGAAATGTGTTGGAGACTGTAACTGGATTGCAAGCTGCTGCAAAATACATCAAATTGAAACAAACACATATGTCTTGCATTACACTTAGTAGTGGATTGTAGGGCGAGGTGGAGCCTTGGAGTAGTCTCCGAACACCAACATTGCTGCAGCTCAGCTGGATGAGACCAGAGTGGGCCAAGGTGACAGTAAATTCAGGACTGTGCAACCATACCAGTGGGAGTACTGGACTGGTTCTGCCAGTATGTCCACTCAGCCCCAAACTCACCGCCACCCTGCTACATCAAAAAGATCAGTGGCGAACTGTACTTTGGTGCTGTGTAATGTGTGAAACAAATACGTCCTCACCAGTGGCGTAGCGTGTGGGGTGCAGGGGGGGCCGGCCGCACCGGGCGCAACATCTGGGGGTTAGGGTTAGGGGGCACAAATCCACGGGTTAGGGGGCACAAATTACTTGCCTTGCCCCGGGTGCTGACAACCCACGCTACACCACTGGTCCTCACAACACACATTACGTTTTATTGGTCAGACAGAGCTGATCTGCCCTTGGAGGGGCAGGGGGAATTCATAGACACTCAATGTGATACACCCCTTGTGATACTGTCATGGCAACAATCAGCACATTAACTTTTTTTCTCCATTCAAATTAAACCATGCTGAAATCAGAACAGGGTGCCTGCCCTCTTCCCAAACCCTCTGCAGGACAGAAAGCTGCATTTGGAGGGCAGTGACTATGCTAAGTAATTGCCACTGCCTTAATCATACATTTGGGTGTCTTTAGCCTTAATCATATACAGTGGTACCTTGGGTTAAGAACTTAATTCGTTCTGGAGGTCTGTTCTTAACCGGAAACTGTTCTTAACCTGAGGTACCACTTTAGCTAATGGGGCCTCCCGCTGCCGCCGCGCGATTTCTGTTCTCATCCTGAAGCAAAGTTCTTAATCCGAGGTACTATTTCTGGGTTAGTGGAGTCTGTAACCTGAAGTGTCTGTAACCCGAGGTACCACTGTATTTGACTGCTGGTCATGTTTGCATTTATCACATTTTAATGGCAAAAGAATCACACCTCTCTATGGGGTATAAAAAAAAATCAGTCAGGTACTCCTACCCTGCATACACACATCCCCTAAAAGATTAAGGCACCATTTACATACTCTCTGTGTGCCCAATGGATTTCAAAGGCTGGGCTCATATCTTGGCAGAAAGATAGGAACATTTATTGCTGTGGTTCTATAGGCTTTTCCACAAACTGCCAAAAAATGCAGACAGAGGCAGGCAGCTGGCAAGAACCAAGTGCGTATTGCTGCAATTATGGAAACAAACAGCACTCCTCGCCCCCACCCACAGCCACCCGCAATTTGCAAATAACATTCACATTCCTAAACCTTCCAATGGAACTTTTATGTTCAATATACTCCACAACTTCTCCTTAATTAATTTTGTCTCACATGACACGTTCCTTTTCCTGACAAATGGCGGCATATGTTATGTCAGCCAATCTGATTCCTCCTCCTCCCATTTGATTAGGTTAAGCAAAACGAAGAGAAGCCGCAGCTATTCTAAACGATTGAAAAGTGTCATTTCAAATAAGGATGGACAAATCAGTCTATCTGTAGCCTATTGCATTTTCATGTGTGTTTGGTCACATGCCCATTCCATTTTTGTTTCCACCTTAATCTGTAAATGTGTGTTGTTGATGTTGCTAAAATGCACACAGAGTCAAATTTAAATATATTTTATTGGCTTATTCTTTGCACCATTAGCCCCACCCTACATCAAACAGTCCTAAGAAGTTCACAGTTGAAATAAGGAAAGCATACATTAAAGTCATAAATCTAAAAACATCCAGTATCAGAATAACAAAACAGCAGCACAGAATGGCAATGCAGCAGGAAAGAAGGGAGATATGCCTCTCTAAATCTATTTTATTTTGAAATATGCATTTTTAAATGCACCTTTCCTTAATGCTTTTTTAAAAAATAATTCTGTAATGCAAGTCAGCCCTCCCATAACTGGTGCCTTGTAGATGTTTTGGACTACAACTCCCATTATTTTTCACCATTACCCATTCTGATTGGGGCTGATTAGTGTGGTACCTAAAACCCATGGACAGGTTGGAGTCTGCTGGTCCAAGCAATTCTTTTAAACCAGGGGTGGAAAATCCATGGCCCTCTAGGTGTTGTTGGATTCCACCTCTCATCAGAGCTCAGCCAGCATGACCAATGGTCAGGGATATTAGGAGCTTTTAGCCCAACATCATATGGAGAGCTGCGGGCTCCCCACTCCTGTTTTGTAGAAAGTGGTATTAACTTTCTAGTCCCCATGAATAAAGAATTTTTTTTTAAATGAATAGACAATGTCAAAATACTCCATTATGCTTTTCAAGTCAAATGCATTCAATGCAAATTAAGTTGACTTTTTAAAAAAGCAGAGCCAGCCCTACTGTTAGGCGGGATGAGACAGCATAGGCCACCTGAGCATTTCTCTCTGTTGCGCTACATAGCCCATCCCATTCTCCCTGGTCTGCCCTGCATCTCACCTAGCTTGCTGGCCTCAGGTATAGTGGATTATGCTGTCCCACTGCTACTGTAATACTCAACAGCTGCTACTCCACATGGGTTCTGTATTAGGAATGCGTGGGTGGAAGTGCCATTTTATCCTTTGCAGCAAAATGTCTTGGACCATCCTGCTTTTTAGAGTGTTGAAAGTCTCTCACCACTCTGAGCTACTTCATCCAGGCTACAACTGACACACTGTTGATATTATTGCTTTCTGTCAAATATAATTTAATATTCTTCTTTTCCCCCCCTCCCCACGTCATGATAGTAAACCCTAAAGGCCCCATTGTTCTGGGCACCTCATAAAATTGGGTGTCTTATGAACAGTAACTGACAGCTCCTGCCCTAAAGACAAGGCAGTCAAATGTCAGAAAAGGAAAGCAAGGTACTGAGGAAAGTGGTTTTTTTGCACAAAGTCGAGCAAATCCTGAAGGAAATGTGTGGCAAAATTATTTGCCTTTGAGCTGCAGGGGAAATAAATGCTGTGCTTTTATTTGTAATGATACTCACCGGTACAGTGTACTAGCCCCTTTCTTTTTTGTGTCAGCACCCATGGCACTATTATCAAGATATTAGCACCAGCGCTTCATTTTTTTTACCCCTTCCCAGTGCATTTTGGGGGGTATGCATGGTTTTACGGCTGGCTTTCAGACTGCAAAACTATGCATTGAACTATACCTTCTATACCATATTATCTCCATCATTTTTCCTAGAGAACCCTTTGCAGATGTTTTGCTCGTGCCCCATCTCAATTTGTGAGTGGGACCACATCAACTAACCATGTTCCCAACATGAACTGTCCTGCCCCTCCGCTGAAATAAGCTAGCCTGCACATAGTAATGATATTCTGGAATCCTACTGCACCATCACTGTTTTATGGTAGAATTCAACCACATGCAAGCGAATTCAGGTGTGCAAATGCAGTTGATTAGGAATTCTTGCACAACCCACACCTGTGCCACAGAAAACACACCTAGATATTTTGCAATAAGGAAAATGAGGGGGGAATGCAGTAGAAATGTGGGATAACATTTACTTACAATATCGTCTAACCTCCCTGAAAACATATCAGAAGGAATGCTCAATAAACAAGTCACCTGGAAGCAACCCAAGTTGGATTAAAGAATGTGTCCATCATATCTGTTGCCCTCCAAATATTTGGGGCTCCAACCCCCATGGGTCCCAGCCAGCATGGCCAATGGTCAAGGATGATGGGAGCTGTCACCCCAAGCAACTGGAGGACACTGTGTTGAAGAAAGCTGTACTTCACAACAAGAAAATCCCAATTTAACCTATTTCAGTCATACTCAAACATTGTCTGCCATGCAATGTAAATTAACTTGGTAATTAAAAGCTCCCATGAGCTCAGAATACTTGCCCACAGAGCCTCTGCATAATTCATTGCTCTGGCCTCATCTCTTTCCAATCAGTCTCTGTTGGGAACAAGTTATTCTGACATCTATATGCATTGGGACTGTTTAGATCACTCCCAATACAGCAGCGCAAAGGAATGACTTACCCTGAGAAGAGACAGCTTGTTGGATCTCTCCACAAGTTATTGTTCTGAGCATGTCTCCTTCCAATTGACTCATGCAAATGCACAACAAGTGGATAGGGATGAAAGGCTATTTCCTCTGGTCCATTTCTTTGCTGTTCTATGAATTTGCCTTGCCTTCCATTCCCCTCTTTCCAGTTTAACTAGAAAATTCCATTTTTAAAAAATCCCATAATTGGAGCACATGCAGTTTGCTGTAGTCTTTGATCCCTTCACTTAATTTTCATTCAGTGCCTCTACTGGTGCACAAATCAGCCTACAAAGGGAATTCAGTGCTGCTGTGATTTGTACATACATGTGCATCAATATGTGCGGTATTTTACTTACATGGAAGAATGGAAAAATCTGTTGATTTCTGGTCCATGTCTCTTTTGTAGGTTCATCCACAATTCCTTTTTAGTCTATTTCCATAGCCTTCCCCAGCCTCACACCCTCCAGAGGATGTGGACTTCATCTCCAGTCAGTCCTAGCCAGCACAGCTGTTGTAGCTCAGAACATCTGGAGGGCCCCAGCTTGATGAGGGCTGTATTTCTACTTTCCTATGTGAATGTTTGACTATTTCCTCTCAAAATACATATTTCACTGTGCATTTTCTCGAGGCTAGTATGCGATGACACAATCCAACACACGTCTGTTCAGAAGTAAGTTCCATAGTCTGCTTAACAGGGCTAAACCCTCAAGCAGGTGTGTATAGACTTGCAGCGTAAATGCATATTTTGATACATTTAAACTGCCTAGAACTAAGCTGTAACTTTTGGAGAAGTGAGAAATCTGGTGGACGGAGAAGTTCGCATCCACACATCAGTAAAGGAAAGGCAACTCTGCTCGGCCAAGCCGATAAGGCCTCATCTTCCTCCGAGCCAAGCCTTTGAAATCGCCTCCGACGTGTTTAATCACCTGAGCCTTTGATAAGGCCTCAAGCACATTCTATCCAGCAGGGTTCCCAGCACAGGGAAGAGATGAGAGGTTGGGCTACATTGTAAAGAGGTTTTTTTTTCTAAACTACGCAAAACAGAAAAGACATCCTCTCTTTATGAAATCAGAGAGCAACTGAACAAAGGAACCAGGAAACCACATCCCGTCTCCCTTTCCCGTGAGACTGCAAGGTCTCTGGAATGTAAACAGAGTCCTGTGACTCCATGCAGCTGCTCAGTGATAAAAACAGAAACTAACAGGAGAATGTGTTAGTGTTGGTAAAACACTGTACAGTGAGAATCTTCAAGCACTCTGGCGGACAATCACATCATGGTTGCTGTTTCCTGCAGTACTTTTTCACTGCACATGTAGACTTCAGCAATACTGTAAGACTAATCCAGTAAGACTTCAGAAATAAAACAGGAGTCTGCCATCAGTTCTTTCCAGAAACAATTGAAAACGATTTTTGTTCATTTGCTTCAACAAGCTTTTCCAGCTGGGTGAAAAGGTCCCCTGTTCATTTTGTTATATCCAGTGCTGCTGCTGCTCAGAGTAGACCCACTGAAATTAACAGACATGGTTAAGTTATTTGGCTATGGCACAGTTGTTTTTAAACCTATTTTCAGCAGATTTTCTACTGTTTTCAAGCTACTACTATTTCTACTCAGAGGTAAGCCCCACTGAATTCCCAGACAACTATTTATAGGACTGCAGCCTAAACCTTTTTGAGTTCGTGTGAAGTGTGCATTTGATTTCAATTCACAAATAGTGTGTATTTTGGTGCTCAGAAGTTTTCGAAGCAGGCCTCCAGAGTGTGAAAATCTGCTTGTTCTGCAAATAATGGCAGTAATAACCTGCGATTCTCATCTAAGAAGACCAAGTAGTTGCTGCACTAAAAATATTTCATGCTACCTATTGTTTCCAGTACTTAGAGCAGCAGAAACCCTGGGAATGTACTCATGATAGTTTGCATAAACATTATTTTCCTTTTAATGCCTTTGGGAAAAACGATAATTTAAAACAATCCAATTTATGTAAATGGACATTTAAACAGTTTTTAGCAGCCCAATAGGTAGAAAGAAATACATTGTCTGTAGCATCAAAGGACCCTCAAATTTCTTGTGACACCAAAGCTTTATCTTCAGTAGTAAATTTAGTCTGAGCTGTCAGAAATCTTCAGCAACAGGAGCAGCTGCAGTTGTAGATACAGCTATCAACTGAAATAGGGATGACCGCTTTGATCTCCATGAAAGTACCCCATATGCCCATCCAAACACATTTTGGCCACATTGCAAAGGAAGTAAAAACTATACAGAAGGAGGGCAAGGTTTTCACCCTCTCTCTGAATTAGCTTCCTGACATCACTGTGAAGGAATGGAGTTTCTTCTGTGCAGTCAGTTTAAAACTAACTCTTCTTAGCATTTCTAAAAATGCTTTAACTTGAGCTGTTGAGCAAATGCATAACAAGAACACAGCTGCATAAACAAGGTTCTCTCCTTTATCAGTCTGTGACAATAAGGCTGGCCTTGTCCACTCTAAAGTGGAACAGAGATGACACTCTAGGTCTTATCTTACCACAACCCTGACGCACAGACCTAAGTCCGGGAACAAAGCCACAGTGCATTCTCGGAGATGATGACCTCTTCCTCCAAGATAAGAGTAGGAAGAGGAAGATCCTTTTATGGTCAGAAGTACAGGAAGGAAGATCCTTTTATGGTTAAGAATACCAGAGCAGGAACATATGTGATGTCAACCTGCATACATAGGCTGACGTGGTTGGGTTCCTAGGGAAGGAGGGAGAGGGTGCCTGGAGGATATATATACTGCATGAAACTTCTCATTTTCTTTGGACTTGCTGTGGACTCACCACGCAAGTGCCTTCTGTTATCCAGAGAGCAGAATAAACTCTTTCTTTGAACCAACCTCGGTGTCATTTGACTTTCTTCCTCCTGTCCCAGAGCAACGCAGACCCAATCGGTGAACTCCAATAAGGCTACAACTGGGCCAAGACAATCTGAGCATATTACACCAATCCTCGCCCAACTGCACTGGCTGCCAATTAGTTTTCACACCCAATTCAAGGTGCTGGTTCTGACCTATAAAGTCTTATGCAGCTCAGGACAGCAATTCCTCAGGAACTGCCTCTCCCCATGAGAACTGACCCTGCGACCATCATTTGAGGCCTTTCTTCATGTGCCTCTTCCACACGGGTTTGGAGAGTGGCAACACGAGAACGTGACTTTTCTGCAGTGGCTGCTCATTTGTGGAATGTTTTCCCCAGGGATGTTCGTCTCGCACATTCATTTTACCCCTTTAAGTGCCAAGTGAAAGCGTTCCTCTTCGATGAGGTCTTTGGCTGACTAATCCCATCCTATATCATTTCACATGTGTTTCTGGGAGTGGAGGGTTATTGGTTTGTTCTGTATTTTGTGTTTTTATCTTGTGTTTTTAATACTGTGAACCACTCATCTATGGGTGAAGGGTGGTATATAAATTTAATAAATAATAATAATCATGTAGTTCAGTCTCACTGGGTTTGAGGTGTTATGACGATGCCATCACATTAATTATGTGATTTATTATTGACTTGAATCATGTAGGGGGGAAAGGACAGCTGTGAGGGAAGTGGTGCCAAAGCAACCCAAAAAGGGCAAACAACTGCTATAAATGGGTGGGTGGAATATTAAAAATGTACAGTGAAGTAAAGCACTTAAATCTCCCTGAAAGGCCCCCCCCCTTTTTTGGGGGGGGGATATTTTTGTCAACCCTTCACAGATACAAATTGGGTTTCATGCTGGAAGCATTCCAAGCTGCCTAGCTAATACTTGATTTTCATGCTGATCTACGCATTTATTAATTTATTATGAAAAAGAAAAGCAAATGTACATTCAGAGAATCTATATTTGTCTGTACTTCCATATTTCAGGAAAACAGAAATTGAGGCTTATTTGCGTTCTCTGTAAGGGTTGGGCTCGTTCTAAACCACTTTGGAGTGACTGAAATGGCACTTACATCAAATTTTGCAGGTGAATTTATTGAACACTTTCAAAAGTTGACAAGAAATTCTACTGAGTATGAAACTCAAGCTGAGGTGCTTTTCAGGGTTATGAGAGGTCAGAAACAGCTTTTGGGGTTGTGACAGCTAATGCAGAGAAATGCTTTACAAATAGTGGCATGGAAATTCTCACATACGGTATGGAACTCAAAGGGGATTTCGGAGACTCGCCCGCCTTCCTGTAAACCTTGAGATTCTGACTTTTCTCCATGATGTCTCTTCTCTGTCATGCAGTGTTAGTGTGTGTGTGTGTGTGTGTGTGTGTGTGTGTGTGCATACATGTGCACATGTACAGATGGTGGTGTCCCTTTTGGTATACAGTAGACTACCCAAGGGAAGGGATGGTAAGCAGATCTTGTAACCAGTGCTGGCCACTCCCCTTTACAGGAGACAGTGAACTGACTCACTTGAGAGCCAGTGTGGTGTAGTGGTTAAGAGCGGTAGTCACGTAATCTGGGAAACCGGGTTCGTGTCTCCGCTCCTCCACATGCAGCTGCTGGGTGACCTTGGGCCAGTCACACTTCTGTGAAGTCTCTCAGCCCCACTCACCTCACAGAGTGTTTGTTGTGGGGGAGGAAGGGAAAGGAGAATGTTAGCCGCTTTGAGACTTCTGAAGGGGAGTGAAAGGCGGGATATCAAATCCAAACTCTTCTTCTTCTTCTTGGCAAACCTACTCCCTTCCCATTTTGACCCCAAGCATTAAGAATTCAGATTGGTCCTGTCTAAATAGCCCCCGGATAAAGGATGGGGAACATGCATGTTGCTGGGCTACAGCTTCTATCAGTCCTAGGGACTAATCTACACTGGTGAGTTACAATGTTATAAATGCATTATAAAAATGTGACACCAGGGGGCACTGTATAGCAGTAAATGGAAAATTGTATTGATTATTAGCCCTTTTTTTAAGATCAGTGTAGATCCAGCCATAGCCATTGACCAAGATAGTTGGGACTGACAGGAGTGAGTTCAATAACATCTGGAGGGCCACAGTTTCTTCTTCTCTGCACAAGATCATGACAGGGTGATATTTATGAAACTTTCAGTTGTACAGGAAGCTGCATGCATAAAATCGAAGCATCTGTTACAAACCAAGATTAAGTCAACATCCATCTGAGATTATTTGTGAGGGCCTATGCTACATCTATAAAGCATTTCACTTTTTTTCTCTGTGTTTGTGCCCACGTTGTGTGGCTTGGTGCTGGCAGAAGCACAGATGGAGCTTCTGGCAGAGATTCATTTTGTGTACCATTTCTTAGCTTCATCAAGTGTGGGGTGGTGGGAAGATGTATAAAGGAACGTGGAGGTGGAGGAGACAAATTTGACATTCCCATTCCAGTTTTCCACATCGTATCAACCACTCTCTAAAACAAATAACGGAGGAACAAAAACTTTAAAAGTTCTTCCCTTTCAGAGGCAATTACCAAATGAAGTCCTCACTTAATGGGCATTTTCACAGGGCATGGACACCACTTTGTGTGGCTGCTTTCTCATTATAGCCTACGCTGCTCCCAGCTGACAACCTGATAATTCTTGCTGATAAAACAATCTCTTCCCCTGCCGTTCCTTCCACACCCACACCCCAGTTGTTGATGTGCTATGACATTGTCCCTTTGCAGCTAAGCTGTCTTGGGAATTGTTTAGATTATGGAGCAGGCTGTGAAATGTTTAGTTAGTGGGAAGGCAGAGGGAGAAAACAACAAAATGATTTGCACCACCCCACTTCCTAACCATCATGTCTGTATGTATTTACGGTTCCCACTGCCTTATTCTTTTTTTAACACTGCAACTCGAAAGACCTCGGGGCAGAATATGTGTGTTGGCGGGAGGATGCTGCTGATTAGAGTTGTCTTAAAATTAAATTAGCAAAGCTTTAAATCAGAATAATAAAAAAGTGTTACTAGCAGCCTTCAAGGCCAGCTTGATTTTTAATGAGACTCCTTGGAGATTGAACTGGAATTTCATCAGGTCACAAAAATGTGAGAGCTGTTTGCAACTAATCTTCCTCCCAGGACCACGGGGGAGTTAGGAGTAGTCAAAGAGGTATGTTTTGATGCCCCCAGAGTTGACAGTATTCACAAACAAAACAAAACAAAAAGAACTTGCTCCTCCTAATGTTGCTGGTAGAAGTTATCTTTTCGTTGTCCTTCAGACGCCATGGTTTCCCTCCACCCCAACCCTCTGAAGTAGTCTCACAACCTCACAAACCCCCTTGAGAAACTTTATCTATGATGGCCTTCCTAAAGCAGCCTCATTAAAATGCTAGGCTGTAGGGAATATCAGTATTAGCACAGGATAGTTGCCAGCTGAAATAAATACGTTGGCTGTGAACCAGAGCGGCATGAGCACAGCCAGATCCCATTGCCAGCAATGAAGGAAAAAGAGATACGAATGCGTATGTGAAAGTGCCCAGTGCTGAGTGAGGCTACTGAACCATCAGTGGTAGGGAACCTTTGGCTCTCCAGATATTGCTGCTCTCCAACTCCCATCACCCCGACTGTTGACCATGCTGGCTGGGGATGACAGGTTCTGGAGTCAATCAATCTATGAAGGGCCGCATGGTCCCCATTGCTGCTCTATAGAAATGGCAAACTCGTTTTCCAAGATTGGATCCTTCTGCGGTCAAAATAGCAGCAAGGGGTTGGTAAAGGAAGCCCTGAGGTTCTCTGATCTGTCTCAAGTACTTAATACTTATAGCAGCAATCTGAGGTCTTTCTAAGCTTTGCTACTTGACATATTTTAACTTGAGATGCCAGTGATTGAACCTGCAACCGTCTGCATCTAAAGTGTGTGTTTTGTCCCCAAACTATTGTTATGAGTTTGTGGGAAGTAGGCTGTATGTTGAGACCCTTCTAACCCCTGGATCCAGTAAGTGTTAAAGTATAAGACAGACTAGCTTCCTGATGAGGTGATCTCCTGGGTGATGGGCCATTAAAGGGACAAAGGAAGTGATGTGAGTCGAGGAAAAATCAGCAAGCTTGGAGAAACAGAGACAGAGCAATGTTTGATTTCTGTTTGACACCAAGGCTGCAGCTATAGGAGAAACAAAACCCATTTTGGGTGTTAATGGTGTGAACCCCTCCATCGTAGGCTCAGGTTGTATATGTGTGTAAATAAGCAATATATCATAAAGACACCACAGTTTCCAATGTGCCCCATTCCAAAGGGAAACGTGAATCCTGGGTAAACTCCTGGAACCCCTGGAATCTAAGATTGCACATTGTGCTGTGCCTTTGAGGATGTCTGCACTGAAGCATCTCACCATCAGTTTTCCATTTTAACATCAACTGAAAGTATGGAAGAAAGCTGAGGGCAGGGGAGAGAAAAGAAAATACACATGATGTTGAACTGGGTTTTTCCAGAGTGTATGAGTTATGTGGACTGCATCCTCCTTATTCACTTAACAAGTCTGTCCCTGCCCATAGTCTGCAGCAAGAGGTCTAGGAATAGGGGAGAAATTTGGCTCGAAATGAGAAACTGAGAGCAACTGAAAAGGACCAATTCTTCCATTCTTAGTCTTGACCTGGCCTGCAGGCGCTTCTGATAGCAATGAGTGATGTGCAAATTCCCTTTCCCTGACATGTCTTGATTTCCATTTGCTTTTTGTGAACTGTGAAATGTGTTGCGTATTGATAAAACACTTTTTAAAAAAATATTGACAACCTGTTTCTCCCTTGTCTTTTGGTTGCTCATACTGCCTTCACTCCTTTCTTCTCAAAGGAAAAAAGGTCGTCCTCAGGTGATCTACCCAGGAGCATGTCAGGTCCCACCTGTGGGTAGTGATTAACAGTTTGAGAAGCACAGCTTTAAGGATTGCCATTTGCAGATGGTTTCATAAGACTTTTAGTGAAGTTGATTATTTTTAGGGATGGGGAAATCTGTCCGTTTCGGTTGCTCATTTTTGTAGTCTTAAGTTCAGTTCTCCACATTTCTGTTAAAAATAGTACTCTTCAAAATGTGTCGGTATTTTAATGCAAATTTCTTCCAATATACAGAATTTTGCAAGCAATTTTCCAAATGTGTTTTATATGTTATTTTCATCAATATATGCAAAGGTATGCAAACCTTTTCCCTAATTTGTGGCTTTCCATGGGCATTGTTTGGATTGAAGAACTTCATCATAAAATTCAGAGAAGTGAAGTTTGGAAGGATAGAAGGATTGCATATTGGTTTGGAAAATGCAAATTTGATGGGTTCTCAATAAAAATTTGAACTGAATGGCGTTTCTCTCCTGTCTCTCTAACCTTTACCTGGCTAAGCTGGATTTATTTGGCTTTGGGTGTGTATTGACTGTATCAGATTCTTATCAGAGGCTAGTTATATTCAAGCACATACTCAGAAATGCTAGAAACATGCAATTTCAATGTGGATTTGTATGCATGCCTGGTAGCACCACATGTCCAAGTACATGAGTTGAGACGTAGCAAATGCACGTTCAAAGCTAACCATGATATATGACAAGAATGTCAATTTTACATTCATTTGACTAAATAGCCCTTAAAGTGATTTGATGAACATTTCCCATCTCAGTCACTTCCTAATATTTCTGCTCTGTTGCACCATTGATTTTTCTCAACTTATTGCCACAATTGATTATGTATGAGCATGAATATGCTTCTTACTTAATAGGATAACACTGCAATGCTAAACACATTTACTAGTGAATAATCCTATAATTATTCGGAGAGAAAGGAAAGCAGAATCGTTTGGTGCTTTTCTTTAAAAAAAATAAAAAATACTTGCATATAAGGGCCAGAATCCAAAGAGCCTTATGCATATACCTACAGGACATTATTTGGGATTGGATAAGAGGACTTTCTTCATTCTCCTTCAAAAATGCAGCACCTCACAGTCCATTGGTTATCCCTTCAGAACATCCCCTGACCTTCAATACTTCCCAAAGATTAAGGATGCTTCAGGAGTTTGGAACTGGATGTTTGTGGATTCCAACATGAGCTGACTTAATCCCTGTCTCCTGGACAGAGATGTGGACCTTTGGGCTTCCACTGCCTTTGTGCTTCCCATAGGCATCTGGGTGGACTCTGTGTGAACAGACTAGGCTTTTGATCTATGGGAACAGATAAGCCCTTGGTCTCGTCCAGCAGGGCTCTTCTTATGTGAAGCAGAATTTAGTTACCGACCGGCTTTTGCACTTTCCAAAATACCGTATTTTTTGCTCTATAAGACTCACTTTTTCCCTCCTAAAAAGTAAGGGGAAATGTGTGTGCATCTTATGGAGTGAATGCAGGCTGCACAGCTATCCCAGAAGCCAGAACATCAAGTGGGATTGCTGCTTTCACTGCACAGTGATCCCTCTTGCTGTTCTGGATTCTGAGATTCAGAATATTTTCTTTCTTGTTTTCCTCCTCCAAAAACTAGGTGCGTCTTGTGGTCTGGTGCGTCTTATAGAGTGAAAAATACGGTAGCTGACAGTGCTTTCAGCTCAGTAAACGTATATCTTGTGTTTAAAATGCATGTTTTGAGAGAACATGGGTTATAGAAACAGATATTTATATATATCTATTAATGTTCACTTTTGTGTGAAATTAGTGCAATTTGATGCCGAAGCAGGCTAGAGCATGAAAGTTGCAGGAATTGAATATAGATCAAAAACTGGGATGCGTGTCTTCCAGTATGTGCTCCCAGGTGAGTCACAGGACCCACCTCGCAATCTTCCCCCAAAAAGCACTTTTTTAAGGCTAGATTATGGCATGAGGTCACAGCACCCAAAATGGCTGCCATGACCTTTTGCAAAAAACAGAATGTTCCTTTTTTCTGGGACACTTGGTGGCTATGTTCTTGCATTCATGGGGGGAAGACTGAGAGGGATGTGTGTAGAAAGTAGCCTACTGTACAAAGGTAAAAAAATTATTTGTTGGTCTGCCCAGGTTTGCCTCTAGCCCCACCCATCAGTGGAATGTAGTACCTGGACTGGATCCAACATTGGCCTTTCCCAGAGTAGACTCAGTGAAACTAATGGAGCCATGTTGGTCGTGCTCATTAATTTCAACAGGTCTACCTTGAGTATGGGGGACGCGGATGGCGCTGTGGGTTAAACCACAGAGCCTAGGACTTGCTGATCAGAAGGTCGGCGGTTCGAATCCCCGCAACAGGGTGAGCTCCTGTTGCTCAGTCCCTGCTCCTGCCAACCTAGCAGTTCGAAAGCACGTCAAAGTGCAAGTAGATAAATAGGTACCACTCCTGCGGGAAGGTAAACGGCATTTCCGTGCGCTGCTCTGGTTCACCAGAAGCGGCTTAGTCATGCTGGCCACATGAGCTGTATGCTGGCTCCCTCAGCCAATAAAGTGAGATGAGCGCCGCAACCCCAGACTCAGCCACGACTAGACCTAATGCTCAGAGGTCCCTTTACCTTTACCTTACCTTGAGTATGACCAACATTGCATGCAACCTCTTAGAAGATTGCCCAGAAGGAAATGTGATCCTTGAGCTGAAAAGGGTTCCCTCCACATGCATTAGGCAGGTAATATAATAATGGCAGCTGATGAAAATGTTATCTGCAACTTGAAAGGTATTTACATTATTCCACCTACATTCTAATAATAAAAATGATGTTCTGACATTTCATGTTAGCACACTGAACAATCTGGGGAAAGTGTTTAATCAGCAGTGGTTCCTATGGTCCTGTGGTTGTTGAAGAAGCCAGGGTTTTTAGAGGTCTCAGTTCCCAGCCATGTCTAAACAAGTTTTCTTTAAGGACAAGGACAGAGGAGTCAGAGATGGAGTGGCCACGTTGGGAATAATGTTCACACATGGATGAAAGGTTCTTCATCTCCATAATCATTCTTTCTATTTGAGTTCATTCACATTTTCAAGGACTGCTTGGTTTCACTCACGTAGTTATCAGTGGGACAGTGGGGAAGGAAGAATCCTGACACTCTATATTAAGTGTGCCTCGTGCTGGGATTAGTATGGGATGCATGCAACCTGAAGGTGGAAATAAAAGAGTCAGGCACAGCGTGGGGGTTGAACTATAGCCTGCTTTATTTAAACACAAGCCACCTGCAGAGGAAAAACTATTAGTGGTAGAACTTAACGGTAATATACCAGTCCAAGCCTTCTACCAGTAGGGTGACAAACCCTGCCTACGGGAAATGGAGTACAGATACATTGCCACGTGCTTTCCCTAGCCACCCAAAGGGTGAGTAGGGAGGCCTTCCTGTATCACCACCCCCATAACTCCAGGCAAATGATTCAGGTTAGCTTCCAGTGTGGGCCCTATCGGGTCCCATAGCCCTGAGCAGGAAGCCTCGGGTCCTGTCCATCACTATGGAAGGTGTTTAAGGGGCACACCTGGCTGAACTTAACTGTTCCCCTTTGAACACTGCTGCCCCAGAGGAGGAAAAAGGCTGCCAAATGGGAAGTTCAAGTGTTTTAAATTATTTGTGGTGGCAATATGCTTTGATTAGGCTCCAATGCTTTGGCGACCTCATGAGAAGAGAAGACTCCCTTGAAAAGACCCTGATGTTGGGAAAGACGGAGGGCACAAGGAGAAGGGGACGACAGAGGACAAGATGGTTGGACAGTGTTCTTGAAGCTAGAAACACGAGTTTGACCAAACTGTGGGAGGCAGTGGAAGACAGGAGTGCCTGGCGTGCTCTGGTCCATGGGGTCAAGAAGAGTCGGACACGACTAAACAACTAAACAACAACAACATGCTTTGATTGTTGTGAGAAGACCAATCCTTCTATTTCAGATGTTCATGCTTATGTTGTCATAATGGCACCACACACGTGGGGGGGGGGTGAGTTATCAGCCAGCTCTGGGGAACTGCAGAGATTGCAGAAGTAAAATCAAATCTTTAGAGAAAGAAAAGATAACACACATACCCAAGGAGGCCAGTGAGGACTGATCATGCAAAGTGGGCACCACCTTAACTCCCTACCCAGAGAGTAAATGTGGAGTTCAGTTGAGATGCAGCTTTTCTATAATAAGGCTATAATCAGACCTGTTGTGATACTACATTTTCTTTTTTCTTTTTAAGGAATCTGTAAAGAGGGAAGTTGAGTGCAGTCCATTGTAGGAAAGGCTACTTGGGACAGAAAGAGAAGAAGGGGTGCTTAGACATTTAGACACATGACCCAGCAACCTCACTGGAAGCTAAGCAGATCCATGTATGGTAAATGTTTGAATGACAGACCACTTGTGAACCCCGTATGGATTACATGGGGCACCCTTAAAGAAATCTGGGATATACAGCTAATAAAGAAGTGTGTGCATACCTGTAGGTGGAGAAGTTCAGGTGGTGATGGCAAGGGTAAGGAAGGGCATTCAACATCCAAGTTCTTCCTATTTTCATCTGTAAATTTTTGGAGCTTGGGGGGGGGGACATAGGATGCAGCCTTATACTTGGTCGGCCATTCAGCTGGTCCACCTAGCTCAATGCTGTCTACACAGACTGGCAGCAGCTCTCCAGGATTTGAGACAAGAGCCTGTCCCAGCCCAAACTGGAGATGCTGGGGATTGAACACAGAGCAGATACACTACCACTAACCTGCAGCCCCTTGTCTTCAAGTTTACAAATGCTTCCCATGGTGTTGGTCATGCTTCTAAAAGTCTGCTGGAGTGATCCCATTGCTGGGGAACATCTCAGCTCTGGCTTTGTGGATTCTTCAGCTTTTGTCGTGGCAGATGGCTTGACGGTGGTTTGCTCGAGGCTGCTGCTTCGCGCTTGCCATCTTGTCTGCAGTGTAGCGCCGTCCAATGCTGATCAGTTGCATTTTGAAACTGGAGGGAAGGGGGAAGATTATTGCTTAAACTGTGGTGGTAAATTAGTTCTCTTAGTGGCTTTATTCCACAATAGGCCTCTACTGTGCCTTCTGCATTGGAGAAGGAGAAGAAAATGAGGGCCATTGCCCACAGTGGAGAGACAATCAGGAGCCTCTAATATTAGACGGTAGGGGTGGCTCTCTTCGTGA
This sequence comes from Podarcis vaucheri, assembly GCF_965113315.1. Classification (NCBI taxonomy): domain Eukaryota; kingdom Metazoa; phylum Chordata; class Lepidosauria; order Squamata; family Lacertidae; genus Podarcis; species Podarcis vaucheri. The sequence goes on from NC_138753.1 coordinate 31,769,776, forward strand.
TAATTGAGCAGTTTTTGTATTCATCTGTGGGTACAAAGGGATGCTGTCAAGTTGCTTAATGAGCCACTTACCGCATCCCTCATGCATATTATCCCAGCAGCAGCAGTGCCTATAAGCCTGCACATGGAAAAATATGTGCCGTTTTACTTTCCCCCCTGGTGATGCCATCGAATGGGGTGAGGCCTCATTAGTCTGCTGAAATCACAGCAGATGCCAACTGAGCGTGCTCAAAAGATACATTCTGTTTGCTTTTAAGTTTGGGATTTATAATTGTTGGCTCTCCCCCTCTACTCCATCTGCACGGCTCTTCCTCAAGGAGGACTAGGCCCATGCTGAGCTTTTGTTCATTCAATGGCGAGAGTTATTTATGAACAGGACTTATATCCTGTGAATTTTCCCCCTCACTTTTAAGCTGAAAATTGTAACTTTTCTCTTCCCCCAACGTTTCCCCTTAATTCAAAACTAGCTAAGGGGATTTAAAAAGAAAGTTTTAAACACCTTAATAGAGCCCTAATCTGCTTTCACGTCAAAGCTAAGGCTGCTTTTAGGTGCTGCAGTTAGTGCCTAGTAAAGCCAGGTAAATCATCCAATCAGAAATAATAAAATTTCTTCCTCTCATTCCTCCCTTCCCTTTGTAGTTTAGACATTTCTCTAGCCTTGGAGAATGGCTACTGGGCCATTTTTCATGTTGGGTTAGAAATGTGAATCTGCCTCAGAAGTGCTTCTTACCAGATGGACAGAAACAAGTTGAAGTCTGTGAGTTGTGTTACCTCTTGCTAGCATGTATGATTCCAGCACCTGTTGCCATGAATTTTTCCAATTGGAAAATGTCCTCCATTTCTTTCCTAAACTAACTAGACCATAAACAGGCACATACAAGTATACATATAACTGTATTAAAATATGCATGCATTAATTTTAAAGATGCTGCCGAAATATTGTTCTGCGTGGGAGTATCTTTTATATGTATCATGCGTGTAATAGATGTAAATTTCGAGGTATAAATTTTTGCCTTTAGTTTGCTTGGCTTTAAAAATAAAAGCAGACAATAGTGCATGGGTGGATCTACTCACAGGAAAAAAATGCTGTAAATAAATCAGAAATTAAATTGTTATAAAAAGGGGGAAGCAATGTTAAAATCACAGTTTTATTCCTCTCCAGCGCCATCTGGTGTTGCATGTTTATAACACATTCAAAACATTGTTTTTTGACTAATGTAGCCGAGTCCCCAGAGTGACTTTGTGCAAACTGAACACTATAGACAAAATTTCCACCAGCCTTCTAGTATTGTATTGGCAGTACCTGTAATTTAAAGGATACTCTCCCCCCACCGCATCCCCATTTCCCCTCCAAAAAGAAAAATCCCTGATGGGCCTGAAGATAAAATCCCTGATGGGCTTGAAGATAAAAGTAGCCATTAGAATTAACAATTTTTTAGAGTTAATACAATGATCAGATTGTTCTACCAGCAGGGCTAATCCAAAAGACACTACTAAATCATGTGCCTCCTCCATGAGAGGTCCAGAGGGTGGCAAAATGAGAGCAGGGCCTTTTCTGCGGTGGCTCCCCACTTGTGGAATGCTCTCCACAGGGAGGGCTTGCCTGGCACCTTCATTAAATACCTTTAGGCACCAGGCAAAAACATTCCTCTTATCGCAGGCCTATAGCCTTTTAAACTGGGGAGGGGCTGTAATTGTTTTTAATCGTTACTATGTAATGAAGGGTGGTATAGGATTTAATAAAATAATAATTCAAAAGTATCGGGCTTGTTAATTATGTTATGTGTTTTGTGTTATTATACCACAAACCACCCTGTGATCTTCGAATGAAGGGCAGTATACAAATTTAATAAATATTAATAAATAACAATGGTAAAAAACGGAGCAAACCATTCAGTAGATGGGACCCTTTCTTTACATGTTTCACCTGAGAGCCCTGTCCTTTGCACCTATGCATTTGCAATTTATACATATGTAGCCTCCATCAGGCTTTCAGATGAATTGCAGGAGATAATATGTGGAGACAGTGAACACAATCCAGATTCCCCACTTTGCGTGTTTCCTACATTTGTGAAGAGGTCCAGATTTGTGTTTTGAACTGGTGCCAGGCACATCACTTTCCTTCTCTGGCCAAGAATGGGCACTGCAAATATTAGTTTCAAATCCATTGACATGGTTGTTGGAATTCCTGGCAAGAATAGGCCATGGAAGTGACAGTGGGGGCTGTGCTTGTTGTCCCTGTGCCACTTTCCCTCTCATCCAGTTGTTAATCATGTGAAGGGGAATGCCCAAATAGGCCTTGAATCTTAGAGAATTCCATGTCGGCTAAGAGGTCCTATGAGATGATATTGCAGGGGTTGCCTGGGCATATAAGGCACACTCACCTGTACAGACATGCCCCATACCCTCCAACACTTTGAAACCAATACAGTGGTACCTCTGGTTATGTATTCAATTCGTTCCAGAGGTCCATTCTTAACCTGAAACTGTTCTTAACCTGAAGCACCACTTTAGCTAAGGGGGCCTCCTGCTGCTGCTGCTGCCGCTGCGCTGCCGGAGCACAATTTCTGTTCTCATCCTAAAGCAAAGTTCTTAACCCAAGGTATTATTTCTGGGTTAGCGGACTCTGTAACCTGAAGCATATGTAACCTGAAGCGTATGTAACCTGAGGTACCACTGTATTCAAGATACCGTCTTCCCATTTTTGGGGGGTGAGAGTATAGTAGTCATTTTGGTGTCTGTGATATTGTGAACAGCAGGATTTGTGGAGCCAGTGGGCACAGGGCCTCTTCCTCTCTCATCTAGGGGTGGTGGAGCCTTAACAGGCTTCAGAAGCTTAAAAATTACTACGGTTGGATGTAGCAAGTGAACTTTATTTTATTGTAATTTATCCCACTTTTCCTCCAAGGAAATCCTGGTGGCATACATGGTTGTCTCTCTCCCCATTTTATCCCCACAACAACCCTGTGAAGTAAGTTAAGCTGAGGGACATATTTGTGTTTTAATTCTTGTATCATTGTTGCTGAGGTTTGTTTTGTTTTGTATCAGATGTCTATTGTGGCATTAAGCGGTATATAAATTCATAAATAACAGCATCAACAATTTACGCCCCTTTTCCCTCTTTCTGCAGGCCCAGCATCTTCTTTCACCCAGCAACCTCAAGACCAGGTAGTGATCGCCGGGCAGCCTGTGACCCTGCTGTGTGCTATCCCAGAGTATAACGGAATTGTGCTGTGGATTAAAGATGGACTCGCTCTCGGCGTAGGCCGGGATCTCTCAAGTAAGCCTTCTAGATTTGCTTACATCAGCGGCAGCTCCTGTTACGTGTTATGACATATGGGCTTGAGAAACAAATGCTGACCACTTCCAGCTGCTGTTAAGCTGAGGGCAGGGTGAGGCGGGGTGCAGGGAGACAGGAAGAACACTGATGGCAAATGCAAAGCCAGCAAGGGAATACAAAGGACAGAGTGTCCTGTATAAATGAGCCCGCCTGACATGGAACATTTTATATACTGTGTCACCTGGGGTAGATCTACACACAGGAAAAAACCACTATAAGTAAGTCAGAAATTAACTTGTTATAACAAAAGGAAAAAAACCGCTATGGAAAATTGCCAAGAATTTTCTCCTCTCTCCAGCGCCATCTGGTGTTGCATGTTTATAATGCATCCAAAACGCTTTCTCTTTACTATTGTAGCTGAGTCCCTGATGTGTTCTGGCCTATTGGGGTAAATAGGCATCCTTACTGCTGTAGTCTATTTCCTTGCCATTCCCTCCTTTGACCAGAGGTGGTTTTGGCACACAGGCTGACACCCCATGGGTTACCAGGGCAAGACCCGCAGCAGTTCAGACTGAGATGCTCAACTGCAATGATCAAGTTATAGAACCTAACAGGGATCACAAAAGACTTGCATGGCATCTGGAAAATTAGATGCAGCGAAAGAAAACAACAGCCCATTTTGGAGGTGGTTTGTTGGAACAATGAGTGAAGCTTAAACATGAAATATGTATTAAGTAGTATTTGAGAGGGGGAACTGAGTGAGTCTCAGCTTCACTAAAAATTTAGCTAGTGCAGTAAGAGAGAGAGAGAGAGAGAGAGAGAGAGAGAGAGAGAGAGAGAAGTTAGGGAGGGGCCATAACTCAGTCGTAAAAGGGTCCCAGCATACATGGCAGTGATGGAGGAAATGGAGGAAACTAGAGATTTTATAGTTCCTGTTAGTCCTCCTGGAGACTATGGTGCATGGTAGGTCCTAGATTTTATTGATGAACATCTGAAAGACATTCAGAACATAAGCCTCTGAATTGTTTCCAGTAAAAACTTGGAATGTGGGGGACGGTCTCATCGACAGCTCAGGCTCCGAGAAGTTTACAACAAGGGATAAACTGAAGCACATTGTCACAGTCCTATTAACAGGCTGTCAAACCCAGCCTCCCTTAGTCTATTTTAAGTTGGGCGATGTTTGCCTCCATGTACTGGGGGAAGGGACCATGTATTGTGCCAACAAAGAAATGATTCCCTCTCTACCAGCACTGCGATTTTTGTGGCAGAGCTTTGGAATATAGGGAGACACGAACCCTGTTGATGCAGTCACCATGCATGAGTGTGAGCAATCATGCAAGGGAGGGGAGCATGCTCAAGGAGTGATGTAGAGCCCTGCTTTATGCAGAGACCTTCCACAAGCAGAGGAGGCTCATAGACTCATAGAATCGTAGAGCTGGAAGGGACCCCGAGGGTCATCTAGTCCAATCCCCTGCAATGCAAGAATCTTTCGCCCAACATGAGGCTCAAACCCACAGCCCTGAGATTAAGAGTCTCACGCTCTACCGATTACTGCAAACATTTGCCCTCAGAATTTAATGGGAGGGGGCTCTACACAATATAAATATGACATGCTTGGCAACGGAAGGGCTTGGCAACTCAGCCTCTTCCTGCTGATGTGATTGCTCATATGTGATGCTGATGAGCATCCAAACAGGCCTTTGGGAGAGTGGGAAAGCTGGGCTACTATGCTTCTTTGAGGGTCTGCAAACTCTACCAAAGACTGACATTAAATGCAAGAAGTCTTCTGCACCCCACAATTTCCTTATTTCTTAAAACATTATATACTGCTTAATTGTAAATAGAACCTGTAAGTTGGTTAAAATGTTTACAAAAACATGCATTGCTTTAACCTGGCTTACCCCTCCTGATATCTATTCCAGCTACCTGTACAGCTATCCACATGTCTCTGTATTAAGGTCCAGTGACTGGAGCAGCATAGGGAATTGCCCTTGCACATACATGTGCACACATGCATGGCTTGTTACATGGAGCAACCTCTGTGGGTTTAAGCACCACGTCATTTTGCTATGTTGTGCGAATCAGAATTTCAGCCCCTTGTATGCCTGAAACTGATAAAAATTCCAGTCCTTACTCTCTCTAGGCCTCAGGAGTCTCTTGTAAAATGGGAATACTTCTCCATGCCTCAGAGCAATGATTTGAGGCACTCTCTTACTGTACCCATGGGGGTGATTGGTGTATCAGAGAGGCGCTTCTTCAGAGCATTGCAAAAGTTGAGCTCTGTTCCAATGAATGACATCAAGAAGGTATAAGGGGAAGCATTTTATCCCTCCCTCCCTCCCTCCCTCCCTCCCTCCTTCCTTCCTTCCTTCCTTCCTTCCTTCCTTCCTTTCTTTTCCATGGTACTTCTCTCTGCTTCCAGTTTCCAGAATATGAAGCAGCCAGCAAGCTGGATATACAGTATAACACACACATACTTTACGTTCCTCTGATTGTGAATTTATCTTTATGGATAAATTTATGGATATCTTCAGATAGCCATTCTCTGCAAAGTTCAGAACAGGAAATGAGTAACAGGAGCTAATATGGCTGACGTATCATTCTGAGCAACTTTGGCAATTAACTTTGCTGGGTCTGCTTTAGCAAGCTGGGTCTCTGCCTGCTTGTGCGATACCAGCTCAGCTAGTCATCTAATTAGCTAAATACAAACAAACCCTTCATTTGTATTTCTTGTGGTTCATGAGAGCAAATCCTGCTGTTGATAGCTTGAAAAACAAAGCAGGGGGGGGGAAACAGGAGAGCATGCCAAGCTGCCTCGGCTTCGCAGCTCATTAATCATCAAACTTGGGAAGGACTGATTTTTTTTGGGGGGGGCGTCTCTATCCCTATGACAGTATAGGTAACTGGGGAGATGAAGCCCATAGTGGTCAACCTCTGTCAGTACCCTGCTAAGACTCGGTCAAACAGTGTGCTGTTTTTCAGCTCTATTCTTCTTTGCATTTTGTACCCCAAAGGTTACCCACGCTACTTGGTTGTGGGGGACCATCTGTCAGGGGAGCATCACCTGAAGATCCTGAGAGCAGATCTCCAAGATGATGCTCTGTATGAGTGCCAGGCCATTCAAGCAGCCATCCGTTCCAGACCAGCCCGGCTGACCGTTCTCGGTAAGGATCCGATTTCTCACTGGAAAAAAATGCACAATTCCCCCCCTCTCTTCTTCTTCTTCCTTGACCTTGAAATGAGTTAAAAGGCTCATTGAGAAAGTATGTATGTGCACTGCTTAAAAAGAGAGTTTCTTCAGCGGATGAAAAACCAAGTGTGTTTTTAGGCTCATGACATCCCTGGGGATTGCCCATTCTGAGTGGGGCTGATGGGAATTGGAGTCCAGGAGTACCTGGGGGGCACTTTTGGTTTGGTTACCCCAGGTTATCTCATGCATGCCCTTTTCTATCAACATCAAGCGCTGTTATGGAACAGGGATGTGTGGGGATATAGCCTGTGGAGATGTCATAATGGGAAATGTGGAGGTGACTGCTTGCTGCTAGTTATAGTCACATGCCTAGCATTTCATGTAGTTCCATTCTGAGTGCAGTGTTGACTATGCAAGTAGTTTAAGTTGCAAACACATTGAGAGGTGGCAGGAGTCTGGGTGAGGAGGTCCTGCCCGTGTGAGGGAGAACCATTCGGCTGCTTCAGCCGCCATTTTGTATGAAACCTTCCATGGCTCAGAGAGCAAGAAGCAGAGTGGTAGCAGGCACATCTGAAGATAAGGCGGGGTGTGTTTGTGTGTGTGCTTGTGCACACTTTTCATCCTTCTGTAGCCACTCTTGTCTCTCTCATTAGAATTTGAAATCATTGATTTGGATCCTGTCTAAGTTAGTTGAACTTCAGTCCCATCGAAATCAATGGATCAAGTGATTAATGACTTACGCCCCATTTAGTTCAATGGGAACTAAGTTCGATGAACTTTGTGGTTGTAGCCATATAAGTTCTGTTCAGAGTAGACCCACTGAAGTCAATGGGCCTAAGTTAGCTGTATCGATCATCTTCAATGGGTTTACTCTGATTAGAACTAGCATTGGACCCAACCCTTTAGCCCCAAATCCAAGCCATTGTAAATTGCCTCAAAGAGTTTAGTAATTAGGCAGGGAACATATATTTTCTAAATAAAAATAAATGTGCAAACATGAGCACAAGGAAGCACACAGATTTGTGTAAGTAGCTTGTCACCCAACTGCAGTGGAACAAGTCACTTATTTTCCTGATTCTGACATCTCGAGTAACCATTTGGTTTTTGTATTTGGGATTAGATGTATCTGTAATTCATTGAAATAGAGTTTCTAAATGTTGCTGGAAAGGTCATAATAAAAAGTATGATTCCCATCTCTCTATCTTTCTCTAACCCTCATCCCACTCCTGCACTTGAGAAAAGTATACAGATGGGGAGGGGGAAGGTATATTAAGAAGTATTTCTTTTTTTTCTAACCAGCCTGATTTAGATTTATAACAACTCCTGGTGATTTGGGGTGTGTAACTCAGCTTTTGCAGAAGCATGATTTATGTACAAACACACACAAGAAAAATATACCACTGAAATAGCCCCCTGCAGCTACTAAAAGCTGAGATGTTATTATGATTGAAAAGTGTTTATCAGTGGAGTCTGTATGAAAAAGAGAATAGCAGCTGAAATTCATTCATTATAATTCCAACGAGTTGCTCTTCTTCTGTATCACAAAGATATGAAAGGAGCCTGCCAATGAAGGGGAGTGGGAATACAGGGGGTGGTTTGCTCCAGCTGTTGCTTTCTCACTTGCCATGGGAGGGGTACTAGATGGAGATTTCAAGATCGAAGATTTCTAGGCGTGAATCACCTGTGCTACCTTGCTTATGGTATTGGAGAAGAAGCCTAGAAGGGATTATTGTGGTGGCCAGCAGAAGAGAAAAGCAGAGACCAAAGAAAAAGAAGTAGTCAGTGAAAGGGTAGCCAATGTGTTGCTCTCCAGATATCATTGGACTACATATCCCATCATCCCATTACCTCCAGCAAGCTGGTCAGGAATGATGGGAATCGTAGTCCAGCAACATGTGGGGACCCAGAGTTAAAGAAGGCTGTCATGGAATGTGGGGTTGCTTCTTTTTAAGGCTTTCTCCTAAGCAAACGGAATCAGCTATTATTGCTCCTTCCCGTTCACTTTCTGACAGTACCTCTCCCATCCAGAATAGCAAAGTAACTTAGATGGAGAAGGTGGACACGCACACTGCAACAAAGAACATTTTGCCTTGCTCTACCCGAGAAGGAAATAATGCTTGAGTGTCCGAGTTTTTGTGTGTAATGGTGCCCCTACTACAGCAGTTCCTTGAATCTGATTGAAACCCTGTGTCTGAAAGTACGGTTTTGAAGCAAAATCATTGTTTGGATTCAAAAAGCCTCTTTGCCAGAATTAGTTGAAGCATGTGCTTGTTATTCGCCGGTTCATTACATGCTGGTTCAGCCTCTGGTAGGTCATGATTTGTGCACTTCATTATTTTTGAGGTTCATTATTTGGTCACTTCATTATACATGCTGTTCGGCACTCCCTTCCTCTATAAGCCCATGCCGTTTTGCTATTCAGGATTAGATTTGAAATTCTGCAAGGGATTGATTAGTTAAGCCAGAGTATTGTGAAGGGGACAGAGTACAAAATGACCGGTCCAACCCCCACCCCTTTAAGGTTTCCATCAATGTTCAGATGGGCAAAATAATAAAGGAACTGAGAATGTGGAGCCACATTGTGGAAGCTGAAAGAAGTTTTACATGTTGTAAAGACTTGAACTGGGATGCAACCACGAACACTTCCTTGGAGGCTGGGATATTAGAAGACAGCAATTTCTATTCCCACCTGTATTTGTCATGATCAGTGCTGTTGCCATTCCACTGCAGTTCATTTTTCACTACATACTATGTTATTAGTCTCACTGTCCGCCATTTAGCATAGCTCATGTACCTTACATAACTGCTTATTCGTTTCAATGCAAAGGAAACACCGAAGCCACGTAGAAAAAAATAACTACATATAATTTTCAGGCTTAAAAACCCCCACAAATGATGTGAACAAATTTCAGGTGTATTTCCTTGACAGATTTTCATTCCTTTTTTAAAAATAAGATTTTTATGTAAGCTTTTCACAATACAATAAGAAAACAGATACAAAAAATATGAACAGAGTAAGAAAAATACGGAGACTTTTCCTAAAGGCAATTCTCAGCTCCCACCACCCATAGAAGGTAGCAGCCCCTTCCAGCTCTCACCAGGGGTCCTTCCTTTCTCCTCTAAGCCTCTCACCCTGGGAGACCAACATTACCCTGTCTCCCACCCAGGACCCACCATCAACCATCTACCACCCGCATGAGTACACAATCCCTGGACCTTAATAAAGGCCCCAAACAGAGGTCCCAAACATAGCAAAGCAAAAGGAAAGGAAAGGAAAAAGGAAAGAAGCATTAATAATAACAACAACAACAACAACAACAACAACAACAACAACTTCTAATTTTCCATCTGCCAGTTACATAAAAAGATTGTTCGGGGTCTAGCCGCCAGAGCAGGAAAAAATAAGCCTGCTCCATCTTTCATGTGACAGCCCTTAAGATATTTGAAGATGGCTATCATGTCTCTTCTCAGTCTCCTCTTTTCCAGGCTAAACATACCCAGCTCCTTCAACCGTTCCTCATAAGGCTTGGTTTCCAGACTCTTAAACTGTGGTGCCCAGAAATGGACACAGTATTCCAGGTGTGGTCTGCCCAAGACAGAACAGAGTGGTACTATTATTTCACTTGATCAGGATGCTCAACTTCTGTTGATGCAGCCTAGAATAGAATTAGCTTTTTTTGCTGCAAGAGCACCCTAACCGTTTGCTAAGTTCTTTTGCTATTCACAACAGCTAAAGACATTATTTTGTCACAGCCAGATAGTATCTAGTGTGATTCTCACAAGTCACAGGGTTTCTTTCTCCTGGAATTGTGTACTCCACACAACACAGCAATACCTTCTGTTGTTTACAGGACCACTTATCCTCAGATAAAGAATAGTGAACCAGGAACCTTTGATCTTCTGGAGATTGTTGATTCTCTTTCTGCTTCCTTCAATGTTTGAGTTGACCCTCAAATGTGTAAACAAAGCAGAGGATGAAATTACTTCAAGGAGTGTTACCTCAGGAAATAGCTATTGAAAATGACAGTTCACCCCACCCCGTTTAAAAATTCCGGACTTGTGATCTGCATCTTTGCAGAGAGTAACAAATGGATAAGATTGGCACTTGCCATGCTTTTTGTATCTAGTAGAATATTTTCAGTACTGCACTGCACAAAATTAAGGTAGGGGGCAGGATTAGGTGTCCTTTGAAAAAGCTATACAGGACATCACACTTACAAAGGCAGGAATATGCCAGTAGTTGTACATTACTGTGCTTTCAAACTTGCACAATCACATCAAGCACACTCTTGCCATCAAAAAGGGCACAGCTGCACTGCAGACCTGGTTGGGTTTGCCTAAACAAATATGTTTTAAGAAGGTGCAGAAAGAATACAAAGAAGGTGCCTGTCTGATTCCAGTAGGCAAGGACTTCCAAAATGTTGGTGCTGCCACACTTAAAGATCAGTTTATTACAAGTGTAGATCAGGTATTATGTGTCACCTGTAACAGTAGCAGTTCTACAGGCTGATTGGGCATATATGGAGCAAGGTGATCTCTCAAGTAAACTGGTCCCAAGATGTTAAGGGCTTTATATAATAACAGTAACACCTTGCACCTGGCCCAGTAGCAAATGGGCAACCAATGTAGATCTCTGAGAAGAGGTGTATCTGCACACAGGTCCTCACTCCTGCTGGCAAGGTATACTGCAGCAATCTGCAGTAACTGCAGTTTCTGTATCAAGTGTAAGGGGAGCCCCACATAGAGTGCATTGCAGTAGAATCAAAGAATCATAGAATTGTAGAGTTGGAAGGAATCATGAGGATCATCTAATCCAACCTTCCTGCAACGCAGGAATCTTTTGCCCAACGTGGAGCCTGAACCAACAACTCTGTGATTAAGAGTTTCATGCTCTACCAGCTGAGCTACATCCTCGTGTAATCCAACCCTAGAGCCAATCATGATTATGAGAATTGTACCCCAAAACATCTAAAGGAGCGCCAGGTTGGGAAGGCTGGTGTAGCAGATTTCCCTGTGCAATGCTAGTTATGCTTTTTTGCTTCTGGTGCCGCTTTTAATATTCCAAGATGCAAATATACATTCCCTTCTACTACTGACGCAGCAGATGCACTCCACTAGCTACTGTTCCCTCCAGGTTTCTTTCTCAATGAGCCAGGATATGAATTATAGCAATAAGATTATCCTGCCTAGGAACAGGAGCCTTTGCATTCTATTAACAACAAATAAGTAGTCTCTAATAGTCTTAACGGAAGTTACCTGGAAGTGTTTTTCTGTGTGCCGCTTGGTTCCGAATGACTGTGTGTCCTGCCTGTCACCATACGACATGCTCCAAGGGGTCTTATTGCATGGGCTTGTCCAAAGCAAGGGCCATTAACACAGTCACAGGAAGCCAATAAAGCTAGAAGATGAAAGTGGATAATGGAACTTCGGTCGTGGGGAAAATGACGCACTTGCCAGAGGCGGGGAAGGTTGCAGAGAGCATAGATGTCAGAGTCAGCAAGAGGGGAATTGTCTGTCTTCATGAAGTTGGTGGTGATACCAAGGCCTTGTTTCCTTTCGTGTGGTGACTGGTAATGAGACCAGCCATCTCCCCCAGTGCCGGTGATTTCTCTTTATTTACAGGGGTCCCGGCTGCATTTATAGAAGGCAGTGACACTGCTGTGGATGATTCTGGGGGAATACAGCCCAATAAAAGTGTACCTAGGGCTGCTGTAAAACTAGTCTGCCATACAAACAGACCAGCAGCTCTGTGTCCACAATAGATATTTATGTCTATCTATTCACTTACTTACACACCCACAGGCAGCTCACTTCAAAAAGTCCTCTAACTGGTGAGTTTTCATTGGGGAACAGCTGTGGCTGATGCTCAATGGGACTGGCAGAAAGCGAGGAGACCAACAGTCATAGAATCATTGAATTGTAGAGTTGGAAGGGACCATCAAGTCCAACCCCCTGCAATTCAGGAATCTCAACTAAAGCGTCTATGACAGATGGCCCATCCAACCTCTGCTTGGAAACCTCCAAGGAAGGAGAGTCCACGGCCTCCTGAAGGAGACCATTCCACTGTTGAACAGCTCTTACTGTTCTTAGTAGGTGAAGCCAGGTCCAATGACAACCAGAGCCAACTAATTCTAGCTTTGTTCCCATCCTCCTCCCTGCTCAGTTCTAGAAAGGTAACACTGAGACTAAGGAAGAGGAGGAGGGAGCCGACAGGCAGTGCCACCCCTGTAGACCTGTTGTAAGTGAGGAAGCAGGCAGGCAAGGGCAAGCTGTGGTCGGTGGGGCAGTGCCCCATTTGCCCTAACAGAACAGCCTCCAGCACTGGGAAGGCAGCTTTAGGGCAAGGGTGGGGAGGTTTTTCAGCCTGGGGGGCACCTTTCCTTCTGTGCAACCTTCCAGAGGGCACATGCCATGTGGGACCAGAAGCGTAAGTGGATAAGTGCAAATTTTACAGGAGGTTAGTTTCTACACACAGCTCTTCATCCACCATCCAAGCAAGCAGAAGGCATTGACAGCATTCAAGGACACATTCTAAACAGGCAATGGGGTATATGAAGCAGGACCAGTGAATGGCAGGGCCTGGGGAGAGATGGTGGAGCTAGGGAAGGGGGTATAGTGTGGGAAGAATAACGAGGGCCAGATATAGAAGCTTGGAGGACCACATTTGCCCCCTGGGTCTGAGGTTCCCCACACTTGCTTTAGAACCATGAGGAAGAAATAGAATCATAGAATTGTAGAGTTGGAAAAGATCTTGTCCAAACCCCTGCAATACAGGAGTCTGCAACTGTCCCATATGGGGGGTCGAACCTGCAACCTTGGCATTATCAGCACTACACTCTAATGAACTGAGCTATCCAGGCTGCTTCTGGTAAAGTATATACAGTCGTACCTTGGTTCTTGAACGGAATCCATTCTGGAAGTCCGTTCAACTTCCGAAAAGGTTCGAAAACCAAGGCGCGGCTTCCGATTGGCTGCATGAGTTTCCTGCACTCAGTCGGAAGCCTCGGAAGCCACATCGGATGGTCGGCTTCCAAAAAACATTTGCAAACTGGAACACTCACTTGCGGGTTTACGGCGTTCGGGAGCTAAAATGTTTGAGTCACAAGGCATTCCAGAACCAAGGTACATCTGTATATAAAAGCTACTTAGAGTCAAGGTAATAGTGTACATGAATTATATTACTGTAATGATTGCCTCTGCATATGGTTTGGAAACTCCAGCTGGTTTGGAATTTGGCACCCAGGGACTTGGTGTAGGGACTTGCTGGTGGTCATCAAGAGCTCAGCAGTGTTGAATGATCTGCGCTGGCCGCCAGTTTAATTCCAATCTGAATTCCAAGTGCTAATTTTAACTTTTTAAGCTCTAAATGGGGGGGGGGATGCATTTGATGGAAAGAGTGTGCAACCTCCTCCTATGGGCCCAGAAGCCTATCAGGGCTGGGCGGAGTGTTATCCAATCAAGAGCGAGTGGAGAGTTGAAAATTGGAACCTGACACAAATCAGTTTATTCAGAAACACATTAAAGTGGAGGCTTTAAGTAAAGTTAGTTCTTAACTACCTCCATAAAAAGTTTTGACTGAAATCAAGTGTTGTGCCTCATCAGAGTATCCATTAACCTTCATTGAGTGTATTTAAATTAAATTCCAATGCAAAGTGCCTCATCATTACTTTGATCTTCTGGTTGAGGGATAAGTGGTCAGCGGTTTTCGCTTCACTTTATTAAAAATCCTTGCTGCTGTATAGTAGGACACGCTACCATATGCAGATAATATCAGACCTCTCAAGTGTTACTGACAGGGAGTGCCTAATTTTAAAGCACCCAAATCCTGCCACATTACGCCACTCATATCTAACTTTACTGAGGTAAGTTGTCACAGGCAGATATTTAAAGAACCAACTTCTCCCATACAAATATCCCCAATATTTAAATCTGCAAAAGGAGCCCATCTCCTGTGGTGAAATGGGTGGTAATGCAGGAGAGGGTCTTTTCAGTGCTGGCTCCCCAACTGTGGAATGAACTCTCCCATACATCTCCTGTAGGAAGATGCCAAATTTCATATTTTTTAAAATGCCAGGTCAAAACATACTTTATGTATCCAGCAGGGCTTTTATCTGATCATTTGTGGTCTTGATTCCTTTTTGGTATTTGGGTTTATATCTGCCTTTCGTCTTTATTTTCTTTATGGATATGTTGTTGGAATTATGGCTATTGCTTCTTGCTTGGTTTTTAATCAATGTGTGTTGAGAGCCACTTTATAAATTTGGGAAGAGTGGGGAAAGCATTATTAAAAATAAATCATAATAGCAAAATTCATAACAAATATATCAGCTAGGAACTTAGAAACAGAAAAATTGGAAATAAATTGAGCTGTTCAATGTCCTGTTACTTATAATAACTATTTGGTTGGGGGTGACAAATAACATGGGGCATTCTTTCTGCCCAAGCCTTGCAGTCATCCTTTTGTGCATTAAAAAGGGGACCTGGTGCTTATAACAATGGGCTAGTGTTTGAACACCTGGTGGGAGACATCAGGCAAGAGGAGGATGGAATCTGTACAGGATGCAATAAAGCTAAAGCTAAGCGTGGTCTTTTCTTCTGACAGCTATTCTCAATGAATTCTATATAGTTAGAAATAAGGCTATTGATTGACATTTATTATGGCTGGGCACGATCCAGCCAAAGATAAGCCCTTTTAAGTCCCATTGATGGGACAGCTAGGCAAGTGCTTAGACCTCTACTGTAGAAATCAATGTGACTTCAAAAATGCTTAGCTGTGGGGCTGGCTCATGCTGTTTATTTGAGAGCTTTCCATGAAATGAAAAGTTAATGCAAAAGTGAGAGAGACAGAGAGAAGCTGTCCAAGTCTACAGTGACAAAAACGAATGGAAGCAAAAGGTGTCTTCATGCTAAGGCAGCCTTAAGTAAGGGCAATGAATGACGAAGAGTTGAACCCAGCATCGTCTGTGACAATGCACAAAATAACTAGGGGCAGCCATAGGCTCACCTTCTATGACAGACTTTAGGTGCTGCTTTTAGAAGGTTAAGGTTTAGAATCAAATTGAGGGGAGTTGAGGGTTGGGAATTGGGAACATTAAGGGGCCCCTTGCTTTTCACTAGTAAAGGAAAGGTAAAGGGACCCCTGACCATTAGGTCCAGTCGTGGCCGACTCTGGGGTTGCGGTGCTCATCTCGCTTTATTGGCCGAGGGAGCCGGCGTACAGCTTCCGGGTCATGTGTCCAGCATGACTAAGCCGCTTCTGGCGAACCAGAGCAGCGCACGGAAACGCTGTTTACCTTCCCGCTGGAGCGGTACCTATTTATCTACTTGCACTTTGACATGCTTTTGAACTGCTAGGTTGGCAGGAGCTGGGACCGAGCAACGGGAGCTCACCCCGTCACGGGGATTCGAGCTGCCGACCTTCTGATCGGCAAGCCCTAGGCTCTGTGGTTTAACCCACAGCGCCAGCCGCGTCCCTTTTCACTAGTAGCTCACCATAATTTCACCAGTAGCTCTGTAACATTGCAAGGAATTCTGGGTTGCACATTTTCATTACCAGGCAAGGGAAGTTTGCAGCCCTCCCCCTTTCTATGTGCAATTGCTAAAATATGACTGATGACTTTGTTGTGCTTTTAAAATGATGGTTATTGTATTGCATTCAAATGATGTGATATTGTTATCCCAAAAGAGACCTCGGTTAGAAAGACAATTTTGTGTATTGTCAGAACAGAAGGTGAACACCTGTTGCGTAACGAAGCCAACATTTTGGTATTTGCTCTATCAACAAACTAAAATGTGTTGGAAAATAATAGGAAGCCACCTAAGCTGCTCTTCTTCTTTCTCATCCTTAGGTATATAACTTGCTTCCTAGACCTACTTGCCTGATAATCAGACCTCAGTTGTTGCAATAAGGAAAGCTAAACAACGCCTTAATGGAATTTTAAGGCTCACGAGACCTTACAAAAGGAATTTAGTTTATCCAACAATTAAAGTATGCATAGCAAAAATATTGGCACATATTATTCATGATGCTGAAATTTGGAAGGTCCAGGCAGCAGAGGAGGAAGCTGCTCGGGTGCCTGGGGCGGTGCGCCCAGGGGTGGGGCAGACTGCGCATAGGGGCAGGGTGCACCACAGGGCCTCCGGAGTCTGCCTGCCTCCTCCCACTTAGCCGCCCTACAGCTGGGAGGTGGGAGGCAGTGGGCAGACCATTTGTGCAGCCTGAAGCCTGCACACACCCAAGCCACCGCGTTTCTCCCAGGAGAGATGCGTGGCTCGGGAACGCTGCAGGCCCTGCTGTGAGTGCTGCCTGGCATTTTGTCATCCTCCCCCCAGTGGTGACACCTGGGGTGACCCGCACCCTTCCTCCGCCCCTGGGTCCAGGTTGGCGGATGGGCATTAAATAGGCAGCAGACCAATCAGTGGGAATAAACCTGCCAGAACAGAACACCATTAAATCCCATTGACTTCAAGGAGAGAAATTTAAACTTATGTTCTCAGATTAGAGACATTTAAAGTCATGAAATCACCCTTTCCGTGATTTTTTGTAAAGGCTCCATGTTTTCTAAGGGCGGGATCCATAGTTAGCCATACTTAGAGTAGACCTATTCAAAGTATGGCTGATTCTAGATAAAACACAAATATCTGATTGGGGAAAACAGGGTCAAGTGTCTTTCCCAGGCCTTGCATCCTGCATGTGGAAGTGCAAACCTCTTATGGGTTTTCAGTAGGGGTAAAATAAATGGGCATGAGGGAGTGGCATTGCATTGGGGAAATGGTCCAGCACAAATGGTGGGCATATGTTGTTGTTGTGGGTAATATTTATATTTCTATTTCTTACCCACCCTTTACCATGAGGTGTCAGGACAGGTTGCAACATTTTAATAATACAATATTAAAAAACTATTAAGAGAATAGGGTGGATCCTACAGCATACATCTCAAGTGCCAGAGCCCAGAGTAAAGAAATGTGTCTTCAGTATGCAACAAAAACTATGTAATGAAGGCAGCGTTCAAAATTCACTAGGGACCAGGCACATTATGCATCTGGCTATTGGCCACTTGTGACCAAGTGAACATGCCCAGGTGCCAGGGTGGTGCAATATTTAGTGAACAATATTTAGTGTCTTTCACCAGATCCAAATGCTGCATTGAAGTCAAAGAAAGACTTAGGGAAGAACTCTTAGTATGTCTCTCTGTGTGTGATGTCAATGCCAATTTCAGAATCATGAAGAAGAAAAAAAACCATTAAAACTTGGCTCTTATATGGTCTCTTAATATCCACCGTGGCTTTGAATTTTCTTTCTACCAATGTTGAATTTGGATCCTATTTCCCTAATGCATTCTTGCCCTACACATTATTTTATTGAAGAAAACTGCAACGCAAAATCCGGAGGTGTGTGAAGTTTGAAAGAAAGCATTTCTGTCTGTGCATTGTTTCAGGAAATGTGAATTAGGAAGGTTCACATTAAAATGCAAACTGAACTGATATTCTCCCTAAGAGAGGGTGGCCACTGATTGCAAGAGCTCCTCAAGGTGTGCAGTAAAACCCACACTTTTAAAAAACAACAATCCACAATTCCCTCCCTGCAAAGATGATACTGGCATTCTTGCAGAGGTCGGAAATCCTATTCTTCTGACAGAAGTAGAATAATATCCAGAATGTGTCTGAGCTCTGCCTTGTTCCATTGGATTTGGAGTCTGTTTTATCAATAGACTGGCTGGGGACATTCCCAGACTGCATTCAACCCTGGAAGATAATTTCATTCAGTTCACACTTTTAAGAAAACTGAACTAATTTACACCTCCTGGACTAATGCATGGCTTGGAAGGTAATTATGCTTTGCGTTTGCTTATCCACTGAATTTTGTGTTACATTTCTCCATAGTTTAAAAATAATCATCAGTATTTAAATGCTTCTTTGTAAGAAATTGTGTATTTAAATTCAGATTTTCGTATGGGGTTTTTTTTGCGGGCGGAGGTAGCAAATCCTAAATTGATTTGGAAACAGACTAGGATGAATTCATGAACATACACACAGTGGCGTAGCGTGGGTTGTCAGCACCCGGGGCAAGGCAAGTAATTTGCGCCCCCTAACCCGTGGATTTGCACCCCCTAACCCTAACCCCCAGATGTTGCACCCGGTGCGGCCGGCCCCCCCTGCACCCCCCACGCTACGCCACTGCATACACATGTGAAACTGACAAGGACGGGAAATAGACTTATCCACCTATTCCTACTCCAGTCTCACAAGCCCAGAGGCCTTTAGCCAGATACAGGAGTGTTCAACTTCCAAAGCTCCTGCAGCCAATCAGAAGCCACAGAAGCACCATCAGATGTTCAGCTTCCCAAAGAACATTTGAAAACTGGAACACTCACTTCCAGTTTTTGATCGTTCAGGAGCTGGAACGTTTGACTCCCAAGGCATTCGGGAATCGAGGTAGGACTGTATTCTGAAAAATGTTCTCTTGAAGGAGGAAATTTCCAAAACACATTTGGAGTAAAGTACATTTCTAGCACCTGGAGTTCATTATTCTCTCTGTACCTGTCACTGATAGGGTCAAAACCATGAGTCAAGAGGTCAGTAATCAAGTCTCCTTAAAAAAAGTTCTTCTTTAAAGCTGCCACAGTGGTGGAGAGAGGTGTGCTTCAGGTTGGATCAGAGCAGCAGTTCTGGGGAAGAGGGTGCTTAATGGTCCCCTCACAGTAACATCCTTCCCATCAAACACAAACACACCCTTGTTTGGAGCTGCAATTAGACCTGCTGCAGGAACAACTGCATGGTTCCTGAATTCCTCACACTGTGGGGCTAATGTCAATTTTTGTTTGCTGCTTTATAATGGGAAAATTGGGGGGGGGGCAAGTGCAAAATGCCCCCTGCCTCAGCACTGGTGCTCCAGTCAAAAACAGAGCTCCGTGGAGATGTTTTACATTGGGCTTGGAGAACCATAGCTCTCCAGATGTTGTTGGGCTTTAAATCTCATCATCCCTGACTGTTGGCCATGCTTGCTTGGGCTGATGGGACTGGAGTCCAACAGAACCACAGGTTACCCCCACACCCCACCCCAGTTTACACTGTCTGTATCAATAGATATCGATATATAAAAAATCTGGAGATCTGAGCATAGGTCTCTTTCATTCTCTTCATTTTGGCACTGGGTTTTAATTCATCCCCATGGTGCCAGATGAGTTTTATGTGGTAGCCATTTTAAATTGGCTCTTTTTCTTCGATACTGAATTGGGAAAGGCTTTGCCAGCCCCTACAGCCATTGGAAATGCACTGACTCATCCTAGGGACTAATAGCAATTTCATTCTCTAACTGTGGGTCTTTATGTTGCCAATACAGCAACATATGCACAAAAGACAGAGGTATCGGCAAACCTGGGAGAATCCCATGGTAGGGAGTGGAACAGAATGGTGTATCCTGAAAGGGGGCATGACTGGCTGGAACCCTGAGCAGGAGCACTCCATCCCCCTGAAGGTTTGAAGACCCCGCTGGTGTCTTCTTGTCTCCCAAAGCCTTCCCTTGGTCTCTCCCTCTACTTCCCTTTACTGTCTTCTCAAAATGCCTTTACCTTTCTAGCTTAGCTTCCCATATTCTCCTTGCCAAAATGTGAACTGCCTAATTCCACATGCTCAGCCTTTAACTTTATGCGTGGCTGCTCCTGAGATATCCCCAAATGCTGTCTAAATTGTTTTTTGAACTCCTGCCACTCATGTCTGACAACAGCTTGATGGGCCTGATGCTGCCTCCTCCCTCCCCCTCCAAAATGAAGAGAGAGACAGTGTTTTAATTAAATATTTAAGAATGTGTCACATTAGGTTTAGATCTACACAGTTAGATGTGGTGGAATAGATCGTTCCATAAGCCTTTGGAAGTCCAATTGTTCAAACAACTGAGCCTGCAAGGATCACTTACCTCCATTGGCTTCAGGGGACTAGAGTTTTGTTCCCAGAGAAATGGGAAAAGATATCCTCTTCACATGAAATCCATGCCAGCATTCATTTCTACTAAATTTCTGCCCTGTCAAGTTATGGGAATATATATGCCTCTGTTTTTCACAGTGCTAGAGTTCTTCAACTCAAGGCTGGCTATACTGAGGGGCAGAATGAGGCAACTGCCACAGGTGGCAGAAACTGGGAGGCTGGGGCAACATTCCCCTAAGCTAGCCTGCTGGCCTCAGGTGCCATGGAAGATGCAACCTTATTGCCAATGTTGAAGTAGCATTCAACTCTAGTCAGCTTCTATATGTGGAACAGAGGGTTCCTTGGCTTGTCCTTTGCTAAGGCAGCAAATTGACTTCATCCAGAGTTTCTTCAGCCAAACAGCTTCTGGTTTCAAAGTACAGGTTTTAACCCAGGGGTCAGCAAACATTTTCAGCAGGGGGGCGGTCCACTGTCCCTCAGACCTTGTAGGGGGCCAGACTATATTTTGAAGAAAAAAATGAACAAATTCCTATGCCCCACAAATAACCCAGAGATGCATTTTAGATAAAAGCACACATTCTACTCATGTAAAAACACACTGATTCCCGAACCATCCATGGGCTGAATTTAGAAGGTAATTGTGCCGGATCCGGCCCCCGGGCCTTAGTTTGCCTACCCATGTTTTAACCTTTACAGCTCTAATCTGCTGTGGACCAGGGTACAGAAAGAACAGTCTTCTCCCAAATGAACCTACTCACCCTTTAAAGTAATGTTGTGAGGGTGCCTCCAATCTCTCATTTGCTTCATGGATGTTAACTGTCTCCACTGGTCGGAAAATCAAACTGTGTAGGCACCTCCCAGAGATACCTGGATCTACCAAATCCATCACTTCTTCCATTCAACACTAAGTGCTGACATTGAAATATATCTGCAGGTGTTTGGGCAATGGACACTGTTCACCTGAGAAACCAGCTAATACCAAGGATTGGCATAGATAGGCCTGACAGTGTTTGGTTGATCCATTGGTGGTGTCCATATTAGACTACTGCAATTTGTGCTATATAGAGCTAGCTTTGAGAATGCTTTTCAAATTTCAACTGGTCGAAAATGTGGCCACCAGACTCACAGTGGGGACAAGGCAGTCATACTTCATTAGATCCCTTAGAGTGACCTATCTAATTACTGCCCAGTTTCAAATCTTCCATACCGAGAGAGCGGTTACTGAACAGCTTGGTAGGTTTCTGGCGGAAACATCGGCATTAGATCCATTTCAGTCTGGTTTCCATCCTGGTTTTGGGACGGAGATGGCTCTGGTTGCCCTAACAGATGATCTCCGTAAACAACTGGATCGAGGTGGGTCAGGACTGCTGATCCTTTTAGATTTGTCAGCAGCCTTTGACATGGTCGATCATGATCTTCTGGACCACCGCCTTGCAGACGTGGGGATACAGGGCATAGCCCGTAACTGGCTGTGCTCTTTTATCTCTGGTCGGGGACAGAGGGTGGCACTAGGGAGGGAAATGTCGCCGCGCCACTCCTTGGTGTGTGGAGTGCCGCAGGGCGCAATTCTCTCCCCGATGCTTTTTAACATCTTTATGCGCCCCCTTGCCCAGATTATCCGGAGCTTTGGGCTGGGCTGTCACCAATATGCTGATGACACTCAGCTCTATCTGCTGATGGATGGCCACACCGACTTGGCCCCGAACACACTGACCAGATGCTTGAAAGCTGTGGCTGGATGGTTTCGTGGGAGCCGATTGAAACTAAATCCTTCGAAGACAGAGGTCCTATGGCTAGGTCGGGATGGCATGGGGATGAGGGACCAACTCCCTTCTCTTGCGGGAGCCCAATTAGTGCCATTGCCTTCCGTTAAGAGTTTGGGTGTAATCCTTGACGCCTCCCTTTCCAGGGAGGCGCAAGTTACAGCAACAGCCAAGGCGACATTTTTCCACCTTCGCCGCATCAAGCAGTTGGTCCCTTACCTTTCCCGCCCCAACCTGGCCACAGTGATCCATGCGACGGTCATCTCCAGGCTTGACTACTGTAATTCGCTCTACGCGGGGCTGCCCTTGAAGCTGTTCCAGAAACTCCAGAGGGTACAGAATGCTGCAGTGAGGCTCCTCACGGGGTCTCTGCCACGGAAGCATATTCACCCAGTGCTTTTCAAGCTGCACTGGCTCCCGGTGGAGTACAGGGTCAGATTTAAGGTGCTGCTGTTGACCTTTAAAGCCCTTCACGGCTTAGGACCCTCGTACCTACGGGACCGCCTCTTCTGGTATGCCCCACGGAGAGCCTCAAGGTCCATAAATAGCAACACCCTAGTGGTCCCGGGCCCTAAGGAAGTTAGATTGGCTTCAACCAGAGCCAGGGCCTTTTCAACTCTGGCTCCAGCCTGGTGGAACGCTCTGCCTCATGAGACCAGGGCCCTGCAGGATCTGATTTCTTTCCGCAGGGCCTGTAAGACAGAGTTGTTCTGCCTGGCCTTTGGCTTGGAGCCAATTTGATTCCCTCCCTCCCTCTCTTTCTTTTTTCTTTTCCTTCTCCTCCTGCGATGAGGCTACATTTTAATATTTTAATGTTCCATTATTTTAATGTTGTATTTTATTTTTGTTTTTAAGTTGTAATCATTCATCTTGTTTTTATTATTGCTTGTAAGCCGCTCGGAGCCCGGCCTTGGCTGGGGAGGGCGGGGTATAAATAAAAAATTATTATTATTATTATTATTATTATTATTATTATTATTATTATTATACCAGCATTGCTGGCTGCCAGTGTATTTTGGGACCCAGTTATACAGTTTAGTCACAAACTATATGTTAGGCTGCCTGCATGTGTGCAAACCTGCCCACACACTGAGGTCAGAATCAGAGACCTTCTTTGAGCATCCGCTTTCTGGGTTACTGAGGGCAATGGCCACAAACAAACAGGCTTTCTCCATGGTTGTCTGGCAGTATTATAATTCTCTCTGTCCAAAACTGTGTCATGTTAATATGCTTCAGGGTTTTGGAAAGCTCCAAAACCTTAAATTTTTATATAAGCCTTTCAGGGGTCACCTTGTTTTACTGTTTAATTGTATAATATGCATTTTTTCCCCACAATTCCCCTGAAAATGAAGTTTTGCTTGTAATTTCCCCTAAGGTACGTATTTGGGCAAGAATTTTTCCCTGTCACAATCATATATATATATTTGTACTTTATTTTTACTAATCTATCTGTTTCAGAACATTTTTGTCCACACATCATCCACAGATCACAGTACAGATTAAAGAATTTTAATATAACAAGTGCATAGCCATCTTAAACAAACAAGAGAAGGTTCAAAATAAAGAGCAAAAAGTACCAGCATAAAGCCTAGCAGTTTACTAAATATCTCCCAAATTCCCAGGGAAATAAACAGGTTTTCGCCAGGTACCAAAATGTCATAATGCTTAACACACATATATACGTGATGTATATATTGCTGGTTGGAGAATTTAGAAACATTTTTTTCCTCCCCTCCCTACTCTCAGCTAGCCTATTTCCTGTATCTGACTTAGACTGTAGAGCTCAGGCATAGAGCTGCATAAGACATTTGCTAGGGGCAAAGGCAGTTCATTCACTCTTCATAAAACATTCCCTCTAGGTTTATGCTACACACATCTATATATTTAGCAAGCAAAGCAGAGCAGGGAATTCCTCTGGAACCCACTAGAGGCCTCCTTTCTACCTGCCACATCTCTCTGTGTATATCACTCATACATGCACACACACACACGAGAGCATGCTAATTTATGATCTGTTTAACTAAGTTGGGAGTATTAATTAAATAAAGCAAGAGCTTGATTAGGACTTGGAGAGGGAGAGGGAGAGAGAGACAGAGAGAGAATGAAAAATAAAATCCAGCAGCTTCGGTATGAAATTGCAAAGCAAACACTTTGGCTGTAACCAGTGGAGGTTTCCCCCAGGTCTTCCATCAAAGCGCAAAACCGAGAGGGCAAAGACGAGAGATTGTATAGCCAACAGATGCGTGTTGTTAAAATATGCATCTGCCAGCCGCGCAGTTTAAGGAGCCAGAGGGCTACCTTGTAGATCTTGCTGCACTCAAGGGAGCATGAGTGAATTCCAGGCCCTGCCGGGCAAGCTGGGGGTTGCAGACACGTTAATTAGTGTTGAGTTTCCAGATCTCAGATGCAACCAGGCGAATAGAAACTTTGAACAGAGCAGTTGCTTTGCCGCGAGGAAGAGAAAGGTGGGAGGGGACGAGAGTGGAAGAGGAAGGGAGAGGGTCATGAAGCTCCTGTTGCTCTGACAGTGTGACCTAATCCTCCAGAAGCACCAGCTCATGGCAGCCATAGGTAGCTGGGTCCCATGCTTGCTGGATAGGTGAAGCTGGATCTTTTCCCCAATGAAGCCTGGCTGGCTGGCGAGATCCTGCTTGGTAGTAAAAAGGGGCTACCTTCCACCCCATAGGTCTGTCCTTAAACAGTGCTGAAATGCGTCCTGTGGCCCCTGGACATGGTGGGGTGGAGGAGAAATGTCTTCTGGGGCTGCAGGCAGTGTTAGAAATGCAGATATATAAGCTAGGTACCAAATGGCTCCTTAAACCAGGGTTACAGTCGCCAAAATGGAATGCCTAGCTGCCATTTTGGGGCCAGGCGGCTCCTAAGTCATATTTTTCAATACGACTTTTTGGTTCCTGAAATTCATCCCGATTGTGCCGATAAAATGCCACGGATTGAATTCTACAGGATGTATTGCTAGTGTGTGAAAGCAATCAAGATCCAGGGATCCCCAAGCATGCACCTCCAGATGGTGGAAAGGTCAGGCACCATTCTGGTGCCTCGGCATCATCACTTGGTTGCAAGTGGCCGATAACCAGGTGTAAAACGTGCCTGGTGAATTTCGGGCACTGGCTGCAGATAGTTCTGAAGAGGAGGCATCTGAGCCCAAGGACAAAGCTGGGTGCTGCTCTTCCATGGAAGCAGAGTCACTGGCTAGAAGACTGTATCCTATGTAGGTTCAGCACCCCAAATATCTCTGTCCTTAGTGTCTTTAGAGCTCTCCTCTAGCTGAGAGGAGAAGGAGGCCCTGGGCCATGGCACTATGGGGAGGCAGGAACATAGGAAGCTGCCTTTAACCAAGTCAGACCATTGGTCCATCTAGATCAGTATTGTGTGCACTGAGTTGCAGCGCTCTCCAGGGTTCCAGACAGGTTGTCCCTCCCAGCGATGCATTGGGCTGCCAGGGATTAAATTTGGGGTCTTCTGCATGCAGCACAGGTGATGTGCTTCTGAGCCACACTCTTTTCCCTAGGTGAGAGAGCAGAGAACCTTGATGGTTCCACAGCTTTGCACATTGGAATGCCATGTAAGTGAAGCTCATAATTAATCATCATCAACAACATTATCCAGAAACTCTGGCCTCTTGCCTCCTGTCAATGCCTTAGAAAATTCATTATGCTGTTACTTATGACAGTGGATTATATTTGACAGCCTCAGACTATATACAACAACAACCAGATTGCAGCTAACGGAAGTATTGCATTGCATCAAGGTGACGGCTGTATGCAAGGAGAATAATCTTTGCTCCAATTTTCTGGTAGCTGGAAAAAATAAACTCTCTCTCAAAGGCTGTCCTCTGAGATTGGTTCAGCTGCAAATTCACACCTATCAGTCTTTGTAGTTGTTCAAGGGCATTTTTCTTTTCTTTTTGGGGGCTCTTTGTCTTGCATTAACTAACTTTCTTAGTGGTCAATGGATCTGTAACCATGCATCTGCCAAAATAACCAAGAGCAAAAAGGACCTGTCTTTGGCAAGTCTTGCGTACTCTTACATGGTTCTGTGGCATTGTGGGGTGGTGCCACTACCCCCACTGTGATCCGGAGCAGTTTCAGAATGCTGGGGCTGTCCAACTGGCAAGGAAACTTAACTCTCACCTGGCCAGCCAGGAACTGGATGCAAGCCTGCCTGCAGATTGGTCAATAGTAGGCAGGTTTGGCTTTTGGGGTGACCCTGATGGAGCACGTAGGCTTTCCTCAGGTCCCAGGACATTTAAGCAGCCTTCCCTGGCCCCAACATTCAGTCCTTCATCAGATAACTCACCCCCTTCCTTTGTTTAATTCTGTGTCTTGCATAATTTGACCTTGCTATGGTACTGTTGGTTGTTGTATTTGGGGCTGGGCAGGAATTTGTCCGCCAGGCCAATTGGCCCAAGTCTGGTGGTTTTTCCTACTTCAAAGCAATCATCACAACTTTGGTGGTTTAGGCATTGAGTAAACCTTAGTCTTGGCTGGAGGGGAGGTTGTAGTCTCCACCTGCCCCTCCAGATGAAATGGTATCCTGCTAAAGGGATCCGAGAGGAGTTGGTTCTGTCCATATGCCCAGGCAGGGGCTTCGGCCACAGCACTCCTCAAGATGGTGATTCCTGTGGGGGTCCTCCTTTGTGATGTAGGTCATAGGACTCCCCCACTGTTGGGTTGACCCAGGTTTCACTTCTGGCAGGTGGGCCAGAAGTCAATGGTTATGCCCAACATGTATGCCAAACCTCTTACATTTGTAAGTTGTGACCTTATTTGCCCCAATAAGCTATGTTGTGTCTGGTTCTTCCTATTTAGTCAAGGGGCACTGGGGGTTAGAAGCCTCAGCATGCAAGAGGCCTGTGTGAAATTATGGAGTTAATGGATGACTCTGAAGTGGAAAGATCTCTTGGAGAGGTAGAGGGCAATAGCAGTGTACATCCACTAATTATATCCATTTATAGGGGTGCTCACTGTTTAAAGCAAGGGAACTGGGTCCTGTGGGTAACTGGATTCTTCTGTCAAACATCAGGTGATCAGTTTTCACCCAAGTGGCACTTTGAAGCCCTAACAATTAACTGATTGCCAAGGCAAAATAAGACAACTCAGGATAGCTCAGTCTCAAAACATGAGACTCCTAATCTCTAGGTCGTGGGCTCCACTGGGCAAAAGATTCCTGCATTGCAAGACTAGATGACCCTTGTGGTCCCTTCCAACTCTACAATTCTATAATTTAAAACTTTGCACTTCTCTACATTTTGCAATGCATGTGTACAAAAATGGGGGGGAGTATGCACAGAAATGCACATATTAGTGAAAATAACACAGAAAAATGCCATTTATTTGGGGGTGCCATGTTGCAGAAAAGTGTATATCAAGTAAAATTGCATTAAAAAATATGCGTATTTGCATATGGATTTGCATGAGGACTAGATTGCAAATTGCTATGAAAATGAGGAGAACTGAACTGAATATTGGAAAAATGAGAAACTGAGAAAAATCAAAATTGACAGATTAGCCCAAGCCTAATAGTGAGTTGGAGAACTGGGAAGTTTCAGCAGCAGTTACAAGTCTGCAACTTGGCTTGACCCTACCCCACCTCTCCGTTATTGGGAGTCTGACCAGAGCACTGTCCTTCCTCCCCATAAATGGAAGACATATTTCAAAGTGGTGTGCACCATCTTGAGATGCACATTTTGCAGGGAACCATTGCTCACATTTCTATCTCTGTGCGAAAACCCAACAATTTCACACCCAAAGCTTGATTCTGAAACATCCAAACACACCCGCTACCATTTCAAATGGGCATGGAGGGAAAACACCCTTTGTGTTTGGCAGTGAATCTCAAAGCTACAGACTTACAAGTTGTTATTTGCCCTGTGCTGTGCTTGAAGATTTTCTGTGGGAATTGGGTGGCGCTGAAGAGTTTGGAGGCGGGGGGGGTTATAAGGGGCCAAAGAGGACATCTGGGGAGGTGCAACCGCCTGCTCTAGGAATGTACGATTAATAATTGATGCACAATTAATTTCGACATCCACCTTTTGCTGTCTGTTTCCCCGCTCCCCTCCTCCCCTGTTAAGCCCCCCCCCTTTAATATTAACTCTGCCTTCCTCTAACTCCCATTAGGAATAAAGCTTTCCTAAATCAACATGAATTATTTAATGATACAGATTAAGTCGATTCAGACACAGAGCTTCTGTCTTTTAATTTGACATCTAACTGAAGGCAGGAGGGGAGGGAAAATGGGAACATTCCCTGGGTGGTCAGAGGACTTCAAGAAGAAGAAGAAGAAGAAGAAGAAGAAGAAGAAATAGATGCCTTTGGGGGGGAAATAATGTAGCAGAAGCATTTCATCAGAGCGTTATCACTCCTTGATGTACAAAGCACCCTGTCATTAAGTATTACTAGGTTACATGCATATAGTAATTAGAGCATTACTGAGATGTGCTCCACATCCAGACTCTATAGGCTTCTTCCTCTTATTTGCGTGGGTTTTACTTGTGTGCATGTGTGTGCGCACAGCCTCACGTGGGGAGGGGGGATTTTCTTAGCACGTACTAAGAAGCTTGCTCTTTAAAAGAACTGCCCACTGTGTACAAATCCACATCCTGGGCTTAATTGGAGCTGGAGCTCCACACCCAGTTGCGTCCACACACAACAAGGAAGATGGGGAAGTGCAGTCCCTCCAAGTGTCCCTATTTTCCAAGGAGAGTCCTGGATTTACAGAAGCCGTCCTGGTTTCTGATTTGATCCCAGAATATCCCGTTTTTCTTTAGGACATCCCTATTTCCATCAGAGAAATGTTGGTGGGTATGTTATGCGACTCCTGAGCCAAGGAGATAAGTAACTATACAACCTTCAGAAGAAATCTGAAGGCAGCCCTGTATAGGAAAGGTTTTTTTAAAATGTTTTATCATATAAAAATAAATAAATAAATAAATAGTAAAATTGTTTATAAAAAATAATATTGGAAGCTGCCCAGAGTTACTGGGGCAACCCAGTCAGATGGGTGGGGCTATAAATACAGTGGTGCCTCGCAAGACGAAATTAATTCGTTCCGCGAATTTTTTCGTCTAGCGAATTTTTCGTCTTGCGAAGCACGGTTTCCCATAGGAATGCATTGAAAATCAATTAATGTGTTCCTATGGTCAAAAAAAGTCCAAACAAAGCCAAATTTGGTACAACAAGAGTTTATTAAGTGCTCTTTTAAAGTCACACATACTGTAAAGAGCATTTCAAAATTCAAACCCAGAATTTTTTTAAAAAAACAGCAGAGTGGCCCAATGGTCACAGAAAATCATAAAAATGCAGGGAAAAAACCACAAGCTTCCAGATTCTTGCAAACCCCTCCCCAACTGTTCCCCCAGCCAACCAGCACACAGAAATTCAAATCAAGAATTTTTTTAAAAAAACAGCAGAGTGGCCCAATGGTCACAGAAAATCATAAAAATGCAGAAAAAAACCACAAGCTTCCAGATTCTTGCAAACCCCTTCCCAACACCAAGTCCTTGAATTCCAAACACCCCAACCCAAAATCCAAAACCCCCCAAGAAAGTTTTAAAAGCTTAACTTACCAAATGGCTGCAAAAGAAGTTTTGGGAAAGCTTCAAAAATCACCAAAGTCTTTAAAAACCTCAAAAAAGGCTACTATGTACACTGTGTTCTATGAGTTGCTCCTCGAAGTCAAGTCGCAACTGTATTAACGGTGTTAAGAAAAAGGAAACAAACTTGCAAGACGTTTTCGTCTTGCGAAGCAAGCCCATAGGGAAATTCGTCTTGCGAAGCAGCTCAAAAATGGAAAACCCTTTCGTCTAGCGAGTTTTCCGTCTTGCGAGGCATTCGTCTTTTGGGGCACCACTGTAATGAATAAGGGACTATTGTGAAATGAGAGATTTAGCAGTACTTATGCAGTGGTATGAAATATAAAGCACACCTACACATGAGAGTAACCTCCACACACATACACCCCCCAAAAAAACACCAACCCCCACCTCAGTGAGGAGTGAACAATGACCAATGACCTCCAGGATGGTAGAATGTGTGTTAGTCAAAAAAGGGGAAAAAAGATAAAAGAATTGGCTTTCTTGAGCCCCTGTTATTATTGTTAATATTATTGTTACTAGATTTGTTACCCGCCATTCAACTGAAGGTTTCAGGAAGGGTTACAGGAATATATATATGGTATCTGATGAAGTGTGCATGCACACGGAAGCTTATACCCAGAACAAACTTTGTTGGTCTCTAAGGTGCTACTGGACATTTTTTTATTTATTTCAACTGCATCAGACCAACACGGCTACCTACCTGAATCAGGAATATATCACACAGCATTAAAGCAATTTAAAGCAAATGATTTATTACAACCCCACAACCTGGGGAGTGTCACAAAATGTGGAGCCAAGCAGAAAGAGACAGGTCTTAATCAGGACCAATGCAAGGCCAGGTTGGATGTGTGCTAAAGCAGTATGGTGAGAGCCTAGGAGGAACGTCTCAGTGCAGCTCAGCACAGAGCCTCTGTCATTCAATCTGGGGGCAAAATCAGCAGCAGTAGAAGTGGGCAAATATCTCTCAACAGCAGAGCTCAATCTTCACGAAGTGCCACACACTGACTAAAATACACTATCTAAAATTGGCTGATACAGCAATGCCCAGATCATACACAGTGATTCAGAACTGCAGAGAGAAAGGTGCCGTGTAGGTCCCTTGTACAATATCATATTGGACCATTTCAGCTTTATCTGTTGAGGTGGCAGATGATTTATGAGGCTCTCCTACAATAAGCTACTTGTAGCTGCTAAATCATTTAGCATTCATTGTAATAGCATTAATCATGGTGAAGGTTCGAGGTGTCTCCAGAGATGGGGATATGCTCTGCCCTTGGCATTCCGAGGCCAATCAGTACAAAGGCATGGATGAAGAAAGACATTTGTAGGGCTTGGTTTGCCGCAACTTGACTGGGAGAGGGTAGCTCCACATTTGAGGGTCCCATGCCACGTGTTCTACTCAAAGAAACAAGCAAGGGTGAAATGAGGTACTTATAGAGATTCAACTGCAGTGAAAGGTAAGTAGTTACTTTTCTCTGCTTTCTCACCTAGCTCCTTGTCACGAGGTGGAAACTCTACAGCCCTGGAAACCTCATGTCCTCTTAATCCAAAAGGAGGAGGAACTCCTTCTGGCCCTTCTGCTCTTTCCAGCATCTGTACGCTTCTTAATATTGGAGAACTTGTCATCTCCAGAAACACAGCATTGCATAACTAACTGGATCTCCCTCTCCCCCCACCCCTCTTGTTTGCATGCAAGCGCACGCACACACCTTTCTGCCCCCTGCCAATCTTAATTAGTTGTTCTCTCCCTTTTGGGTCCCGTCTACATTCTGCATTTAAATCCCGCCCCCCAAGGAATCCTAGGAAGTGTAGTTTGTTGGAGTGTATGAGAGTTGTAGGATACCCCTGTTCCCCTTATGGAGTTAGCATTCATTGAGTTCCCTGTGAAGAGGGATTGATCATTATACCACTCTGGGGATGATAGCATGTTGATGGGGACTAGGGGTCTCCTAACAACTTTCGGCACCCATAAACTACAGATCTCAGAATTCTTTGGGGGAAGCCATGATGTTTTTAAGTGGTGTCACGATGTATGGTGTGAATGTGGCCATTGTGTGGATGGTGCGGAATGAATCTGCTATTAATGCACTGTTATTGCATCAGTGGCATGTTGCAGAATACCCCCTCAAAATGCCCCCATCTGGAGGGGTTCAAGATGGGCTCAGGGTGACATCTACCCTAGGTATGGTGATCACACTTCCTGCATGAACAGAGACAGGACTCCTGAGAATGCTCTGGTGTAGAAGAGATTTCTGGAGTCCATCTTGACTGAGTAAAATGGCAGGCTGCTATCTGCCTTGTATGCATAGTCCAAAATCAGCTACCAGGCCATGATCCAAAATACTTACCTTTTTCAGCTCAAGGGAGTGACTAGTTGGCTTATAAAATGGTGCCTCCAGAGCTGACGCTACTATAAACTCAAACAGCATGAGATGCACACAAGGTGTTCCAGGCTTCCCCAGGCACACCCCCACACCCCATGGTGAGGAACAGAAAAGGAGTTGCCTGCCATGAATTGAGTATGTGGCCTTCGACAAACCATAATCTCTTTGCCTAATATATATCAATGGTGTGGAGAAATAGGCTAGGCATGAGTTTTCTCCATTGTGTTGCAATACTGGAGCTTAGGGCTATCAAATAGAAAGGGAAGAAATTGAAGCAGTGAGAGATTTTACTTTCTTGGGCTCCATGATCACTGCAGATGGTGACAGCAGCCACGAAAATAAAAGATGCCTGCTTCTTGGGAGAAAAGCAATGACAAACCTAGACAGCATCTTAAAAAGCAGAGACATCACCTTGCCGACAAAGGTCCATATAGTTAAAGCTATGGTTTTCCCAGTAGTGATGTATGAAAGTGAGAGCTGGACCATAAAGAAGGCTGATCGCTGAAGAATTGAGGCTTTTGAATTCTGGTGCTGGAGGAGACTCCCAGGACTGCAAGAACTGCAAGAAGATCAAACCTATCCATTCCTAAGGAAATCAGTCCTGAGTGCTCACTGGAAGGACAGATCGTTAAGCTGAGGCTCCAATGCATTGGCCACCTCATGAGAAGAGAAGACTTCCTGGAAAAGACCCTGATGCTGGGAAAGATTGAGGGCACAAGGAGAAGGGGACAACAGAGGACGAGATGGTTGGACAGTGTTCTTGAAGCTACTAACATGAGTTTGACCAAGCTGCGGGAGGCAGTGAAAGACAGAAGTACCTGGCGTGCTCTGGTCCATGGGCTCACGAAGAGTCGGACACGACTAAACGACTAAACAACAACAGGCCTATCCAATGAAGCTGAGTGTTGGAAGGTTGAGGACAAGCAAAAGAAAGGATTTCTTCACACAGGGTGTGGTTTATGGCATTCAGTGCCACAAGAGGTAGTGGCGGCCACCAACTTGGATAGCTTTAAAAGAGGATTGTATTATTTCATGGAGGATAATACATCAGTGGCTGCTAGCCAGTGGCTACTATCTCCTACCTCCACTATCAGAGACAATACGCCTCTGAATACCAGTTGCTAGGAATCCCAAGTGGGAAGAGTTCTGTTTGCTGACTTCCCATCAGCATCTGTTTGGCCACTGTGAAACCAGGCTAATGGATTAGATGGAGCCGAGGAGCAGATCTGCTATGGAACTAATGAAGCTTAAGCTTCAGGGTCCTTAATCCCGAAGGGGCCCCAGAAGCGACTTTAGTTCCCATTGCTTTAAAACTTTGGGTCTAGTAGACCCAATTTGAATCCCAGACTTAATTTTTGTCATATATATTTCAACAATCCCACAGATGTTGTAAAGATTTGGTGATCTGTCGTGGAACAACTCTACAGAAGAAGATAACAGTGGTTACCCAGACCTCGCTGCTGGTTGCAAAGGGGCCCCCATAACAGTTCGAGCTTCAGGGCCCCCAAAATTTAGGTCTATCACTGGATGGGTCTCTGGCTTGATCCAGCAATGATTTCATGAGTTGTTAATTTAAGATGACCAGATGGGGTTTTGCCGATTCCTCCATCTTTGAGAGACCCACTCTCAATCCAGTCATGGATTCATTAGGAAGCCTTGGATAAACTGCTGTTTTTTGCAGCCTTAGTCCCCTTCCCATCACCTCCAACATGGGGGTTAATCGAACTGGCCTACTTCACAAGGTAGTTGCAAGGAATGCCAAGTGCTTTGAAAACACTAAAGCACTTTATGAATGCTATTATTTCTCTGAACAGACTCTTTGTTTTATATGGCAAGCTGTTCTTCAAGCTCTCCTCACTTTCAAAACAGATTTGCCATCATACTGTAGGGGGTGGGGTGGGGTCTACTATTCAAGAAACGTGATAAACATCTGTGGATTAAAATTAGGCTTGTTTGGAAACTAGCCATTATACTCGACATGTCCACTATCACAGTTATTTATCATGCATTTTAGGGAACAGACTCTCAGTGAGAAAAGGCTGTGTCACAATAAATGCCTTTGTCTTTAAGGTGTTTAGGTTATAGCAGATTAACATTCATACATGCATGCATGTGCATGAAAACACACACACAAGTTTGTTCCTTTGCTCCTCCACAGAAGACAGGCAAAATTGATTTACTTATATCCCTATTAAGCCTCTCTTAGCCAGGCGCATGGTACAAGTTTGAAGTGCCGCATTTCATTTATTTGGCAGCCCTGCTGCCTGCCAAATTCATTACTGTACAATAACACTTTTACACGATGTGTGTGCAGCAAATAAACTGGATAGGGAGAGGAAAGTTGTGTGGGGGCAGGCAGGGCAGGGGAGTGACATGAAACAGCGAGACAAGGAAGCCCCCGTTTCCCCCTCTGCCGCAGCTCATACTCAAATCCACTTAAGCATCTGAGCCTTCATTCCCAGGCTTGATTCCTTCCGCTCCTTATTTATTGCATGCATAGTTTGAAGCCCAATGAGACAGCGAATAGCATGGCATGTCCAATTGCTGACAATATGCTGAAAGCACCTTTGTGAAGGGCCCTACAGGGATTTCCACAGCGTTCAGCTGGAAAATAAGGAGGGTGGTTTATTGGGGGGGGGTTGCAGGTACGAGTGGGCAGTTTCACTCCTACCTATAGCAGATTTGGGTTTGTAGGTGCTGGCAATGTAGAGGTTGGTTGAGTTTGACAGATGGCAAAAGTGGCCCTAGTTACATTTGCATTATTACTGAAATTTGGGCTGGGCTGCGCCAGTCCAAGACATTTAAGTGCCCAGAGCATGGTGCTGATAATGCCAAGGTTGCAGGTTCAATCCCCCGTGTGGGACAGCTGCATATTTCTACATTGCAGGGGTCTGGACTGGGTAATCCTCAGGGTCTCTGCAAACTCTACAATTCTATGATTCTAACATGAAACACAAGGTGTTTTCCATTGCCTGCCAGACAATCACCAGGAGGTCTGTGTGTGGTTGCCACCTGAGCTACAGTTTGGATGATCTTCTAGGGCTGTGAAGTGTCCCCAGGCTTTGGACTGACCACACCCAGCTTACGTGGTCATTTGGCCATTGCAACACACCTACACACTGCAGCTGATGCAACACACACTTTGGAAAGCTCAGTATAGTCGTACCTTGGATCCCAAACACCTTGTGAGTCAAACGTTTTGGCTCCCAAACACCTCAAACCCAGAAGTGAGTGTTCCAGTTTGCAAACGTTCTTTGGAAGCTGAATGTCTGATGCGGCTTCTGTGGCTTCCGATTGAGTGCAGTAAGCTCCTGCAGCCAATCAGAAGCTGCGCCTTGGTTGTTGAACATTTTCGGAAGTCGAATGGACTTCCGGAACGGATTCCATTCGACAACCAAGGTACAACTGCATTCTCCTCAGGCCTGTGAAAAAGGAAGAGAGTAGAGGGCAGAGTAGAGGTTACCTTTGTTTCCCTTTATTATCTGAGCCAAGCCCATGTATACTCAGTGTCCTATAGGGATATGAACAAAATACCAGCTTTGGCCCAGCCATTCTCAGGTGTAATGTTGAAACCGCCCTGAAATGAGTCTGTAGCAATGAAAATTCTCTGGCTTCACCTTTGTGAGTCACCATGTGGCTTTCTGCTGCTCTTGAGGCAGTCCTCCAAGCAGCTATATGTTTAATTGGAGAAACCCAGGTGTAGTTAAAGAGGCAAGCAGGAGGGGAGCAGGATCAGCGCGCACATTACTACCCACCGTCAGCTGCGCAGAGTCTGTGATGGGGAGACCCCCTCACCTCTTCCCTGCTTCCCCAATGGCGAAAAGGGGCACGCATTTAATGAGGGCGCTTCCTCCTAAACAGCCGTGGCCGCTGCTGCCATTTGGGAGCAGCTGGGCCCCAGCTGGGCTGCACAGCTAGAGGGGAGAGTTAGCACAAGGATTTGCAAACCTGAGTCAGACCTCCAGCAGCACTTCCAATTTCATATGGCTTTAGCAAGAGATAATCATTTAGCAGCCAGTGCTGAAAGGCAAGAAGCAAGGAAATGTGTTGTCTGAGTTGGAGCTGGGTGGAGGGGTGGGGGTGGGGAGTAGGGGAGACTCCTTGCTGTCTATGGAAATCGCCAAATCCCCTGCAGCATCTCTCGCTCTCTAAGTAGTTTTTTTGCTCACTTTGCCACTTTATCTCCCAGTTAAAGCACTGCACCCAATCATACACAGACTCATGCATGCTCAACCTGGGGAAAGGTCTGCAGCTTAGTGGCAGGGGACGTGCTCTGCATTTGCAAGGTGGAGGGATGGGGCAGAAATGTGATTCAGTTTTCATTTAAAGGCAAATGTCCCAAATTCACACTTCCCAAAGCAATGTACAAATCGAAGCACGGCCATCCTTGGATGTTCACACTTCTTCTCTGAATGTTGCAATGGACTTTGGCTGCATATACAGCGGTACCTCGGGTTACAAACTCCACTAACCCGGAAGTAGTTGCTCTGGGTTGCGAACTTTGCCCCAGGTTGAGAACGAAAATTGCGCAGCAGTGGCAACAGACCCCATTAGCAAAAGCGGGCCTCAGGTTACGAACGGCTTCAGGTTAAGAACGGAGCTCCAGAACGAATTAAGTTCATAACCTGAGGTACCACTGTACTGGGTAGGGTAAAGTTTTCCTATATTAGTGAAAATATAGAATACAAAAGATGCATTGTCCTAGGGCAAACATAGACAAACTTGGCCCTCCAGATGTTTTTGGCCTACAACTCCCATGACCCCTAGCTAACAGGACCAGTGTTCAGGGATGATGGGAATTGTAGTCCCAAAATATCTGGAGGGCTGAATTTGCCTATGCCTGCCCTAGGGGAAATGGTTCATCCCTAGTACCATGGCATGTTGAATCCCTGACATTTCTGGTGAAAAGGATCTCACACAATGGGGCTTGGCAACAACCCACAATATCATGAGGGATATTGGGGAGCCAGAGCCAGGCAGTGTAGGACCTGTTGCCCTAGACAGGCCAACCACCTGGCTCAGTAGTTTTATGCAATCTCAACAGCGTTTTTTCTGCCTCGCAGCCCTCCTTTCACCCTGCCTTCGTCTTCTACAACAGAACTTCCTGAAACTTCTCTGTTCCCCCACCATGCTCCCACCACTGCTTCCTCTGCCATAATGAATTTCTGAAAATAGCGCCTCAGATAGCCACTTCTGACCTAAGGAGGAGGTGGTGGTGCGGGCTTCATGCCCCCAACATGCCCGCGGTGGCTGGCTCTCAGCCACCGCGCGATCAGGGAAATCCTCAGCCGCGTCATCCCCTGGCCAGCCCATTTAAGGCAGGCGCGGCCGAGAATCTCCCTCTTTGGCCACTCAGCTGCTTCGGTTTCCCACCTGCCCGCCCTTCAAGTTTTCTTTCTGATCTTGCTATGAACCTCGGTTGGTCGCCGTTAAGGGCCTGGTAGGAATTTTTTCCAGTTGGCAAATTGGCACCAGCCATTTGGTTTTTCGCCTACCTCGTAGCAAATCGTCACAACTTTCTCGGTTTGGTGGTTAGGCATTGGTATGGGTATTGTTATGTAGATGTATGGGGGGAGGAGCGCCATCACCTCCCCCGGATATTGAAGGGTAGTCCGGTAAAGGATTCCAGGGGTGTGGCCCTGTCCGAAGCCTATGGAGGCCAGGGCCCAAGGCACGCCCCCGAGCGGTGACCCCGGGGGAGTTCCTAGTTGATGTGCATCAGCAGGGCTCCCCCTGCTGGTGTTAACCCTTCCCGGTCTTCAAGCAATCAGGCTGAAACCAGATAGTCGGTTAGGACCAATGCCTAAGCCAATACCGCTCATCACCTGTAACCAATAAAGTTGTGGCCAATTTTTGCCCATTAACCTAAAATAATGGTGCCCTGTGTCTTTATACCTACTGGGGGGAGGCGGAAATTCACCACGCAACTGCTCCCACCGCTGCCAATATATGCAGGCAGGCTGCAGTGAGTGGGCATGGATGGAATCATAGTGTTGGAAGGGACCTCGCAGTTCAACCCACCCAACACCTGCTAGGTGCAGCACCTGCTCCAGCCACCCTCGCCAATGGAATTCCCAGCATACTGCTTCCTGACAGGGGAGGCAGAGCATAGCCACTAGTTGGGCCTTTGCTTAAACACATCCACCTTTTGAGGCAGTCTCTTCCACTTGGATTCCCCCCCCCCAAATAATAATAATAATAATAATAATAATAATTTATTTATTATTTATTATTTATACCCCGCCCATCTGGCTGAGTTTCCCCAGCCACTCTGGGCGGCTCCCAATCAGTGTTAAAAACAGTACAGTGTTACATATTAAAAACTTCCCTGAACAGGGCTGCCTTAAGATGTCTTCTGAATGTCAGGTAATTATTTATCTCTTTGGCATCTGATGGGAGGGCGTTCCACAGGGCGGGCGCCACTACTGAGAAGGCCCTCTGTCTGGTTCCCTGTAGCCTCACTTCTCGCAATGAGGGAACCGCCAGAAGGCCCTCTGCACTGGATCTCAGTGTCCGGGCTGAACGATGGGGGTGGAGACGCTCCTTCAGGTATACAGGACCGAGGCTGTTTAGGGCTTTAAAGGTCAGCACCAACACTTTGAATCATGCTCGTAAACGTACTGGGAGCCAATGCAGATCTCTCAGAACCAGTGTTATGTGGTCCCGGTGGCCACTCCCAGTCACCAGTCTAGCTGCCGCATTCTGGATTAATTGCAGTTTCTGGGTCACCTTTAAAGGTAACCCCACGTAGAGCGCATTGCAGTAGTCCAAGCGTGAGATAACTAGAGCATGCACCACTCTGGTGAGACAGTTCGCGGGCAGGTAGGGTCTTAGCCTGCGTACCAGGTGGAGCTGGTAGACAGCTGCCCTGGACACCTGTGCCTCCATGGACAGCTGTGAGTCCAAAATGCAGAGGTGCATTCAGCCCTTTATTTCCATCCAAGGGCTGCAATCCCCTACACACGGTTAACATGCCCTCCTGTTGTACATCACCCTTCCTGCTTGGATTAATGGCATCACTCAGTTGTGGATCGCCGAAACTCCTGGGCTCTAAAACCAGGAATCAGTCAGTGTTAAGAGCTTGCTGGGTTGTTAGTGACCTGACAAAAGTATTGACTCCTTCTCCCCGTGTCAGGTGGCAGAGAAGAATGAAGCCCTCGGAGCGTGACATCATCTGAGCAACAAACCTCCGCTTTTCTATCGATCTTGCCTAATGAAAAATGAAAGTAATGCTTGGGAGGGTTACAACAGCAACTCTTAAAAAAAAAAAAACAGAGGAGGAGGAGGAGGGGTGCCAAGACTAGGCTTAAGGGTGAGGGTGTTTGTACTCAAGTCTAGACCTGGGGGTACATTCTCCAGCCAAGAGTCTCCGAGCAAATGGAAGCTGGAGCCTGAATTGCAGCAGCCAAAGAGTGCTAAGCTGTCAACAGTTCCCAAGCAAATTTGTATGGCTAGAGAACATTAAAAAGCCCTGCTGGATCATACCAAAGGCCAATCGAGTCTAGCATCCTCTTCTTGTAGTGACCAACCAGATGTCTCCTGCAAGCACTTCTCCACTTGTGATTCCCACCATCTTGTATAAAAAACAGACCCGCCTTAGTATTCAGTTGTGAGGCAAGGTGGGGGCACCAACCCAGCCCTGATCACACCCCTGCCATTCCCTGCTCTAGCCTTATCCAGATAAGCTGCAGTGATGTGGTGTTGAGCTCCATGGCACTGCCCCATCAGATGGACCGTGGCTAGCGCTAGAGATTGGTTACTGAAACCTGAGAATTCTCCCTCTCTCTCAGTTTTCCTGTCTGTGGAATGGAAAGAATAGCAGTGTGCTTCATAAACAGTTGTATCCACAGTGGTGCCCCACAAGACGAATGCCTCGCAAGACGAAAAACTCGCTAGACGAAAGGGTTTTGCGGTTTTTGAGCTGCTTCGCAAGATGAATTTCCCTATGGGCTTGCTTCGCAAGACGAAAACGTCTTGCAAGTTTGTTTCCTTTTTCTTAACACCGTTAATACAGTTGCGACTTGACTTTGAGGAGCAACTCATAGAACGCGGTGTGGTAGCCTTTTTTGAGGTTTTTGGTGATTTTTGAAGCTTTTCCAAAACTTTTCCGACACCGTGCTTCGCAAGATGAAAAATTCGCTAGACGAAAAAACTCGCGGAACGAATTAATTTCATTTTACAAGGCACCACTGCATTCAGTTCTTCAACTGAACCAAGGAATACTATTCCCAGACATGTGTGTGGTGTCCTTGAGCATGGAAACCTTTGCCAAAATCCAACAACGTAATGTGGTGTGGGAAAAATAGTATTTTGATCACCGGCCATCAAAACAAATTGGGTGGGGAGAGGGACACAGCTACCTCCTTTGCATTTGGTGGAAATGTGTGGAAAGGGTCAATTCCATTCCTCCTCTTTCTTTTCCTCCAGTTCGAATGCAGAACCTCTCGAAGTACACAGAAAGCTTCTCCATGTAAAACTTAGAATGCAGCTCATGTCGAGACTGCAGGGTATAACCACTGCATAGATATATTTTGCTGCCATGTACACATAATAATAAATAACAACATATTGGGAATATGTGATTGACTGCTGCCCTTCTCAGAGTGCGTACACAAATAGTTAAATGCATGTTTGTGAGGTCATCATCACACGGTTTGCATGCAGATTACAAAGTGGAATTTTGTAAAGTGTAAAGAGCTCTTGGATGCCCATTAAGGAAAAACTGCACACCCTCCTTTGGGAGGCTCGTCTTATGCCTTGAGAATCATAGATCTAAAGAATTAGACTTCCTTAATACACTCACCTTTTGACCCCCATGGGAGAGGCAAGGGATTCATAGTGAATTATGGACTGAACAACTCCAATGAATCTTCATTACAGCATGAAATGAAAAAGGAAAAGGGAACTAAATGGAAGATCTCCCCTGGGTAGCTGGCGGCTGCAACTTATGAGCATCTTGTTAAATGGGGGGTGGCAGTGGGAGGGTGGGAAAGATAACACTTGTTTTACTTAAATAAGCAGTGCTGCGCTTCGGTAGGTTCAGAGGGGGCACTGGTCTTACGTTAACAGTGATCTATGCAAAGGTAGTGTTAGGACTGGAAGCAAGGCAGAATGCAAACCAGGGAGAACGGCCATGTTTGTGTGTCCAGGTTTTCACTGCAAAGTTGCAAGGCTTAAAGGTTGGAGTAGAAGATGCAGGTTGGTTATTTCCACTCTGATTATTGGTTCCCCCCCCCCCAATATTGGAAGGGACCCCAAGTGTCATCTAGTCCGATGCAGGAATTACAGCTGAAGAATCCCTGATAGATGGCCATCTAGCCTCTGTTTAAAAACTTCCAGTGAAGGAGAGTTCACCACCTCCAGAGCTAGTCCGTTCAATTTTCAAACAGCTCTTGCCCTCAGGACTTATTCCTAACGTTTAGTCGGTATCTGCTTTCTTGTAATTTGAATCCATTGGTTATGGTCCTACCCTCTGCAGCAGCACAAAACAAACTTGCTGCATCTTCCATGTGCCTGAAGTTTGGCAAGAAGGCGCCTACCTAATCTAGGTTGGGAGGGAGCGCCATAGGGTTGGAACACTGAATATTCAGCTTCCCGTAGTTACGAAGATTTCGGGCAGCTGTCTCTCCCAGCCTTACCTAGAAATGCTGGGAATTGAACCTGTGACCCTCTGCATGCAAAGCTAATGTTCCACCACTAAGCTATGGCCCTTCCCCATGGACTCTACCCTGTAATGGTGCTTTCCAGCCAGCCTTGCTATTCCATTAGAGCCTCTGATTCCCCCAGTTACCTGCTCCATCCTTTCCCCTCCACTGCTCCTGCTGGCCAAGCCATTTTGGTTTGTCAGCCAGGAAGATGGAGCTTTCGATTAGGTTAATTCCACCCACAGGTAGTCAATATACTGGCCTCTTCTGCAGTGATGGAGGCAGGCGAGCCTATTGATATTTCTTAAGGCTCTTATCGAGCCGTGAGCTAGAAAGAGAAAAAGGGAACCCAGAAGTAAACCTGTTACACCTGGTATGCTGCAGGCTGGATTGCAAGTTGCAAACTATGAAAATGCCTTCCTGTAAGACAAGCAGTCAAATAGCTGTTACAACTTGTGGCTAAAGCTGTTGGCAAGCTTTGCTTTAAGTTACCTGCCTGAGAGGACAATGGACTTGATGGTGAAGCAACTGCTTAATATGGAAATGAAGATTTTAAATGAAATCCCCATGTCCCATGAGCACAGAGGGAGCATATTTTTCTCAGAGTTTCTTTTTGCTGACTTGGCTCCCTGGAGGGGGTAATAATCAAATGATATATCAATACAATGAATGGGGCGGGTGGGGTGGGATTAATTTTTGTTTTCATTCAAGGAGTAACTACATAATTTGAACCAATATATGAACACAGCTATCCTTTGAAATTTGCACTTCTCTGAATTTTGCAAAGCAGTTATCAGTTAATGTATACAAAATGCATATATTAGTAAAAACAACAACATGCATTATATTGGTGAAAATTGCTTGAAAAAATATTTTTGTCAAAACTGCATATGTTTATTCACATTGAAATGGTCGTGATTTAAAAAAATAAATAAATTCATAATGCAGTTTCAAATTCCAGAGATAGGGTACAAACCATTAGGACTTGATTCAGAGGAAACGCATTTAGGGTGGGAGCATTGAAGTGAAATATACTGGGATTCCTCCCAGAAATCCAATGTGTTGATCAAAGCTCAACCCTCGCCCTGAAACACATCTTGCTTTTCTGTACCCCACAACCCCAATATTTTTTATTGCATGTTTTAACTGCAAGGTGAGGTTGGGCAGTCATCTGCAAAGGGCACTAGCGGAGGAAAAGGAGTGTGGGGGGAGCGCACCGCCTCCAGCAGCGTGATCCCCAGGGTGCCATCACGGTTGCTCCCCCCACCCACGCTGGGTGCCATGCCCCTGCAGGCGGCACACCCAACCCCCAGGACACGTGCCATGCCCCTGCGGGCAGCGCACCCCACCCCTAGGATGCGCACCAGCCCCGCCCCTGCCTGCTCTCCGCCCCCAGTGCTGGAACATGAAGCTCCGCCATTGGCAAAAGGTACAATTTGGGAGGAATTATTAATAAGTAGGTTAATTAAAAAGCAGGCAGGAAGTGGGGTGTTTTTGCTTTTCCCCACTCAGTGTTTGTCTCTTGTACTCTTCCCCTCCGAGAGCAACAGTAAAATCATGCCCTGGAATCCTAGATGGTGGAAAGAAAGAAGAGGATGAAGGTGCAGAGGAGAATTGATGGTGGGAGGAATAATTATGTCCCCCACCTACTACTGCTCCCCTCTGAATTGCACCCACTCTGTACCTGCACTCAAGTTTGGTCTATCACCAAATATGTAGTTCAGCCATGTGATTAGTGTTCCATCAGAGTGTGTATGGCCAGAGCTGCTGGCATTTCAACTAATAGGACAGAGAGAGACCTGATTCTTGCAGCTGGCTTGCAAGTAAGATCCACAGCAGTGATGGGCTCCAGAAAGACATGCTGTTGCTCTGGGGGAATCTGAAATAGATTGATAGTCTCTAGCACTACCTGTTGAGTGCTTGCCTGCTCCCCTGTGTCCAAAGGTTATGCTTGAAAATAAGCAGATATCACAAAAACACAGAAGTCTGGACTTCAGGGTCATCTCTCATACAAAGAAAACTTTAAACCCTGTAATGTTGCATTTTGAACTTACTGCTAATTAGGGAAGCATCAACAACATCTCAACACATTTCTGCCTCCAAATCAGATATCGGGTCACCAATTGCAAAGAGAAAAATAAAAGCATTATAATCTCACATCACCCAGGTTCACTTCTTTCGACTAAACATCAGGAAGAACTTTCTGATAGTAAGAGTTTGTTTGACAGTGGAACAGACTCCCCTGGGAGGTTGTGGGCTCTCCTTCATTTGAGGTTTTTGAGCAGAGGTTGGATGACCATCTACCATGGATGCTTTAGTTGAGATTTCTGCATTACAAGGGGTTGGACTAGATGACCCCCAGGGTCCCTTTTCAACTCTACAATTCTATGATTTTTGATTCAGTTCAGCATGTACACACAATATACCCAACTGTTCTTGCTTTTATTATATTCCAGTACTTAGGTTTAAAAGATGCAGAAGGCTTTTAAAGATAATGATTTACCTTTTATATAGTGCCTTTTATCTGCTGTGATCACAAAGCTGCTTTATACATCTATAGATTTTAAAGTTTGGGGGGGAGGGTGAACCTTGCTGTATAGGAAGCATTTCATCAGCTGCTAAATTCTGGCTACCCCTCTAGAAGACGGCAGCAAGTGATTCGGCAGCACAGTGTAATTGCCGCAAATGTGCCCCCTCCTTCAGCACGCTCAGGGCACTAGGGAGGCCCAGCAGTACTTCAGCAATAAAAGAGAGTTGTAAAAACACTTTAAAACAACCATGCATTTAAATCAAGCACTTTTTTTTAAAAAAAAAGGCACGCTAACAGAGGAGGAATTCA
The DNA here is from genome assembly GCF_965113315.1 of Podarcis vaucheri. Taxonomy (NCBI): domain Eukaryota; kingdom Metazoa; phylum Chordata; class Lepidosauria; order Squamata; family Lacertidae; genus Podarcis; species Podarcis vaucheri. Next base: position 31,814,413 of record NC_138753.1, read on the forward strand.
ACAAATAAAGCAAGGAAGCCACAAAGACTTCTTTCAGTGTTCTTCAGAGCAACAATCTGTTACTATTTATTATTATTATTTATTAAATTTGCATACCTCCCTTCATTGATGAACATCCTCAATTCAGGTACTGAGTACTGCTTGATGCTTAATTTTTAAAATTGATAGATTCTAAGGCTCACGTCTGATTGGAAGGTGGCGTCTAAACTGAAGGAGACAATGCTGGCAAGTTCAGCTGGAGATGTCACCAAGACACATATCCCTGGGCCAAAAGTGTCAGGGGCTCACATCAGATCCAAAATGAGCATAAAGAGTGGCTTGCCAGGTAGAGTGGAGCCACTCTGCTAGCTTCCCGGCAGCCGGGTCACTGTTGCTTACCGACAGGGGAGGAGTGAGGCCAGGGCTGTCTTAAGCATATGCCGCTCTGGGGTGCAAAGATCCACCCAGAGCCCCCCCCCCAAGTTGCCCAGTCCCAGGTGCGCAGGAGGGCGGAGCCGGCCGGTTGCCTCAGTGTCTCACTGGCTTGGTTGCCCCCGAACTCACGGCGCAGAGCTGCCCACAGCAGAAGAGCCCACCGCAGCGCTCTTCCCCAGACTCAACTCTCGGGCCCCTCACAGCCTGGCACCCCTGAGAGCCCAGTACCCAGGTGCCCCGCACCCCTAGCACCTATGGGTAAGATGGCCCTGAGTGTGGCATTAGTCTTGGCGTTAGTCATGGCATAGCCAATCCAGTACTCCTGCCAATGTGTTAGCACCATGCTGTCCTCATCTTTCCTTCCTAGAAAGACCCACCTACAATGAAGCTATCACAGTGGCTCACTACTCTACCTCTACTGAACTGCTTCTGCTCAGGGTCCTTTAGTCCTCCACCTTCTTTAGTCCTCCTTCTTTCTTGTACCCTCGTCTACTGCCGGTGAAGTTACCGTATTTTTTGCACCATAACACTCACTTTTTTCCTCCTAAAAAGTAAGGGGAAATGTCTGTGCGTGTTATGGAGGGAATGCCTACGGGTGGCATGCCTACGGATTTTCCTCCTCTAAAAACTACGTGCATGTTATGGTCGGGTGCGTGTTATAGAGTGAAAAATATGGTACTTTCCTCTCATTTTGCTTTGGCTCACTGGAAATTTTAGACACAATGACCAGATTAAGGTCTGGCGAACATAACAGTGCTGGAGGGGTGAAGGAAGCTTCACCTGCCCAGATTTCCTTTGTGATAAGGTATCTTCTTCAGAGATACTTTGCCTTTTATCAGATCTGGTCATCCTGGCCTTCTCCAAAGCTTTGCGGGCGGAAGCTGTAAATTACATTCAGTTTTCATAGTGATCTGCCAGGCTCAGGAAAGGGAAGCCAGGAAGGATAAAAGCAGGGAATTGAGCTCGCACAAAAGGCACTTAGTGATATTCATTCAAAATTCATAGGCACAAAATTGCAGTCTGCATAGATTTGTTTCCTTTTGGAAATTACAGGAAAGTACAGTCACCGAAAACTGTTATTCAAATAGCCACTTTACATGATTAGGCCTGCAGGAGGCTGTACTTACAGATGAAGCCCCAATATAATCCCACATGTTCCCAAGGCAGAGAGGTGAAGCTGTGTAAAATGGAGGACCAGTGGAGTATCAGTAAGTGTGATGGATCTGCAGAACAAGGATGTCTGGCAGGAGAAGGGGGGCATTCAGAACGTGTAGGGCACTTCGTCATGGAAATAACTGCTGCTCCTGCTTTCAGTGCGTCACCAAAGGAAAAGTTGGGTGTGGGAGACATTATGATGGAGTTATGACTAGGAGTAGGGGAAGGAAGTTTAATGCACACCCACCTAATTTGCACTTCCTGGGATACATGGACCAGCACGAAAATGTCCTTCAAGATTTGCATGCCTCTGAATTTTGTGCTGCAGGTCTCCAGCCAGAAAATGTACGTAGAAATGCAAATGTGAATTACAATGCACAGATTAGCAAAAAATACCATACAAAATGCATTATACATTAGGGGTATATTGCTTGCAATGTTTCTGTTGGGAGAAATGTACACTAAAATGCTGGCGAATATTCGCGAGAGCTTTTTCTTTTTTTAAAAAAAATATATATAGCCAACTTCGCAAACTTAAGATGGGAAAAATGAGAGACTGAAATGGATAAATCTGTCTCTTCCTAGTCATGACCCAGAGTTCCTAAAGTGATTTGGGCACTGAATCAGAGGGAGAAGGCTAGTAGCACAGCCTACAGAGTCATTGGATCTGGACCCTGACACGACTTAGGGCAGCAGCCAGGTACCTTCTGAATCCAAGAACCCAGAACCAGAACCCTCAGTCACTGGACCTCTGAGGCAGACCCCATTGAAGGGTTAGCACCCTGGCCACACCCCCACCAACTTTCCATCATGCCACTGAATCTGTGCAGAACTCCAGGTAAGTTGCCCAACCAGAGTTAAGAGAGAGGCCATAGAGTGCCAGGATTCAAGCCAAAAGGTTTCCCCATTTTCCACCAAGGGGGCAGGACTTCAGAACTCTAGCATCACCCAGGACTTGTAACAAATCCCTGGTGGGTGTCAGTGCTGAGAATGAAAATGCAGTCAGCAAGATAGACTTTGTGCAACAAATGCCTGTAAAGACTAAAAACTACAGCAGCTTCATGTCTGAAAGTCATTCTAAGCTGGTGCTGAATTAGGTACAATTGCTGCATCCCAGTATTCTGATGCACGACAGAATTCCCCAGGTGTATAACATCCCTCACTCACTTCCCACGTGGATCCATTTTTTAAAAGCCTAGTTTTCTGTGGCTTCTGTGCCTCTTTGCTTTCCTTAATTTCCCTCCGTCTCAGGCCTGTACGTGATTCTGATGGCATTGTTGAATGCTTAATTTTTAATAGAAGCAAAGAAATAAGCAGCCGTATAGCACCCTTCCTCCTTCACCACACCCCAACATAGGAAGCCAGCCGAACACCCATTACATTTTCACACATCAATCAAGGTGTTGGTAAATGTTTGTACACACACAGGCGCCTCCATATGCAGGGATGTCAAGAGTGTTGGCAGCTGAAGATACGCTGCTTGGCAGGGATTCTGCGGTAGTTGCTGCAGCAACAATGTTCTGAGAGAGTTGCAGAGCACCATCAGATGCTGCCTTACGCTAGGTCAGCCAATTCCACCTTCCAGCTATTGTCTACTCCACTTGTAATACCTCTTTCTGGCTCTCATGCAGAAAATACTTCTCCCATCCACTGCTCCCTTATCCTTTTAACCCAAGGGGTCAGCGACTGAACCTGGGATTGTGTTTATTTGTTTGTTTTTATTTGAGACATTTTTGTACCACTGGATCAATAGCATTTCTAAGAGGTGTGCATAAAAGTAACCCACATAGAAAACAAAACACAATTAAAAAGTCACCGTAACACTGAACACTACCATAACATTTTGCACTCATTCCTGTGTTAATTTCCTGATATTTTTGAGGGAGGATCATGAGGGAACAGACACATGCATACACGTGCAGAATGGGTGGGGGAGTAGATGCTGCCCAGTGATGTTCATTGCTTGTTGTGTCACACCACACCCACGAGCATGGATAAAATTTAACATGACATGCCCACATATTGGTCAAAAGTCCACAGCTCCACAATGCAACAGGTACTGCAATGTGAAAGGAACATTGGGAAATGGAACAGAAGTGCTAGCATTATAAACAAGAAAACTAACATATTTCCCACCCTTATTCAGGAGGGTACTCGGCTCATCTCAGTCAGGAGTTCCATATTGCATGCATGGCTTTCAGTCATTATGGGTCATGCAGCTGAGCCACGAAGGACTTCACAGATCTCAGTGTTTGGACAGGGGTCTAAGGGATCAGGTGGCCCTTAAACTATCCTGCGCCCAAGTTGTTAAGGCTCTTGTAGATTAATACAATAATGTTAAACTAAACTAATACAGCTGTTAGGTTTCCAAGGGGTTGCTCGAGAGCAAGCAGGCAAATATCTCCCTGCTTGGCTGTGAAGCCTTGCTTTTACTGCCAAAATAAACCTTATCTGTCCAGAGCCCCACTCTCCCGTGGCTGGCTCAATCGCTGGCAGAATCCATGAGTGGGCGGTTCCTAAACTTTCCCCAGCAAAGCAGCTTCTTGACGCCCAGTCTGCGCCTCCCCTCTCTGCGCGGATGCTTTCTGCGCAAGGAGGGCGTGGGTAACGGAGGACCCCTCTCCTCCCTGCTTTGCCCAGGCAAGGAGTCCTGGGACCGCCTCGCCTCTTCCGACTCCTGCAGCTCCTCTCCACTGTAGGCATGTTTACTCTCCTCCGTTGAAGAGGAGCTGCTTCCCACGATCCCTGGAGGCTCTCTATAATCCATTAGGCTTTTCCTCTCTCCCTCCTGAACTGCTGGCAGTTCCCTGACAACAGGATTTTTCTGCATGCTAAGTGTGCGCTCAGCCACTGAGCTCTGGTCACTCCCCACCACTCTGATGCCAGAGGAGGGGATTGACTCTGCACAGCAGGAAACTACAGCATTAAGAATAAAAGAAGAGTTTGCTGGATTAGACCCATGGCCCATCTAGCCCAGTATCCCGTTCTCATAGTGGCCCACCAGATGCCATGGGAAAGCTCAAAGATTTGAACCATGGCTTAGAAATCTGTTTTAATGGTTATGGTGCAATGCCTGGAATGGTAAAGAAAAAGACACCTCTGAGCATGTTCAGATTGTCTTTCCCTCGCCATGAAACTATCACATGTGGTATTAAGGAGGAAGATCATTTTCATGTGATTTATAGTCAGCCTTGTAAACAGAACTCATTTTAGAAATGAACAAAGGATGGATAGTGACTGCCATTTTACCACATTTTTCCCCCAGCAGTGTTTAAGGATGTGTGAAATGATGCTGAGAGCTGCTGTGGAGTTTGGACATCAGATGAGACCCATTTGTGACCTCAGTTGTGCTTTTAGCATAATATATTATGTCTAACTAACTATTAAGGCATCCCTACCTTCCTCTCTGATAAAACTCCTGAGATGATGTTAGGGAATTACACATGCCATGGATTTTAAAAAAGGAGAAATATATGCTGTAGCTGGAGCATGCGCTGTGTGGAATTGTTCCAGGGCTCATTATCAGGGGCCCAGTGGGGTCAGCAGCAAATAGTGTTATTCATGTGCGCAGTGTTTCAGAATTAGCAAACAAGAATCCAAAAGCAGACAACGTAGTCTGAAATAGACTGGTTGCCATTTTCTGGAGCAGGTAGATAAAGGGAACAAGGCTAGCGTTCTTCTTCCACACAGAAAGAACATGTGCACTCAGCATATTCCGGGTCCCCTGATGCCTGTTCGGCTGACTGGTTACAATTCCATTTCCCACCACTGCCAGGGAGGGTGCTGTGCAGCAGCAAGGTTCATGCCTGCCTGTTGCTCCTCCTGGAAGCTGTCCTGATAGCACAGAGCAAGGAAGTTTGCACTTCTCTGCCAAATTTCTTTGATTTAAGTCCATTGTCGCCTTCCCTTACACATGATAATACAGTGGTACCTTGGGTTAAGAACTTAATTCATTCTGGAGGTCCGTTCTTAACCTGAAACTGTTCTTAACCCCATTAGCACCACTTTAGCTAATGGGGCCTCCCACTGCTGCCACGCCGCCGCCACCACAGCCGCTGCTGCACGATTTCTGTTCTTATCCTGAAGCAAAGTTCTTAACCCGAGGTACTATTTCTGGGTTAGCGGAGTCTGTAACCTGAGTCGTCTGTAACAAGAAAGTGTCTGTAACCCAAGGTACCACTGTATACTATGAGAAACAAAATACAGTGGTACCTCGGGTTAAGAACTTAATTCGTTCTGGAGGTCTGTTCTTAACCTGAAACTGTTCTTAACCTGAAGCACTACTTTAGCTAATGGGCCTCCTGCTGCCGCTGCACAGCCGCTGCACGATTTCTGTTCTCATCCTGAAGCGAAGCTCTTAACCCGAGGCAATATTTCCGGATTAGTGGAGTCTGTAACCTGAAGCGTATGTAACCTGAAGCGTATGTAACCCAAGGTACCACTGTAACTGGAGACTTCTGTGAAACACCAGAAGCTGTCCAACACTGAACCAGCCCCCTGCTCTATCTAGCTCACACTGACTGGCAGCATCTCTCCAGGGTTGAAGGTTTACCCAGCCCTACTGAAAGTCTCTGAGGATTATTATGAAAGAGATATGGCTGCTGCTAAGCATATTCTTTTAAAAAAAGTTTTCAATGTAGCATATAGTTTGGCCCCCAAAGTAAAATATTTCCAGATGTAACCGTTAAGTGCCTTCAGTTTTTCATTTCAGAAAAGGGTGTGTCATTTGAAATGGGATAACCTACCACCACTTAACCTTATAGTATGAGATGGGCGGCTGAACTTCATCACTGGTGATAAGAGGAAGGGCGTAATTTCCCTGTTTACCATTTCCAGTGCATTCTGACTGTGAAAGGCGATGGCTGAGGAATAAATCTGCAGAATCAGAAAGGCATAAAATTTGTTATTTAAATTGATGGTCTATTTTATTATTTCCTTATTAGTTTGCAAATTGTTATGAGCTCTAAAGTTTGTCAGCCTACAACTGAGAAGCTGCTGGAAATCCAGGGAAGATCTGTGAATAGCTGTGCGAACTGTATTCTCTCTTCCTCTTCACGGCTGAAAAAGCCACTTATCTGCTAGGCAGAATAGAAACCTTTGCTTCTTATCCATCCAGACATCTTATCTAAACTGGTTCAGGTGGCGAGGCTGCAAAAAGGCATAATTAAGGCAGAGAGGCTGGGGAACCGCTGACAATATTATTTCTTGCGTGTCTCAAACTGTTTATCGCATCTTTTTGTGTACGTGTGTTCACAAATGCAAAGCAGCACAATGCGCTTCGGCTAGATGGTCGTATATACGCTGTCAACACCTCCTCCTTTCTTCCCCCCAAATAAATCTTATTTAACTGGTTCCATTGACAAAAACAAAAAATAATTAAGGCAAAAGTGGTTGAGAAACATTGACATTATTACTGTAATGCAGCTGCCTGTTTAGTTTCTCTGACAATGAAATGCAACCAGAGGGAAATCAGTTTTAAAGATTACCTCCTAGAGATGTAAATTGGGGGACTGGGATGCATGGAGCAGGGAAGAAATGCTCTCAAACTAGGAAACATTTCAAAGTTGGTGGCAGTCTCTTAGGAGCATTAAAGACCACAATTTACCTTTTGACTGCATTCTGTTTTCTCTCAAATCCTTTATTTCCGCCTTATTTATTGACTGAAGAGGCAGCACAAACACTAGAAAGTGATTCTCCAGCCGCTGGTCTTAAAAAAATCCATAGAAGAAAATTATTCTCGTGAGAGTTGTTTTTTTTCTTCTTTTTTTAGCACTCTCTGTGAACTAGGCTTAATTGAATTACTTTGCTTCAGAGGGGCCTTGAACTGGATGTGTTGCTGCCGTTGGAGGTTAGGAAACATGTGCAAAGCAAGCTTCAATTACTCACTAGTAGGGATATGGGGGAAATTCAATTCCGTTCACCTTTAAAGGTGAACTTAGCTAATTCACAGTTTCCAAATTAGCACATGAACCAAAACATAGCCATCCTTCGAAATTCAAACTTCTCCAAATTTTGCAATGCAGCTCTCCAGCCAAGTAACGTGTACAAAAGGCTATATGTTTATATTATTAAAAACAACATATTCAAATAAACTATATTAGGGGCTTCTGCTTTTGCAAATATATATATATATATATTAGGTAAAATGGCACAGAAATATGTTTACGTTCATAATAAAATGCTGGTGATATTTTTTCTAATCTTTATAATAATAATAATTCATTATTTATACCCTGCCCATCTGACCGGGTTTCTCCAGCCACTCTGGGCGGCTTCCAACAAAATATTAAAATACAGTAATCCATCAAACATTAAAAGCTTCCCTAAACAGGGCTGCCTTCAGATGTCTTTAGTTAAGTTCTCCACCTTCCCAAATCCATTTGCAATTTACAGGGTATCTATGAAATGAGGAACCAAAACTGAAAGGTTTGCCCATCCTTACTCACAAGTAGGTGGAGGCTGAGTGGCAATGATGAGTAGGGTCTGCTCAGCCAGAACTCTGAGGACATGGCTCTGTGTCTTTCTTTCCCTGAACCCCTGAGACCCTTGTCCAGGACAGGAGAAGGGGGAGATGGTAGTGGAAAAGGAGGAAGTTGTGGTGGCTTCCTTCCAATTGGGGCATCAGGATTCTGTGAGAAAGTAATGGGAATAGCTCTACTTTCCCATCCGAGGTGTTGGGAACTGTAGCCCCAGTGCCTACCTTGTCAGGAAAGGACACTCCGCTGAGGATCTGGTGAGGAGGCAACAGCTTGTGCTCAAGTGTCTGAGTTCTGCACAGACTCCCTTGGTTCCTTTGCCTGTGCATGCTTAGAGCACACAGAATGGATTGATTCCATCCAGGGATGCTCATTCCATGAATAGAAAGCTGTGTGAATATCGCCCCCCTCACCTGTGCTTCCAAAGCTACCAATGATACAGGTTTTTCCTATTGTAGACACAACAAGAAAAGTGAGCTGGAGCAGTGAATTTGCATTCAGATGGAACCACTCCAGCTCTAAATTGATTAAATGGCTATAGTCCTACAAGTCAGATGCTGAAGATGTCTTTGGAGGGCAGCTAGAGTGCTCAGAGGTTAATGGTGAAATATGCCCTTTTCAGGCTGTTCTATATAGTTCTAGTGATGCTTTGTTCTCCTTTGCATAAGGGAGGGCCCTTATCTCAGCGGGAGAGCCCGTGCTTTGTTTATTTGGTCCCTGGTTTGGTTCCTGGCATTGCCAGTGAAAGGTCTTCCACCATAATTCTTGGGACAATATATCATGCAATAAGTAGTTTCCTGAAGTTCAGAAGAGTGACTTGTTATCCTGTTCTGAAGCAAAAAGGGAAATTTTGATGGCTAACAACTTTATTGTAGCATAACCTTTTGTAGTTCAGTTACAGATAGGTAGCCGTGTTGGTCTGCCATAGTCAAAATAAAAAAATTCCTTCCAGTAGCACCTTAAAGACCAACTAAGTTAGTTCTTGGTATGAGCTAACTTAGTTGGTCTTTAAGGTGCTACTGGAAGGAGGTATCTGAAGAAGTGTGCATGCACACGAAAGCTCATACCAAGAACTAACTTAGTTGGTTTTTAAGGTGCTACTGGAAGGAATTTTTTATTTTGACTTTTGTAGTTCACATACTGTACTGCATCAGAATGTCTCTCTTGTCAATGTGTAAGTCTGAAACCAAGACAATGAAAGTGTTGAACCATTTAGGTCAGATTTGGCTATTTGCAGCAATGTTGGGGAGGGAAATGTAGCCAACTCATCTTGCATTCCATTGCCCTCACTCTTGAAGGCCCAGAGGCAAGGCAGGCCCAATATATTTTGCTGCCTAAGGCCGAACAGCAAATTGTTCCCTCAACCCTCCAGGTCAGGTGCATGTCATCCAAAGCTGGCCAGGTTGTTTTGGTAAATGAAGCAGAGAATCCTACAAGCCCCTCTTCCCCTCCCTGGCAGGGAAAATTTAGCACAAATAAATGTATTAATTAACTATATTGCTGCCCATTCATAACACCCCAAATCAGTTGCCAGAAGATGCCTCCTCACTTTTGCCTAATGGCAGGGCTGGCCCTGGTAAGAAGAGAGAAAATACTGTGTGTCTGGAAAGCAAGTTGTGTGCAGTAGGGAGGGGAATGGAACTGCCTTTGACCTGTCTCCATTTAAAGGTTAACTTAGCAAATTCACACTTTCTGAAACAATACACGGACTGAAATAATGCCATCCTTTGGAATCTGCAGTTCTCCAAATTTTGTAGTGCAGTTCCAACCAAGTGATGTGTACAAAAATTCATATACTAGCGTGAAGTGTGCATAAAATACATACATTGATGAAAATAACATACATAAAATGTGTTGTATTAGGGGGAATTGTTTGCACAAATGTATGCTTTAGGTAAATATGCATGCAAAAATGTGTGGGTTTTTGAGAAATCTGCACTAATATGCCGATGGATTTCCATGAGAACCTTTTTAAAGAAAAAGATTGAAAACTGATACAAAGATGTGGAGGACTAAACTGAAGACTGGAAAACTGAGAAATGGAGGAAAAACCAAATTGGCGTGTTTCCCCATCCCTTCCGTCTCGTTGCTAATATGGGTGAAACTTCAACCCTGTTTACAAGCCGAGCTGAAAAGATCAATGAAAGTCAAGACTCCTTTTCATTGCTTGCAAACCAGGCTGTGAAGTTAGAATTTGTTGGGAGGCAGTTTCAATGCAGGTCCGAAAACTGGTGTTTGCCAGAAGAATCAAAACGTGTAGCTCTCCCTTTTGAACTGGCCCAGCTCAAAAGCAACTGACCATCCTCAAAGAGTCAGCTGTTCACATTTCAGAGCAGCCAAGCGGTAGATGGCTCCCCAGAGCAGCTGTGTGCTACTCAACGTAAGAGAGCTTTCATGGTCTGGAGCCAAGGGCCAGAGTTACTTGGACGGCAGCACTTCTGTATTCAAGTCACATTCTCGGTGTTCAATCCAGAGAACTCCTTACAATAGCACTAAAAAGTCTATTAAAGCATCTATGGGAATATCGCACTAAAAACAATTTCTATGAGAGATTGGTTATAATTACTAATTAGATCTGATTGTAATTATTTCTCTCTGCTGTCCCATACCTGACACACAAAATAACTCTGGTCCTTCCTAACAATTAACAGTGAAAGTCTTTTTATGATACACTGGGTGATTAGATTAACAATTGCAGTGTCTCTCTTCTTTCTGACATTGAGGAAAAAATGATATTTACAGAAGAACTTTGTAAATTAAATTAAGCTAAAATTAACTAGAGTAGATGAAGGGTAGGAAGGTGTTCTTCCCTCCCATCTTCATTATTCTCTCTCTCTCTCTCTCTTTCTCTCTCATAAGCCTTGCCTCTGGGTTTATTGTGAACGCTCAGCTCAGGCTCAGCTTCACCATTAGACAAGAGGTGAAAACTCATTAGAGCCTGCTCTGACGAAACCAAAGATCCAATCAGCTCACTCTCTCTTTTGCTACTTTAACTGCTACAAAGGAAGTGTACAAAAGAGCCATTGGTTGTTCATGGAGGGCACTGGATGATTTAGTTAGGCGTGTTCGAGGAATATGTTCTTTACAAATGGTGGCAGGATCAGAGCCACATCTCTTTGATTGCGATGGTATGGAAGACTTTGCACGTCTTTGAATTTTGTTTTGGTTTTGTTTTGTTTTTTAACAGCCATACCTAAAGAAGTATAAAATGTGAAACTGAGAGGGAAAATACATTTAGTCCAGAGGGGCCCAGAGGACCTATGGCTGGTTCCCAGATCAAGCTGCCTCAGGGTTGCCCGTGGACCTTGCACAGGTTAGGTGCTCCACATAGAGATTCTTTTGATGAATGTACTCCATTTTAGCTCTGTCTTATAAGGCAAGGGTGGGGAACCTCACGTCCAAGGGCTGAATGGAGCCATCCAGGCCCTTGGAACTCTCACCAGGCCACACCCCCTTTCCTCAGGCTACACACCCCATGGGTCCTGCTTCTTTGACTGTTACCGCCTGGTGGGAATTTGCCCTTGAATTCTTAGAATTCCTCTTGTTGGTCTGGATTTTGGATGGAGAGGGGTGTGTGTATAAGTGCATTAGTTTCTCTTTTGGAGACAGAGGTGTGTGTGTGTGTGCGCGCGCGCACGCATTAGTGCATTAGTGTCTCTGCCCACTTTTGTTTTTGCCCTCCTCGCTGGCATGTGGCCCAGAAGATAATGTGTCCCTCCAGCTAAAAAAAGCTTCTCCATCCCTGCCTTACAGAGCCATAGAATTTGCCTTGGAAGGAGACTGGTTGAACATGGAGTAAGCAGATAAAGTTTTTCTCCCTCTCTCTTAACACTAGAACTCATGGACATCTTGGAGGCTTCCGAGTGTTGGAGGCTTCAGGAGAGTGTTTTTCCCCCCAAGGTACTTATTCACACTACACATAGTTAAACTATTGAACTCCCTCAGGAGGCAGTGATGGCCATCAGTGTAAAGGTAAAGGGACCCCTGACCATTAGGTCCAGTTGTGACCGACTCTGGGGTTGCGGTGCTCATCTCACTTTATTGGCCGAGGGAGCCAGCGTACAGCTTCCGGGTCATGTGGCCAGCATGACTAAGCCGCTTCTGGCGAACCAGAGAAGCACACGGACACACCATTTACCTTCCTGCCGGAGCGGTACCTGTTTATCTACTTGCACTTTGACGTGCTTTCGAACTGCTAGGTTGGCAGGAGAAACGGGAGCTCGCTCCGTCACGGGGATTCGAACCACCAACTTTCTGATCGGCAAGTGCTAGGCTCTGTGGTTTAACCCATAGCGCCACCCGCGTCCCTGGCCATCAATGTAGACGGCTTTAAATCAGGATCAGACAAATCCACAGAGGTAAGGGCTGTCACTGGCTACCAACTAGGCAGGATGGTATGTTATGCCTTGAGGGTTGGAAGCTTTTGAATACCAGTTGCTGGAAGCCATGGAAGGGGACAGTGCTCTGCTGGCTGGGGTTCCCCATAGGCATACTGCTTGTTGGTTTCTCATGGGCATCTAGAGGACCACAGGGAGAGCAGGCTGCTCGACTAGATGGGCCATTGTCTTGATCCATCAGGCTCTTAAGTTCTTGACAGCAACTTTCCCTTGTTTTTCCCTGGCATGCATTACATGGGGTGACTCAGAATGCACAGAGAATTGATGGCATTGGTGGGTGTGCAATTGATTTATAGAGTTATTATTATGTTTTCTGCTCTTATACCCCCTTCGTAATAATTCTTAACATTTTATTTGCCTTTTTGACAGCTGCAGCTGACTAAGCTCTTGTTTTCAGCAAGCTAACTAGAATTATTCCAAAATATCCTTCCTGAGTAATGACAGCTAGTTTAGAGCCCCAAATTGCACAATGCATTGTGTGATATTATTATTATTTTCCCCTGATGTGCATCATTTTGCGACATTTCACATCTCATGGGCCATTTTCATGCCGCCTTATCGAGTGTTAAGTCTTTGCAATCTGCTTGAAGCTTAAGTATTTTGATTCCTTTTCTTCATCATCTGGAAATGTTGCCATTTTCCTGTTCAACTAGATATAGATATATTTTCCAGGATGCTAATGAAGATGTTCAACAGCACAGGCCCTTAAAAGAGATCAAAAGAAAACTCTGTTTCATTAACTGACTGGTTATTTGCCTAGGCTCTTTTTTTTTCTATTTCTTTAGCTCATTGATTAAGAATTGAAGGAATTGTTCATCCCATCCCCAAAGCAACTCACATGTGGAAGGCTCAGCATGGGTTCACAACAAAGCCTGGGGGACCCGATATTTGCAAATTCTGATGCAAACATAGGAATCTGACTTATACTGAGACAGACCATTAGTCCATCTAGCTCATTACCCTGCACATTAACTGGCAGTGCTTCTCTGGGGTTTTTGCATAGGCATAAGGGCTTTCCCAGCCCTACTTGGAGATGCCAGGGATCAAACCAGAGACCTTCTGCATGCAAAGCAGATGCTCTACCACTGAGCTATGCCTCTTCCCATATCACACTGACAGGGATCAAACTGATATGGTCTGCACATCCCAGATGAATGTGCAGATTTGAACTTTTTTTTAATCCTGGGATAGCTCAGTCGGCAGAGCTTTCCCACTTCCCAAATATTCTGATGATATTCTTGGATGAAAACATGTACTGACATAAAGTGTAAAAATATGGAATTTTGAGAGAAAGGACTTCAAAAATCTGTATTATTCTTATTATTTTTTAAAAAATGTGAATGTTCAATATTTTTGGATTCTTTTTTATTTTTGGCAGATTAATACAGAGGAGAATTGTGGGGACAAATATAAGAAAGTGGCAAGGACAAGAAGTGGGTTGATGTGCCCATTCACACACCACTCCTTTGGTGTACAAACACAGGTGTATGTCAGAACATTGCTAGATATAGGTGGGAGAGGTTCCAGGTTCCAGGTTCCTCCACTTTGGCTAAGGCCAAGGGGAGTCTAGGACTGGCTCCATCCTCTTCCTCACAAGAAGGTTCATATGGGAAATGCACAGTAGGTGAGAGGGGCAGCTGGGGATATGGGAGGTGTATGATGGGTTGCACAAATTACACAACTAGCTTCTTGCAGTGAGTGCAGAGGAGCCCTATGGAAAGGGTAGCTTCTTTTCCTCCCAGTGTCAACACAAGGAAGCTGCGTGGAAGACCATTAAACAAACTGATGATGATTCATGCATTAGCAAGGCTCATTAATCATTTCAGGAAGATCAATGCTTGAGCAAGGTTACCTACCAGAGCCAGTCATTCAACATCTTTCTCTTTTCTTCCCCCTACTTTCCTCCTTCCAAACAAACATTGGCAAGACTATTGTCTTATTCCAGGTGACCTGCAGCCACTTAATCCACTTTTAAATTTATTGTATTGATGTTTCGAAAGTGGGTTTGTGAAAATAATAGCCCTAGTTTGCCAACTTTTTGTCTGCATGTGTGCCAGGCTTTTGTAAACAGACAGATGCTATTATAGCACTTTGTTTCCCTGAAATATTGCTGCGCTTCTTTAGGCAGTTGCTTCCCACTTGCTTAATTTCATGGTCCCTCCGTTCTCCGGCTGGCTGTGGCCAAGACCATGATAACTTGCTGGAGAAGAAGTTTTACTTTATATCCTCCCACAGTGGTATACATATTGGTTACCCCATTGTATCCCCAAAACAACACTGTGAAAGAGGGTGTGCTCCTGGTCCAACGTTGCCCACTGAGCAGATTTTGTTGCAGCCCCAAGCAAATCTGAGCAATCTAATCACGGCACCACACTAATTAGCACATATGCAACAAAACATCACAAATACCTAAACTCGAAAAGGCCAGTGTAACCAGACAGCAATATAGAAATCCATTGATTTCCATTCTGACTACAACTCCCATCACTCGTGGCTGTTGTCCATGCCGGCTGGGGTTGATGGGTGTTGGAGTCCCAATCACATCTGGAGAGCCACAGGTTCCCCACCCTTGATCTATAGGGTCTCCAACTTAGAATTCCCCTGGTCAGTGACCTGAACTATATGGAAATGCTGGAAGGATATTAG
Source organism: Podarcis vaucheri (assembly GCF_965113315.1). Classification (NCBI taxonomy): domain Eukaryota; kingdom Metazoa; phylum Chordata; class Lepidosauria; order Squamata; family Lacertidae; genus Podarcis; species Podarcis vaucheri. The sequence goes on from NC_138753.1 coordinate 31,829,501, forward strand.
AGTGTAGCAAGCAGAAAAGTACTGCTCTGTTGACCAGACAATGGCAGAAGGCAAGGCCTGAGCACAGCTAGAGATTTCTTACTGCCTGCCTGGGACTATAGCTGCACACTTACTTCTGCATCTGCAATGGGTTCTGAGACCTGAACACACACAGCCCAGAGTAGCCCACTAAGCACCTACCTCATACCTTGAGTTTTTTGTTCAAGTGCCTAATTTCCCAACAGTGGCTTTGGCAAGATCCATGAAAGAAGAATGAGTGACAGTGGAGCTGCTTTTCTCAGAACATAGGATTAGAGGTCATCAGGGAAATAATGAATTAGACACTCATAACTGATTAGTGCCTCACCTTTCTGCTCTACAGGAGGTGCCAATTTATTAAAAGAGTGTAATAGTTAATGTTCTCAATCAATAGTTCATTCTGCAGAAGATGGAGCATTGTTAAAGACACAGAGATCCTAGTACAACCCAGGGTTGTGACTAAAGATGGGGAAGAAGTGTGCTTCAATTTGCATTTTATGGGGAACCCATCAGATTGGAATGTTCTGGGCTGGATTCAAATAACTGGTTTAGTAATGTAGATACCTGAATCTAAGATTGGAAAACTGAGCAATTGGGAGAGCCAAAATCAACAATTCCTTCCATTCCTGTTAGTGAGTAGAAGCTATTTCTGAGGCTACTTTTCCTGCTTCACATTATTTGTAAGGTATGCCAGCAAGGAGAATAAAATATGGGCCCCAAGGATCAAATGTGGAGAGGTACCACAGCCGAGTGGCGGAGCACTCACTTTTTCATGCAGAAGGTTCCCAGCATCAAGCCATGGAAGCTGTAGACCAAAGCATATGGAGGGCAGCAGGTTGGGGGATGCTGGTCAAAAACATCTGGAAAGTACCAGGATAGGGAAACACTGCGTGGAAGGCTTTTTACAGTCTGCCCTTTCTGATTCAAACACCAAATGCACTGACTTTACACATACACAGGAAAAGATGTTAAAATACATGGTAGAGAGAAGTATGTCACAACCCCTTTGGTTTGGATCTGATTTCAGTTCGAATTTACAAGACATCTGCCAGCTGTCCCATTTGTTATTCTGGAGGCTTATTTGATCTAACAGACATGCTATGGGCATTTTAGTTTCCTTTTGAAACACAAAACAGCAGCCTCCCCGGGCTTGCATCAGCAGCTGATTCTGAACTTCGGGGGGAGGTTGTCAGCGAAGTATATTTCTGTTCAGTGGGCAAGAAAGGGTTTTGGAAATAAAATCCTATGTATGCAGAATGGGATTTCCTGGATCTGGGCCAGAGTCTATTCAGTGGCAGCTGGGGGTCATGCACTCAGGGCTGTTCTTAAAATTATGCCCAGTACATATTTTGAGATGTTAAACAATGCAAAATTCCAATACCTGGTGCAAAATGGGGAAACCCCCGAGCAAATGGAATTTGGCTTTTAGAGAATGTTTGTTTCTCCAGCAGTGCCAGCTTTCGCCTGTCACTCGGGTTGCCCGAGCAAAGAGGAGTCAATGGAGCAAATGGAAATAAGTCGGAGGTAGCCCAATCTTGTTTCTCGCGGAGGCGGGGAAAACTGTGTACTTGCTTAATGCATTCTTGTTTGCTCTGCCACTGGCATGACCCCCGGTCCTTTTTAACACCTTGTTCCCCACGAAGAATGCCAGGCCCTCTCTCTCCATGGCGCATTGTCAGCCTTAATTATTTCCTGTATATTTCCTCCCCGATATTGTTCTGCGAGGCTGCGTGATGAGAGAACAGGAGGTCACGGCGAAGCAGCGTGTTAATCTGTCTCACATTACAATAGCCGTTGAGGCCAGGTGCCCAGATTGAATGCAGCGGAGTTCTGACGCTTCCTGTTCAGACCCGCTAGGCCACTTTGGCAACCCAGAGGGACAGGAACACTGAGTCCCCAGGGGAGCTGGGAGGGGGTCGAGCCCTTTTCCATTCACAAGTTGAGCTGAATGGAGGGGATCATTAAGCCCAAGTGCTGAATGGCAAGAGAAATAATTATAAGGCAATTATTCCGATGGTGACCCCCTTCAAAGGAGAGTCACAATGCTGCGCTGCAGTCAAAGGCAGCCTGCACCATTCTGAGTTTCCTGTGGCTGCCATTCATGGATAACTAATGAGGGGAGATACTTTGGTCTTATAGAGCTGTGGGTTTTTTTAGTGACTGTCACTATGAGGTACTGATAAACTATAGATGTAAGAAACAGTGACTTGCCTGGGAATTGGCATTTCGTTCTTAACCTTGCTATTAACTACCTGTCTGTTGGGACCAGGGGCGTATGAAGTGGGGGGCGGAGGGGGCGGTCCACCTCGGGTGCCACTCTGGCAGGTGACAAGATGGCCCCTGCCTCTCCCAGCTGTAGAGCAGCCGAGGGCGCATGCAGTCAGTATGGGCGCCGCCCTTGCACACCATCCATACGGGCATCCATGTAAATCTGCGTGTGCGCACTCCGTATGGGATGCCACACATGCGCATTCCATATGGGATGCCGCACGTGCGCAGTCCGTATGGATGTCGCGTGTACATCACCAGGCGGTTCGTCCCGCCACAGGTGCCGGAGAGGGTTCCTCCGCCACTGGATGGGACTGGTTGTGGCAGGCTTGTATTTACACAGGAGGTTGGCATTTGTATTGGAGTCTGTACAGGTTGTGTGTGTTTGTTTGTTTGTGTGTGCAGTGTCAGTAAGTAGATATGCTGCTTTTACAGGTCTGTAGGGAATGTTAACAGCTATTACTAGATTGCCTGCTAAACGTGCTACCAAGTTTTAAAAGCAAAATACTCAAAGGTTTCTTAATTCAGATACCAAGCTGTCATTTTTTAAAAAAGATATATATATATTTATTTTTTGCATCCCAAATCATGAAGTTTGCATTTGGTAACTTGAATTATGTCCACATTCCAAACGTTTGGCTTCTCATTTTCTGCTTTTTGAATCACAGAGGTTGGTTAAGCAACTCTACTTTACATAGTGTGTGTTTTTGTTTCTGTGTGTGTGTGTGTGCGCGCGCGCGCCTGCTAAGTTTTTAAGCCCATGAGTCAAATGTGGTTCATGTGAACAATTTGCTTTGACCCCTTGCAACACTCCCAAATTTAAATCAGGACATAGTACAAATTTTGCTTATAACTTCATTAAGAAATTGCTACTGCTTTCCAAAGTTGCAAGAAGTAGAATGCAGTGAAGCACTAAGTTAAAATTACTTAGCAGAACATGTGTTGTGCTGGCGAAATGTTTTGCACCAGTGGAATATTGCCATGCAAGAGAAGGGACAAGCAGGCAGCTTGCAACTTCTTTGGGCAAATGACTGTGCAATCTGTTGTACAACACGTTTTCACTAGTGCAGCTGTTGCACTAGATTCATCTGCTGCAAAATGTTAAAACTCATCCATCTGCTAGTGCAAAAGCCCTTGCATTAGTGGACAGAGTATATTGGATACAGTTCAGTGGGTGCAGATGGTGCACCAGCTTAAACTCTGCAAAGGCACATCTAGCAAGACCTGCCACTTGAACTCTCAGGGGCAAAGCTGTTTCCAGAAATCTCCAGACTATGAACCTATGTTTTCAAGCAGACTGCTACCCAATCTAGCACAAGTTGAATGCATCTGGATTAAGCTTCAGTGTTACATCTTTCTTTGAGTATTGAATATAGAATAACATAATACTTTCACCAGTCATGCTGATAAACTTTATTACAAAGGCTGACCACCTATGAGCACAGCATGGCAAAATGCAGGTCCACTCTACAGAACAGGATAGAGTAGCCCCTTGAAAATTCCAGCATTGGCCAATATCCAAGCAAGGCCATCTCTCTCTTTCTGCAGTGTTACAGGAAGGGAGAGTGCTCTTGAATTCGGGTCCTGCTTGTGGATTTCCCATAAGCATCTGGTTGGCCACTGTAAGAGCAGAATGCTGGACTAGATAGGCCACTATCCTGATCCATCAAGGCTCTTCTTATTTTATGTTCTTATGTTCAGTGTTCTTACGTTCTTATGTTCAGGGCATGCATATGTTCCCAAGCCATTCACTACTTTAAATATCAACCATTACGAACTGTTAAAAGATTTCTCAGAGTCCTGGAATGGATTTCCTATGGCCTTCATGTCCAGAGTTGTCAATCCGCACCCACATTCCACCCACGCTTGGTGTCACATGCTTATCATTGATGCAAATTACTTGCATCAGAAACGAAGTATATTAAAATCAGCATCATAGAAAGTTCAATTTACCATAAAGAGATTCATTTCACACTGCTGTTTTTTCCCCCCTGCAATTGCCTCTCACTGGGTATCCTTCAGTGTTGCTAATGGGGACAGAACCGTGTTCTATTAAAGTGAGCATAGCATAAGAAGATCAAAGGTCCATCAGGAAGACCACCAGCAGAGCATGAAGGCAGTACCTCCCCAGCAACTGGTACTCATTTTCATTTTGCCTTTGAACCTCAAGGCTCAGCCATGATTAATGGCCGTTGATAGATTTATCCTCAATGACTTTGCCCAACCTCACTTTGAAGTCATCTAAGCCAAGTAGCCATTGTTACATCTTGTAGCAGTGAATCAAGAACCACCTTAATTTGTCTGCTGGGAATCTATTGCCAAAAAATTCCAGTGGACAATCATGAATTCTAGTGACTTGGAAGTAGAAAGGAATACTTCTCTCTACCACCGTTCAGATAAGGAAAGAGGAGAATAAGGGAGCAACAATTAGTAAAACAACAGACTCTGATGCTGCATTGTCCACTAAACACGTCCATATGAATGAGACCTTAGCAAGCAACAGGCATATTTAATTGGAGGGTTCATTATATCTTTGCAAGATGTTAATCCCAGTGTTCCAGCCCTTTGAACTCCCAGTCACTACGATATCATGAAATCTGTACCTCTACTCCTTGGGAGGGGCTGCATCCAAAGGAAAATCATGCTGCTATATTTAAAGAAGAGAATAGCAGACTAATAATCATTTTATTATTATAATTTATATGCTGCCCATCTGACTGGGTTGCCCCAACTACCCTGGACAGCTAACAGCATATTAAAAAGACAATAAAACATCAACCATTAAAAACTTCCCTGTACAGGGGAATGACTTTCACTCCTCAATTTCTAAAAGCCCTCTGCCATGCACTCGTAGTAGCATTCAGGCCTAATGAAACATGGAAAGATGTCTCATACCAAGTCATACATACCATTGGTCCCTCTAGCTCACTACTCCAGTCTAAGTTCAGTCCTGGGTGTCTCCAGGTAGGGTTGGGAAAGACTTCTGACTGTAACTTAGTGCCTGATACCAATCTCGTATTCTCCAGTTGTTTTGGACTTCCACACCCATCAGAGCCAGCCGCCAAAGCCGATCTGGAGAGCATCATGTTGGGGAAATCTGCAGATGACCTTTTCACGAAGCATTCATCATTATTTGTGCTCATGGTGCATTAGTGAGCTTACAGTGTAAGAATGCCCCTCCAAATGGCAATGATGCAATAACAGTGGGGAAACATCACAGAACAACTAATAAAGTGGAGTGATGTGTAGACACTCCAGTATAAATCCATCTCCAATGCACCATTCTTGCATTAATGAGCTGTTAGAGACTACAGTAGTGGGAGGAACAATCCTGGGAGGGGTAACCCACCAACCTTTCAAAATCAGCCCCACCTGCCACTAGTGAGATAAAATCCACAAAGCTACACAGAGAACATCAAGCTGGGGTCACAGCCCAATGCAACTGGTGCACTATTCCATTCTCCTGCCCTTAGCAGTCCTCCCCGTGCAAAGCCATTGCCTGGATAGATTATTGTTATATGCCAGGGACCAGCTCCAGCAGATGTCAAGAAGCTGAACTCCAGCTGGGTATTCCAGAAAACAACATCCTGTGGCAACTAGACACATGCACACCCAAATCAGAATAGCTGCCCAAGTTGAGTGAAATATGATTATTGCCTTGGATAGTAGCAGTGCTGGTGTTCTGGAGGCAAGTTAGCAGCCCAAGCCAGGAAACAAGCAGGCAGTCCAAAGCCAGCTCAGTCTGCACCTGTGCAATGAATTGTTTTAGACTGAAGGTCAAACGGCACGTTTAGTTTAACACATAGCCTGCAGCTACACAGGCACATTTTTCTTAATCAAAAGTGAGTGTGTAATGCCAAATCCAGACTGGGACCACGGCGTGCAGGGAGTGGAGATTGAATGCTTCCCACATAGCTGTGAACTCCCTGAAACTTATTACCAACACACACATACACATACACAAGAGAAGAAGAAAGCTGAAATGGGCTCAAATGAGAGCCTTTTCTTTTTACTGTAACTAACTGTTGCATGTGGATGGAATTTGGTGGGGTGCAACTGTGAAACTAAGGATTAAGCCTCCCCAGGTGCTGCTGTTGTAATCTGCATCAAACCCCTAGTGCTTAACTTTGCTTTAGAAAAAGCAGGCCCATTGCTGTAGCCTACACATTAAATGCAATGTGTAGTTTCTCCCAAGAATTTTGTGCATCTACTAGAGATGAGCAGAAAGTTCTTTTGAGAACTTCGAGAATCAACAGCTTTCTCTTGCATGTGGCAGGAGGGGGTGAAAAGTTTTATGGGCGGTGCACATTTTTGTTTGCATTTTATTTTTGCTACTGCCACCCAGTGCTCCCCCCCTAAAAAGATGTTTAGGGGTACTCTCATTTTCACTCAAGAAAATCACCACTTTATAGTTCAAATTGGGGAAAATAAATACACTTAATGGACAAAAGTACAAAGATTCACAAAATGTTTAGGGGTATGCGTACCCCTGCGTACCGCCAGAAAAAAAAGCACTGGTGCCACCTATTCATAGAGTCCTGGCAGCAGCACTGATCATGCTGTCCTTACTTTCATCGTGAGGTCAAGTGAGAGTGAGGGCAAGAGGAGGAACCAATGTTTCCTGTCCTCACCCGGCCAAGTCCTGGGTGGGAAGCATGAAAGAAAGTAGCATGAGCCCTACAAGTGGTACGTGGCATCAACTCTTTGCCCCTGTTGACGCCTTGCCACATCATTGTTGGCTCATGCCTTGTATATATTAGTTTTCTATGTCATTGATTAGAACAGGGTGGGGGGACGAGGTCCTTAGGACTTTCCTTAGACCACACCCCTCACTGGCCCTGCTCTGGCCCCTTCTTGAATGCTTTTGCCTGGTCTGAAATCTGCTCTTGAACTGTGCCAGCACCTTGCCTCTGAATGCAAATATGTGTGTGTCCGGGCATGCGTGAGACTATGTGAAAACGACTGACTTTTGCTCAGCTGGAATGTCTCCTACTGCACAAAGGCAAGAGTTGCATTGGTTTCTCTACCTAATTTTGCCTCTGGCTCCACCCACCACTAGATTTCCCATGAGAAAAGGATCCCCCCCCCCCCGCTGCCTTAGAGTGTGTTGGAGGTTGACTGGATATTCTTCTAGCTTGCAGGAAAGGTTTTTAAAACTCAGGTCTTTGCACCTTGTCTGTGCATATTCTGCCTGCCTGCCTACCTACCCCCATCTCTCTCTCTCTCTCTCTCTCTCTCTCTCTCCCTCCCTCCCTCCCTCCCTCCCTCTCTTACACACACACACACACACACACACACACACACCTTGTTCTGCTGGTGCTACTTAGCATGAGAATGGGCAGTTGAAACAGAGCAGGGTGTGCCATGGGGGAAATAGCCAAAAAATTCTCCCAGGGTTTCATGGAAAATGGGAGAAGCATACAAGCTGAGCAGCCCATCAGAAAAGCTGCCTTGCTGACATGCAGCTGATGGAAATCCTCCTGACATTCAGCTCTAATTTATACAGAATCATTAGTCCACACTGGCGAAAAAGTGAGAGAGAGAGAGAGAGAGAGAGAGAGAATACGTCCTATTTTTTTGTCTGCATTTCGTACAGGTTACTAAGAATAAAAATAATTAGCCAGAACAGCTCAGCTATGATTGGCAGATGCACAGAAGCTGAAACTATTGTTTCTTCCAAGACTTTGGGGCGGGAAGAGGGAGAGAAGAAAGAAAGAAAGAAAGAAAGAAAGAAAGAAAGAAAGAAAGAAAGAAAGAAAGAAAGAAAGAAAGAGAAAGAAAGAAAGAACTTTATGCAGTCGAATATGAGAGTTTGCAATATGAAATGTTTTGATAGCCCCAACACACTCCTGAGTGCAGTCGCCTTGGAAATGGCCAATTAAAGAGTTGCAGTTTGGCAATTCAATTGTAATAACCCAAAAAATAGCCCTCTTACTTCACGCCGTACTCCTCTTCCCACGCAGACCTCAGGAGAGGCTGCATGATAGATTGATTCAGCACCTTTGCTTCTCTCAGACCAAGGAGCAACTTCAGTGGCGCCGCACGATGTGGATGTATGTCCCAACATGACAGGATTTCATAGGCTTGCTTCAGGCGTACTCTGGGCATTCAGCGAATGCCACCAAATGGGGGTGAACCATTTGCTGTGAAATAGGGAGCCAGAATTCTGGCTGCAATGCAGAGTTCACTCATCTCTCTCCCTCTCTAGTACAAAACTTAGGATGGAAGGAATGGGTACATCTGTCAATTTCTGTTTCTTTTGATTTCTCATTCTTCCAATCTTAAGTTTCAGTCCTCCACATTTCCATATTAGTTTGTGACCTTTAAAAAGTCCTTATGAAAATTCCTCAGCATTTTTGTGCAAATTTCTCCTAATTGCTGTATGCATTTTTGCCTGATAGACTTGTTTTTGCCATTTTCACTAATGCACAATTTTTTATGCACCCCTTACTTACCCCAATATATGCATTGTTGTACACATTACTAGGGTGGAAAACTGCACTGCAAAATTCAGAGAAGTGCACATTTTTAAGAATGTCTGTGTTTTGCTATGTTTCAGAAAGTGGAGATAAGGTAGGATTGCCTTTAAATGTGAACTGAATTTCTCACAAGCCATCCCTAATTTCAGGGCCCCTCTGGGTGATCTGTTTAATGAACATTGATTCTGATTTGCTTCCACACAGGTTAGACTATGCCCGGTCTTTTTTGAGCATTCATTCAGATTTTTTTGCAGGGAGCTGTTTTTTGTTGGTATGCAGGGATTGCTTAACGTGCTTTGGAATGCAGAGGAATCAAGGTGTGCTTTTTAACTGAATAGTATACCTTTCTGGGAGGTAGATTCTACACCTCAGTTTTGATAAACTTTCTGAATTACTTGCATCTGTTTTATCAGGTCGTAAGTCCCTATCCACCATTATCATAACTGGTGCGCGAGATAAAAGGGAGGAGACCTGTGAGTGTCTGAAGGTGGCAGAGTTGCAGGAACAGAGGCCACAGTTGACTTCTAGTGAGAAACAAGGGCAGAGAGGCAGAACTGGTGCCTTTCAGATGTTGTTGGCCTCCAGCTCCCATCAACCCCACCACCCAAAATGGCCAATCTTCAGGGGCGATGGGAGTTGCAATCCAGCAACATCTGGAGGGCACCATCTTGGGAATGGTTGATACAGAGTGTGAGCATTCCTGTTTGCCATAATTTGTAAGCCCTTTGGGCATTTCCTTAGCAAGGAGGGATAATGTTCAAATAAGTAAATAAATGTCACCTGGGTTTCCCCTTCATCAGTGGCGTAGCGTGGGTTGTCAGCACCCAGGGCAAGGCAAGTAATTTGCGCCCCCTAACCCATGGATTTGCGCCCCCTAACCCTAACCCTCAGATGTTGCGCCCGGTGCGGCCGGCCCCCCCTGCACCCCCCACGCTACGCCACTGCCCTTCATTCCTGCTCTCACACACATGCACATAGAGCAGCTTCGTGCATCAGTCCTTCTGCGTGTTGGACCTCAGGTACGTAATGCAATCTTTTGTCCTTGGGTCTTTAATTCTTCTGTCTTTTTTCTCCTCCCTCCCTCCCTCCCTGCCCTTGGGTAGCTTAATGATAATAGAGGAGGTTCGGCCTGACCATGGATGGCCAAAATTGATTAAACCCTTCATGGACAGTACAGGGACTTTGATAGATACCGCTGGTAATGCAGGCAGCCTTTCTATCTGTAAAACGTTGTTGGGAAATCTATCTTGCTGCCATGGAGTTGCTCTTGCAGTGTAACCAGAAGCACCTCCAACGATCCCCATTCCAAAAGGTTAACACCTGTCATGGAGGCTGACAGGAAGCCAGAAATCTCACCTTGCCCCCTTTTCTCCGACAAACGTTTAGTCTCAGTGTTGTAAGCACAAGGAGGAAGAAAAGTGAGTGTTGACTCTGCCGAACGACACAGAGTTAACTGAAAGTTTGTTATCATTATTATTTTAAAAAAACCATCACTTTCTGCAGTACTTGGGAAAGTAATGAAATTTCATTCCTTTATTTTTACATTGGGCGCCTCAGTCTCTTAATTGGGTGGTTTCTGTCAATCCCTTCAGAGGCTTATGTGCCATGGTGTCGCCTGGGATGTGAAAGAATCGTAAAATAAAGTCTTTGGCTGTGTGAGCTTCTCTGTGTTTTGAGGCTCTGCCGTGTTCGGAACTTGAGACAGTGACAGCCCCAGATTACTGTCCTTGGGAAGAAGGAAAGAGGGACTCTCTGATTGCATTTTTGAGGTTCACTCTTTCTCTCTGTTCATTTGAACTGGCGCTTTTCTTAACAATATTACCATAGCTGGTTAGAGGGTGGCAAGATCAAGCAATAACTGGAACCTTAAGTCTGGTTCCTTAAGTCTGGAACCTTAAGCCTGCCACCCCTTGGGTAGGACTCTGGTAGAGCATGTGGTTTTCATGCAGGAGGTCCAAGATTCAGTTCCTAACATTTCTGAGTAGAGCTGGAAGCTCCCCTGCCTGAAACCCTGGAAAACCGCTGGCAGTTTGTATGGATGCTACTAAGCTAGATCACCTACCGTCTGACTTAGTATTAGCACAGCTTCCTGAGTTCCCAACAGCACAAACATTCCCAATCCCTCCTTGCTAAAATCCTTCATTGCAAGTTCCAAAATACACTTATTTGTAAATAAAACACATGGCAGAAAGACTGGTTTCATGTCGCTAAGCAAAACAACAATAAAGAACATCATCTGAAATTTGCATTACTTGGCTTGGGATATGTACCTCCTTAGCAATTTCCAATCTCCTGCCAACCTAGCAGTTCGAAAGCACGTCAAAGTGCAAGTAGATAAATAGCGGGAAGGAAGCGCCTTTCCTGGCAGGAAGGTAAACGGCATTTCCATGTGCTGCTCTGGTTCGCCAGAAGCAGCTTAGTCATGCTGGCCACATGACGCTGTCTGCAGACAAACGCCGGCTCCCTCGGCCAATAAAGCAAGATGAGCGCCGCAACCCCAGAGTCAGTCACGACTGAACCTAATGGCCAGGGGTCCCTTTACCTTTACCTAGCAATTTCCAATACTCAGCCCTAGTTTCAGACAAGCATAACAAGTTATTCTCTGGTTTGGATTTTAATCCAAAATGTAGAATAACTCAACTCCCTTTATAAACTGCTCACTTTCATGCAAGAGAGTAAAAATGTGTGTATATGTGTCACTATTGGAGGCACAAACCTGCCTCCTATGACCTCAGTTTCCTGAACTGAGCATCTCTAGTTCTTCTCCCCATGCCTTGCAGTCATAATACTTTTCCCATCCTGCTTAATGAGAGCCATTAGGAATTGAGTCTCCCCTTCATCTGCATAGCCCTGCCTTCAGTTCCGTTTCTTGGTCACACTACAGTGTGCTCCAGTAGCAGTTGCTGAGTAAAAGTTACATACGCCTCTTAAGATTCTGAACAATTTCAGAATGGTGACTATGTTAGATGAACCACATGTTTGGAGGGTAGATATCATTTTGTACTAGTGCCATGCTGCCAACATTTTAGTAGCTCCTGTTTGCTTTCCTGTCTTCTGATTCTATCCTCATCACCTACATTAAGGATCAGCAAACTTTTTCAGCAGGGGGCCGGTCCACTGTCCCTCAGACCTTTTGGGGGGCTGGACTATATTTTGGGAGGGAAATGAACGAATTCCTATGCCCCACAAATAACCCAGAGATGCATTTTAAATAAAAGGACACATTCTACTCATGTAAAAACATGCTGATTCTCGGACCGTCCGCAGGCCAGATTGAGAAGGCGATTGGGCCGGAACCCGGCCCTGGGCCTTAGTTTGCCTACCCATGATCTACATCATCTGACCCTTGAAATGTTTCCATGGAAGGAAAGAAGAAAGGATCTGGATATAAATAAATCAATGTCAATTTCGATGTTCAAATTTTAAGTCCAAAATTGGTGTTTGCCACCCCAAAATAGGCACTACAGTTTTGGCACGAAAGTGTGATTTCAAACTCTTGCATTAATATTTTTACCCAGACCTAATAAGTTTATTAAGTGAAGTTAGGAGATTACACACACACACACACACTTTCCAGTTTGCATCACTTAACACTTACTTACAGTCTGGATAAATCCTTTTGGGGCTTTACACAATCCTTTTTTGTTGGTCCAATACTGATCTTTTCGGGACCACATTTTCTTCATCCCCCTTTATTACAAGAATTGATAATTTATTCCCACTCTCTGCTTCCTTTTTCTTAACCAGCTACATATATATATATATATATATATATATATATATATATATATATATATATATGCTTTCGTAGATTTTCACGGGTACAGGAATGCAGGTTTTGGTGTCTTCGGGTGTCTTCCCGTGTAAGAGTATTCAGAATATCACTCATGAATATCACTCATGAAATCACCCAAGAATATCACTCATGAAATCACCCAAGATATCCCTCAAGTAATTAAGGAACAAAAGAAGAAAAGGCACACTAATCTAGGAACTTCCTCTCTGCCCAGAACGTTGGAGGCTATACACCACACCCCTCAACAGTATTTATAGGAACTCAAACACCAGACTCTGCTCTGTTCCAGTAACAAGAAGCCGAAAGCACCAGCCTGAAGATGACGAGTGAGACCTCGTCGAAACGTCGCACAGACACCCCGACTCTTACACGGGAAGACACCCGAAGACACCAAAACCTGCATTCCTATACCCGTGAAAATCTACGAAAGCATATATATATATATATATATATATATATATATATATATATATATGGAAATTGTATGGATTTATATTTGCAACAGGTTTTGAACACACATATCTTTTAAGCCTAGTGTTTTAAATTGCAAGAGGAATGCAATAACAGCATCTGCTTGGCCTCACCAAGAGTCAAGGGGACCCTTAAAAGCACTCCAGGGTCCAATAAATGCTGTGGAAAGAAAGGAATGGAAAAGTAAGCAAGCAAGCTCTGGGTAAAGATTTAAGACACATCCAGAAAGAGGGTCTGAGTAAACACTTGGTCCTTTGCATTTTTCCTGTGGTTTTTATATGTTCCCCATAGGATTCTCATGCCACATTTATCCTCATTACTTCCCCTGCAAGATTAAAACAGCTGCCATCTCTGTGTGTTCTGGATGACCCAATGCACAGAGAAACTCTAAGATGGTTAAAGACACTTTAGTTGTGCCCACACCCAGAATAAAGAAGCACAATGTGTATATTAAGTTAACTCGGGCCACAACTTTTAAAGTATTAACAAAGGAGGTCCACAACTAAATTAATAACTGTGGGAATTCATTTAGAAAGATGCAGCATTGGTGTCACAGGTTGCCTTTCGACCCGCCGGCTGGCCGCGGCGGCGACTGGGCAGATAATTTTTTTAAAAAAGAAAGAAAGAAAGAAAGAAAGAAAGAAAGAAAGAAAGAAAGAAAGAAAGAAAGACGCAGCATTGGGACCCAGCACCCCTCCTTAAGGGGGCTCTGGCCCCACCCTGAGCCAGAAGCAGTGTATCACCATGCCTATGGTGGTAAGATACGCCTTCCCAAATCGCTATCCCCCACCTTTGAACCCCAAGAAATTCAATATGCAATCTAGGCAAACTCAGAAGGCTTCCTTTCCACACTTCTATGTCCCAAAGCACTTGAGTGCCAAACCTAGGGAATCCCTTATCGGTAAAGGACCCCAGACAGTTAAGTCCAGTTGAATTCGACTATGGGGTGTGGCACTCATCTCTGCTTTCAGGCCAAGGCAGCTGGCGTTTGTCCATAGACAGCTTTCTGGGTCATGTGGCCAGCAGGACAAAACCGCTACTGGTGCACAGAGGACCATGACGGAAGCCAGAGCACACGGAAACACCGTTTACCTTCTTGCTGCAGCAGTACCTATTTATCTACAAGCACTGGTATGCTTTCGAACTGCTAGGTTGGCAGGAGCTGGGACAGAGTAATGGGAGCTCACCCCATCACGCAGATTTGAACTACTAACCTTATGATTGGCAAGCCCGAGAGGCTCAGTGGTTTAGACCACAGCACTAGCTGCATCCCTACAGAGCATCTGGCTGCTCTTCAGAGACTGTTTGCAATCTATTTCCCTTTGCTGATCCACTGCTGTTAAAGGAGAAGTCTCTGCTTAGTCCCCCATTTACCCCACCTGCTCAGGATGTAACCCCATAGTCCCCTCTGCAGATAGGGATTCAGGGAGAGAAATTTGATTCAATTTGCATTTAAAGTCAAATATATCTCATTCGCACTTTTTCAAACAATGTGAGTTGAAACACAGCTGTCCTTCGAAATTTACACTTCTCTGAATTTTGCAAGGCAGTTCTCCAGCCAAGCAGTGTGTACAAAAATGCATACAGTAAGGTAAAACGTGCATAAAATCCAAATATTAGTGAAGATAAGATACAAAAATGCATTGCATTGGGGGGAAAGTGGGTAAAAAAGTGTCTATTAGGAGAAATGCACAATAAAATGTTGATGAGGGCTTTTGATGTGGAAATGTGGAGAGCTGAAGATTGAAAAAGAAAGAAAGAAAAGAAAGACAGGGGGAAAACAATTGTGATAGCTAGATCTCTAGCGGCTGATCTCCAGGTAATATGTTGTCCCCTTGTTTGACATGCGGTTCCTGTAGGTCTTATATAATTGTTTTCTGTCATACTTAATCTCTGGGTGGGGAAGGTAGCCTCCAAACTCCTGGCCATTGCTAGCAGAAGCCTTCTTCCAGGCCTGCCCCTGGAACCTTCTACAGGGCAACTGGTCAGAGTATATGTTTACTTGTGCTGCTGATCTCCTTCGTTAATATAAATAAGCTCACATAACCCATATGATGTGCTGCTAAATCAAACCAATGCAACTTGATTCCCATAGTGGCCAACCAGATGCCCTAGGAAGTTCACACATTTGCAGATTAGGGCAATAGCCCTCTCCCATTGCTCTTCTCCAGCAACTGGTATTCCGAGGTCTGGTATTCATTGACTGGTATTCAATGTCATCTGTAGTGTCATGGATCAATGGGCTGACTCAGTATAAGGCAGCTTCCTATTTCTTTATGTTTCTTGGACATAGTTTCTCACTTTATTCTGGTATCTGCATGTGTTTTATCTCAAGGTCTGCATTTCTAAAAGTATTTTATTTCAAAGCACATTTCGGCATGGTTTTTGAGCCAAGAAATGCACTGCAAAACAAGAAGCATACTTTCTTCCCCACCCACACCTTCATTTGGGAGGTGCAAATCAGATCAGTTTACATCAGAATTCGCAAAGATCCCAATTCCTCAATCATCTCCAGTGTAAGCAAACCTCCCTGTTTGGACCTCTTCCTTTCAATGCAGTGGGAAACAGAAAGTGATTGATAGAAGCTACATTTTCAGAAATACACCTTCTAATCAGAGTCTTCTGCCCTGCCTGAATGATGCTTGCATGAGTGACACATTCAGTTGCGTGGAGACAGGAGATCCCAGTGTTGCTTTGCCCCTTGAAAAGGTTAGGAGTAAGGGAGCTTTTTCAGACTGAAGGCCACATCTCCTTCTGAGGGCAAGCTTCCAAGAATCATATGCCAGTGTGAGGCCAGAGGCAAAAGTAAATTTTACCTTCTGCAGTACGCTAGTTTCTCCACACAAGCACATACCTATCCTCCATCCTGAGAAATAAGAAGCCTTATCAGAGTTCAAGGACACATTCCAGTCAAGCAAAAGCTTTTGTGGTGTAAAAACAGAACCAGTGAGGGGTATGGAGAGTTCTGAGGGCAGATAGTAAATGTAAAGGGACCCCTGACCATTAGGTCCAGTTGTGGCCGACTCTGGGGTTGCGGCACTCATCTCGCTTTATTGGCCGAGGGAGCCGGTGTACAGCTTCCAGGTCATGTGGCCAGCATGACTAAGCTGCTTCTGGCGAGCCAGAGCAGCGCACAGAAACGCCATTTACCTTCCCACCGGAGTGGTACCTATTTATCTACTTGCACTTTGACGTGCTTTCGAACTGCTAGGTGGGCAGGAGCAGGGACCGAGCAATGGGAGCTCACCCTGTTGCCGGGATTCGAACCGCCGACCTTCTGATCGGCAAGTCCTAGGCTCTGTGGTTTAACCCACAGCGCCACCCGCGTCCGTTGGCATCAAGGGGCACAGTCAGGCCCCAGGCCTCAGATTCTGCACTGAAAGTTAGACAGATGAAAACAAGGCAGTGGCTGGGGGGGGGGGGAGTTGCCCCTTTCAACCTTTGGGTTTTCAGCTAGTATTCATTGGAAATGAGCATGGGCTCATTCTCTATTTCACCAGCTGAAGAGGCAGATACCCAGGGGGTCTGCCTGAACAACGCAAGCAGTTAATAGCCATATCCAGTCATACTGGGACATGTGCCAAATAGACCTGAGGGGGGGGAAGGTTGGGTTCTTTTTAAAATAACTGCTTTTCTCATTGCAAATTCACAACCTTACTATTCAGTCTGTATCCCCACCTGCAGCACCCATTGAGGATAGTGCGAGTTGTAGCATTTTGTAAGATACTGCTAATATTTATGCTGTGAGAAACTTGGGGGTCACCAGAGGACTGATAAGAGTTCATTTTATTATTGATATACCAGGGACAGAGAGCTATTTTCAGCCTGAGGCCACATTCTCTGCACTGCATTGCAGAGGTCCCTTCCAGCCCGACAATTCTATTACTCCCTCTTCGGCAATGTTCCAGGGGCTGCTTAGCAGTGTGGGTGTGGCCAAACAAACACTACTTTCCATCTAGGTTAGCAGGAGGTGTTATCACAGCTGAGGATACATTCAAGGTAAAATCACTAAAGCAGAGCAGAGTACAGAGCAGAGACCATACCCCTCAACTGTCCTGATATAATCGGGACATCCTGTTTTCGGGGGCCGTTCTCTCTTGCCAGGCTCCTGTCACATCACAGCCCTGAAAGAGGCATGTTTTGGGGCGCTGTGCTCTTGCACGGGTCACGTAACTCATACAGGAGCAAGGCCCTGAAAGACACATCCTGGTTTTCCTCTGGAGCATGTTGGGATTATCTGAGCCTTTGAGGGGGTGTGGCCTGGACAAAGCCCCAAGAATCTGACAGAGAGGCCTGGGGGGTTGCAGGTGGCCCCTGTGCCCGAGACTCCCTCTCTCCCACCAGTGCATAGTAATACGCAACAAACTCATAACAAAATGGGCCACATTCATAGCACATATTTAAAGCACAGTGGCCTAAACCACCAAGCCTCTTCAGGTCACTAGTTCGAATCTGTGTGACTGGGTGAGCTCCCGTTGCTCTGTCCCAGCTCCTGCCAACCTAGCAATTTGAAAGCATACCAGCATGAGTAGATAAATAGGTACTGCTGCGGCACGAAGGTAAATGGCATGTCCATGTGCTCTGGCTTCCATCATAGTGTTCTGTTGCACCAGAAGCGGTTTAGTCATTCTGGCCACATGACCCGGAAAGGTGTCTGCAGACAAACGCCGGCTCCCTCGGCCTGAAAGCGGAGATGAGTTCCCCACCCCATAGTCGAATTTGACCAGACCTAACTGTCCAGGGATCCTTTACCTTGATACCACTTTAAACAGTCATGCCTTCCCCCAAAGAATTCTGGGAGCTGTAATTTCTTAAGGGTGCTGAGAGTTGTTAGGAGACCCCTATTCTCCTCCCAGAGCTACGGTTCCCAGAGTTGTAAAGAGGGATTTGGTTGTTGAACGACCCTGGGAACTGGGAGGAGAATAGGAGTCTCCTAACAATTTTGGTGCCTTGTCACAGTGTGGTAGGTTTTTCAGGGAAAGACTAGGAGAAATCCGTGAGGCTTAGAGGGGAACTGACAGAAGAACAATACTCTGGCAGTCAAAAGCTCACAAAACTACAGGCTTGTGGGAGAAAGTTCTGCACCATGTGTTTTCCTGGGCTATCTTCACAGAGCTACAATTCCCAGAGTTCCCTGGAAAGAGGGATACTTTGGGGGAAGCCATGACTGTTTCATGAGGTATGAAACTGCTTTAAATGTCTAGTGCAGATGAGGCAATGTCAGATGGGTCCCCAAGTACTCTTAGATGTAAACGAACACGTTGTGGAAGAGGAACCACTTAAAATTCTTGCACATCGATGCTGATACAAACAGCCAACATATGCAACTCAGAGTTTGCTTCTTTTTCTCCTTCCTCTCAGCCCCTTTTCCTTTTGTGCCATGTCTTTTTCAATTGTAAGCCTGTGGGCAGGGACTGTATTATCACTGACATTTGTAAGCCACTCCAGGAGGCTTAATTGACTAAACAGTGGCATACAGAGTGCTTCAAAGTATTCATATGTGCAGTCACTTGCCATGTAGGCAGTTTTCTCCATACATTCCACTAACCTGTGCCTGCACTGAGAAATGTGTGGCCCAACGCTTCCCATGAATTAATCATTTGTGCATATATTGTCAGTGGTCAACACCTCACCATGTTGCTGTGGCCTGTTGGCATCTTAAGACATTTGGTTTATAGTTCAACATTTCCATTTTTCTTTTGCTTAAGCCAGTAAAAGCACTTATATAGTTAATGAATTATGTATGTACTTTGCTACACCTTTAGCTTCTTAATATCACAGCATTAGCAGTTGTCGAGCTATAAACTGCTTGTCAGGAAAACATCTTTCAGGATCAATTTGTAAGAAAGTTGATGGAAAACCATCAGATCATTTTTCCCCCCTCCTCCTTAGCATCAAGGTCCAGCAGGCAGAGATTTTCTGGGATGAAACTATACGCACAAAAAGTGTGCAATTAGATCCTTCTCTCCATTTATCCCGATCTTTTTCTCCATCAGTCATTCAAATTCATTCAAGCAGTTGTCTGTACATGACTCCCTTTTCTCGCTTTCTCAGACAGCCACAGTGTTTGCAACACCTATCAAGAGAAACATCTAAAAAAACACAGCAAAAAAAAATGTGTTTTTATGGCCGGCCATTCCATTAGACAGAGTGGAGCAGCTGCCTCTCAGACAACTGACTTGGGGCGTCGTGAAATGACAGCAAATAATTATTTCATTTGCTGTTATTATGGTTTTACTGCCAGGTGGGGTTTTCCACCTCAGATGCCTGAATAGCTTAGCTGGCCATGGGTAGCAGTCATCTTTTTAATAAATAAATGTAAACTGAAGACAGGGAGGAGTGCCATTTGTTGCTCAAAATGACATGGGTGCCATTAAGCTACCATGCACCACTTAGGAATTTGCTACCAAAAGTAGCAGGAGTGGCCACCAACTTGGATGGTTTTCAAAGGGGATTAGACAAATTCATGGAGGGTAAGGCTATCAGTGGCTATTTACCATGTCAGCTTCTGCCTTCTACCTCCTCTGTTGGAGGCAGTATGCCTCTGAAGGCCAATTGCTGGAATATGAAGATGGGGGGAGTACTTCTGCACTCAGGTCCTGCTTGCGGGCTTCCCCTAGGCATCTGGCCTGGCCACTGTGAGAACAGGATGTTGGATTCAATAGGCCACTGACCTAATCCAGCAGACACTTCTTATGCTTTCATGCTTACCCCACTGTGAAGTTCCATAAGAAAGCTTGCCACTGTGTTCAGGAGACCCACTGGAAAGCAGCATTCTTCAGACACAGGTAGAGAGTGCACCCAGAAATGCAGAGGAGTGCATTCACACTGCTTGTACACAGGTGTGAGGGACTTCCACAGAGAGGTCCATTGCAATGCTTTTTCTCACCCCCATTCCACATTGTTGCCATGCACAGTTGTACTTGTTGTTGTTGTTTAGTCGTTTAGTCATGTCCAACTCTTTGTGACCCCATGGACCAGAGCACGCCAGGCACTCCTGTCTTCCACTGCCTCCCGCAGTTTGGTCAAACTCATGCTGGTAGCTTTGAGAACACTGCCCAACCACCTCGTCCTCTGCTGTCCCCTTCTCCTTGTGCCCTCAATCTTTCCCAACATCAGGGTCTTTTCCAGGGAGTCTTCCCTTCTCATGAGGTGGCCAATATATTGGAGCCTCAGCTTCAGGATCTGTCCTTGCAGTGAGCACTCAGGGCTGATTTCCTTCAGAATGGATCGGTTTGTTCTTCTTGCAGTCCATGGGACTCTCAAGAGTCTCCTCCAGCGCCATAATTCAAAAGCATCAATACTTCAGCGATCAGCCTTCTTTATGGTCCAGCTCTCACATCCATACATCACTACTGGGAAAACCATAGCTTTAACTATACGTTGGCGAGGTGATATCTCTGCTTTTTAAGATGTTGTACTAGACATGCCTTAATGCAGCCAGGTAATAGATGTAAACTGAAGATGAAACTGCTTACTTAGAAGCACCTAATAGCTCAGTTTTCACCCCATAAGCAGCTTGGATCTAGATCCACCAATCCTGGTTCTCCTGTGAATAGTCTCTGTGCCAGGGAAAGGATTGTGCTGCCGGATGCTCCCAGGGTTGTTTTTTTTAAGTGCAGGAGACTTTGCAGTTGAGATTATTTACCTGGCTGCATTTAGGGTGCACTAAGCAGAGCAGCCACCTACCCTCCTGAGTGAACACAAATCTGTTTCAGACACTTTGTACTCTATTCTCCATGCATGCAGGATTGTGGCCCTAATAAAAATCATGGGGAAATGTTATTCTGAGGTTTTCTTGCCACATCATAAATAAAAGCACGGATGTCTGAAACCCAATAAGACAAGCCAGGTTAGAGAAATCCCTGTCTTTTAATTTGAGAGTTTCTCCCAACTGTCTTTAATTATCTAACATGGCATCTTGCTGGAGCAGCTTATCCATAGCCAGCCTGTCTCTCCATGCAACCAGTAAGATGAAGGATAGCCAACCTGGTGCCCTGAAGATATTTTGGGCTACTATTCCCATCACCCCACCCAGCATAGTCAATGGTCAGGGATGATGGGACTTGCAGTCCATGACTTCAGAAGGGCAACATGTTGGCTACACTTCCAATAGATTATCCTTGTCTGAAACTTCTCCATTGCAAAGTAATCCATGTGGCATTCGCTGTTATGAATTAATAAACCGTGACAATCAGGGATGATTCCTATATATCTTCATCCAAACTAACACCTGGGAACCTTGACTAGTATTGCACAAAACCATTTGTTTTCATAGCCCAAGGGCTTTCCTCAATCAAAAGCCAAAACAAACAAACAAACCAAAAGTTTCAATGTAAGATGTCAGAAAGGAAAGGAGTCTCTCACAGGTTTTCCAGAGATTTATACCCCTACCAGAGGCTCATAAATGTCACCTAAGCATCCAAAAGTGCTACTACTTCACATTTTTAATCCTTGAGTCAGACAGATTACTCAAGATCCTGTTAATTGACAAATCGTAAACCAGGACACTGGTTCTAATAACCAGACAGTGTGAGACAAATAAATGGGGATGTGAAGAATCTACCTAACACCATTAGCCTACACTTAAGGCAATATTAATTTCAAAGATTGTCAACCACAAACAGATTTCTAGATCCCTTTCCAGAGACAAATGAATTTGGTAGCATAGCATGGGTTGCCAGTGCCCAGGGCCTCACGGGGGGGGGGGTGGAAGGAAAGGAAATGAATGGAGTACGTTCAGCTGCCTAACAGCGTCACCCAGAAGAGCACAGCCACAGAGATGTGCAATTTTGTGCCCCTAATAATTTCGCACCCGGGACAACCACCCCTTTCCCCTCACACATTATGCCACTGGACTGGATAGAATATGGTAATGTGCATTTAGCCTCCCCCATCAGCTCATGTGACTCTTTGGGTATCTGTGGAGGGTCACTGAGAACCCTGGCAGAGCAGAGGGCGTCTCCACAGATTTAGAGAGTTCACCCCAACAAAAGTTCACCATCATCGCAAGACTGGCTGGGACAGCCATGGTACCTTGGAGAGGGGAAGATGTGCTCCCCTAAGCTCCCCTGGGTTCACTCTTCATTTCCAAAGCCCAGGTGGTAATGGGAAAGAATCAAGGATCAAGGCCAGGCTTGGGATAGGGTCATGAGTGCCTAAGATGGGGCTCTTCAGACTGGCTTTGCACTGCAGCGGGTTCCTCAAGGTCCTTGGAGCAGGGTTTTGGGAAGAGGTCTTCCCATGTCTCTGTAGTGAATAGGATCCTGACATGTTTCTAGTGAATTAGTAAACCTATGTACCATAGTGTATGTTCAAGTACAGACTTTTAGCCCTGCCCCCTACATCATCTCTTGCTTTTATTTTGTGTGTGTTGATTTTAGTATTATATTTCTAGCTAACCTTCCTTCTAAGGAGCTTGAGGTGGCATACATGGCTCTCTCCCTGCCCTCTCCAGACTACCCTCACAAGAACCCTGGGAGTTAGGTTAGGTTGAGAGATGGTGACTGGCCCAAGGTCACCCAGTCAGCTTCATGGCTGAGTGAGGATTTGAACTCTGGTCTCCAAGGTCCTGGCCCGACACTGTAACCTCCTCACTTGCAGGGCATCTGCATGATTGGGACACTCACAAGACCAGCTGTCCAAGTCGTGCAGAAGCTGGGAAGCACTGGTGCATCAGCTTTCCTGTTTGGACCTGTGGCAGTTTTTTGAAAAAGAAACACTGACATTGGACACTAAGAGAGGGAGCCCTCTTCCAGTCTGTACAGGAATATGTCCTGCACATTAGTGACGTGTGCATAGAGTTTCCAGAATGGAATCAACTGAACCTATCTTCAAGGCCCCGAAAGACTCCTCTCCCTTCTAATACTGACCAGCCTGAAGCTTCTGGAAGGGTATGAAGACAATTGTCCTGCCCCATGGTTTGCTCCAAGTACACTGCCTTGGAACACAGGAGATCTATTTTGCTGTCATAGCTAATAACTCTGAGAATAGTTCCTTAGCTTACAGGCTTTCAAGCTCAAGCTTCATTTTGCTTTGTGCAGCTTTGAGCTCTGCCACATATTACTTTACAAATTAAGTACCGAGGACTCTAAATGGGTAGGATGGTCGGTGGAGAAATTACAGGTTAAATGACCTTTGGAAAACCAGGTGAAGCAGTTTGAGTGGATTTACTCACCCTTGCCAAGTTTTGCTGTTCGCTCTTTTTTTATTTAATCAGTTTTCTTTTCTTTTTCTTTATTTCTTTATTATCAAAATTCAGCAACCACCAAATCTAAACTTGCCTATTATTCCCAGGAAAGAAGAATTGAGCACAAGTAACACACAACCCCTCCCGAGCCAAGCAATTTAGATTTAAGCTTTGTTTTTCATTTTGTATTGTTTTGTTTTGTTTCAAATAAATGCTTGCCCTTTAGATAGAAGAGAGAGAAGGGGAGAAGGCAGGGTGGAGGGGAGAGAAAACATCCATTCACCTTTCTTAAAAATCAATCCTTCCCAGTCCCAAAATAGGAGAAACTTATCTCCAAATTAAAATTGAGTCATGACACTGTGTGCCTGTAATTTTTCAGTCTCACGGGTGACAGTGCCCAACATCCATCACCAAATGCCAGGAGGATGTTGAAGAACTATGTCAGAGAGGAAATTGCCACAATTCACATGTTTGTTGGAGGTCAGGAATGGAAATCACACAAGTGAATACAAGCGGCATTCGCTCTTGTTGGCTTTTTAGTTTGCAAATGCTATGCAAATAATTACATTATTTTCTGCATTTTTTATGTTTCCATTGAAATGAATTACATAATGAAGGACATAATTTATTCCATGAGCTTTTAGCTGTAATGAATAGTGAAGCAAACAATGTAGGTTTCAGCAGAAGATGACCTGTAGTAGAATGGAAGCACTGCTGATTGTGATGAAAACAGGGTGGTATGGAAATAGCTGCCGCCTTATAGCTTCATCTCCTTCCCCTCCTATATAAGTCAGCTAGGATTGGTAAATTGAAACCTGCCAGCCAAGTCCCCTAAAGTGATTGTGGACCATTTGCAACTCATGGGAAAGTAACAGCAGAAGCAACACAACACTTACTGGGTTGTTGTTGGTTATTTAGTTTACTGCCCCTAAGAAAGATCTGTCTAATCTCACATGCATCCTGTCTAGCAGTGATTCTTAGAATCCTAGAATTGCAGAGTTGGAAGGGACCACAAGGGTCAACTAGTCCAACCCCCTGCAAGGCAGGAATCTTTTGCCCAACTTGGGGCTCAAACCCATGACCCTGAAATTAAGAGTCTCATAATCTACCGACTGAGCTATTATTATAATATCTGTCCTACCTGTAGGTAGCAGCCGGGTGGGGATGCAACAATTCACAACACAGCCTGTAGCATTGGCACACCAATTGATTGAACATTGGCACACACTATCTTTACACATTACTCATAAGCAGTGGGTCCTTCCTTTTAGCTCCACCATTGTGCCTTCTCATGTCAGTAACCACATGTCACATGCAGAAGTCTGTAAAAGTCCAACACATGAGCTGCTACACATGTACAAGGCATCTGTACAATCCGTTGTTGGACTTCAGCTTCCCTCCGCCCTTGCCACCATGACTAGAGATCAGGGATGACGGATGCTATAATCAAACAACATCTGAATGGCCACATGTTCCCCAACCATGCTCGAGGTGAGAGGGAGTTTTATATTCTGGAGCAACCATCACAAATACCTCCACATGCCCCTGCTGTTTGTACTCAGTGAACCAGTGTTATGATTTTTAAAAAACCACTTAGTATATTGTGGTCTCTATGGTGCCTACAATGCCTGCAGAAAACATGAGGTGATTGTGGCAGCTATAACTCCATACTGTCTCGGTGCCTCAGGGCCCTCATCTGTGAAATGGAGCTAATGGCACTTCCCTTGCTAAAAGGAGACAAATCCATTATTGGCTGAGAGGTGCTTAGTTTCTATGGCAATAGGAAGCATGTGAGTACCCAGCTGGAGAGTCCAGGACTCCGCTCAGCCCTCTCATCATTCCTTTCACACATGGATAGTCTCCTCCTGACCTCCCTTCATTTTTTAACAGCCCGAATTGCAGCCATTAGTTACAGCCACCAAAGGTCAGACATTTAGCTCTCTCATTAATGGTTTCCAACACCCCTGCAGTTGAAACGAAAGCACTCCAAGGGCACAGGCAGCTCTTCACAGGCACAGAGAAAGCAGCCCAGCAGAACTCTTTGAGCTGTGTCAATGCTTGGAGAGATGGCTCATACTTCTTTCCAAAGTTTTTCAGGGCTGAATACAGAATTTAAAGGAGTGTTTATTCATGAGCCACATTAAAAAAGCCAAACTGGGACAGATGGGTCCAGGTGCAGTGCTATTCAGAGCTAGGCCATGTTCACATCATATATTTAAAGCACTATGCTAGCCAGCCATAGCTTTCCCCCAAGAATGCTGGGAGCTGTAGTTTGTTAAGGATGGTCAGAGTTGCTAGGAGCAGCGGTGTGGCGTTCTTCCCTAGTGCCCAGGGTGCTTGCACATGTGCGCGCATGCCAGGTGGGGACGGGTGAAGCTGGGACAACAGAAACCCCCAGGCCAGGCCAGCCCTCACTACCAACACCACCAGACATGCATGCACAGGGCATGGAAGGTTCATGGAACTCATGTGGCAGCTTAGCCCAAGCCACCAGAGCCAAGCAGGGCTGTACTGTGCTCCTGCCCACCCATGCAGGGGTGAACCCATCCAGCCAATGGGGTCCTTGGCAGGCAAATCCCCTCCTCAACACTGCCCCAGTGGCCATTCAGTGAAGGGGCTGCGGACGCAATGGTGAGGCCAGGTCAGGCTCTGGGGCCCAGAGACCCCCAGTGGCAGGTGGAACAGGGCGGGGGTCCCTGTGTGGGTGTGCATCCCCTAAAAACTGTGCACCCAGAACTACCGCTCCCCACTGGGTCCCCCATGCTACACCTCTGGCTAGGAGACCTGTATAGGGGACACAGGTGGTGCTGTGGTCTAAAAAACTGAGCCTCTTGGGTTTGCCGATCAGAAGGTTGATGGCTCGAATCCCCGCAACAGGGTGAGCTCCCACTACTCTGTACCAGCTCCTGCCAACCTAGCAGTTTGAAAGAGTGCCAGTGCAAGTAGATAAATAGGTACCACTGCGGCGGGAAGGTATACGGAGTTTCCGTGCACTCTGGTTTCTTTCACGGTGTTCCGTTACACCAGAAGTGGTTTAGTCATGCTGGCTACATGACCTGGAAAGCTGTCTGTGGACAAACACCAGCTCCCTTGGCCTGAAAGCAAGATGAGTGCCACAATCCCATAGTTGCCTTTGACTGGACTTAACCATCCAGGGGTCCTTTACCTTTTTACCTATTCCCCTCACAGGGTTGCAATTCCCGGAGTTCTATATGAAGTGTGATAGAACTCTAGCTCTGCGAGAGGAACAAGGGTCTCCTAACCACTCTCAGCACCCATAACAGAGAGCTATTCCAGAGAGCTATTTTAAAAACAGTAAGCCTTTAATCTCACTTTCAGCCCAATTAAAAACATTTCGACTCTGTCTCACTGATTTCAGTGGCACTTGCTTGGTTGTCACTGTGTACTTCAGGGACAGGGAGCCTGTGATCCTTCTGAAGTTGCTGATCTCCAGTTCCCATCAGCCCCAACCAGCATGGCCAATGGATGGAGATGAGGGGAGCTGGGAGTCCGGCAACACCTGGAGGCCTCCTACTTCCCTGTCCCCGACATGTAAGATTGCAGCCTTTATGTCCACACCATGCAATAAAAAGCACGTGTGCTCAGCTACGAGAGCGGAAAACATATTAGGAGCATAATAACAGGGAAGTATTGCATGCTTCCCCCCCTTTCCTTTGCTTTTTCATTCCGTTTTCTCCTTTCTGCCTTTTATATATCAATGCAGCAATCCCCATTTCCGGACAGCCGAGTAATAAAAAATGCTCATGTCAGTGTTTCTCCGCCAAGCCCTAAGATATTTGGAGCATGATACGTTTCGTCACTCCCTCTAGCGCTGGAAGTGAGACATCATCTCTCCCTCCCACCCACCCTTTCTGCCTCTCAGACACATCCACACAGAAACTCACCACAAGACAAATAGGCCGAAGAGAGAGATGCACCTTTTAAACTTTCATCGCTATTTTTCTTTGCTGTCCTCGAGTTCCTTTTGATTTATTTTTCAGCAGCTCCTCCCTCTCCCAAGACCGCTCTATTCCCCTGCGTCTTTCTTTTCTGTTCTTTTTTTGCTCCCTTCTCCATTCATCCCTAGGAAGACAGCTCGCCATTGGTATGCTCCTATAGAAGCAGTGCTGTTACATTATGATTATTTTTAACCCATGGGTTCCGGTGTAAAAATAAAGTCCTGCTATGTATGTTCATTTGTCCTGCAAATAAGCCCTTGGTGCATTTCAACACCTATTATTATTATTATTATTATTATTATTATTATTATTATTATTACTACTACTACTACTACTACTACTACTACTACTACAGTGGTACCTCCAGTTGCAGACTGGGTCCGTTCTGGAGGTCCAGTTGGATCCCAAAGTTTCCACAGCCTGAGGACCACTTCTGCGCATTCACACGTGGCGAAACCCAGTAAAATACTTCCGGGTTTGCTCCGCGCGCATCCCAATACAACTGTATTATTATTATTATTATTATTATTATTATTATTATTATTATTATTATTATTTCTTTTTAGTCACTTGCTATCCAACGTTCTCTAAGTGACATGCAAACACACACACAAACACAAAAATACTATTGACAAATTCATCTAAAATTCCGTAGAAAATGTATAAAGTCCAGGTACTAAATATTGACTAGGCAAGTAATTCTACAGACCAGAGGGCACTCTAATCATATTATCATAGAACTGTTGTGTTGGCAGGGACCACGAGGGTCATCTAGTCCAACTCCCTGAAATGCAGGCAGGAATCTTTTGCCCAACATGTACTTTGGCAAGTGTGTGAATGAAATCATTAAAGGCTCTGGCAGGCCTGTTATCTGCTCCCCAAAGAGGCTTCCTGAGGCCTCTTATCTCTTTCTCAGGATCATGAGGAGACATTCTAGGCCATTTCTCAAACTTTCAGCATGTGTTCTGCACCTGCTTTCACTTCACGATAGCTGAAGAAGTCAGTAGCCAAACAGTTTTGCTTGAATACTTTTATTTCTTCATGGTGTTCACCACCATAAAATATAATATAACCAGTGCTTTTTTTCCCTGGGGAGACGCAGGGGTACACATACCCCTAAACATTTTGTGAATCTAGGTTTGGCCTCATTGAAGGGCAGTATTTCAATATGACTGGAAAATGAGAGTACCCCTAAACATTTTAAAAGAAAAAATAGCACTGAATATAACTTCTGCTGTTGTTTCTATGCTGGACACTGGATGTAGACAGGTATGATCATGGTGGTGGTGATGATGATCTCTATTAATTGTGGGGAGATGAAAGAAAGAATGCATTCAGGATTCTACTGAAATGCTCACCGACATATAAACTTGCCTCCCGCCTTCCCACATTATGGCCAATGAATGCAGCAAACACTGATAAGCACCTGGCCCTTATATTTACATTTTGTTTCCTTCATCGTTGACACAACCAGAGCCTGATGTGGGACAGGGTGCAGTGGGATTCCATCCCACTTCTAGCAAAAACCTCATACCACCCCATTTTCTCCCTCCCATGTTGGACATTGAAGTGAATGTAGCACTGAATCTGGCCTATTTTGAGAGAACAAAACCATCCCACTTCCTTCTTTCTCCTGTTTCAGGCATCTTGTGGGCTTAAACATATTATGTTCTGCATCTTAGACCCCACCCTACAAAATTTCTAATGGCTAGCATGGACGTACATAGGACTTTTCCGGGGTCGGTTGGTAGGCCAAAGTAAAACACTGAAAGTGAGGAAGCATGCTGATTTCTCACACACCCATAAGAATAATTCTGCTGTAAATTTTGTCTCATATCTCAGGTTCCACAACCATGAGAAACATGCCCTTTTCAGGAAATGAAAGCTGTGCAACTGTGGGTTATGGCTGATCAGGAATGGGGGTGTGCAGCTGTCCCCTCCACCCTCATGGAAGGCCTAAACAACAAGCCTGCTCCTTCTAGCCAAGGTCCAGGGGGTGTGGTGGGCAAATGTTTCTTCTGTGGTCACTTTCAGACAATTGGTTTAATGAGCTTTCAGCCTGATATGTTTGTGTAGAGATTAGACCACATTAACTACTTATTGAGCATTCGTCTCAATTTGTTTGAGGAGAGATTAGCTGAAGTTGTTGTGTGTGGTAAGTGCTATCCCACACTCTGCAGTGTATCTCCCCATCACTTTCCTTATCGCAAGAAATCCATTATTTGGGGGGGGGGGCGGGAAGCGGATTTGTTTCTCAAGCACTCCCAATTCAGCTTGACTTGTTCAGCTTTCATTTGCCGGGATGTGATTAAATGCCACCCCAAAATTGTGGCATTCTGGAAGCGACCTGTGTAAATACCTCAGGTGCATTCAGATCAATCACTCCTAATGCATAGACACCATGGACTTGGAGGAGGCTGCCCATTGCATCTCTGCATGCCCAGATACATGATTCAAGCAGAATTGCAGGAGAAATGGGCTTCCCTCTTACACGCTCTAAAAAGTAAATCTTTTCCAGCGTAAGGGTGATGTGTGCTTTCATTTTTAATTCAAATAATAATGAGCCTTATTTCTCAGCCGTTTGGGAAACAGTGCTAGAGATCCATCACCCCCACAGACCACCAGCTTTAATCATAAAGAAAGGGAGGCAATGGATGTTATGCAACTGGTCTAATGCTTTTCATTTGCATAATATCACAGCACAGTGGGATCGTGCATGAAGGCAAGGGCTGGTTATTGCATTGGGAGCTGGGAGAGGAGTAATGGATTATTTTGTTCCTCACATGCTACATTTTATTGCCATCAAGAGATCTTCCAAACAAATGACCTTCAGTGAATCACTGCAAAGAAAGAGCTCTATCACATGCAAGAGTGAGTCAGAAGCTTTTGCAGGAAGGCTGAGAAATGGCACCAGAGCAGCTAGGAGAGGAAAGATACACAGAGCAGGCTTAACTATGATGCGAAGCTTGCTGTAGTACTGGGGCTTTGATGCAGGGTTATTATCCGAGGTTTCCCCCACATGGAGATACAGGTAGACACATCTGCACAT
The DNA here is from genome assembly GCF_965113315.1 of Podarcis vaucheri. NCBI lineage: Eukaryota > Metazoa > Chordata > Lepidosauria > Squamata > Lacertidae > Podarcis > Podarcis vaucheri. Next base: position 31,859,730 of record NC_138753.1, read on the forward strand.
CTTGTTCCTCATCTTAAATGCCATCGCATGACCAGGCCGCGACAGCCCCAGCCCCCACGGATCATAGGAAAGGAATAAAGACTCCGACAGTGTGTTATGGAATTAAATTAGGCCACAACTCTATTAAACTTCCGAATGTAGGAAGACCTTGGCTTAGGCCATGGGTGTGTATTCCCCAGCCGGGGGAACTGGGGAACATCAGGGTAAATGGGATATGGGGGTGCTCTGTGAGATGTAAGTGTTGCAGGCAACCCAGCCCTTATCCCAGCATGCAGGGTAGTTCACTTACAGCCTTTCAGTGTATGGCCGGTGACACCCATATATATAACCCCATTAAGAGGGGGACCCTGAAATCCCCGCCGCAGGGGGGTGAGTCACCACTTCAGCCCCCCCCCCCATTATAGGGAAGAAAAGACTAAAGGATTCCACTCAACGCCATAAATCGCCAAAATTGTAACAAATTGCTAAAGGGAAGACAAAACCTGGCAATGCAGGAAAATTTCTTCCCGGTCCTTCAACAGCAACCAGTCAAAGAGCATAGCAGTGCCAGCTAAACAGAAAGAAAAAGTTAACCTGCAAACAAGAAAACATTATACTAAGGGAGGGTAGGGAGGGTGAATCTCCAGAGCTGACTGCCTGGATACTGTCAGCTCCACCCCCTATTTTTAAATGGGACTGGCCCCACCTCTCAGCAATGAAAGTTGACTACTGAGCCTGGGCGTGAAACTCCAAATAATAACACCGAGAGGCAGGTCAGTCCGTGTTTGCCATTAAGTTCCCTGGGAACTATAGCTCCACGCACGATCCCACAAAGGGCACCCACAATGTAAAGTGTGAGTGCTCATTCTTCAGATTTCCACAACTGCCGATTTATTTTTTCAATCCTCCTAAAATTCATCAGCATTTAGTGTGAATTTCTCCGAATAAACATACCATTGCATGTGTTTATGCAGTTTTCACTACACTACACAAATTTGCAAACAATTTCCCCCAATATAATCCACTTTCTATGTTTTTTTAGGGTTGCCATATTTCAAAAAGTGAATATCTGGACAGAGTTAAGCTGCTTTTTATTGGCAAAGTTGTTGAGCTTTTGCGGCAAAATCACAAGAAAATTCAGAGATTTGCAAATTTCGAAGGGCAGCTGTGTTTAAGTTTGTGTATTATTTCAGTAAGTGTGAATTAGGTAGGCTCACTGCACTGAATTTCTCCCACACCTGTAGGTAAACTCCTGCCATTCCTGGGCATATATATAAAATATTTCCCTAGGAATTGTGGCTAGCTGTAGGACGACTGGAGCCCTGCCTTGTTCATTTGTTCCTTTTTCACCTGTTTTGGAAAGGATGGTTCCTTCTTTTACCTGGGTACACTGAATGTTGAACTCCAGCTTCAAAAGGAAGTCACACCTGGAGAGTTGCTAAACTGTAAATGGGATGTTCCGAAGTCAAGGCGAGTGCCTGTTCACAGAAAGAAGTGCAGGAGCTAATTAATTATTTGCTTTGTTAAACTCATTGTGAAAACTGAGCTTATTGTTGAACTCACACCCCCCATCAGCCCTATTTACATAGAGTCCTTAATATAGATCAAACGGCTGCTTTCCTTCAGATCTGTTCAGCATCATCCTTCAGAGGATTGTCGGGTATCCAATCAACTCATACTTGAAGTACATGATATAAATTAAGATTACATCATTTAGAAGCCAGGTCTGGGCCCAAGATGCATGGGAATTGCACATACCCGACAAAGTAGAGTTTGGCAAAATGAAAACCTCTTAGCCTTTCCAAAGGAAGAAAACCATACATCTAAAATATTTGAAGATAGCAAGTGACTTTATGCAGATGACAGCTGGGGTCTGTGAACAGTGATACAGAGCAAGTTCATGGTGGTGCCCTCATCACCTCTGCTTGTCTCCTGGAGAGGAAACATGCCTAGTTGACAAGCCTACAAGGCAATGCATGAATACACAAACATGGTGTTGTGACCAGATCGGAGCTTCCAAGTGCAGGCTCCCTTCACACACACACACACACACACACACACACACGTAGGCTCCAAAGGCAAAGAAGGAATGAACTGGTTGTACTTAATGACTCTCACTAAGGCCTAGTTCTCACTGTTTTGGTAAACCTGTGCATGGACTGCAGGTTCCTCACTCCTGCTCCAGTATATTCACTGAAGCGGTCTATACATATTTTGATTATTATACTAACTCCCCAGACTCTCCGCCTTCTTTGAAAGCAAGCAAGGGAGGACAAAAGTTGGATTCGGTATATACGTTTCCACTCCAGCAGCCATGCGGCCATTTTCCATTAATGAGCATCTGGGATAGTTCCGTTAGTACTTTTTTTCCCCCTAAAAAGAAAATGCATGTTGCACAAATTGATAGATAATGTGATGCAGAAGACAGCAATCGGAATTAATTAGAGGGAGATTTCGTTGTGTGGTGTCATTTCCTCGTTCCCCCGCCTCTGCATTCAAAAAGGGGATTGTCTCCAGGGAACGACTTGCAATTCAAAAGAAATGTAGATAATAATTAAGAATGTCTCAGGCATCAGTGATGTCCAGCTGGCTATTTCATGACGGAAAGCAATAAAATAATAATGACTAATTAGTAATACTGGGATAAACATATAACAGTGCTGATCAGCTGCTATCTGGAGTGGGCAACTCTCAGTGCTGTAGTAAGAAATATATTCAGTGAAAACATCTTTCTAAAGCACAGGACCAGTTCTGCCCTATAATAAATTACCTCTCCCAACTTGTAATTTTTGGATGTTGTTATTTTGGCAGGTAGCATAGCCCCACTCCAGGATATTTCAGATAATATATCCCACCACCACAATTATCTTTGGGGGCATTTTCACTTGATCCCCACCCAGTGAAATCACTTTTTAGAAAACAAGTCTGACCAAAAACTTCAGCACAAACTGAGTTTAAACAGTTTGGAATGGCATCTCTACACTGGGAGAAGTGCAAAATTGATAGATCCCTAAATTCAGCAGCAATTGGTCTGGATTAAGACATTTCAAAAAGGAATTCAAATTCCTCAAGCTAGCAAGAACCCCCATGACCAATCATCAATGTCTTCAGTCCTGGGTCTGCAGTGTATACCAGAGCTAGATGACCTTTTGGGGGATGAGAGCTTCATTAGCCCATTACCAAAAGTGGGCATGCCCAATGAAAAAAAATAAAACAACAACATATTTTGGGGTACAGGGGCATCTCGGGTTAAGTACTTAATTCGTTCCGGAGGTCTGTACTTAACCTGAAACTGTTCTTAACCTGAAGCACCACTTTAGCTAATGGGGGCTCCCAATGCCGCCATGCCGCCAGAGCACGATTTCTGTTCTCAACCTGAAGCTAAGTTCTTAACCTGAAGCTCTATTTCTGGGTTAGCAGGGTCTGTAACCTGAAGCATATGTAACCCCAAGCATATGTAACCCGAGGTACCACTATATCTTGAATTGGGGGCAGGGGGCAGATGTGGGATGTAATTTTAGCCACCTCTGCTGTATATTCTCAGTTTCTTAGAGCATCCAAATCTCTGCAGACATCTGGTCCTGCTTTCAGAAATGAAAAGGCTGTGTTTGCAGCTTGAAAGCTGTATTTTGAGGAGATACACTCATCAACAGTTCAGCCCCAGACTGAGCTCCAGTTTGACACAAACTGAATGAAACATTCTTGGTGTGTATAGTGGTGAATTCCTCTGACTGAGTATGGCTGCCCCCTCAGATGAATAGATCCTGGGGGTCAAGAAACAGCATGGCAAGGCATTGCAGGACAGAACTCTGTGGCCCCTTAACCTTGCCTGTTCTCCTCAGATACATTGCAGGATGTTGTAAGCCATCAGAAGTGTTGAAGTTATGATCCAGTTGCTAGTACATGGAAATGGTCGGGTCTTGCCGTCTGGTCCTTGAATTGCCCACCTGCGCAAATGTTCACAATGTTAACCTGATCACTGCTTTGTGAAGCAACGTCTCCTGAGTTTTTACATACTGTATATGAAAAATTGAAACTCAGAATGAACAGCGGAAGAGCTAACTTTTATGTGTGTGTGATTAAAAATTAGAAGCCATAGCTTCTCAATAAAAAATCAGACCTGTGTCTGCGTTGAATGGATAATGGACAACGGTTCTGTTCATTCTCCCTCAATCTCTCTCTTCTTCTCCTCTGATGGACTTTGAATAGGGAGGTAATGAGTTACCATCATTTCGCCAACTTACAGATGTTAAGAGCTGCCGCTGATTTCTATTCATCCCATTTCCCCCTCCCCCTTACTTGGATCTCCTATTTAATGAGCTGGGAGCCAATCAATAATTCATAGCTGCATGAATAACTGGGGGATGATAACCACTTATTTGGAAAGATGTAATCAGGCCTCATTCTCCGAGGGAGACTCTTATCTGTTTATCAGCTTCTTCTAACTCCCGGGTAATCCAATAGACCAGTGCAGGCATCAAACAAAAGCTTAGAAAACAAGGTGGTTGCGTCAGTGTATGGGAGATGGGATTATTCCACACTTGGATCTGTTGCCATCTTACACAGCACGCCACGGGCTTTTTAAACTTGTGAACTCTCAAAACTTCAGCACCATTCTGAGTTGGCCACAGTCAAAATGCATGCCATTTCATAAGCATGCATAAGAAGTATTCAGTTGCCCAAGTGGAGAGTTACTTCGTTTGAACCCAAGAGGTTCCTGAAGGGAAGAGAAGTTCTTTTCACAGTAAGACTAGCAGGCTTGGGATGTTTTCCAACACATTTCCAAGTCCTGCCCATCACTAACCTGCTGGAGGGGGTTGTGGAGTTTGAACCAGCACGGAGATTGGTAAACACTGACTGTGTGGTGGATGGAGAAGAAATTATTTTGATCCACTGTTGACATAAAAAACGACAAAATCAGATGTTCCCAAACTTGCCTACAGATTGGAATCCAGCTCCCTGCTCTGGCTTCTAGTTGCTGAAAAACAAGAACTCAAAGGAGGATTCGTTCCAAAGGCTTTACTGTTTAGATTGCTGCCATGCTTGTGCAAATCGCTGGTTTATGGCACAACAGGCAATACACATAATTAATCCTCAGTACAGCTAGAAATAAGACAGCTAATCAAATTTCTTAAGCTTTAGATGTTGATCTGACACCAGCACATCCCCTTACTATCCCTATATATATATTCAACTTAGTGCAGCAAGCATTTCTGCAATCTCTGCTTATTTTATGGGTGAATGCACTGAAAAACATTGAAAATGTACATCTTATGGTTTTGTTTTGTTTTAAGTCTGCACAAAATGCTTAAAATGGGATGAAATGGTCCTATGATCAACCTGATATTTGCCCAACTTTAGTTTGTGTGAACATGGTGCTGCATTAAGGGTGTCTCCAGAAAATAAGCCAAGCCACATTCTGTGGAGAGAGGGCGGTGGGGGGGGGAGACCACCCAGCCCCTGCCAAGATCCTCCATGAATTTGTTTAATCCCCTTTTAAAGATAGTTGGTATCACTATTTCTTGCGGCAGTGAATTCCAGTGTCGTCCTGCAGTCCATTTTGCTGACTTGCCTTTTGGTTGCAAGCACTCACATGGAGTCATTGCGTGACCAGGCGGCAACAGCCCCAGCCCCCAGGGATCATAAGGAAGGAATAAAGACTCTTGACAACATTATATGGAATTAAAATTAGGCCACAACTTTATTAAACTTCCGAATGTAGGAAGACCTTGGCTTAGGCCTTCGGTGTGTATCCCTCATAGCCCCCCAGCTGGGGAGGAACTGGGGCACATCAAGGTAAATGGGATATGGGGGTGCTATGCGAGACGTAAGTGTTGTAGGCAACCCAGCCCTTATACCAGCATGCAGGGTAGTTCACTGACAGCCTTTCAGTGTATGTCCAGTGACACCTATATATATAACCCCTTTAAGAGGGGGACCCTGGAATCGCCACCACAGGGGGGTGAGTCACCACTTCACACACACACACACACACACACACCATACAGGGAAGAAAAGACTAAAGGATTCCACCCAAGACCATAACTGCCCAAGTTGTGATGAACTGTTACAGGGAAGACAAAACCTGCCAATGCAGGAAAATTTCTTCCCGGTCCTTCAGCAGCAACCAGTCAAAGACCGTAGCAGCACCCACTAAACAGGACGAAAAAGTTAACCTGCAAACTGGAAAACATTAAACAAAGGGAGAGTAGGGAGGGTGAATCTCCAGAGCTGGCTGCCTGTCTGTTGTCGGCTCCACTACCTATTTAAACTGGGACTGGCCCCACCTCCCAGCAAGAAACTTGATTAGTGAGGCTGGGTGTGAAACTCCAAAAATTAGCACTGAGAGGCAAGCCAGTCCCTGTTTGCCAGTAAGCTCCCTAGGAACTGTTGCTCCACGCGCGATCCCGCAAAGGGCACCCACAATGTAAAGTGTGAGTGTTCATTACGCTCTCTCTGTTGCCTCAGTAGTCAATTCTGTTATCCAGAAGGAGAACATAAGGAAAGGGTTTCTGCTGAGCCTTGCTCTGCCATGGAATTGCTTCTTGATTTTTACTCAGCTTGCTTTCCTGCCTTGGTTAAGTCCTTTTCTCCTCCCCCCTCTCCTGCGACTCATAAAATGGGTCTAATACTTTTGCGACACTTAGTGCAATAAAATGTGCAAAGCCTTTAGAAATCCTCTTAAGAAGAAGCTAAATATTGATTATTATTCATACAGCAATTATTGTCCCTTTCAGGGAAGAAGATTATTGCTGTCATTAACATTACTAGCAGCATCTAAGTGGTTGTATTTAAAACCTAGAAGAAAACCTGTCAATTGGATTAATGTGTGTCCTACAAAGATGACTCTTAGAATGAACCCCCTGCTCCGTCCCCAACCCTCCTCCCCAGACATCATGCTTTCAGTAAGGAATAAACTACCCGCCTTGCATCCATACATTGCTAGGGATGCATCTGGAATTCTTTTTATGCAAACATCCCCCTAGATTTTTTTAGTTTTTAGTTTTTAGTTTTTTTATTAAATTTGTATACCCCCCTTCATCCGTAGATCTCAGGGTGGTTCAAAACATAAAAAGACAAGATAAGAAATATTAAATACAATCGTACCTCAGAAGTTGAACGCCTTGTGAATCGAACATTTTGGCTCCTGGGTGCCACAAACCCGGAAATGAGTGTTCTGGTTTGCAAATGTTCTTTGGAACCCGAACGTCCAATGCAGGTTCCGTGGGTTCTGATTGGCTGCAGGAGCTTCCTGCAGCCAATCGGAATCCACACCTTGGTTTCCGAACATTTTGGAAGTCGTATGGACTTCCGGAACGGATTCAATTTGACTTCCGAGGTATGACAGCATCTAATAAGAACAAGAACAAAACAAAACAATAATTCTTCTCCCTCTCACACGAACACATTTTAAAGGGTATAGAAGGTTAATCACACAAAGGCCTAGTTGGAGAGGAACGTTTTGACCTGGTGCCTGAAGATGTATAATGAGGGCGCCAGCCGAACCCCACAGGGGAGAGCGTTCCACAAATGGGGAGCTACTGCAGAAAAGGCCTGTTCTCATGGTGCCACCCTCCAGACCTCTTAAGGAGGAGGCAGGTGAAGAAGGCCCTCAGATGATGAGCTCAAGGTCCAGGTAGTTTCATATGGAGAGAGGTAGTCCTTGAGATATTGAGGTCCTGAGCTGTTTAAGGCTTTGTAGGTCAATGAAGAAATTTAAGAACTATCTTAAGAAACATTGTAAAATCAATGAGTGTTAAAATGATGCGACTTTAGAAATTAAGTGGTTTACAGCTGTAAAGATTAAGTTAAAAAAAAGAAAGGTTAACAATTAGATAAAATTAAGGGTGAGGATTTGCTGAACTGAATATTTGAAATTGGAATGCAGAAAGGGGAGGTATGAGGAGGTTGGTGAAGTAAGTGTTAAGAAAATAAGGATTTGAAATTATACTTGTTTTTTCTTGTTTGTGTTTGTTTGTATTGTTGTGTTTGATTATATAATTTGTGAAACTTTAATAAATATTTTATATATATATAAAAGGCTTTGTAGGTCAAAACCAGCACTTGTTTTGTTCCTATACAGGACATGATGAAATAGGAATCCTCCCATTTTATTCTTATTCAACTTCTTCAGTGAATCAATCTCTTTACTATGGTCAGTGACACGGAATCATAGATTCAAAGAACTGTAGAGTTGGAAGGGACCACAATCAATATTCAAAAATAAACTTCGTACCCATATCTAAAAGAATACCAAACAAAACATAATAGAAAACCATAACAGTAGAATTACTAATAACTGTATCGTACTATAGAATGCCAGGCATAGAAAACAAACTGTAAGTTTGCAAAAATTAACCCCTAGGGTTTTTTATATGCAGCAGCACAATGTTTGACACCCTGAAAGAGATGGATGCCTTCTGATTTGAAAGGAGTAGAAAAGGATATAAATGTATCTGATTATCCTGGGGTTTTCCATAAAAATCATCAAGTAAAAATATTACGTTTATCATGATAAAAAGAGCATTACATAAGAACATGAGCTATCAGTTGCACCTCTCCAGATTCACAGGGACTTTGACAGTAGGGGTTTTCGTGGAGCCTCCACTCAAGAACTGCTGATGGAAAAACATTCAAACACACCAGAGAAAAGACTTTGAGATCTTTTTCAATAGAGAGCACATATAGTTCACTGATTTATAGGGCTGAAGCTATTATTTATAGGGCTAAATTGATATTATTACTATTTGCAGAGTTTGTAGCGTTTGCTGGAGCTTTCAGTTCATGCAGTCCACATGCTCCTACATTATTTACTTACTTAATACATTTGTATATTACTTTTCCTCCCACCAGGAGGGTCTAACTTGGCCTGCAAAGCCGTTTCCCCCAAACCACACCCACCTGCTCATGACATCATCAGATGGGCACTAGGTAAGGTTTAAATCCTGTTCAGTTCTGCAGGATCCCTTGCATTGAGATTCCCAGCTAAAACAGAAGGTTCCCTCCATCATTTTAGATGAGGTTTCCATGCAACCCTGCATGGAATCCCCTGCTAAAATGATGGTAAAATGCCCCCATAGTGGAGAATTCTAAAGCATGTGCCTCCCTGAATCAGGAAGGGGTGTGCAACAGAGGTGCCTGTGGAAACAGAGGGATTTTCAACCATTGTGGTGTTTCCATGTACAGCTGTGTGTGTGAGATCTCCTGCTAAAATCATAAGAACCCTCTTTTTAGCAGAGGATTCTAAATAAGACTCCTTCCTTGTTTAGGGAGGGTTGTGCATCAGGATCTCCTGCTAAAATTGAGGGGTTTTAACTATTGTTTTAATGGACACAGGTGGCGCTGTGGTCTAAACCACTGAGCCTAGGGCTTGCTGATCAGAAGTTAAGCGGCTCGAATCCCTGCGACGGGGTGAGCTCCTGTTGCTCGGTCCTGCTCCTGCCAACCTAGCAGTTTGAAAGCACATCAAAGTGCAAATAGATAAATAGGTATTGCTCCGGTGGGAAGGTAAATTGTGTTTCCATGTGCTGCTCTGGTTTTGCCAGAAACAGTTTAGTCATGCGAGCCACATGACCCAGAAAAACTGTCTACGGACAAACACCAGCTCCCTCAGCCTATAGAGCGAGATGAGCACCACAACCCCAGAGTCATCCACGACTGGACCTAATGGTCAGGAGTACCTTTACTTCTACCTTAATCATTGTTTTAGCAATGAATTTCATGAAATTCATGCATAGGATCCCCTGCTAAAACAATAGTTGGGTCCCATTCTGCAGACAAATCTCAGGTGCACTGTTCCTTGAATCGGAAGAAGGTGTGCATTATACTCTCCTGCTGAAAAAGAGGGTATTTTACCATCACTTCAGGAGGGGATCCATGGAAACCCCTGCTAAAACAAGGGAAGAAAGCCTTCTTTTTAACAGTGCCTTGCAAAGTGTTTTGAAGTCCCAACTTTGGCACTTGAAAGTGTCATGCACATGACATTATTGTGATGTCATGTGATTGCCAGGTGGGTGATCCCATCCACCTGCTAAATTTGGCCCATGAGGCTGAGCCCAATAAGGATCTGGCCCATGGAGCAAACAAGGTTCCTCACCCATAATATAAGCAATCCCATCGATATGATTTGTTTGTTTGCAGTGTGCTTCAGCAATATGCATCAGTGTCAATGGGCAAAAAATCTGAAATGAGCTGAAGGAACTCGGCGCATTTCGAAAATTAAGTTTATGAATTTTTGTGGATAAGCTGAATTTCTGGTAGGAAAGTTCAAGAAGAAGAAAAGGAGGATAATCTGCTCATCTCTACATATTACTAGTCAGAACAAATGAGATCCGGATTCCCACCTCTGAAGCATGATGCATTCTTTGGCAAACGTAGTGGTTTCAGATTAATTTCAGCATAGTAATGGAAAGCTTCTTGTGAAATTTCTGATACTTTAGAGTGAGCAGTCACAGCTAATACACATATTTTAGTTAGGTCTGAACCCTTGTCACTCATGCTCAGTATAGTCTCCATGTTTTCACTGGGTATAAAAGTGTGTGTGCGTGCACGTGCGCATGTACAGTATTCTAATGAAGAGACTTAATGTTATTTTAATAGTGTAATTTTTAAAGTTTGTGTTTATATTCTAAATTGGTTCTCATCCGTGCTATAAGCAATTCACCTTTCTGGAGGTTTAAAATACATAACCACAAAAAGCCCACCTGAATCTTATCCCATTTCACCTCAGGTACAGCATCTTGACCCAGGTATCCAGGTTCCCAGTTCTCCATCATCTGGGGGGAAAGCTGTAAATACAGAGAAGAACCATAGCTCAGTGAGAGAGTTGCTGGAAGCCACAGTAAGGGAGAAAGCTTTTTGTGTTCTGGTCGTGCTTGTGAGATTTCAGCAGGCGTTCAAGTGGCCACTGTGAAAACAAGATGTTAGACTAGATGGGCCATTGGACTGCTCCAGCAAGCTCTTAGGTTTATATTAGACACAATTGCTTTGCAAAACTGTGTATTAGGAAAAAATGCACGAAAATGTGTACATCAGGAGAAGTTTGCCCTAAAATGCTGGTGAATTTTCATGAGGACTTTTTAAAAAAATTGCAAAGTGATGTGGAGAACGAAACCTAAGCTTGGAAAAATGAGAAACTGATACAGTCATACCTCATGTTACGTCTGCTTCATGTTATGTTCTTTCAGGATACGTCCCGTGGTGACCTGGAAATACCGGAAAGGGTTACTTTCGGGTTTCACCACTTGTGCATGCACAGACATGCAAAATGACGTCATGTGCATGCACAGAAGCAGCGAATCGCAACCCACACGTGCGCAGACGTGGGTTGTGTTCTTATCATGTTGTGAACAGGCCTCCAAAATGGATCCCATTCGCAACCAGAGGTACCACTGTATTTACAAATTTGCCCATCCCTTCCTAGCATATAACCATACTTGGACTAGCATCATTTTCATTGTCTAGAAGCATACACCCAGATCTTTTCAAATGTGGCATACCCTCCAACAACCTGCTCCTTTTTTGGTCCTGAGCTCTCGTGAGAGCTAACTGATTCACACAAAAGGGTGAGACACAAAACAAACAAAAAAGGTTTTTTGATCCGGTGCTCTGGTGTGAGCCAGCTGACTTGCACCACAGCACTGGACCAAAATAAAGGACATTCCAGGATCCAATCAGAAGCCAGGATGGCTTCTTTCATTCTGGGATGTCCTACTTAAAACAGGACAGTTGAGGGATATGATGTGGCTCTGGCTCAAAACAGAGTCTGAACCTGGAGGCAGAGCAATTTCCAATCCCCACATTACCCAAAGGAAGTGACACTTTTGAACATGCCTGGGGGTGTCTCCTTCATATAAAGAGAGGTTGAAAATGCTTCCCTTCTTTCTAGCAAGCTCTCCTCAGCACTGCTTGCTCCTCCTCCCTTCTGAAAGATGGAGGTGCTGTTTATGAGGAGGGTACAAGCAGCTCAAAAGGAAGGGGTGTGCCCTCCATTGTTCATTTGTTTTCCTCTAAGCTTTCCTTGAGAATACTTTGGGGGGGGGAGCCTTAAAGTTTGTTTTTTTTTTAAAAAAATGTCTCTGAAAGCTCTAAAAAATGTGTTTTGAGGCAAGCCAAGGGGAATTCGCCCATCACTAATTTTATGGTGTTAGCTTGTTTTTATAATGTTGCTGCTTGCTCTGAGCCTATGTGGAAAGAGTGGATTATAAATCTAAAGGCACGTAGATATATGGCAGTGTAAGAATTTAGTGGCACATGGGTGCTATAAACTCTCTAGGCCTCAGCTTCTCTGAAAATGCTTTTTTTTTTTTTGCGCCTGTAATGTGGGATGGAGACACACACACACACACTCCTAGCAAGCTGTCAAGATGGCAATTTGAATGATGGAGGTTTTTTTTCTAGAGGAAGGATGAAAAATCCCTGATGTCATCCGAGTCAAAATTCGCAGCAAAGTCTTATTTGATAAGAGAGATAGCTGCAGAACCTCCCTTGAGATGAGGAGTGCCTCTTGTTTATTAAGCGAAGGTTGGCAGGTGATACAATACAAAAATAGTCCCTGCAATTGTGCTAATAAGTATAAAGAACTGCCTTTCCACCGTTGCTGAAGAGTTGGGTTTAGGGCTTCTTATTGTACCTTCCTCAGACTTGTTTGTTGACTATTGGTGGGCCTGTTCCAAATCATTATGAGAATCCTCTTCTGCTCTGACCAGTGAGCAAGTGGCTTTTGAATGCTTTTTAAAAAATAAATAAATTAGGAAATACTATATGACCTGCTCTGGCCTATTATTGTTAAGTGGTTTCCTTACTGGCCTGACTGGTTTCCCCAGAATTATAGACTTGGGTGATTCAATGATATTGTAATCTGAAGAATGTCAAAATCAAGGTTTGTGAAGAAAATAGGACCAATGCTCATCTTTCAGGTGACAGGGAATGGCAATCAATAGGATTTTAAATAAAGATCTGTGTGCGATGCAGCTAAGGTTTAAAGCAAATTAAGACAATCTGTTAAAATAAACAAATTGGTCTGTATCCAAGTTAGTGCCAAGTTAAAATCACTTAGTTAAAGTCCTATCCTTGTTCTGCTGGTGTAATGTTTGGCACCAGGGGAAAGTTGTTGAGCAAGAGAATGCATGTGTAGGTTGCTGGTGACTTAGTTGCTCAATCTGTTGTGCAATTAGTTTCTGCTGGCACAGCTGGTGACTTGGTTTCCTCTGCTGCACAGTTTTAAAACCCACCCATCTGCTAGCACAAGAGCATTAGATACATCCCATTAGTTTGTATCATAGGGGAGACAGAGGAGAAGTGGGACCTGGAACAAAAAGCCGCAGTGTAGGTAAAGGTAAAGGGGCCCCTGGCCATTAGGTCCAGTCGCGGACGACTCTGGGGTTGCGGTGCTCATCTCGCTTTACTGGCCGAGGGAGCCGGCGTACAGCTTCCGGGTCATGTGGCCAGCATGTCTAAGCTGCTTCTGGCGAACCAGAGCAGCACACAGAAACGCTGTTTACCTTCCCGCCGGAGCAGTACCTATTTATCTACTTGCACTTCAGGCTTTCAAACTGCTAGGTTGGCAGGAGCAGGGACCGAGCAACCGTCGCAGGGATTCGAACCGTCAACCTTCTGATCGGCAAGTCCTAGGCTCTGTGGTTTAACCCACAGTGCCACCCGCGTCAGGATAGTTACCTCTTAACAGAATTGCACAATTGACATCCAACATTCTGTGGCTCCTTGAAACCACTGAGCATGCTTGGTGCGCATTTGCTTTGGTTTTTCCTCCTAATATTTAGTACTTTTGCATACCTCAGAATTCTCCCAGGCATGCTAATCCCTGTCTCTTATTTATCGGTACTGCCATTCTGCATGCAATAGTGTCGACACTCAACCACCCGAGTTCTCAATTTGAAGGACTTATGCAGGGCTCTCAGTGCTTGCACAATGTTACAGTAGACATTACAAGAAATAGCAGAGAAGTGATTCTAGGCAGTGGGTTCTTGATGACTCTTGTAACATCCCATTTCAACCTAAAATTGATGCTCCACATCCTCCTGGAACAGACACACAAACGGAGCTACATGAACATATTCACGGCTTCAGCTGCGAAAGCTGTCGCCCAGTGCTCTGATTCATGTCTCAAATAGAATGAAATAATCTAGTTATACACCACTGTTCTTTGTTTTAGACCAAATCTCTTGCTTTGCATTCTGGACTAAATGACAGCTTTTGCCCCCGGCCTTCATAAAGTAATATGTGTGCACCTCAGCAGGAGAAGCCCGTCAGCGATGTGGTAAATAAATAAAGTGGAGGAAATATGTTATTGCTTTCATATCTAAAGCTCACTCAGACAATAAAGGTTCAGCAAAGAAAACCCATCCCAAGCCTAAACTGTCTGTTGACTACCTGCAGATACCATAAATGTCTAGTGTAGAAACAGTAATAGAACATCTCTGGAATAAGCTGGTACACTTAGTAATGTATTGAAAGGAAATCAGATTCTTTGTTCCCTAAATACCTTAGGCTGTTAAATATGATTGATTTCAACCAACAGCCTTGATGGAGAGCATGTCCCTTTGATGGCATCCACCTTCCTCTCCTAAAAACCCAGGGTGAGGAATCTTTTTGGCTATGCAGGTCTGATCCTCAGACATGGCTGAGACAGTCTTGGGCAAAGAGGGTAGGAGCCTGGAGCCGTGGGGGCAGAAGGCAGAAAGAAGCTTAGATCATGAGGACAGCTTTAGCAAAAAGGAGGAGGTGGTTGGAAGCAACAACAAAGAGCTGGATCTGGATCTAGCAACCCCAGTGGTGAGGTAGGAGAGCTGTAGGAAGTTTGTTATGGAAGCAGGATCTAGTGATGAAAAGAGGACCCAATTGTTAAGAGTAAGGGACTCACTGTTTGGAGATAAGACTCACTCTGGGGCTGTGAGGATCCTGGGGACCTTGGGCAGCGATAAGGAACATGTCACAGCATGTGTAAGTAAATGAATAAATACTAGGAGGTAGGAATCAATCAAACTGAATAAGATTCAACTTCTTCACATGTTCACCCTTCCAGCTTAGTACAGCCCATGTAAGTTATACCGGGAATGCAGTAAGTCCAAATCACTCTTGCAATAACAAAATAAGAGGGTGCACACCTACATCACATTTGCTCTCCCTCTCCTTGTTTTGTTGTAACATGTGAAAAAATAAAGGAAGGGGGTGGGGCTGAGCAAGTGGGAGAAATAAGCAGCCATGTTCAGCATTCCCCGTGCACTCCAAAGGGTAACCCAGCTAACCACAGAAACTTTTTTCATATTATTTTTAAACTAAATAAAAAATCTGTATTCATAATCTACAATAAATCCCTCCCCCATGTATTAGTTTCCATATTCGCATACCAAACTGGTATTCACACCCTGCACAATGGAGGTTTCTTCCACAAAAGGTCACGTTTCAAGTTCTGGATGATTTAGTCCCGAATAAATGCACATTTTTCATTTTGACCTCAAAAATCAGCAATTGTGTGCACTAGAATAACAGCAGCACCAGACAAAAAGTATTGAGTTGGGAGAAAACTCACCCTCTGTATCACCCTTTAACCAAATGCCTTGAATAGGGGAACAAATATGTGATCAAAGCATGTTATACAATGTGCTTTAAATCCCTTTGTGTACATCTCTTTATTGGGTTACAGCAAGTTCTCCATGTATGAAGTGCCTTATTATGAAACTATATTTCAATGCACCCCTATTGTACAACACCTTGTTATTGTACTGTTGGCGACATGGCTGGTGCTGATGCTGCCAGAAGCAATCTTTTTTTCCCTTTTTTATGCCTCCTCAGCTTGGCTGATTCATTCTGCAGATCAAGTGTGGATTTCAGCATATTGTGTCATGCTTATTCTCTTGGATCGGTATATCCTGCCCCCTCTCTAATCTGGTGGGTTTTGTTCTGAAGCTCATAAATTGCACCACACTCTGTTTTCTCTACAGTGCCTCCGGATGATCCCATAATTATTGGAGGGCCCGTCATTAGTCTGCGAGCTGGAGATCCTCTGAATCTGACCTGCCACGCAGACAATGCTAAACCAGCAGCATCCATTATTTGGATGAGGAGAGGAGAAGTAATAAATGGAGCAACCTATTCCAAGGTAAGGGTCTGAGATTTGGCACTGGGGTCAGGGTGGGCGTCAAAGAGGACAGCTAAGGCCCACCCAGGTGGTGATGACTTGGCTGACCTAGAGATGGACCTTCACAGGGAGAACTCAAGTCACATTATTAGTAAAAAAAAATATATTTCTACAATCTTCCATCATGGAACTCGAGGTTCCATACATAGCATTCCCAAAGGGTCTTTCAACCAGGGGTCTGCAACCTGCGGCTCCGGAGCCGCACGTGGCTCTTTTACACCTTTGCCGTGGCTCCGGGGCAGATACTAGCGAGGGGAGGAGGCACATTGTGCGCCCCGACACTCCCCACTGTGGCGGGCGCTGTACTGGCTGTGATGTCGCATGGGGACGGTGCGTGCGTTAGTCACGCACCATCCCAACGTCACCTTCCCGCCCACTGTCAGATCAGAGGGCAGCGTCGCGCATGCTTTAAATGTCACAATGGTTTTGCGGCTCCCAGGTGTTTTTTTTCCTTCGGAAACGGGTCCAAGTGGCTCTTTTTGTCTTAAAGGTTGCAGACCCCTGAACCAGGCATTGACCCAGTCCAGACCCGCTTAGCTAAGTTGCCTCAAATGCCCTCACATCCTAGACTGGGAGGACTTTTTGTGGTGGGACAGAGATATATTATCCCTGTCTCACAGCAATAGAATCCCTGGTCTGCAGAGTTACAACACATCAAGAGTTTGATGCTATCAGCTGTGGATTGAATTGAGGAAGGAGTTTTTATCACACTGTATTTGTTAATTTGCTTAACACTAGAATTCTAGGTCTGCTAAATCACAATACAGCAGGAGGTTCAATGCTATTGATTGATTGATTGATTGATTGATTGATTGATTGATTTGAGATCAATGATTTCCCCCCCTTAAACATCTCACTGTATCTGTTAATTGCCAGGATATCAGCTGTGAATGGCTACAGTTAATTACATGATTATCAATGCTTGTACTTTTCTGTGTTTCATTTCCCTCTGACCTCACTGTTTACAATCCCCATTGCCACAAACCAAGTGTGTGTATGCATACCTGTCTCTCAGGATAACACTTCATGCATCTGATGGACTGAAGTCCCCCAAAGCTTGGGCCATAATGAATCCATTTTTCTTTAAGGTGCTTCTAGATTCTACTGCACCAAAAACAGTAAAAGTTAGCAGAGTTGCCCCTCTTGAAAAAGAAAAGGAGAGGAGAGGGGAAAGGTAGAGGAGGGAGATCAGATCTCCAAGGTCATAACAAAATGATGATTAAACACACACAGACATATAAAAGCCCAGCCACTGAAAAGAGGCCCTTGAGGTATTGGGGTCCTGAGCCACGTAACGCTTTATAGGTCAAAACCAACACATTGAATTGAGCCCAGAAACTAATTGGTATAGAGAGAAGGGAACTCTATACTAATCAGTATAGAGAGGGAAATTATTATTATTTTCCTAATGATCAGAAACTCCCCTTCTACTATGTATTTTGAAAAGTGCTTTGTTTCTCTGTTCGCAGTGCATTTGGACAGCTTGTCCAAATTTAGCAACATGATTTTTGAGATCAAGGAGCGTATTTTCACCCTTGTTTAGATACATAAATGGATACCATTTTGACTCAAGATGGTGGACCGAACCTTTCAATACTGTACGGATTTAAACCGCTAATTTCAAAACTGTTGTCGTCTTTGTTTGTTTGTTTCTTAGAATTCCCGAGCAACGTTGGTTATAAGGCTGCCAGTGCATTTTAATTGCAGCAATAACATTACAAGCTTTCTCAGATGGCCTGAAACTGCCTCTGCATATGGGCAGAGGTGATGGCAGGCAGCTTGGTGAAATGGATTGTGAGCGAGCACAGGAACAGAATTTTTAAAGCAAGCATTTTGACAAAATAAACATTATTCAGGGCAAAATGGTCTCCAGTGCAGGTGTGGAGGCCTTAGCCGGTCTGTGTAGCCTCCTTACGTCCCCTGCTGTGAGCTTGACACCAGGCTACAATTTCTCAAAGAGTGTTCTGTGCCCAAGTGCAGCATTTATATTAGTTTCTAAGAGTTTGTTTCCACTGAAAAGAAAATTCTTCTGCTGGAAATGCCACTAAGGAGCCTCTCAGGCAGGTGAGAAGTGCATGAGCGCAGGGAGCAAAAGAAACCACAGTGATCTCTCTGTATTTATACGTAACAATCACTGAGGTGCCCATATCACCTTCATACCTTTCAAGCGCAACTTTGTCTTTGGCCATCTTGAAGTTTTTGCTACAGTATGAGTGCATATTTACATCCCTTTGCCAAATATTTGGAGAAAGCCCCTAGTTTAGTGGTAGAGCATCTTCTTTGCTGGATGGGTTAAAGCACAGAGCCTAGGGCTTGCCAATCAGAAGGTTGGCGGTTCAATTCCCATCGATGGGGTGAGCTCCCATTGCTCGGTCCCTGCTCCTGCCAACCTAGCAGTTCGAAAGCACATCAAAGTGCAAGTAGATAAATAGGTACCGCTCCAGCAGGAAGGTAAATGGCGTTTCCGTGCGCTGCTCTGGTTCACCAGAAGCAGCTTAGTCATGCTGGCCACATGACCCGGAAGCTGTATGCCTGCTCCCTTGGCCAGCAAATTGAGATGAGTGCCGCAACCCCAGAGTCATCCACGACTGGACCTAATGGTCAGGGTCCCTTTACCCTTTACCTGTCCTCTTTGCATCCCACCTTTGAGGGCCAAGCCCTCACAAGGCAGTTTAAAAAACAATAATAATAACTGGGATTGAAACATTAATTTGACATGTATTATAAACAATCCATTAAAAAGCACCTGGCTAAAATGTAGTGAGCCAGCGGCAAAATATTTGAAAAGCTTGATGGAATAAAAAAACTTCAAAGGATCTGTTTGAAACCCACAGGGGGCCAAAGGAAACTTTTGGAGGAGGGAGTTCCAAAGATGTAGGATCACAACTGAAAAGGCCCTATCCTTGGTACCTACTAACCTGGCCTTTCCTAGGACAGAGGAACATTGGAAGCTGCCTTAGATGAAGTCAAACTAAGTCAGATGGGTCCACCTAGCTCAGTGCTGCCTGCACTGATGGGCAATGGCTCTCCAAAATTTCAGCAGCCCTACCTAGAGATGCTGAGATCTTCCACATGCAGGGAGGATTCTCTGGGATACAGCCTTTCCAAGAAAGTAGGGCTGGTAGAAACTATGTGCCACATCTGTACTGCAAGGAGGCAAAGTGAAAGGGGTTATTTATGGTATCTCTGAGGTTAAGGCAGCAGAGGAGTAGGCCAGTTAATGTTATTTTTATGCCTATTTAATTGGATTTTAATTTGTACTACATATACTTTAATGGAGCACACACACATTTTAATATGTATTTTTATTTAACAAAATGATGACCTTCCTCGAGCCTATGGAATGGAATAGACAACGTATTTCAATAAGCTAATATCCTCCTGTACTATGTTCCTGTCTCATCCTGCACATGGATTACTTCCTGGGAAAGATAAAAGGATAACTAATTCTGACATCAATTTCCAGATGTTTCAGCTTTCATGAACATCAGATTTCAAAGCAGAAATGAGCCAAAGGGCTGGTAGGAATGTTGGAGAATTCCAACGAAAACAGAAATAGAATCTAAGATTTCCAGTGTCGGCTTATTTGTCCCATGTTCTTCCCACAATCTGGGCCCCAAGTACCTTACAGACTGCCTGATTCTCCATCTCAGCTGCTGAGATCCTCTTGCCATGGTTGCTTTCAGTCTACAGTTGAGAGATATGTAATTGATCACATCCCTCCCCATTTGCAACGTGTTTCTTTTGCACTAAAATGGAGTGGAATAATGTAACAACAGTTTAATTTATGTAGTTCATGTAATTTGCATAATTCATTACATAAGGTATGCAAATTGTGTAATTTTGTCACAGAGGACAGTGAGGTGCATAAAGTAGTTTTTGTCAGAAGCGGAACTGAAGCAAAATGGAAACAGTGCTGCATGCGGCTAATATAGGGCGGAAAGGAAAGCAGTGCCTTCAAACATCCCTAATTGTGCTGGTCCCTTCTGCAGCAGCATGTTGCACTTTGACCTATAATCTAAGAACCCAGTTTAGGCTGTCACAAGAGCCTTGCTCAAATGACCACGTGCAATTAGGGACCCTGAATTGAGCCTCCAACTGCACAGAGACCCTACATGCATAGAATCATAGAATTGTAGAGTTGGAAGGAGCCACAAGGGTCATCTAATCCAACTTTCTACAATGCAGGATCCCAGGAACCCTGGGATCAAGAGTCTTATGTTCTGCCAACTGAGCTATCCAGCCTAGATGCATACATTTGTGCATGTGCATGTTCTGTTAGGAACATAGTAAGCTGCCTTACACTGAGTCAAAGCCATAGCTCAGTATACTGGCTGGCAGCGGCTCTCCAGGATTTCAGACAGTGATGTCTCCCAGCCCTACCTGGAAATGCCAGGGACTGAACCTGGGACCTTTTGTGTGCAAAGTAGATGCTCTGCTATTGAATCACAATTCTTTCCTAACACCTTCTTACCTTCTGATGAATGCACAGGAATCTTGAATGTGGGCAGCAGCCATGAACGAACTCAGTGCATTTTCACAGAGCGAATGATGACTAAAGCCCAGCAACGTTAGTTATATTGTTAGTGAACATAGTGTGGGTTTTCAGTCTCATGATGGAGGGAGGTTGTTCGGAAAGCTGATTTGCATGCTGATCAGTTTACACTAACAGTGGCCAGGGATCAGGGGCAGGAGAGGAAGGCAGAAACAAAATCCCATATCCTTCCTTTGCAAAATAAGATGCACAAACCGTCTCTTGGATTTCAGTCCTTGGCTAGCGGCAGCATGCTCTGGTCCAGGCCGCCTCTGTTGCCTGCCTGCAGCTTCATCTGCATTAGCCAGCCTCTTCCTCCAGGCCTTCTGCTTGCTATCGGAGAATCCAGCATCTGATTTGCATAAGCGGCGTGACCTTTCTCTCACCGCCATCTGATTTGCCTGCAGTATTATAGGAGGATTCTTGCTTTATTGCACCCAAATCCTAAGACATTTCATTTCTCCTGCCATCAGCAATCTCTCAGGAAATGGCCAACGGGTTGCTGTGTACCAAAGCTGCAGGAGAAAGAAGGTGGATGTGAGATGATGTGGGGGTGGGAGTGGGGGACCACTGATTTTTAAAGCGCAGCATGATGGCACTGTTTGTGCAGTGGCGATTTCAAATCCCTTCCCTGTGTTTCTCACAGAATATTTCCTCCCCACCCCCTTCTTGTGTAATCTTGATCAACACAACAAGCACACATTTCCTCTTCCCCAAATGCCATGTGGACACAGCAGAACAATTAAGTCCACAGCTTGACCTTGTCTCCCGGAATCTCGGGCAGCAGCCGATGCTAATTAGAACCGCAAAAGGGCTGACCTCCCCCCTCCTCTGACTTGGATGGAATTAATTCCTGTCTAGCCCATTAATATGCAAGTCTGTCAAGAGAAGGGTTTTTTTTCCCCTTCCCCTGGTTCTGGTAGAGCATTTTGCATTTGGATCCTCCTCTGCTCCCCGCCTCCGCTTTTTGTAGGCTTGTTCCCTCCTGGAGGAAGAATGGAATGCAGCAAGGCATGAAAGTGAGGATGGAGAAAGAAGCCAGCATAAGACCAAAAGAACAGCTCCACCTACACTGTTTGAGCCAGTATGCCTTTCAGTACCAGTTGTGGTTCGAGGACCCGACCCCCGCAAAGTGAAATGAAAACACAAGGACACGTGATATAAGGTTGATGGGCTAGAAAAGGCCACAACTTTATTGATTACAGCAATGAAAAGGTATTGGCTTAGGCATTGGATCGAAACAAGTGGGTTTATTCACCAGTAGGTGAAGCCTGTTGATGCTAATCCAACTATAGGCTCACCCCTGCTGTCACCGAGGGTCGTGCCATGGCCTCCCGCCAAGCAGGCATCGGACAGAATACACGACCGCCAGATTCCTTTAACGGAATATACCTAAAAATTGAAGGCATAGGCGATGGCCACACCTAGCACTTCGACACACCACAACACATTATTCCAATGCCTAACCTACCCACCAATACCACAAAAGTTGTGACGATTGCTACGAGGTAGGCGAAAAAACCAAAAGCCTAATGCCAAATGGAAAAACTCCTACCAGGCCCCCCGGGCAACCAGGGCGACCAACCTAAGGTCCATAGCAAGGCCAATGACCTAAGCCCTAACTAAAAGGGAGTGGAGGGTGGGTGACTCGCGACGGGGCGACGACGGGGAATGAGGCCAGGGAAAGGCTGGCACTGCAGCAAAAGGCTGCTGAACACGCCCCCTCCGCGGCCCCTGGTTGCGTGGCCACCGGGGGGGGGCATGAGCGCCAGCCAGGTGAGCTGGAGGCAGGGGGCAATGCCCCCTGTTGGGCGGTGCTCGGACTCCACACATAACCACTCCCCTCTCTTTCAGGGAGGAGAGTCTTTGCTGGAAATTGCAGTGGGTGAATGGAGCGCTGGACTAAATGGGCCCTTGGCTTGATCCTGCAGCACTCTTCTTATATTCGTATGGGCAGCTGTGGCTCACACACTCCTCAGTATTTGCCCCCCTACTAAGTTCCTCTTCCTGTAGGCTTGAATATGCATCCACTTGTCATCTCCTAAAACCGCCTTCCTATTTCAGTGCTCCGTTTCCTCATTACCAAAGGCTGGGGGGGGGGTTGGCAACAGATTAATATTCTCTATAAATATTATAAAATGTTGCATGTCCCATTAAAAGTCTATTAAAATTCAATTAAAGTCCAGTTAAATAGCTATAAGCATGATGTTAGTCCACTGCCTGAACTCCACCATGCTAAAACCCAGCCCAGGTAGAAACATTCCTCCTGGCTTTGGGGGAATCAGGACAGAGTCAAAATGGCAGCAGGTTGGAATGGGTAGCATGTGATTTGTGTAGTAGCTCCAGCCAGTGCCTGTTTAGGGGAAGGGCCATAGCTCAGTGGTAGAGCATCTGCCTTGTTTGCAGAATGCCCTGGGTTCAATCCCTTGCATCGCTGGATAGTCCTGGAAGAGGCTTTCTGTAACCCTTGCCAGTTGCTGCCAGTCTGTGTAGACAATACTGAGCTAGATAGACTAACTCAGTACAAGGCTGCCTTTATTATTATTGTTTGTTTGTTTGTTTGTTTGTTTGTTTGTTTGTTTGTATCCCACCCTCCCCGTCCGAGGCCAGGCTCAGAGTGGTTAACATCATAAAAACAACACAATAAGCATAAAAACAGACATCAATTAATTAAAATACATCTTAAAATTAATTCAGACAAGTTAAAATCTGGGCAGGTGGCAATTATCAGAGTGGAATTGAGAGTGGTTAATAATTGCCAGGACCAACTGTTTCCACTGATCATACAAGGGCCTGTGAGCGGGTTGGGGCCTCCTTCAGGCTTGTTTTTATGTTCCTATTGTATGTGCTTTCCCCCAGTCCTTTGAGATAATGCCATGCCTGGTACATTGAGATCTATGTAGCTGCATTTACAAGGATGCACAATGGGTGGGTCAATCCAAAAGGCGCTGAATGGAATGGTAATATTCCATTGCATGGAACGTCAGTCACTTCCAGATGGTTTAACCCTGAACTTCTCAAGGAAGCTCAGACTGGTTGGTTTTTCAGTGCCTTCAAATCGTTCTGATTTGAAGACTTTGCTGATTATCCATGGCAAGGATAAACAGCCAGGAAGTACACAGTTGGGTATGTCCGTAAGGTAGAGAAAGGGAATTTATTAAGATGTGTGCAAGGGCAGTTGATCAAGATTTCCTGTGATTTCCAAGCTTCTGAAACAAAATTAATGGTTATTAGATAGGATATTGAGATGGAGCTTCCATGCTTAGTGGCAGTATGCCTCTAAATACCAGGAGCTAGATAAGGACAGTAGCTGTCATGGTGCCTTGCTGGAAACAGAATTTTGGTCAAGATCAGAGATGGTTAATACGTGGCCTTCCAGATGCTGTTGGACTCCAAGTTCCATGAACCGTAGCCAAGATGCTCAGTGGTCAAGGATAATGGGAGTTGGAGTCCATCAAGATCTGGAGGACTACCAGTTCCCCATCCCTGATTTAAATGAACTGTTAGGCCAGCCTTTTCCAACCTGGTGCTCTCCAGATGTTTGGGACTCCAGCTCCCATCATCCCTTTCCATTAACCATGCTGTCTGGGACTGATGGGAGAGAGAGGCTGCTTTGCTTTAATCCATCCAGGATGTTCTTATGTTCTTATTGTGGGGCAGGGGGCATATGCAGTGGCTCAGAAACAAACGAACAGAAAGGATTTTTTAAAAATAGTGCAGTTTTAAATCGTTAAACCATTGTTTTAAAACAATAAATTGATTTTATTTGTTAAGTTGCTTTAAGAGTTCTTCTTTTGTACAAAGTGACTGGCAACTTTAATAAATAAATTAACAACAACAATAGCAACAACCCTTCCTGGAGCCTCATGGTGAAGGGCAAGTAAAAAAAAAATATCAAAATTGCTGCTGCTGCTATTGTCATTTTGCACATGCCAGAAACACTCACTTCTCCAGCCAAACTGCATGTGTCCACAGAGAAGCATGTCTGTCACAATCAAACTTCTCAGAGGCAGGGGTAGCTAGTGTGAGCCTCTCCAGATGTTATAATGCTCCCAGCCCCCATTTGGGGATGATGGGAGTTGTAGTCCAAACCCTCTAGAGGGCACCACAATGGTTGCAATCTCCCTGGAGCCTTACCAAGCCCTGCAGGGTCCCACAGTCAGAGACAGATTTACAGGAGTGCAACCAGTTTGGTTGCACTGGGCGCTGAGCCTCTGGGGCTGCACAGAGGACACAGCAACTATGATTTAGAAGCAGAAGAAGGCACTGAATTTTGGCATTGCACAGGGCACCACTGAAATTTGAGACCCCAAAGTCTGCCACTGTCTTCTTAGCATGGGATGAGATTAGCTTTATGAAAGGCCCAGGCAGGTGAGCATTACAGTCTGCACTTGGGCACCTGTCTGGGCTGAATATATCTCAATTCCCAGAGCCCGATGTAGCTACCAGGAAGCCAAGTGAAAGATTCAGATCAAATCTGACAGCAGATTAATTCTGTGCCAAGCCGCGTTCCTGCTCCTCTCATAAAGCATTACAGGGAAGGCAAAGCTTTAGAATTCCAGCTCCCCAGTGAGCACACCTGGGCAACCTCTGGTATTTGGAAGTGTGAAGGGTTGGCTCTGGAGCACCACAGACACGGGTGCCCTCTTGATAGGCGTGAAGAAGCACCTTCAGTGTGGTGTGTTAATGAGCTTTTAAATATTCTATTTTATTCATATGCCTGGCCTGTCTGACTAGACAGGATTAAACGTGCCGACTGAAAGTGCACATTGGAATAAGTGACAAACATCCGAAATTAATGCAAGAGGGCAGGTCTGGCTCCAGAGGATGGCAATTTTTTTTGTATGCTATTTTCTTAAATATATGCATTTTTTAAATGCACATGCGTTTCTGTAAACATTACTTGGTTGGAGAAGGGCGCCTCAAAATTTGGAGTGGTGCAGATTTTGAAGGATGCCTGTGGTTTGGTTCGTATATTGTTGCAGAAACTGCTAATCAAGTAGGTTACAGGTAGACTTTGAAACTGCCAAGGAAGGTTTGTCTAACCACCCCCATCCCCCCCAAAAAAAAAAATCTGATGGCATTCCAAGATGCATTTGGCATGTTGAGCTTTCACTTTTAATCTCCTTGTCTCGGTAATTGAAATGTTTTATCTGCTCCCTCTTGTCTCTTTTATAGTTAGCTAGTTGTGTGCATGTGTATTTTATTGTTGGGTTTGACAGTGTTCTGTTTGTTAGCTGCCTTGGGCATTTATTTTAATGAAAATGCAAGGAAATAGGCTTTCAATCAATAGGTGCAGTTCCAAAGCCAAAGGCTGGTCCTGTTCCAAAACCTGCAACACGTCGCTGTAGATCGGTCATCTCTTCCCCAAAGTGGTAACTGTTGACTTCTGTTTTCTTCTGCAGACAGTGCTTCGCGACGGCAAGAGAGAGAGCATTATGAGCACACTGTTTGTCTCCCCATCCGACATTGAGAACGGCCAGACCATCGTCTGCCGAGCTACCAACAAGGCCATTCCCAATGGAAAGGAGACCTCTGTCACCATTGACATTCAACGTGAGTATCACAGAATTGTAAGTTGGAAGGGACCCAGAGAGTCATCTACTCCAACCCCCTGCTAGGCAGGAATCCTGCCCACAGCTATCCCTGGGTGGGCTTGAACCACCAACCTTCTGGTTAACAGCCAGCTGCACTGACCCATTGCGCCACCTGAGGGTAGGTTAACTCATTGCAGTCATCCTTTGCCATTTTATCTGGAAGACCTTTTCCTGTTGGGATGCATTCTGCAACCTGCACCTGCAACCTCATTTTACAGAATATGTTGCCCTACCACTCTTAAAACAACATAGAAGTAATCAATTTATTTCTTTGAGGGTGAAAAACAAGCCAAGACTAAGAACAACAAAATATATTGCTGCCTTGGGGTATGCTGTTGTACTCGTTGAAAAAAATCCCTTCCTATAAGGAAGAGGTCACCTGGCGCAGGGCTAGTGCTCAGTAGCCATTTCTGATATTTTACATCACTCTAAGCTTGTACTGAAAAAGGGAAGCGGGTGGCGCTGTGGGTAAAACCTCAGTGCCTAGGACTTGCCGATCGTATGGTCGGCGGTTCGAATCCCCGCAGCGGGGTGAGCTCCCGTCTTTCAGTCCCAGCTCCTGCCCACCTAGCAGTTCGAATGCACCCCTAAGTGCAAGTAGATAAATAGGTACCGCTTTATAGCGGGAAGGTAAACGGCGTTTCCGTGTGCTGTGCTGGTGCTGGCTCGCCAGAGCAGCTTCGTCACGCTGGCCACATGACCCGGAAGTGTCTCCGGACAGCGCTGGCCCCCGGCCTCTGAAGTGAGATGGGCGCACAACCAGAGTCGGACACGACTGGCCCGTACGGGCAGGGGTACCTTTACCTTTAAGCTTGTACTGAATTGTATTACCTTCCTGTGCACTCTGAGCCTTATTGTGGGTAGGAGAGAGACTCCCCTTGGTGCCAATGGTACCTTTTTTTCTGACGCTCCTTGTTGTGCGGCAGAATAATTTTCATCTGGCTCACACATGGGAATGGAAGGGGTAAACCTCACATCCACATGCACAGTAATCCTGATGACAATCACTGCCCTCTCCCTCTGCCATACCTATCATTAGAAAAATTATTTCTAAGAGGTGGATAGTCCAAATAGGCCAATTTGTGATTGCCTTGATGGAAAATAAAGACATTTTTCTGAAGTGGAGGCTGATCCATTATGGTAAATGGGGTAGTGCCCCATGGACCTCCATCTGCTCTTATTCAGCCCCCTGCTGCCCTCTTACTTACATACAGTCCATGTGGTGGCACTGAGTGTCAGCTTCCTCCTCTTAAGTCCCAGTGATGTCCTTGTAGAACTCAGTAGGAAGGAGAAAGGACTCTGTCTGCCATCAGATTTGGCTCCACATACTGTTGCTCTTCCTGTCTTCTGCCCCACTTGTGCTAATGGGATTCAGTTGCCCCTGGATTTCTGTCTAGTGTGAGATCTTTCCCTTGTAAACATGAATGGTGTGCACTAAAATACATGGGAACAAGTTTTCCATACCACTGTATCATGTAACACACAAGCCAAAGTCTCAATGTTGCTGTGGACATCCGTGGCAACACCAAAATGGAATGTGTCAGTGAATGACTTATAAGAGTTATCAATGGAGCACATAAGACCTTGGGGGGGGGAGATAAGTGGTTTATGTTTGTTTTAATTGAAGAAGTGAAGGTGTTGTATGCATAGAGATGACGTAGAGAAATTACCTTAGTGGCAACATTTAGAATGTATTTATTAATGAGGCAGTCTTCCACTGGTCAAGGCCAGAGAGATATGTTCACAGTAGTCATCGAAATGCAAGACAGTCATAGTCTCAATGATTTAGCTCTCTGAATGAGTAGCAGTTATTGCCAGATGAATTGACAAGATTCAGAAGCAGCCGGAAAATGAAGGTCTGGAGAGAGACGTGAAGGGCAAAGGTGAAGATGTGATGCTGAGTTTACAAATCTTGATGGCGTTGTTGTCTGTTGTGATTGAAGTGAGGAAAACTTATGGAGGGGGTTTAAGAGTGTTATTTGGCTAGAATGAGCTTAAATTGCTGACAGGATGTCGCCTGTCAACTGTTCAGAGAGCAAAGCACAATAGCTTCTTAGTGTTGTTAGTAGGAAACCAGTTCGGAACAAGAGAAGCAAGGCTGGGGATTATGTGTGGGGAAGTCCTAGATGTATTATTGAATGTAAAGTTGTGAATCAGAAGGTGGGAAGGAATTTTAAAAAGATGATCAAGGGCATTTCCAGTGGTGGTGATCTGTGGAAGGCATTTGAATTGTGAGAAAATATCTAAGCTATTTCTTAGATCTTGGTTTAAATCTCTGTTATAGGCATATAAGGCTCAAACAATGAACAAAGGAACATTTGGAACATAGGAAGCTCTCATATACAGAGTCAGATGATTGGCCATGGAATCATAGAATTGTAGAGTTGGAAGGTATCCCAAAGGTCATCTAGTCCAATCCCCTGCAATGCAGGAGAATCCATTTAACTCGGTTAAATGCCTGGAGGCAGTGGCTCTCCGGGATTTCAGGCAGGGATCTCTCCCAGCTCTTATCATCCAATGGCCTTCAACCATTGTATGTCCTCTGGGTAGTCTCACAAATTTAAAACTGGTAAAATAAAATAAAAAAATACAATCAAACCTAAAAAACCCAAAAAAGATACAAAAATAAAACACCTATGGCAGCACAAATGTCAAGATAAAGCCAGAATGAAACCATCACAAAACTGCATAAGATAAACACAAATAATATAAATCAGCACTAAAACTAACACAGCATTAAAACGAACAAAATAGCTACAAGAATTATAATGAACTATACCTTTCTTATTTTTAAAAAAGGTCATTACATTACACTGATGCCAAGTAACCATCTCTGGGGAGAACATTCTGCAACTGGGAGGCCACCACAATAAAAACCTCTTTCTGTAATCGCCACCCACTTTACCTCATTAGGCAGGAGAACCTGGACAGTGAAGATCTCAGGGTCTCGACAGGTTATATTAAGGAAGGGACTAAAATCCCACAATTGCAACCAAGAGGCTGGGGCTCTTCAGCCTGCCCCTAGAATTCGATATCCTAAGAAACAGCAAACCACTGCTTTTGTATTTCCATATTAACAGGAGGTATATACAGCTCCTCCAAACAAACAGATGTTCGCTGCTGATATACATTTTGGTCCTCAGTTTGCCACATGGTGAAGATATTGTCAGAAAGCAGCCATTCTCTTGCTGCTATGTCCTGCACGGTCTTGTTAAGCTTTCCAGCACATTGTGCTGAATGCATTTTTAATCAATCCAGACTGGCTCCAATAGCAGCTACATTTGTGCAAAGTCTACTGATTCATTCATTAAAGCCTTTCTTTCTTAAGAGGCAGCACAAGGAATTCCATAAGATATACATCTTCCTTCCTTCCTTCCATCCATCTTTTTTTTTTTGTATTTGCTACTGTCAAATTGGGCCTGACCTTCCCCTCCTCTCCCTCCCCTCCCCCAGCCCATCATCAGCCACATTCGTAAATTCCTGCATCTGTATTTGCCATCAATTTGCAATTGCGGGGCATTCAATATTAGCATGCCAGCTGCTTTCTTGGTTCCAATTAAAAACAGGCTGAGCAAACTCGAGTGCAGCAGAAAATTCACCACTTAAAACTTCCAACCATTTCACTGCAAGATTAACAGGCTCTCAGGTTGTTCTTTAGCATGTCCTGACAGAACTGGCAAGATGAAATGAGATAATGGTATGGGTTATTTCGCAGCCAGCAAACAGTTACAACAGCTTCAAACGCAGGGAGAAAACAACAACACAGAACTTGAGGCATCATTATGGCGTGCTGTACAGTATAAGGCCAGCAACGTGAGCTGAATCCCCAAAGGCAGCAGAAACCAATTCAGAAAGGGGAGATTCAATAAAAGACCAATTTTTACTCCAAACCATTAGGTAGACCACACTGCGAAAGAAATAATAATATCCCATCCAGCTATTAAAAGAATTTTGCTTTTAATGGTCTCTAATGGGCTTATCAGTTTAGCAGCAGTGGCTGGTTGATGGAGAGGGGTATAATAATAAAGGGATGAATTCTTCACTCTGCAGCAGCAAGAGGTTTGAGATAGCAGACGTCAACCCCTAGGTGGGAGCTTTGTGGTTTCCTTCAGCACCATGGACAGGGATGAACTAATTGTCTTTTTCTTGGTCTCTGCTCACATGTATGGTGGGTACAATAGAGAGCCTTGAAAATAGGCAAGGGCTGCTAATGGGCTTGCAACCATGATCCACTTGCATGGAGTTGCTGTTTGTGAGAACTTATGGCTCCATGTTGGGATGGGGGAGGCTGCGCCTATGTCCGCCGCAGTTTGTGCAACTTTGGCAACCTCGAAGTTTCAAGGTCCCCACTTGCAATTCCCTCTGTTCCCCACCTCTAATTGGAAGTGGCATGTGAGTCTCTGCTGACAGCCCTGACCTGGCAGCTGCCCTCCCATTGTGAAAGGAGAGCAGGCCTCAGAGGGAATATGAATAAAAAGTAGCATTTCACACACTGCTTTTGGCTTTGGTGGGACTAGCTGAGAAGCAGAACTGCCCAGGCCAAAAGTACCGTGTTAAAAATAAAAATTTAACCCTCATGTGCTGCTTCTGAGCCAGCAGTGCATCCCTGAATATAGAATGGAAAGTTTCCTTTCTAGAGCAAATTTCAATTTTGAAGTGAAAGCAGCATTAGAGGTGTGTGTGGCGGTAGGGGGAAGGAGTCACTTTAGAATTCACTTTAGGTCTTTAGCAGCAGCCCAGTTTGGTCCAGTTCTTCAAATTGTCCTCTCACTTTGGTTAAGATCCAAAGCAGAGTCCTGCTTCAGAGTAGCTGAAAACATCATGTTTCCCCGTTGACTATATTGTGGAAATGACACTTTGATTGAGATGTATTTATTTGTTTATTCGTTCGTTCAGTTAATGTCTCCCTTCTCAAACTGATTTCACAATGCATTATATATACATGAATTTCATATATAAATAAAGTTGCATAGCCGGTACAAGCACTGACTAGGATAATAAATGGGGAGCGGGGGGACAATTCCACTTGGAAGACTTTTTGAAAGAGGAAAGTCTTCAGCAGGTGCCAAAAGGATGAGAGAGGCAGCTCCTGTAGCAGGAGGGAGTTCCAAAGGGGAATTGAAGGGCCAGTTCAAACTTCACATAAGCTAGTGGTTGTGCCTGTATGTGCAATATCTGTAATGGAGTGAAAACATTTTTCATCCCAGCCTCACAAGCAACTTTCCAGGGGC
Source organism: Podarcis vaucheri (assembly GCF_965113315.1). Lineage (NCBI taxonomy): Eukaryota > Metazoa > Chordata > Lepidosauria > Squamata > Lacertidae > Podarcis > Podarcis vaucheri. Next base: position 31,891,230 of record NC_138753.1, read on the forward strand.
CACATGCTAAGAGCGGTCATTGCCACAGGCAAAAAATGGGCAACTATTCTCATCCTCTCCATCCCATCTTCTGCCTGGTTAGCAATTTCTATTTTGTGGAGAGCCTAAGAGAAAGGGCACCAACTTTCACCTGATTGTCCTTTTCAAAGAGAAAGCAAAGCTTTGGGAACCGCCTGCTTCACAACGCCACATCCACAGCCACATCCACATCCACAAGCACATTTAAACCATATGTGGCTTGCCCCAAAGAATCCTGGAAACTGTCATTTATCTCCCACAGAGCCGCACTTACAAGCACCTTTAGCAAACTACTATTCCAAGGATTGTTGTGAGGAAGTCACCTGCTTTCAATGTATGGAGTGGATGTGAACTCAGAGCACCTCCCAGAAGACCCATTTTGTTTCAGACAGCAGCCAGAAAGCTACCAAAGCACATAGTTCAATATTTTGGCTTTGTCTAAAGCAGTTGCATATATTTAAGCGGCACAGCTGGATGAGAAGCACTGCCACATTTTTTTTAAAAAAAAACTTGGGCAAAGTCTCTTCCTAAGGCAAAAGCAGCCCACTAGATGCCAGGCACTTCTGATCTGGCAAGGGACTCTCTCCTGACATGAAAGGGGATGGTTCCTCAGAAACACTGCCCATGACATTAGGGCCATGAAGCTCTCTAATTCTTAAGCAGCTTGGTCCAACTGGCTGATGCTTAAGAAGTTGGCCTTTGCTGTTTGGGCCAAGTGAGGAAGCCGCAGTGTGCATGTTCCAGCTTCCACTGTGCGCACAACATCAAACCTTGGTGGTCTCTGCTTTTAAGATTAAAGGTGTAAGAAATGAATTCGTTTTGTGAATCAATTGCTCCATAAATGACTTGGCAGAAAAAAGGTTTTTGCTGCTTAAAAGCCAATCAGAAATATCTGGCAACAAGGGTCCCTCACTTTAGGATCCCTCTAGTTAGATAAATTCAGCGAAACCTCACGTTTTTATGATAAGGAAAAAAATCCTGGTTAAGATGAACCACTGGTGCTCAAGCAGAAGGTAGTGAGAATCAGCCCTAAGCTGTCACTAAACTGAAGTGTCAATCCAGCTCTCCACCCCTAAAAAGAGACCTGGGGTTTGTAAGAAAAAAAAGAGAGACTAAGCAACTCCAGTTGGAACATCTGTTCAAAGTGATTTCCGTTCCACCAACCACATCAAAGCAGGCCTCCTGTGAGTTATGTGCTGAACATCACAAGTGGGATTAAAATCATGTTTAATAGTTTGATATGCCATAAACTATTTATACTGCCAGAACCCAGTGGCTGTATGGAAATTCATATCCTGTGTGCCAGGAAGGAGCAGCGCGAGGTTACTCCTGACTCTTCCGCCAGCATTCACAGCTTTCTCCTGCTACGCTAACACTCCTGAGTTTGCATTAGCAACTTTGGCTTGTTTCCAAAAGCAAGAGAGAGGGGAGGAAATGTTTAAGGCCTGTTGGTGAGTTGGAGATGTGCCTGAAGGTGGTGGGGGAGGCTTGAGGTGGAAATGGGAGTTCAAGAAGGCGAGCCAGGTTTTGCAAGAATATGTATCAGGTAACTTTCAAAATCCTGCCATTTGCTGGATTTTTAGCCCTCAGGGCCACTGCAAGACCACTCCTGTCTCTCAGAGGGTTCATTAGGCAGCTAGTAGACCTGCTTTTGAGGGACGCAGGTGGCGCTGTGGGTTAAACCACAGAGCCTAGGGCTTGCCGATCAGAAGGTCGGCTGTTCGAATCCACGCGACAGGGTGAGCTCCTGTTGCTTGGTCCCAGCTCCTGCCCACCTAGCAGTTCGAAAGCACGTTGAAGTGCAAGTAGATAAAAAGGTACCGCTCCAGCGGGAAGGTAAACGGCATTTCCATGCACTGTTCTGGTTCGCCAGAAGCAGCTTAGTCATGCTGGCCACATGACCCGGAAGCTGTACACCGGCTCCCTCGGCCTATAGAACAAGATGAGCGCTGCAACACCAGAGTCGGTCATGACTGGACCTAATGGCCAGGGGTCCCTTAACCTTTACCTTAGACCTGCTTTCAGCCTCTGCCCTAGGCTTGATGGACACTTTTTTGGCTTTGCGGGACTAAGATAGCAGTTAAGAGAGGTAGTCTTTCCATTCAGAGATTGTAAATACAGTGGTACCTCAGGTTAAGAACTTAATTCGTTCCGGAGGTCCGTTCTTAACCTGAAACTGTTCTTAACCTGAGGTACCACTTTAGCTAATGGGGCCTCCCGCTGCCACCGCACCGCCACTGCACAATTTCTGTTCTCATCCTGAAGCAAAGTTCTTAACCCGAGGTACTATTTCTGGGTTAGCAGAGTCTGTAACCTGAACCGTCTGTAACCTGAAGCATCTGTAATCTGAGGTACCACTGTACGGCTAACAGTAGCAGGATGAAACAAGCATAATAAAACCATTTAACATACATCCAAAATCAGAACAAAATGCAAAAGGAACAGCCAAGAACAGAAGTTTTAAAATGGCAGCAGTAGCACGTGGCTTCATCTACCCCAATCAGAGGAGCAGGCCACAAAATAAATGCTTGTGTCCTATGAGCCCAAAGAACTCATCCAGTGTGGAGTGGATATATCAGCTCTGTCCATTGTGGAGGAAAACAGATTGGCTGTGGTAATGTGTATTTTACTGTGCAGTCCAATCCAAGATCTGCTAGCATGAGGAAACTTGGAATACAGGGATATTGGGCGAAACTGAAGTCTCTCATCCCTGCTCAGCTGGGACTTAGCCAGTTCAGCCAAAGCCAGCTGAAATGACACTCCCAAAGGGGAGTGGCGAGTGTGGTTGGGGCGTGATGGAGTAGTGGGGGAGACTTGCCCGCATTCCAATCTCCATTCAGTTCTGTCATGTGACCCTCTGCCAGGTTCAGGCTAGCTCAGCCAGCTCCTGAACAGAGTCTGGAATAGGGGCAAATTACACCTGAATAATTTTCCCATGGCATAAATTAAACTTCAGGTGGTCTAGAACAGGGTTTCCCAAACTTGGGTCTTCCAACAGCTTTTGGACCACAATTCCCATCATCCCTGACCACTGTTTCTGCTAGCTAGGGATGTTGGGAGTTGTAGTCCAAAAACAGCTCCAAGCTTGGAAAACCCTGGTCTAGAATGCAAGAGTAAGGATGTTAGTGAGGGTGGGCTGATTACCACTTCATTTGCAGGCAAAGTCCAATGTGTGGATGACCTTTAAAGCCCTAAATGACTTGGGTCCAGGAAATTATAGGGACCACCTTCTCCCATACCAACTTCCACCCAGTTCAGAGGGAAAGGCCTGTCCCTGTGTCCCACCTAAGGTTTCCATGCATGGTTGGTGGTGACAAGAGACAGTGCCTTCTCAGTGGCTATACTGTAGAACAACCTGCCTCCTCTTGGGTTGTCTTCTGCCAACTAATGAAGACATTATTTCAACAGACTTTGGCCATGACACACAGATTATGATTTTATTTCAAAATTGCATTTTAGCCACTGCACCTGACTCAGTTATACTTTGTACTGTTAGCATTGCTTTTTAATGAGTCTGCACCAGATTCAACTAAGTTGTTGCAGAAGCAGAAGCTAGCACAATGAGTCTTGCTTAACCCAAAGGCACTTTACTCTTCCCCCCACGTGACTCTCACCTCCTTCCCAAATCTGTTCTGGAGGGTTTTGAGAACCCACAGAACAGGGCATGGGGGAGGAGAAGGAAAGGCGTTTTGTCAGGAAAGCAGAAATACTTGCACTTAAAGATCACTTTAGTGCACAGTTGAATTCCACCAATTGTTATTTTACTCACCGTAATCTCCCCTGAGTAATGCATATGCATTAGATGGGCAGGATTTTATTTTATTTTTAAGTCTATAACATAAATACATCAAAAGAGGAGGTTGTCTACTGGATCTCTGCATGATTCATGAATGTAGCCTTGCATTCTTCCAATCAGCCCTGAAGTTGGGTGCAATTATTTTCTGCATATCTGAATCTGAAGGTGCTTAGATAATCCAATCACTCCCTGCACAAAGTCACAGGAGTCACCCATTCTTACAGAAGGCTGTCTTCTCCCAATCAAGAGACATGTTCAGAACTGTGACTCACGCAGAACCACTAAGGCTACAATCTTAGACACAGTTACCTGGGAGTAAGTCCTATTGGATACAATGGTACTTAATTCTGCGTTTACATATATGGGATTGCACTGTAAGAGTAAATAGCTTTTTCACCTTCTTAAAACGGTTGGAGGAATGAATCATAGTTCCCAAGGAAAAAATGTGTTTCTCAGTACTAGGACTTTGGAAGACAATTGTTCGTGGCTTATAACATTCGGCCATTCAGGTTGTGAATTCTTCACAAGCTAAGAAAATGAGCCAAGGAGACTTGGTAATTCAAATGAATTACAAAAAGCCAGGCATGAATTATCAGTTGCAACCGAGTGGAATTACATTATGTTGAACGATCACTTATGTAAATGTTACTTTATTTCTGGTGGGGAATCTTTGGCATGCCATTACCAGATCATTAGAAATCATGATTCCATTTGCAAAGGAAAGTTCAAAGGCTTTCATTCATTCTTATTGTTAATTTGCTTTTTTAAAAAAAATGAACAACTTTCAGAGTAAGAGGGTGCTTGCTCTCCTTCAGTATACAAAGAGGATTCTCCTGTACATCCTAACCACAGCTACTAAACTATCAAACAATGGGGAAGCTACTAAAGAGAAATGTGATTCATATTTAGCAAAGGAAGGTGATTAGCTGTTGTTGTCTAACAATGGGGAAGTGTCAGGATGCCTGCAAATGAATTAGGAGTGTGCTATATATCTCAGGGATGTTATGGGAGCACAGCTCATTTATATTCCAACCTGTGTCTGCCTTTATTGTTGTTTGGATTGCGCATTTTAAAATGAGATTAGGCTAAATTGAAAATACCTATAATTTCTCATCATAATTTCCCAGCCAAAGGCAGGTGGCTGCACTCCCAACAAAGAAGGAATCTTGGTAAAGTACCAGCAGCCTTGATGAAGTTGTAGCCAACAAAGGATGGCCTATCACAAGCCACACTGCCTACCACAGTCCAGTTATTTATTCTCTCCCTTCTATCTAGCTTCCTTTCGGAGCTTTGCTACCGCCGCCATTGCCAGCTGAAGCTTCCTTCCTCCATGTAAAAACATGGGTTTCCACACTGCGCTCTGGAGACCCTTGTGGTTCTTTAAAGAGGATATCAATCATTGTGGATGAGCTTCTATGAAAGACTGTCTGACAGGCTTCTAAGAGGTTTGCAAAGTATAACAACCAGTTACACAAACATTGAAATATAAACATCCATAATTAAAAAGCACCCATTTTAAAAAAACCATAAGCAATAAAACAAAATCATGAAAACAGCAAAGCAATTAAAACAGGACACTTGGGTTAAGAGATCAAGGGTATGTCTGTGTAAACACATGCATTTTCAAAAGCCAGCAGCATGCCAATACAGATGGGGCCTCTTGTGATTCACATGTAGGCGCAGGGAGTGTTGGACTATTTCTAGGGAATGCTCTTAGTTCACAGATGGCAACAGGGAAGCCCAGCAGGCAGTGCCTCCTGTGAGTTGAGTGTGTGCCATAGAATATTTCCTAGAATCCTTTGCAACAGACAAGAACTTGAAAGCAAACAAGCAGGAGAGCCAAAGCAGACATATCAACAGGCCAAGGGGCCCCTCAAGGAATAAACTTTGAACGTTTTTGGTGTAAAAAAGTGGATAAAGACAGAAATAGAGATTTATTTGCTGTTATCTGCTCAGAGTTTTTTTTGTTTTGTTTTGTTTATGGGTCTGACTCAGTTGAAGCAGCTTCTTATGGTAACCAGACAAAAATGAGGATGCAAAAGTCATCTTACAGAGATGTAGAGAACCTGTGGCCTTTCAACTGTTTTGGGGCCTCCAACTCCCATTATCCCTGATCATTGGCCATGCTGGCTGGGGCTGATGGGCTTGTCTCAAGAAGGAGGGGAAAGAGAGGGAGATACAAGGAGAGCTGGCATGGCAGTGATTCAAGCGCAACAGTGAGTGAGAGAGATAAAAGGGAAGTAGTGGGTGCTGGAAAGCAAGAAAGAAGAAATTAGACTTATGATCTGCCGGAACAAACATCAGAAGGAGAGAGACTGAAGGTCTTCATTATCAAGGTGAATCCAAAAGAAGGCAAGATCAACAGGCATTCCTCAAGTCCATCAAGGTACTGAAAACCTGAGCTTCAAGAATCAGTCAGACTTTATCGCCCAGTAATACAGTGGTACTTCGGGTTACATACGCTTCAGGTTACAGACGCTTCAGGTTATAGACTCCACTAACCCAGAAATAGTACCTCGGGTTAAGAACTTTGCTTCAAGATGAGAACAGAAAACGTGCTCTGGCAGCGCAGCGCAGCGGCAGCGGGAGGCCCCATTAGCTAAAGTGGTGCTTCAGGTTAAGAACAGTTTCAGGTTAAGAACGGACCTCCGGAACGAATTATGTACTTAACCCAAGGTACCACTGTATTGGTTTCAATTATCCAAGACCTTTTACGTTATTACAAAGGCAGAAGGTTGCAAAGACTAGGGTGGCAACTAAAAGGAAGATTTCCAGATGCATAAACAAAAAATCAATAAATTTGAGTGGTTCTCTGCATTATTATTATTGTTTTTTACTAGATGGTGGTTTCTGCATGTGGGTGGACTTGGAACTAATTGGTTGGCCACAATAGCTCAGTTGCTAATTGATAAGTGGTAAGTGGTACAGTGTTGTCTTGTATTAGGAAGCAGAGAAGATTCTGCTTGGCACTTCATAGAGTTCCCAAACTAGTGAACATATTGGTGGGACATTTTCTTTTTCACATCAGTAGAGGGTGTCAATGGAACCTGAAAATGTACTCTGCTCTCCTTTGTTAGCTCTTGCCAGTGAACATTTCCACACAAAATGGAGACACTGAACAGAGGTGATATTGTGGGGACAAAATGAGGCTGTGAAGCTTGACTGTCACTTCTGTTCAGCAAGGCTTTGCAAAAGTCCTTCTTGCCCTTATGGCAGCTTTGATTTCAGCAATACACAAATGATCTGGTGTGACAATAAGGCCAGTTGCTGGAGAAATGAACAGAAGTTACTGGCTCCTTCTCCCTTCTGCTCTGGTTAAGAGCTGATAATTTGTCAGCAGAAGAACAGGTGGATCATGAATAATCTGCAATCTTTTGAGTGAAGGGCTCCAAAAGTCTAAGCGGTCGGACTCCTCCCACCACCACCTCTCTCTCTCGTTCTCCCTCTTACAGCCACGTTCCAAGGAGCCACACTAACTTTAGGGACCGACTCCATTCTGCACTGATGGCTCTGCCAATCATCTGATTAATATTCATAAGAAGCAGATGGACGGGTGACCATTCAGAAAAGGTTCTTTTTCCATCTGGCCAGTAGAAGTGTTGAATTGGGTGCTTGTTCTCTGCTAAACAACCATTACAGACATTCTTGCAAACAGAAGAGCAGTCATTAGCACAGGCTAGCAAATCAATCTGCACCATAATTAGTGCAGAATTTCTAAAAAGGAGAGGTGCTGGGGCTCCAAACTGCCTGGGACTTGTACCCTCTGATACAAAACTTATATCACAGTTCTTCCCCCACCTAATGCCATGCTGGCTGGGACTGATGGGAATTGTAGTCCAAAGCAGCTGGAGAGTGACAGGTTGGAGAAGTCTAGTCTGTCTCTTTTTCACCAATGTGCAGAGGCTGATTGTGATCACTCATTGGTGAAGGAGATAACAGTGCAGGTGCTCAGTGGTGCATCCAACTTCCTTCTCACTTCACATGCACTTGGGCTGAGCCCCAGCAATAAAAACAGGTTCCCCTCAGTGAAAGTTGGTTCAGATGTGGGCAGGCCGCTTGGACGAGTGAGACCGATCACCTGTCTCCTTGATCCTTGCCCATCCTGGTTCATAAAAGGGAGCCAGGCAGGGCTAGGCTTTGTGGGGTGATGAATGCTTCCCTCTGTGAGGGAATCTCCACAGACCCACTTAAAGAAGTGGTTATTAAACCGCTTCTTTAAAAACCATCTTTGGACCCGGCCATCATAGCCAATTATCGCCCTGCCTCAAATCTTCCATTCTTGGCCAAGATAATTGAGCGGGTGGTCGCTGAACAACTCCAGGCACACATGGAGGATGCAGACCATTTGGATTTCTTCCAATCAGGGTTCAGGCCTCATCATGGGACTGAAACTGCCATGGTCATGCTTGTTGATGATCTTCGGTGGGCTAGGGACAGAGGTGAAAGCTGTTTCCTAGTTCTGTTGGATCTTTCAGTGGCTTCTGATACCATTGACCATGGTATCCTACTGGACCATCTAGGGGGGTTGGGAGCTGGGGAACTACATCTCAGCTCATAGCCTATGCCTGCCTTCCAAACCTAGGTTCCCTCAATATGTTTTGACTCCAATCTCATAACCATTGACCACTGGCCATTCTGGCTCAAGTTTATGGGAGTGATCTCATAGTGTTCTATGTTGTGCAGTGCTCCATTGTCTGAAAGCCAAACCATCCATACAGATTAGAGGGTGCGGTTTGTTTGTTTTCTTATTGCCCTTTCTTACCCTTTTAACTTTGTCTTCCCTTTCTCTGCACCCCTTGTAACTTAGATGTTTGTCATTATATTACGTTAGGGTTTGGTTTGGTTTTTAAGGAAAAAAGGCAAGCTAGAGCCTTAAAAGCTGAAAGGAATATGACACCAATAAGAGCTTGGCAGGGATTTTGAGGCTGATGAGCGAGAATAAATGCCTTTTTTTCAAATTAGCAGGTGCTCCCCCAAAACCATTGTGCACTGCAGTGTTAAGTGGGAGCAATTTGAAGCAGTGATTTTTAAATTTTATTTCCTTCATAGCCACTCTCTATTTTCATGTGCAGTGCTAAAGGTAAAGCTACCCCTGACCGTTAGGTCTAGTCGTGGATGACTCTGAGGTTGCGGTGCTCATCTCGCTTTACTGGCGGAGGGAGCTGGCGTACAGCTTCCGGGTCAATGTGGCCAGCATGACAAAGCCGCTTCTAGTGAACCAGAGCAGCGCACAGATACGCTGTTTACCTTCCTGCTGGAGCGGTACCTATTTACCTGCTTGCACTTTGATGTGCTTTTGAACTGCTAGGTGGACAAGAGCTGGGACCGAACAACAGGAGCTCACCCCATCGCAGGGATTCGAACCGTCAACCTTCTGATCGGCTAGCCCTAGGCTCTGTGGTTTAGACCACAGCGCCACCCGCATCCCTCATTGTGTAATGTTACATGCACATTAAATGCAGGGTGCTTTAGGCATTTCCCCATGCTGATGCCATTCAGATGTTGTTGGACTCTTTTTCTCCTCCCAGCAGCCCCAACCAGCATTGCCATGATGGAAGTCGTAGTCCAAAACATCTAGAGGGCATGGGTTTGATAAACCTAGAGCAGGCTTCCTCAACCTCGACCCTCCAATGCTTTTGGCCTACAACTCCCATAATCCCTAGCTAGTAGAACCAGTGGTCAGGGATGATGGGAATTGTAGTCTCGAAACATCTGGAGGGCCGTGACTGAGGAAGCCTGACCTAGAGGAATCAGAGAAGGTTAACTGGCATTCTCAGTTTGCAGAAGTTGAAGCTAGGGTAAGGCAGTCTCAGGCTACAAACCTACGCACACTTCTCTGGGAGAAAGCACCATTGAACAGAATAGGACTTCTGAGTAAGCATGCATACAATTGCACCGCACACCTGGAATTAAGGATTTCAGTAGTTAATAGGAGGGCCAATTTCTCCATCTGCATATTCATTATGCCATCAGTTTCAAGAGATTACTTGGATGTGTGAGGCAGGTATCACATATCAAATGCTAGAGGCAGAACTTTCATATGTATAATTTAGCTTGTTTTAAAATGTTTTATTGATTTGTTTGTTTGTTTGTTTAATTAAAAATAACAAAAAGAAAGAGAAGAAAAAATGTAAAGCGTAAAGCGTCACAGCTGGGAAGGACAAAAGTACAAACATACAGTGCACCTCCAAAGGGGTACTAAAGTGTTAGATTGTACAAATACTCCGTGTAGAATACACACACAAACACACACACACATACACACACACATACACATCCCACCTGTGAGTTCCATCAATATTGAGTATAAAGGTTCTATACATTCTTAGCCATATGGTGGTGGCACTGTGTCCCTCATTATTCATATAAGAAATAATATCATGCCATGTAGCAAAATATAAAGTGTATGGTACGCTATATACTTTGGTTCTTACACTTTGTAAGCCACTTAGAAATCTATTTTGGCATTAAGTGGTAAATAAATAAACATGTATGTATTTTTCCATTTTGCTCTGTTTCACACATTCACTCATTCCATTCCATTCCTGTATTGAACAGCTTTTTTTTTCCACAGCTTTTTCTTGCACTCATCCTGACTGCAGGTTTCTCATAGCTATCTAGTTGACCACTCTGAAATCACGATGCTGGACTTGATGGGCCATTGGCAATGCTCTTCTTACCTTGAGGTTATTTTCCTTGTCTTAATGCAACGGCCTCAAGTTCAAGATTATTAATAGCCCACAGATTTGACATTCTAAAAACTAATATCTGAGTCCGTACAATAAAAAGGAAAGGAACTCCAGTTATATGAGAAATATTGCCAGGGTGGCCTCCTCTGATCCCAGCTTAGTCGTGTTGGTGTTGTCATCTTCAGAGTGACACCAGTCTTCAATCCTTATACTCCTATGTTGGAATGGAAAACATGTTGGGTTTTGGGGGGAATGTGTGTGAGAGAGAGAGTGTGTGTGTGTGTGTGTGTGTGTGTGTGTGTGTGTGTGTAAGAGAGAAAGAGAGAGAGAGAGAGAGAGAGAGAGAGAGATTCTTCCTAACCTGCCCACCAGCAGGGCACATGGATTATATCTCAGTTGGTATGAGGTGCCAAGTGGAGCATAATGGATCATCCGCCTCCAGCAATTGTGTCAGCCAGAACACAATTGGGAAATTGAGCCAATCTGGCTCAGACAGCAGAGAGGGAACAGATCTGTGAGATGACAAGAGCCTCCTGTTTCAAATTTTCTGTGTGACAACTTAATTTGCCACACAGGAATTAACTCCCTTTTCACCAGCAGCCTGGTTTTTCCCCCCTGCAACAACTGGCCAGAATGGCTGAAGGGCGATACATACACTGAAACAATTGTTAACTGATTCACAAATTAAGGAAGCCCCCTTGGAAGCTGTTGAAGGCATCTTACCTTTAAACAATGCCCATCTGCTGACAATTCAGTTATTGCTTTCTGACGCAAGGAATACTCCATAGCAAATGACTAAATGTGACTGTCAGCGCATGTAATATTATCAATGGCTGCTGATTATTACGGCTGTTAATACCACCAGGATCAGAGGCAGCGTGCTCTTGAGTACCAGTTGTTTGAGATCACGAGTGGGAGAGCACTGTTGCATTCATGTCCTCCTTGTGGGCTTCCCACGTGTATCTGGGTGGCCTTAATGGAAAAGAGGGCGCTTGGCTAGTTGGGCCACTGGCCTGATCCAGCAGGGCTCTTCTTATATTCTTATGGCTATGTGTCAATTGCCAGATGCAAATCCTGGTCTCGGAGGAGGCAGATTCAGTGGCCCTGCCCCATTACTCTCAGTCTGCCCTCAGCCAGACCCCACCTGCCAGCATTATAACTTACAACCAGTCCAGGAGGTTCTTCGTCGTCCTCCTTAGTCTCCATGTTTCCTTTGTAGAACTCAACAGGCAATGAAACAAGAATCAGTTGGCTCCAGTAGTCATTTGGCTCTGGCTCCCCCTACTGTTGGGACGCGGGTGGCGCTGTGGGCTAAAGCCTCAACGCCTAGGGCATGCCGATCGAAAGGTCGGCGGTTCGAATCCCCGCGGCGGGGTGCGCTCCCGCTGTTCGGTCCCAGCGCCTGCCCACCTAGCAGTTCGAAAGCACCTCCGGGTGCAAGTAGATAAATAGGTACCGCTTACCAGCGGGAAGGTAAACGGCGTTCCGTGTGCGGCTCTGGCTCGCCAGAGCAGCGATGTCACGCTGGCCACGTGACCCGGAAGTGTCCCCGGACAGCGCTGGCCCCCGGCCAATAAATGTGAGATGGGCGCACAAACCCCACAGTCTGTCAAGACTGGCCCGTTCGGGCAGGGGTACCTTTACCTTTACCTTTTACCCCCTACTGTTGGTCTCTCTGCTTTCCACCCCACCAGTCTCAGTGGGCACCAGCCACCACTGCCTGGTGGTGCAAGAGAGGTGGTAAAACTGTACCTGGACTATACCACTATGCCACAGACTACAGCCCTCATGAAAATTCACCAACATTTTAGTGTGAATCTCTCCTAATATGCCCATTTTTGTACACAGTTCTACACCTTTGGCAAGACAATTTCCCTAACATAATGCTTTCTTGTATGTTGTTTTCACTAATATATGCATTTTTATGCACACACCCCAATCTGTTGATATTGCAGAGTCCTTTGCACAACGGAATGATGAACAGTACGTGCCACATGCTTAAAGTTGCTTTATTTTCAGTTCAAAGTGGAGAAATTACAAACATGCATCTTGCCTCTTCTGGAGCAGAGAAGCAACCGTCCTTCTCCTCGGAATAACGAACACCGAGAGAAAAAGTGAAAAACAGGAAGCCAGTGTACGTCACATCCAGCTTCCCATTCCCGTGGGAAAACCCAACAGTGCTCTGACTGTGGAATGTAAACATTGTCTTGTGACAAGCACTTTGCTGCACAGTGAAGAGAGCAGAAACCAACATCCTCCCCCTTTCTGTGAACATCACTGGGCAGCGTGTTCGTACAATATCAGTACAAACCCAACTTCTGTACATAGGTACAGTGTTGATCCCTTGACACAATCTTGGACAATACATCAGCAGGAATTTCATTACCTGGCATATAGGACACCGTTACGAGTCCCTTCTGAATATGTTCCCTAGCATGTTGCAACTTCAACTGCAAGTGCTTCGTGCTTTGCTTACAACCTTCCGAATTCAGCAAAGCCAAACATGCTTTGTTGTCCTGGTAAACCTGGATTGGACATTTGACAGGAATTTTCATGTCTTTGCACAATTGTAACAACCATTCACAATCCTTAAGTGAATAAGACAGTGCATTCAGTTCAGCTTCACAAGTACTTAAGCTAATTGTTGTTTGCTTCTTGCATGACCAATCAAATAGACCCTGATTGTACATGTAGCAAACTCCAGACGTACTTTTCCTGTCTATAGTGTCACTTCCAAAACTTGCATCTGCAAAAATCTCAAGACCACCAGACTTCTGATTGTTAAATCTCAGTCTGTAATGCATAGTGCCTTTCAAATAGCGTGCTATGCGTTTCAGAGCTTTCCAATCCTTAACAGTAGGATTGTTGACTTGTCTGCTTAGCAAATTACAGCTAACAGCAATGTCAGGTCTTGAACATCTGGCAATGAAGTTTAGCTTGCCTAGCACACTTCTGTACAGTGTAGTGTCAGAAAATGCTTCTTCAGTGTCCTCTACCTGATAACCTGTTGTCATCGGTGTGTCTACAGGGTTAGCATCCATCAGGTTTAGTTTGCTTAACACATCAGCAATTTTCCGTGACTGGTGTACTAGAATGTTACCATCTTGATCTCTCTCTATTTCCAGAGATAGGTAGTTGTTTACCTCACCAAGATCTTTCATGTCAAAGTGCTCTTTCAGTTGAGCTAGGGCGTTATTGTACATTGAGACATCTTTCCAAAAGAATAAAATATCATCAACATAAAACAAACAATACAGCTTCTTTTGCCCCTCCTCTTTGACAAATACACATGGATCAGCTTTCCCTTGTTGAAAACCTAGAGAAAACAATGCTTCAGTGAGTTTTGTGTGCCAACACCGTGCACTTTGTTTGAGACCATAAAGGGACTTTTTCAGAGCACAAACAAATCCCTGTTTTACCTGTACTCCATCAGGTGGAAGCATATAAAGTGATTCACCTAGAGATCCGTACAAAAATGCTGTATTCACATCGTGGTGACTAATGTGTAGACTCTCCTCTGCAGCTAGCTTGAGCATAAGCCTTATGCTCTCATATCTCACCGTGGGTGAGTAGGTCTCGTGATAGTCTTCACCTGGTACCTGTGCAAAACCTCTGGCTACCAATCTGGCTTTGTGTCTGACTATCTTGCCATTTTGATCAGTCTTTGCTTTGAAGACCCATTTGCTTCCAAGCAGTTTCATTCCTGGAACTACTGGAACTAGCTCCCAAGTTTTGTTCCTTTCTAAGGAATCAAGCTCAGCCTTCATGGCATTTAACCATGGCTCAGCTTCCTTAGAATCCAAATCCTGGATTTCTTGGAAACTTGAAGGTTCAAATACCTTCTTGGAGCTTTTAACAGCTGCTACTGCTGTCTTAGCAAATTCATCAGCAAATCTCTTTGGAGGTCTGCCTTTTGTGGCTCTTTGTGACCTGCGAATCAGCCTTTGGTCTTCAACACTCTCCTCTTCCTTCTTAGGAGAAAAGTGACCTATTGTGAACAATGGTTCTTCCAATTCCTGATCAGAGCTTTCAGAGGGTCGCATAGAGGCTTTCGCACTCTTGAAATCCTCTGAATTATCCGATTCAGTTTCAGACTCAGAATCAGAACCTTCATCAGTGGGTGTGGGTTGTTGTTGCTTATCCTCAGTTTCATCACTGTCATCAGGATAACATTGAAAAATTCCCACATTCTCCCCCCACTTGGCATTGTACTCAACACTTCTTGTGAGCTTAATTGTCTTAGAGTCAGTCATCATTATTCTGTAAGAACCTTTCTGATAACCTAGAAAGATACCATGCAATCCACGTTTGCCTAACTTGGAGCTTTGTGGTGAGTGAATCCACATGTCAGATCCAAAAATTTTCATGTGTTTGATGTATGGTTTCCTGCCAAACATCTTCTCATACGGGGTACAACCAATCGCTGAAGATAACCTGCGATTGTAACTGTAAATAAAACACGAGAGAGCTTCGGCCCAATAACTCTCTGGAAGATTTGCATCATGCAGCAAGGTTTTTAACCCTTGAAGCAATGTTTGATTTGCCCTTTCGCAAAGCCCATTCTGCCATGGCGAGCGAGGACTGGACAAATCGTGTTGAATTCCTTTCTCAGTCAGAAAAGCTTCAAACTGCTGAGAAGTGAATTCTCCCCCGCGATCTGTGAAAAGAATTTTTATCTTCTTACTATGCACATTTTCCAACCAAGCACAGAATTCCTTAAACCTTGGAAAAGCCTCTGATTTCTGCTTGAGATTGTACACGTAAATATACCTGGAAAATGCATCAATGAGAACCATGAAGAACCTATTGTCACCCAAAGAGGGCGATAGTGGACCAACTAAATCAGCATGAACAATCTGGTATGGTTCTGTAGCTTGCCTACTAGACACCTTACCTTTTGCAGCCATTTTCACCTTGTTTGCTGCGCATGCCTTGCACTTCATGTGGTACCTGCAGGGTTTAATAGTCATACCTTCAACCAAGGTAGGCATTTTAGATACTGCCTCAAAATGCAAATGACCAAATTTCCTGTGAAAATCATGAATGCATCCTGCATGCAAACTTTTGTTAGAACCTGCAATGCAACAAGTATCATTCTGCACAACATCATCATAATACAAAACAAACAAACGATCAACACATTCAGCATGCAATACATAATCGTCTTTCTTTGTGATGGTGCATTTCTTGTTCTTGAAGGAAACGTCAATGTTCCGTTCATTCAGCTGCATCACACTTAGAAGATTGTGTGTGGCATCTGGAACGTAAAGTACATCCTGTATCTCTAAGTCCAAACTGTGAAGAACAACAGTTCCGTAGCCTTGACTGGGGATCGTGTGGTCATCCGCCTGGTGAATCGCACCTTCCTGCGGTGTAAATGACACGAACAGTCTCTTGTCGTTGCACATGTGGTGGGTAGCTGCTGAATCAACAACGAAGAAAGATCTAGACGTCTTCTGGACCTTTGCGACGTTTGGAGTGAAGCGTGAGACCATTGCCTTGTGCTGCGTTGTCCTGGACACTGGACCTTTGCCTTTGCTTTGGCCTTTTCCACGCGATGAACTTCCGCTGCGCTGCTCTGTCTTGGCCCTGGGATATTTGCATTCCCTCTTCATATGGCCTAGACGTCCACACGAGTAGCATTTCACTGCCTTCAAAGCTTTGGCGCCCTCTGGTGGTTCCACTGCACTCTGGGATGACGTCTGTGAAGACTCCCCCTTATCCATGCAGCTAGCACCCCGGCGATCTGCTTCATTCTGGATCACGGCAGTAACATAGGCTACTGTGAGCTGAGCAGTTGGTTGAACAGCAATCTGAGTGGCAACGGACTCCCAACTTGGACCCAAAGAATGTAGTATCATGAAGGAATACACAGCCTCTGGAAAGTTGAGTCCTCTCTGTTGCAGCTCATGTCTCAGATTCTGCATCTCCATCAGATGTGTACGCACATCTCCACCTTCAGCAAGAGCCATACCATGCAGCTTGGCATAGTAGTACATTGAGGAACCAGCTTCTGTCCTCAAGTGAGCCTCTCTTAAAGTGTTCCAAATTTCTCTGGCTGTGGTCTTTCCACGCAACAGACAGAGCTCTTCTGGGGATACTATCAACGTAAGCGTTCCCCTTGCTTTGGAATCCTTAGCAGCCCATTCAGCTGTAATTGGAGCTGGGGGGTTGTCTGTAATAACATTGAACAGACCTTCTTTCCGCAGAATTGCCTCTGCATACTGCACCCACTCCGTGTAATTTTTCTTATTGAGCTTAGGAATCCCAAAAGCATCAGCCAGCTTTGCATTATCCATCATTGCTGCTTTAATCAAGCTGTGTCACAGTACTGCTTCCAAAAGCACTTGTAAAAAGTACTTTCGCTTTCTCAGCCATCAAGCATGTGAGCTTGTGTCTCATAGCCTTTATCGCGGCAAAACGGCTTTAAAAGTACAAAGTCCAGTCACAAAGCCATAAACTAGAAACTGGCAGGCTGCCAGGCTGCTCCGGGCAGCATGAGCACATACCTTCATCAATCAAACTTGACGCGCAGAGCAGATAACGCGATCCGTTCCTCTGTACCTCTGCCGGCATTCTTCAGTTTGATTTACGCCTTTCTGGGCCCGATAACCAAAATGTTGATATTGCAGAGTCCTTTGCACAACGGAATGATGAACAGTACGTGCCACATGCTTAAAGTTGCTTTATTTTCAGTTCAAAGTGGAGAAATTACAAACATGCATCTTGCCTCTTCTGGAGCAGAGAAGCAACCGTCCTTCTCCTCGGAATAACGAACACCGAGAGAAAAAGTGAAAAACAGGAAGCCAGTGTACGTCACATCCAGCTTCCCATTCCCGTGGGAAAACCCAACAGTGCTCTGACTGTGGAATGTAAACATTGTCTTGTGACAAGCACTTTGCTGCACAGTGAAGAGAGCAGAAACCAACACAATCTACCGTGCATTTGTGCACCCATTACTTGACTAGAGAACTGCATTGCAAAATTTGGAAGACTGCAAATTTCAAATCACAGGCTCAAAGTATAACTGGCTTTTGGTATGTGTATGGTTTCAGAAAATGCAAAATCAGTAGGTTCACCTTTAAATGTGAACTGACTCCAATTTCTCCCCCAATCCTAGATACAGTATGTGAAAGATTAGCTCTTACACAGTATCAAGAATGTGTTACAATCTTTGGTCCACTGCGTTAACTGTTTGGATCAACAGATCTTTTGTGTTCGCAGGCCTATAAAGAGGCAGGCACACATAGCAGCAAAGTGACCTTCACAAAGTCACTCAGAAAAGAAATTGCAGAACAAGAAATAATTGCTCCCAGACTTGCTCTGCTCTTAAAGCCATCATTCGCTCACAAAAAGGGATTTCACTTTGGGGACACAAGACTTCTGGCACTCTAAGGTCAAACAGGTATGCTGGTTAGTTATTACACAATCATCCATCACAGCAGCCGGACAAAATGGGGAAGCAATACTGCAGAAAGATACAGTTCCTCACACAAAGGTGTGATAGCTAATAGATTGGCTGTTGTCTCTTTACAGATCCACCTCTCGTCAATCTGTCAGTTGAACCTCAGCCTGTCCTTGAAGACAACACCGTAAAGTTTCACTGCTCTGCTAAGGCCAACCCTGCTGTTATCCAGTACAGGTAAGATAATCTGGAATGTGTCACAGAACTGCTTGGGAGCCAGGGTTATTGTTTTGCTTTGTTTTTCTTTTAACCATTTATCTTGTGCTCTTATCCTGTATTTTTAATCTTGTGAACGACCCTGAGATCTTCGGGTCAACAGTGGTATCTAAATTTAATATATAAATAATAATAATAAATAAATAGTCACTGCTTTTGCTCACAGCCGAAATGATTAGTAATCAGAGCCAGCTCAGTCATTGCATACTTGGAACATCTGTCCTAAATTGCAGATTTGACATGCAAGTGCTGCAGTTCTTACGTTACAAATGTAAGGCATGGAGGGTGATGAGTTGGTGGGGAAACAGGAGGCCATGGCTGGTTCCAAAAATTAATTTGGGTGCATGTGTCAGGGAGTAACCTGTCTTAGAGCTGCTTCAAATGTTCCAGAAGAGCAGTAAGAATATTGTACCAGTCGCTCCCTGAGATCAGAAGTTTGGGCTCTTGACTGTGTCTCACCAAAGGTAGAGGCACCACGGATGATAAGAGGCATGGCCTTTCAGTAGCTACACTGATATTGTGGAAGACTTTACTCCTTGAAGCATGGATGGCGTATTCTCTGGTTGTCTTTTTGCCAGCTGGCAAAAAACATTTTTATTCCAGCAAGTTTTTGCCTGCTGATGTTATTTTTACCTGTTGCTTTTAAATAGATTTTAATGTTGTGTATTTTATCTGCTGTGCTCTTTATGTACTTTTCTTGTTTTATTCTTTGCAGAGAGAGAGAGAGAGATTTGCATTGCAAATCAGCCTGAACAGGAAGCCTATGAGAGTTTGCCAACACCCAGAATGGATAGGGAGAGCCATGCCAAAGCCCAGGAACCCTTTATAACATAGAGCAGTATTTCTCAATTATGGGTCTCCCAGATGATATTGGACTACAGCTCCCATCATCCCTGGCCACTGGTGCTGCCAACTAAGGATGATGGGAGTTGTAGTCCAACAACATCTGGGGACCCATGGTTGAGAAAGGCTGGCCTAGAGAATGCTGCAGCCTGTAGTGCAGAGTTAAGGAACTAGATCTAGCCAGTGGGCCAGAGCTTTATTTCCCACACCCCTCTATAGGTCATGTTTGACAGTAAGCTGATAATTAGGGCATGGGGCCTTTGTACATGGAGCTATGCAAGCCTCTGCAATGGGCTAATCATGGGGGCTGTTGAGGACTTTACAAGCCCAAAAATCAGTTGATTGCTGATGCCCACAAAGAGCTGTGCACAGAGCATTGCAGGCACCACCCACCAGCTGATTGGTGATGTCTGCAAACCTACTTTGACCCAGCTACTTCTTTACCTGCTCCACACTTGTTGTCATATATGACACCAGGTGCAGGGAACTTGGGTGTGGCTTGGCCCAAATGGCCCAACCCTTCTATAGATCTTAGTAGTGGTTCCAGCAGCCACATGAGGCAGCGGTGCAGGAAGTGTGGTTGGATTCCTGGTTCTAGTCCTTGCAGTTCCTTTCATTGTTTCTATGGAACATCTGAGAAGCAACATGGAGATGCTCTGTTGGCTTGCACTGCCATTGTTAGTATTCATTGGCTTCGTTACTGTTTTTACCAAGGCAGTGCTGAGGGCTTTTGAACCAAATTACAGCCCTTTCATTCTTCTTCACTGCAGTGCAGATTCAGGGGTGTGGAAGCACTGCTGCCCTCTACCCAGAATGCAGCAGGCCTCCACAAACTTCTCAGTTTTATCCTCAGGCTGAGCTGATGAAGCCAGCGATAGGCCCACCAAACGCTGTAGTGAAACCCCTTTGTGCTGATAATGTTGTTATATGGTAATGGGCTCCAATTGTCTCAGCATTGCAGCCGTCTGTGCATTTTGTTGAAGCTGCCACTGTTACATGCGCGGGAGCTCCTTCCCAATCCAGCATGTGGCGGCTGTTTAGAGAGCGCTGGCAGTGAGCTAGCGGAACCATCTGCTCGGGGACGCCACTAGCAGAACACACGCGCCGAATGAGCATTCTGTTATGGAGAGGTTTGCTTTATTACATGTTTCCTGCATAATCTTTTACATTCCGAAATAGACAACTTCATTAGCTTCATTTGATTACAACTTTCAGCCTTGCTTCTAACAATTGCATGGCGGCTGGCACTCTTTCTCAGAGGCTGTTAGGTGCTATCGTCAGCCTGGGAGTCCCACGTTTACAGGTTTGCAAGAGCTTAGTATAAAGAATTGGTTTGTGTGCTACAAGGAGCATGTGCTATCTGTGCCACCCTCTGCCCGGGCCACCCCACCTCCCCTGATCCAGCCTCAATGCGAACAGAGCAGCAAGTATACACAGCTTTCCCCTGGTGCTCACCTGCTACTCTGGCTCTACCCATACCTGTAAGGGCAGCCTTTGGCAAAAAAATCACATGGTTGACTTTCTAATTCAATCAGGGGACCAACCATGTGATTTTGACCTATGCTTATTGAACTGTATCTGTGTAGATATCATTTGGACCATCCATCTTCATGTGTACAGGTGGGGGCCAGTGGAGGTGGCCTTCTATGTAGCCAGGGATGTGCTTGTTCCTCTCTGAACATTGGGCCAAATCTGCAAAGAAATATCCAGTTTGTCTGCCTGCTTTGCAGTCTTGTGGAAAGGAGAATATTTCCCTCCACCACACTCCAGCAGAAGTGTAGAGAGGAGACTGCCTTACTGTTTGCCAGGCCCTGTGCTGCTAAGGTGAGGAGGAACTGCTGTGGTTTTCACACATTTCTCCATCCTAACTGGCAGCAGCCATAGCATCATGGGCTTTAGAAAGCAGACAAGCTGTCTCTAGCAGACAGCAGTTGCTATTCCTAGCCGCCAAACACTGTTGCTCCAACATTTGCCACCCGATCGCCCAGATCTATGATTCATAGTCTGTATACACGCTAACCCATTTGTAGCACAAAAACGTAGTTTTTCTCAATCCAGAATTGTTCATGCCCATCCTCAACATGCTGCTTTCAATCTAGATTGATTCTAGAATTTGCTGTCCGCAAGGGTGGGCATGGTTATTCAACACATGTCTGAAAACCTTCCCCTTGATTAGGTCCTCCATGCCTTTTCCTCCTTCCCAGGCGAATGAAGAAGGAAGTGGTGATTGTGTTTTGGTTTGCACCCACCCATAATGTAATAGGGTAAGTGTGGATGCAAACATACCTTATTACTGGGACCGCCTATATCTGTTTTCATATGGACACACTGTGGGGGTCATGAAGAATTAATCTGCAATGAGCTTTTATTTTTGGAATGAAAGTAGTTTCTCAAGAAGCAATAAAATATGCAATACATCTACAGTAGATTGTGTTTGGACTATGTAGGAAAGACAAGTACTCTGTCTCCATTGATTCTGGAATAAAATGTTGCATGCATGCAGCCAGAGAATCTACATTTATAAAGTAAGAAGTCAGAGGGGTGATCAAAAAGAGTGTCTTGTTTCCCTGAAAAACATTTGCAGATCTTTCTTTAGAAGCAGTCTTAGTGGCTCTGTTTTTTGGATAATGTACCTTTTCTTGGAAAGAGCCATCCTGGGCAGCAGTTGCCTAGCCTTCTCTTGGGTTTTCAGTTTTGGAGTTCCTCCGAATACAGAGCATATGCTTTGACTTCTGGTACTCATTACCAGCCACAGTATTAAAAATAAATGGAAGAACAATTCAGAAGAACTTCCAGTGACAGATGAAATGGAGAGAATGGGCTATAGTGTTGGTAGAGAGATGGCAGAAAAGGCAGAGGGTTCAGATTGCTGTGGTATAGCTGCAGCATAAGGGTGGCCTCAGAGTTTTTTAGCTGCCACAAAAGAATTGCAAAGCTACATGCGTTTTATTTATTTGTTTGTAAATTCTGCATCCCATCCTTTCTCCCAAAGGAGTACAGGACATTAAACATCAAAATGTTAAAACAATACAATTTAATATAAAATAAAGTATATTTAAGGCATCTGAAGTCAAAGCAGGAGGTCAGCTAAGGAGGAAGACAGCTAAGGCCAGGCTATTCCTGTCCAGAAATAGCAGTAGCAAAGATGGGCATAAGCACAGCTGGCTACAGAAGCCACCTGAGACTCCATTGACAAGATGGAATCTAGGAATACTCCCAAACTACAAACCTTTTACTTCAGAGGTAGTGCAACCTCTTCTCAAACAGGTCCAGCACCTTAATCACAAAGTAAGGCAACTACCTACCTAAAGCACCTCCATCTAATCAGGATTCGGCCTCATTTTATTAGCCCACACCCAGCCCTTCACTGCTTCCAGACACTGATCTGACATCTTCACAGCCTTTCTTGATGCTGGTGGCATGGAGTGATAGAGCTGTGTGTCGTCAGCATACTGATGGCACCATGCCCCAAATCCCCAGTTGACAGCTCCTAACAGTTTCATATGGATGTTGAATATCATAGGAGACAGAATGGACCTTCTGGGACCCCACAACTCAAAACCCACTGGGCTCAGCAACAGTCTTCTAATTCCACTTGCTGGTGATGAGCCTGCAGATGTTCTACTCACAACTGTAATACAGTGCCTTCAACTGCCATCCCACTGAGTTTTTGCAGAAGGATGCCATAGTCTATGATATATCATAGCCACTGAGATATCAAGGAAAACCAACAAGGTTGCAGTCTCTTTGACAAAGGTCATCAGTCATGGCAAGCAAGGCTATTTCTGTGCCAAAACCAGACCTGAAGTCTGTTTTGCTGAAGCCAAAAGGGTCTAGATAATCTATGTTATTGGTGAGGGTAGAAATAATATTTCCTCCAGGTTCTTAAATGGGATTTTTGAAATACCAGAAGGCTGCATTGACCACATGTCTTCATATGAGCTAAGAGAAAGCAGGGAAAGATATTCAAGAGTTCTGCATACTGTTGTAGCATAACAAGATCATTAAATCTTATCGGTATATGGATATAAAAGATAGACTGAGCCTATCTGGTGAATCTGCCAGCTGCCTCAACTAAGCTGAACCAACTAATTTGCACAGTTCAGTGTTTAGATGCATTAAGGCTACAATGTATTTAATATACCATGCAACTTTTATTCAAAATATTTTTAGCTGCCCTTCATTAAAAGACTCTAGGGCGGTGTACAATAGTGTGAATAAAAACTATTTCAACTGCCATACAGATATCACATAAAACTAACAAATAAATATAAAAGAAATAAGAAAATGAGAGGCAAATTAAACCCATAATAACTGGAGAGCAGAGTACGGCAACTCCACTAAATATATCATCAACTTCCAGAGGTGTCTGTTTGGCCCCTGCTGAAAACAGAATGTCAGGCTAGATGGCTCCTAGTCTGACCCAGCAAGGCGGTTATTTGTATTTCTGTTCATTCCTAATAAATGAACATCTGATTTTTTTTGAGCAGTCAAAAATGAGGTTCTGTAGTTTCCCTTTGGTTTTGTATTCCAAGTTGGAGGAGTTATGCGAAATCAGGCAGTGCATTTGCACTAGTGGCAGAATCCAAGATGGCAGGAACTTGGGTTGACGCCATGCTCTGTGCACAAGGCGTTCTGAAGAAGCAGAAGTAAATGAAATCAGGCAACATCAACCAAGAAATAAGGCAGGGAGACAAAGCATGTGGCCCTCCAAATGCTGTTGGATTACAACTCCTATCATCCCTGACCATTAGCTATGCTGACTGGAGTTGCAGTCCAACAACAACAGGTGGTTCACAGGCTCCTCATCCCAGGACTATGGATCTGCTCTTCCAATGGCAAGGATGCTGCTTGGCCAAGACAGCCCCATCCCAGTTGAGAAACCCCAACATTTAGCAAATTTGAGTTAGCGAAGCAGCAAGGCCTGCCCATGTCCTTGTTGCATCAGTTGACGACTTAGTTCCTCGCAAGGCCTTTCCCTCTTGACAGCACAGTAGTCATGCATTCCCCTCAGTGTCCTTCTGTTTGCCATGCAGCGGCATCCCAGAGAGAGTTTGTGCTTCTGTTTGTATCAGGGTTGAGGTTCTTAATTTGAGTTTATTCAAGTGTATCGGAGCATTAACTCCAAAGGTCGGGGCTTGTTAAAGAGCTGAATCTATGAGCTGCACAATTTAAATCTTGTTGGCACAGACAAAAATAAAATAGGAAAAAAAGCATGTTATAAAAAGTCATTCGACTGCTGAAGTTCTGCCAAAGGGGCTAACTTTCCCACAAACTTTTGCTAAGTGCTGCATAGATAATGCTGCTGATATTTAATACAGCCGCTCAGGCCCAAACACAAGACCGATCAACAGGCGAGCAGCAACATGGAAGGTAGATGACAGAAAGTGCAAAGCAGGTTTGCAGAAAATGTCCCAGATTGATTAACCACTTGCATGCCAAAATGACTTCTAAGCGGTTTACAACTATAAAATGAATCCATGCTTAAAATATACAATGGCATTAAACCATCTTACATTAAAATATACAATTAGACAAAACAATTAAACAGCATAACAGTTCAAAACGTTTTTAAAAAAAACAGTTAATAAGATCACAAGGGGAGCACATCTGGGAGCTTTGATCAGGAGCCGCTGTCAAACAATTGTATTTGGTAGTTCTGTACCAATCTTTACAGTACACAAGGGAGGAGTTACCATGCTTCTTGGCCTGGGGACCATGCATTGTGGAACAGAGGACTCTGATGAAGTTCAGACTGCTGCCATAGGTGGAGAATTGTCAGTTTCTTATTCAGGAGCCTCCTGGATAGAAGAGGGAGACCCACTGCCGTATTCAGACTCAAGAGGGTGGGTCCCTTGGTTCTTCAGCCTTGTGGAAGTCAAGCACTGAAAAATAAAGTGAGGGTCCTGCAACTAGCCAGCAAGCTCTTCCAAGGAATCTAGGTTTGAGATCATATTCACATTGTACATTTAAAGCACTGTGATACCACTTTGAACAGTCATGGCTTCTTCCAAATAATTGTGGGAGCTGTAGTTTGTTAAGGGTGCTAATTGTTGTCAGGAAACCTCTATATCCCTCCTAGAGCTACAGTTGCCAAAGTGGATTAACAATCAGCCCCTCTTCACAGGGAACATCCATATGGGTGTTTAAAAAATAATAATAATTCAAAAACCAAATTATTGTGCCTAGTAACATGCATTAAAAATAATGTACAATTTTTTAAAAGTAAAAATCCCTAGGTTACCATTTGAAAACAATGGTGCTGAATCACATGGGCAAGTAAAATAAAGCCAAGGGAGGCAAATTCACACACCTCTGTTTCCTCATAGGCCCTCTGTGTTCTTTGCATTCAGCATCTTCTGCATCAGCTCTTAACCAAATTCTCAGCACAGAATTTGCAGAGACATTATGGTAAAGTATTATTATGCTCTCTGTTCCATCTCCTGCTGGGGCTGAATTGTACCCCAGCATGTTCTTCCCTGCACATTCTTTTGCCTACATTTCAAGTAGGTCAAGCGGTGGAAATCCAACAGCTTCACAATGTGGTAGGATATAGTTCTGTTGACAGAGCCTTTAAATCTGCTGCCATCTAAGTGACATGAATAGGCAGCATTCGTAGCAACAGCCCACCCTGCATTCGAGTCAAGACCCTTCCACAAATTCTGCAAATGTCATTGCTGACGCAGTGGAATATCCAGCTGAGTCTGGACCTCTGTTGTACAAAGCCTCATTCAACCTCAGTGAAAAGTCAACTTTGCTAAGCATGGATCACCACCAGTCAAATGCTTCCCGCTAAGATTATGTCCCCTGCTCCCTGTCCCAGTCCCACAATTTTCCATGATAGTTTGCCTTTTGGAGTTCTGTAGGCAGGTCCAATATAAATCCTGTGACATTTCTCCCTGCATTCATCTCCCATGCTTTTACATAAAAAGAATCTGCAATAAAACTTGCAGTAAACGCATATTTAAATAATCATTTCTAACAACATTTTATCTCAAAATAGGCATTTCAAAGCACCTTAATCAACCCAGTCAGATGGGCAGGGTAATAATAATAAGTTGTTGTTGTTGTTATCTTGGGTTGTGGCCAATGCTATCCCTACTCCGAGCAGACCTTTATCATTAATAGGCATGACTTCCTTAGGTAGGTCCAGTCATTTCAATGGGTATACACTGAGTAAAATGTACTTAGATACAACCCATTCTCTCTCTGCACATTATTCCAAATGGCATGGATTCCTATACTTCGATGCATAGGATTGCTCTGTTAGTTGATTAGCTGTGACTTTCTGACTTTCCTTGTTTAATGCACTAGCATCTTCCATAGCTGGCATACCAAATAGTGCAGATATTATTGTGATCTTCTAAATGACACAAGACAAACCACATCACAGAAGAGGATCAGAGTGGCATGCTTTTTGCATCAACAGCTTTCCAATCTCAAAGCAGAAGGCAAGGTGGGGGAAACTACCAGTTCCTTTAAGTCACTTACCCCATGTACTTAAGACCCTTCCTCTCCACCATATCCTGGTACTGTGGCCAGTAATACTTGGTATTAAGTTTATATCTGTAAACTGCACTTCATCATCACCAACTGAATGTTACATTCACTTTTTATTTATTTTTTACATTGTAGGGAATCTACAACACTCTGTACCTTTTGGGGACAGGTTATCATGACCTACCTCCTGTTAGAATTTTACAGCTTAATTAGGATGCTGGTACTACTGCTGGTAGCAGCAATTCCTGCCGGCTGCAAATCTAGCCCTCCATGCAATAAAGTCATAATTGCATTTCGAGTTACAAAGAAGTGTTGTTAATTTGAAGAGTCAATTACTGTCAAAGATACAAATAGCTCTGTTTTCATATTTATCACAAAAGAAGGAGGGGGGAAGGAGGAAAAGTCCAAAGCGTGTCACAAGCATGGCGAGAGTAGCCAAGTGAACACGCACAGTAAACATGACCAATCAGTGGAAGATCAGGTCCTGCATTCAAAAAGGATGGCAAATTCTTACGCAGTTTCTGAACAGGTTGGCTTTATATAACATTCATATATTGCAGTGGTTTAGAGTGTGTTAGCTCAGCAATTGTTACGACAGCTAAGGGGTGTTGTTATGGGGGCTGATTAAAGAAATGCCAGTCAATTATGTTTATGAATGTTAGTTGATTGACTAATGACATCTGCATAAATTTGCTGCTGAGGAGAATTTTTTATTTTTTAGCAAGGATGGGGTACTTTAGGCTCTGGAACCAAATGTAACCTTCCAGACTTCTCCCTAGTCTACATACCTTCCTGAGCCTTTCACCCTCCTTGAGCGTTCTTGCCTGGCTGGAATGTGTCCTTGAACTCTTCTAATGCCTCTGGGGAAGGGGTGTAGCTCAGTGATAGAGCCTTACAAAAGATCCCATGCTTTATCTCCAGCATCTCCAGCTAAGGCTGAAAATCCAGTGTCTGAAACCTTGGAGAGCTCCTTGCACTCAGTGTAGACCGGTAGGGCAATGTTTTGATGCAGTTTAAGGCAGCTTCCTATGATCCTATGGTTGCCTGGGAGGAAAATAGAGAGGGATGTGTGAGTGCAAAGAATCTAGCCTACTGTACAAGGGTAAAATTCACATTTATTGCTCTGCCCACCTTTGCTACTGTACTGGCCAGTAGTCCCCAGAAGGTTGTCTAGAAATGAATGTGGAATTCAGGATGAGAATGTTCCCACTCTGCAAAGTTTGCACCCATAAGTCCATTCCACTCTTTTTGACCACACACACACACACACACATTCAGAAGGTTCAAGAGCAGGTGGTTAACAACGTTCCAATCACATTAGGTTGGGAGATGCCAGTCAGATCAGGGCAATTCATATCAGAACATAAAAAGATTGAAATCTTCAAGTATCCCCTAGGAGGGAATCCCTGTTCAATTGTGGTACTGAATTCTTGCTTACGTGAATTCATACCAAAAAAAATGAGATTTGAGCAATCAGCTTCCTGTTTATTCTGTCAGTCTGTGCTAGTTTTGCCCTAAACTTGTGGTGTGGCCCTCACTTCCTCGCACAGTTGAGACGTACATTTTCCCTTGGCTCATTGGGGCTCCCTCTTATTCAAAAAAACAGTTACCTCTTCCCATCCAAGCTAGCTTTGCAACTTTCAAAAACAAAGGCAGACAGGAATGTGGGGGGAAGCCCAGATACTGAACTGATGACTTTAGGGCTTAATTTATTTTTAAGGTATTAAATTCCTCTCAAAAGAGCTGGTGTGTGAGGAACAAGTAGGGGGAAAAGTTACCCAATTGAAGATAAGGAGATTGTACGAAAGCAGGAAGGAACCACTCAGCAAATGAAAATGCATCTAGAGAGGTTCTCCAACATAATCCAGCTAATCCATGCGTGGTCAGTGACGAGAGAAACAGGAGCTTAGTTTACTAGCTAGCCGGGAAGTGCAGTAGCCTGTGGAGCCTCCCGGCTATCGGTGGCTAGCTAATCTCCATGGTTTTTCATCTGAATGGAGCTGGAATCTGCGTGCTGTTGATTCACATCAGCCAGGGACAAATTCATTTTCTGCTCCTAGCTTTGCACTCTCTTCCACTCCTTGGATTACAAACTGCTTATTGCAGAAGGCAGGCCCAAGGAACTGAAGACAGCTGCTGCTGCTAGATAAGGAGGTAGTTTGGGCTTTCTGTAGCATCCCCTCCTGCTTATACTGTTAAGTTGAGGAGGGAGGAGTTTGTTTGGAGTGGTGCAGTTGGGGGATGCTAGCCGTGAATGGTGGAAGGCAGGAATGCACAGTTCATGGCTTATGCCTATACAGGAATTGCAGAGACTTGTGCAGGACATCAGCTGTATCTTTCAACATTTTTCTGATGAAAATCCATACCCTTGCTATGCTTCCTGTGAGATAGCAGCAAACAAACAGTGTGTGCCGTTTTATTTCCATGAGATTGACATGCTCTTCAAAGGGTTTGGGGAATTTAAACCTAAATTCAAATACCGTTCTGTGCTGTCTTAAAAAGCAAACAAGCAGTATGTGATTCAGACACCAGGAATAGCTGCATAAAGGTTCATCACACCAACAGGATTTCCACATACTAGAATTTCCCAAATGCTAGAATTTTCAGATTTTCCACACCCAGTTTCCCAGTGGTCCATGGGCTGAATCCATCCTCAAAAGATGCTACTCAGCCAAATAATTGCTAGGCCAAAGGCACGTGGAAGAGACAGGATTTTTTTAACTTGAAATTTTCTTTCAACCTTGACATCTCTAGTTAGAAATTATTAGGCAGGTGAGCAGATAAATACATTTTTAAAGCATTTAAATCCCACAGTTACTCCAAAGCAGTGTGCATAATTCTTCTTCCCCCTGTATAACCTCACAAAATCCCTGTGCAAAGGATGGAGAATGACCCAAAGTCATGTAATGAGCTTTATAGCTGAGTGGGAAGTTGACTCTAGATCTCTGCGGTTCTAGGACACATTCATGCCTTACATTTAAAGCACTGTGATTCCACTTTGAGCAGATATATAATTCTGGGAATTGCAGCTTGTTCAGGGTGCTAACAGTTGTTATGAGACCCCCTACTCCCCTCACTGAGCTACTATTTCCAGAGTTTCCTGGGAAGAGGGATTGGTTCTTAAGCCACTCTGGGAATGGTAGCTCTGGGAGAGGAAAAGGGATCTTATAACAACTCTTAGTACCCTGAGCAAGCTACAGTTCCCAGAATTCTTTGGGGGGAAGCCATGATTGTTTAAAGTGGTATCATAGTGCTTTAAATGTAGGGTGTGAATGTACCCCTTGTCTGACATTTTAACCCAGCCTCCTCCAAAATGGTGTCCTCCAAATGTTGTTGGCCTACAACTCCCATCATTCCGGTGGGAGTTGTAGTTGGAAACACATGGAGGACAGCAGGTTGGGTAAAGATGGCATCTCAAGGTCTCCTCCATTCTATAATAATAATAATAATAATAATAATAATAATAATAATAATAATAATAATAACAACAACAACAACAACAACAACAACAATAATTTATTATTTATACCCCGCCCATCTGGCTGGGCCTCCCCAGCCACTCTGGGCGGCTTCCATAAAAACCAAAAATACAATAAAATATCACACGTTAAAAACTTCCCTGAACAGGGCTGCCTTAAGATGTCTCCTGAATGTCAGATAGTTGTTTATCGCTTTGACATCTGCTGGAAGGGCATTCCACAGGGCGGGCGCCACTACCGAGAAGGCCCTCTGCCTGGTTCCCTGTAGCTTTGCTTCTCGCAATGAGGGAACTGCCAGAAGGCCCTCGGCGCTGGACCTCAGCGTCCGGGCAGAATGATGGGGGTGGAGACGCTCCTTCAAGTATACTGGACTGAGGCCGTTTAGGGCTTTAAAGGTCAGCACCAACACTTTGAATTGTGCTCGGAAACGTACTGGGAGCCAATGCAGGTCTTTCAAGACCGGTGTTATATGGTCTCGGCGGCCGCTGCCAGTCACCAGTCTAGCTGCCGCATTCTGGATTAGTTGTAGTTTCCAAGTCACCTTCAAAGGTAGCCCCACGTAGAGTGCATTGCAGTAGTTCAAGCGGGAGATAACCAGAGCATGCACCACTCTGGCGAGACAGTCCGCAGGCAGATAGGGTCTCAGCCTACGTACCAGATGGAGCTGGTAAACAGCTGCCCTGGACACAGATTTGACCTGTGCCTCCATGGACAGCTGTGAGTCCAAAATGACTCCCAGGCTGCGCACCTGGTCCTTCAGGGGCACAGTTACCCCATTCAGGACCAGGGAATCCTCCACACCTGCCCGCCTCCTGTCCCCCAAAAACAGTACTTCTGTCTTGTCAGGATTCAACCTTGAAGAGCTGTTGCGGGTCGAAGTAGACAATGCTGAACTAGATGGATGAAAGGCCTGATTCAATATAAGACGGCCTCACATTCTAAAGGAATAGTTGAAGAGTAGACATGTACATGATAGCGCAGTCCAGGAGAGTCTCAGTTTCTGTAAAAGGAGAGGAGGTCCATTTGTCTTGTGTGCAAATGACTGGGCTCAGCCAGCTGTGTGACTTGCTATTAGCGCCAGCCAAGCATGTTGTCCCTTTTAGCTCAAGTTAATGAGCCTTTTGATTTTGGAGTGAATGGCTGCAGTTGTAGTCCCAAGCATCTACTGTATCTACGTGTTTCGGCTCCTACCACAAGTTCAGCACACAAAAGATGGGAGAAGGAGCAGCGCAAAAACAATTTTTGAATGAGGTTTCTTTAAAAAAGGAAGAGAGAAAGACAGCTATTCTTTTATGAATACCAATGCAGAAGAGGGGTGCAATACATGGGCAGTGGATATGGGATGCCTCCCTCCACTTCCAACTTCCATAAACCGTGTGTGTGTGTGTGTGTGTGTGTGTGTGTGTGTATACACATGTTCTTCTTTTAGAAAGTTGCTTTGGAAATTGAGATTGCCTTTTCACTACTTGGAATGTTCATTTTAAAATGGAATTAGTTCTAGTTCAGGTTCATCCTGTCAAAAAATGAACTAGTTCATTTCAAGTTCATCCAGATGAATGTTTAAGTTCATCCTTGGCACGCACGCACACAGACACACAAATTCTGCATTCAGAATGTTCCAAGCAGCTATGCTGAGGTATAGGTTCCAAAAGTAAGTTGGGGTGCAGACAAGTAATAAGATGTCAGAAAGACAAAATACCAACAGGTTAAGCTTTCCCCATAATTATATTGCCCCATTAGAAAAGGCTTGCCTCATTTTAATTTGTGGCAGACATAGATCTGTTAAAGGAACAAGGCTTCATTCGCTTTGTTCCTGTACCTAAACGTCTTTCTTTGAATCTCTTCAGCAGGGAAGATACAGGAAATGCCTCATGTTCCTTCCTTCAAACTGCTTTGCAACAGTGATCTTAGCAACAGGAGTGCCTAATAAACCTTGGAACTTTTCATCCACCTTTTGCTTCGTAACTTTCTTTATAGATGTCGGATTGACTTACTGAAAAATAATAGTCTAGGCTTCCAGGTGCGGGGGAGACAGAAAATGAGTGTGAATTTGAATCATTCAATATTCTACCCCCAAAATGAGCTGAATTCATCTTTAGTTACCCTGTAATTATGGGAATTACTTTCAGGCATCATTCAAAGACTTTTGAACTAGTTCAGTGAATTTCATTTAACTGAACTAGTTCAATCTAAGCACTGACCTCTTTGGTCTGCCTCATTGTTAAATGTATGACAGGATTAAAGGTAAAGGTAAAGGTACCCCTGCCCGAATGGGCCAGTCTTGACAGACTCTGGGGTTTGTGCGCCCATCTCACATCTATTGGCCGGGGGCCAGCGCTGTCCGAAGACACTTCCGGGTCACGTGGCCAGCGTGACAAGCTGCATCTGGCGAGCCAGCGCAGCACACGGAACGCCGTTTACCTTCCCGCTGGTAAGCGGTCCCTATTTATCTACTTGCACGGGGGGGGGGGCTTTCGAACTGCTAGGTTGGCAGGCGCTGGGACCGAGCAGCGGGAGCGCACCCCGCCGCGGGGATTCGAACCGCCGACCTTTCGATCGGCAAGCCCTAGGCGCTGAGGCTTTTACCCACAGCGCCACCCGCGTCCTATGACAGGATTAGATAGCTCTTTTTTCTATTATATTGTTTGTCATCTTGGATCACTTTCCCTGGTGTGTATAATATCCAATTACACTTAATTGGTGCTTAACATAATAATAAATATTAGGCAGGCTCCCTCACTGTAGTGTTTTGCCACCTACTAAAAACTTCCTTTTTAAAAGCAAGCCTACCTAGACATTGTATTTTATTGTGTGCACAGGCTACAATTCATAGAGTAGTTTAACAGTCAATTCCTTTCCCCAAGGGAACTCGGAATTGTGACATGGGAGAGGTCTTGATTCAAAAAGGTTGTTGCTGGCCCAATGGTGATGAAAATCACCACCCCCACTTTGAGAATCTTCATGCTAAGTTTGGCATGAGAGGAAACCGAGCCTATAAAGAACAGATGGCCAGGCAGGCAAACCACTTTCCAAAATATATGGTAGATTTAAATATTCATAATCCTCACTTTCATAAAATATATCAAGGCAACTTACAACATACAAAAAAATAAGAATATCAGTCTATAAATATCCATAAAATGTAATTATAAACATCAATAAAACAGCAGCAGAAAATCCTGTTGTGAAGTCTCTCTAAGCAATACCATTTTTCAGAAGACTTCTGGAAGAAGACAGGGGTGGTTCTTGCTGAATCTCTACCAGTAGACCTTAACGCTTAAGGGTCAGTGGCTAGTGAAGGCCAACCAAACCCCAGGGGAACTCCCAGAAGTGCCTCATCGGAGGACCTGAAATCCGGAGAACTATCTTGGATGAGTGGGTGGGTGGTTTATTGTTCTTCAGAGAATACTAAACGATTGCACCCTGGCGTATTCATGGAGGGCTATCCATGGATATCCTGAGGGATGGGATGGAGCTGAAATTTAGGGGATTGAAATGGAACTGCTTCGTGTTGCTCCCAGCCAACAATGCAAAACAAGCGAGTAAGCAAGAGAAAGAGAGAGAGCGCAAGTGAGTGAGTGTGTGTAATTAGTTACTGCCATCGTTCCACCACCTGTGATGGTGGGTAAAATTAATGTGAAGCAACAGAAGTCAGAGCGACGTGAACTGACTTTCAACTAGTCCCTCCCTTTGCCTCTCTTCAGATCTCTCTATTTGCCGATCGTCTGGTGGCTTTTTGATGTCAGCCATGTGTCGGGAGGGGCGGGGTTCCTCCCCCGTTATTATTTATTGCACGCTGTAAGAAAGAGAATCTTTAAAGTGGAAGGCTAAAATGGGAAGTTTTAATATTGTGCGAGTCCTCCAGCCTCTATGCCTTCTTTCCCAGGGTGTGCTGGTGTTGCTTAGTGTTATTTTTGCGAAACGTTTGGGAGTTGGTTAGAGAGAGGACAGTAATAAATGCCTCCAGCTCTCACATTGATAGAGTGTCTCCCGCTCCAAAAAGACCTTTACAAAGAGCAGCAACTGCCTGTACCCATTGGAGTAAAGAGCGTTGGATTGGGGGGGGGGCTATCATCTATCACAGCTGGAGATGCGGGCTCTTGACTCTGCTGCATGCAAGGGTAAGAGGAGACGTGTGCACACCTTGAAGCAAACTGTGACCAAGAATCTTATGTTTACAACAATCAGCTCTGAGTCCTCATGATAACAGGAGAGGGGTGGTATTAAGTGAAAAGGTTTATGAAGCCAGAGGGGATATTAAGGGGTGGGAGCTTCTAGGGTCAGTATTCATGGTTGAACTAATGGGGGCATTTAATGAAATCTGCAAACCCCACAATCTACAAACTCTGTAAGCTCCACTCCTGATTCTTTCCCTGCTACCACCACTGCTAGTGTTAGCCAAATCATCTGGCCACTTGCCATGCCCATGGGTTTTCACACAGCAGTCTCCTTAAGCGTGCACTTAGTTTGAATTAGGGCTCAGCTTACAACTTTGGGGGGGGTGAATCTTGCAGGAGTTAGCCACAAAGCCTATGCCATTTATATAATGAAGAGAGCCTCTGACCACGGACAGAGTGTATTTCCCTCACATGTGCTGAAGCACAAAGAAACATGACAGTAGAGACGAAGGTGCAAGAGGCACCATGAGCTGCAGAGGAAGTGGTGGGAGGAGACACCAAACTTCACTGGGACCATTGACAGATGATGGATAGGGCACCAAGACTCTTGTGCCACCTTAAAGACTAATAGCACAATCCTATGCTTCTCTACAGAAAAGTAACTTCTACTGAATTAGGGATGGGTGGACCCATTAAAACCCCATGCATCCAAGTTCTGTAGGACTTAGGCTATGTACACAGTAGCAAATTCCCCACCCCCACTGCATTTCAAGTCACAATGACACAGAGCAGGAGCGTGGGTGTCTTCAGCCAATGTGCATTACCTATTTGGTTTCTACGCACCTGCAGCCCCCGCAACTCCTAATCATAAAGTTGGCATCTGTGCGTGCACAATGGCTGCCTCAAACATACACACCTTGGGTTAACTGCAAAGTGAAAGTGGCTTACGTTTTCAAATGAGATGGAAGCTGGCTTGAGGGGAAACACATCGAATAGCAGCGTTTCTCAAGAAACTACAGAAATTGATGGACTGTGGCTAACGCCATGTGTCCACAGCTTCAAAACTTGCTGCAGGAGCACACTGGAGCCAGAATAAATGGCAGTATGTGCACGGCCTCAGTTCATCCTAGCCTGTTTCTGTGGGGATTTTTACTGGAAGATCCTTGAAAATCTGTGCAGAAACACAAAGGTGATTTTATTTTACTTTTTGTATGTATGAGGCAGTCTGAGAACCTCATTGCTGCCTCTCTCCCTTCCAAAAATAAAAATGGTTCCATCTGTAATAATTGGCAACCCAGTCTCCCACAACCTAGAGATGCCAGCGCAGGGAGTCCTTGCCAGCCACTTCCTTTGAATGTGAATACATCAAGCTCCCCTTGATGATATTCTGTCACTCTCAGGAGGAAAACATGGCTGCCCACATAGAAACCATTTTCAATACTGTGTTTTAATGTAACCCACTCTGGGACCTCAGGGTGAAGGGCGGGCAATAAATAAATAAATAAATAGTAAACACTGTAGCTCCATCCTTTTGTGTCATCATTGATTCTTGAGATTGATCAAGGGTGCCCTTTGAACAATGAATCAGGCAAATGACCCATCTAGTCCAACATCCTGTTCTCCCAGTGGTCAACCAGGTACCTGTGGAAAGCCGAAAAGCAGGACCTGAGTGCGAGAGCACTCTCTCCCCTTGAGATTCCCATCATGCAGAGGCATACTGCCTCCAAGGTAGAATCTAGCCATTGTGACTCATAGCTATTGGCTTAATCATGGTATATGCTGAGAAGGTAAGCCAAAGGCTCAAGCATCTCTTGGCTTCTTCAGCTGAGTCAGGGTCATTCTGATGCAACCACATGGATACTTGGTACTGTGCTTCCATTATTTGCTGCAGCTTCTCCCAGCTGCATCTAGCAACCTCAAGGGATACAAATAGCTGTTGGGAGGGGGAGATTGAGAGGTAAGGGTTTCTATGGGTTTGTTTGCTTAGGGGGCTTTGTTCAGCAGAGGTCTTTTTTTCCCAGAGCATTGTTTTTATCTCTGAACCAACAGAACGGTTGGCTCATCAAATATTAACACCAATTCAGCTGCTGCTTAAGAGGTTTCCTTTAAAGTCAGTGGGTCTTGAATATGCCTCTGTGACAGCTAAGGAAATTGCTGCCTGCTTCCTTTTCTGATCTGCTTGGGGGAAAATAAAGAGGCACAACAGGCAGCTGTTAGTTAAGGAACAGAAACAAATGGAAATCACAGCGCCGCTTCTGTCTCCTACAATGCCCTCCGGTCTGTTCATCCCATTTGATAGGGCCCTGTTAGCATAGGAAAGAAGGTTTGGGCACCCTGGCAACCTCTGAGGAGGATGGGATCTGGCAGTAGCCCAGACTCTCTCTTTTTTTAAATGTCCCTGACAAATGCTCCTGTGTTGCTAATGACTCAGTGATTGTGAGGAACTTGTGTTGTCTATCTGAGGAAGGGCTGTAGCTCCGTGTTAGAGCATCTATTCTGCATGCAGAAGATCTCCGGTTCCATTCCTGGCATCTCCAAGTAGGGCAAGGAGATAGCCCTGCCTGAAACCCTGAAATCAGTGTAGTCAACACTGAGAAGATGGACCAGTGGATATAAGGCATCTTTCCTTTGTTTTCCCATCACTGCAGCTCCAGAGAGGAGAGCTGCACTTGTTCAACTTGTTCTTCAAGGCACAGGTGCCTCTGGCTGGAAAAGCATAGGCAAGTAACCCTTCTTTGAAGTACAGCATCAAGTAGAGGCCTAGGTTTATTTCTGGGCAAGCATGGTTGCAGCATGTAGCACAGATTCCAACCCCGCCAACTTATGAGCAATGCCAATGGCATGTTCTTAGCCAGAATGCCAACCATTGGCAATGCTGGCTGGGGCTAATGGGAGATGGAGTCCAACACCATCTGGTGTCACAGGTCCCCCCCTCCCCCCGTCTTAAATTAACTTACCAGGGCTTTATCCTAGAACCTGTTTCCAGTGGCAGTGCTTAGCTCTGGAACACACAAGAGTCTCTCTGAGCATGCACAAAACACTTCTTTGGCGCCAACAAGTCTAAACAACCAGCCACAAATAACTGGGACTCGGCATCAGAGCCTCCAGAGGATGTGCTTTGCAAACGGGTTTCAACCTTCTGATATCTGCTTTCATCCCAACAGAACACCCAGACTGCCTAGCTCTATTTCTTAGAGTCTGTCTAGTTTCTCCAAATAACAGATTTTTTTTTAAAAAAAAAAACACATTTTGAATGCTTCCATATTTCACAGTTGTGTTCCTTCTCTTGCAAAGTGAAAGTCAGCCTGCCTCCTTGCATGGTGTTCCCAGAACTTCGTGTCGTTGGCACCCTGATTAAAACTGGCACATTTGTGTCTCTTTGCAGTCTGTGCCAGTTAAGAGGGATCTGCTATATTAAGCTCTTTTTTTAAAAAATCACAATCACAGCTATATTAATATTTTAAAAGGGGGGTTGCTGTCAAGGATTTGGAAGGCGCTGGTGCCTTCAGCAAAAGCAGATGGAGCTGCCGGCACCAGGAAAAGTGTGGGCCACACATATATCCACCACGACACCCCCCCACCCCCCTTCCCTAACCCACCCACACAGACACACACGAGAGAATTGACTTCAAAAGGTAGTTGTAACCATTAACAGCTAACAGTTTTTTGAGTGTGTATAGCCAAAATGCGAACTCCCAGCTTGAGACATTAAAATGTAATCACTGCAACAGCTGGCTTTACATCGCAGCGCAGCCGCACGGAACGGGGAAAAGAAAATACCAACGCTCAGCCATGGAGAAAGATACAAAAGAGAGAGAGAGAGAGGCAGCTCTCAGCAGCTGGCAGTCTGGGCTAGCTCAGCAGATTGTGGGCTGCTGGCTTGCGGGGGTGGCAAGGACATGGCATCTTAACTCGGGGCCAAGGGAATTATCAATGTCAGATGATGCTGTGGTGGCTGCTAGCCTGCAGAACAGTATTCCATGCTGTGTGCCATTGGGAATAAATCAGTTAAGGATGCATTGTGTGTGCCTACCCCAGCATATACAGGAAGAGGTTTCTCCAGGTACTGATGCTTGCGACTGCATGCCTGTGCACCAGGGGAAGCCATTCTGGTTCCCTCCAGATGCTGTTGTATTTTACTAGCGCTGGCCAGCATGGTTAATGGTCAGGGGTGGTAGGAACTATACTCCAGTCTTACCTAGAGAGAACCACATTGGCTACCCTTGTTATAAGCACTTGCCTGGGACTAAACTCCTTTGACCTCAATGGGACATTCTTCTTAGTAGATGTGTATGGCATTCTACCGCCAGTTACTGCTCTGTCCCCTTCCAGACCAGAGGAACCCCCAGATTGATGACATCTTGTCTAATGCAGCCTTCCTCAACCTAGTGTTCTCCAATCATCCGTAGACAGTATGCCCAGTGGTTGAGGATGATGGAAGCTGTAGTCCTTCTAGAGGGCACCATGTTGTGGTAGTTTGGCCCACTGTTTCACAGATGGAAATAACACCTGTATTCTCAGATTGTCCACCCCCTCATTACATATTACTTTGCAGGTCCAAATTTGCATCCATTTGCTCTTCACTAGCCCCATCTTGAGGGACGTTGGTGGCACTGTGGTCTAAACCACAGAGCCTAGAGCTTGCTGATCAGAAGGTCGGCGGTTTGAATCCCCATGATGGGGTGAGCTCCCGTTGCTCGGTCCCTGCTTCTGCCAACCTAGCAGTTTGAAAGCACGTCAAAGTGCAAGTATATAAATAGGTACCGCTCCGGCGGAAAGGTAAACGGCGTTTCCGTGTGCTGCTCTGGTTCACCAGAAGCGGCTTAGTCATGCTGGCCACATGACCCGGAAGCTGTATGCTGGCACCCTCAGCATATAAAGCAAGATGAGCACTGCAACCCCAGAGTCGTCCGCGACTGGACCTAATGGTCAGGGATCCCTTTACCCTTTAGCCCCGTCTTGAAGTGGTTTTAAAACCAAGGTGGTGTACGCTCCACAGAGAAACAAAATTATCCTGTAGTCTGTTATCAACTGTTCAGAAGGAGGCACAGCAGTATATAAAATGGGAGAGTGTGCACTGCATGGCTCCATACTTCACTAACTGTGTTCACCTGTCATTTTCAAGCATGCAATCAACAGCAGGTGAGGAACTACAGGAGCAACCTCCACCTCCTTTGTGCTCTCCCTCTGGGAGGCTGTATGAATTGGACCCAAGGGAGAGTGCAAGCAAGTATCTTGGTATTGAGTAGAGGGGCTGACCTTGTCCAAGGACACACACAGACCCTCCCCCAACCACAACAACAAAATCCTGGAATGAGCAATGCCCAAGATGGAGGATGCAATTTCCCCCTAGGTAAGGGCGTAAGAAGGTGGCAATTTCAGTTCCAACCTGTATTCAGGACAATCAGCACTGTTTCCATTTCACTGCAGTTCAGTTACTGTCAAATGCTACCCTGTCCTTCTTACTGTCTTCTGCTTCTTGTAAGTTACGTAATTTGTATAACCATTTACATAAGTTACATAACTTGTGTTGATTTCAATATCAAGGAAAGGCAGAACAATGTGGTTTTTTTTAATCACTCATTACACGTCATTTCCAGACTTAAAAACAACCACAACAGTGTGGATGAATACCAATCATATTCACTTGACTGACCACACAAATTGCAACAATTTTGGCTCTCTTTCCATTTTTGTTAAAATTCTCCAACATCCCTACCCCCAGGCTTAATAGCCTTGCAGTTTAAAACTCGCAGAAGATTCTCATCAGTGCTGTATTAACATGATGGGTTTTAATGATGTCTTGACTGCCTCTAAATGGAAGCTTGTAACAGGCATCTTTAAGATCTGAGAGCAAGCAGCCCTGCCAATTTCACTTTGGAGAAGAGGAGACCTAGCAGGAGTGACAATTTTCTTCCTGCTTCTTCAGCCCTCTTCTCTGCTGGGCAGGTGACCCATCTATAGTAGGCAAAAAGGGGGGGGGGAACACGCCAGATCAGCCTCCTACATATATTCGTAGCGGCTTGGCTTAAGGGCAGGATTAGAGGTCCTGTTGTGAGCTTTCCTTACTCTTCACAAGAGGGGGTCCCTAAAGCCTAATTTAGTGGCCTTTAATAGAAGTTATTCTGAGCCATGCTTGCCACCTCGTTCATGAGTTTCCAGAGGATGATGGGCTGATTTCATAGATGGAAAAGCCTTAAGCAAATCGTGTCACACAAGAAAATTGATTTTTTCCCCGTCAAAACTGACTTTTACAAGAGTGCTACTTTTTGCACACACACCCCTCTTTCTCTTCACATCTTTTTTTTTCCCCTTACCTTTTCCCATGTCATTTCCTAGCAGTCTCAGAAGACAGCCTCCTATCTAAGGAAATTAGAGGCTGCTGTAACTAAATTGAAAATGTAAGAGAAAAACTCACGAAAACCTTTCTCTTCTACATCTGAACAACACAAGGTTTTGCATACAGTAGATTGTGATAAGGAGCCTTCACTAGTCTCTCCTGGTAGCCTTTACAAAGAAACCCAGGATCTCATTGTTTGGTATAGCAGAAGAGACATCTTCACGGGTCATTTTCCAGGGCTGTGCACCAGATTTGGCAGAAGCTCAAACCAAACAGGGCAGATTTGGGTAGAACCAGATTTGGCCAAGTCCAGTAGAAACAGCTTCTAGTCAGGGCAAGCCTCCTAGAGCAATCTGATGTGCTTAGGGCAGAGCACCAGGTGCCTTTTCTTAGCAGGGGAACACACTGCCTTGCAATTCTTTATTCATTTGTCAAGATAAGAGTTCAAGCAATCATATATCTTGTCTTTAAAAACTGTGATATGAACCAGCCCTTTGGACATGTGTGCAAACCCTTCATTTCTCCCTTGACATGAACAAGGCAATAAACAAACTATTGCTTTCTGTTTCATCTATACTAAGAAGTTAAGGTTAGCAGCTCTAGAAGAAGCCAGGATATTAAGCCAACTTCTAATTGTGGTTTAATAGTCCGATTTGTTCTGAAGCTGTTTCCTTTAGTCAGAAGAAATGGGAAACTGTAGTTAATAGGAGACTTCCTGGGTTGTTTACTTGCTCACATGAAGAAAGAAGGGAAGCAGCTGTGTGTGAGTCCAAAGGCCATGTTCATTTCTTAGATTGTCATGCTGAGATATGATCATCTTCAATTTGGTTCATATTATCTGTGTGATAAACGACAAAAGGGTTGAGGGAACATGAAACCAAATAAATGAATCAAAAAGTCAACATTCCTTCAGTTTATTGCAATTGCATAATTATTGGTATTGTCATCGTCATCATTTAGTTCCATCATAAGAACATAATAAGAGTTCTGCTGAATCAGAACAAAGGCCTGTTCTCACAGTAGCCAACCAGATGCCCAAGGACACCTGCAAGCAGAACCTGGGTGCACCATGCTTTACTGAGGACAAAAGAAGTCCTTGCCCTATGGAATTTGCAATTGAAAGTTGACAGGGAAAACAGAGAAGCAGGGAAGTGGAGTCAAGACTAAACAGGAAAATGTTTCGGTGACACATGTCTAGACTTGGTTACAAACTTAGTTTTTGTATGGAAGGGGTAGCCAACACTGTGCTCTCCAGACATTGCTGGACTTCTCCCATGGTCCCTGATTATTGGCCACACTGACTAGGGCTGCTGGGAACTGGAGTCCAACAACAACTGGTGGATACCATGTTGGCTACTCCCATCAGTCGGGCATGAGAAGTAGGAGATAGTTGAGGACATGGCAACAACTCAATGTTGATGTTGATGAACAACAGCAAGGAGAAGCTGTTTGCAATGCAAGTCATCTAGAGACATCCTTTTTTGTGTGTGAAGTGACACCTAAACTCAACAAATATAATCTAACAATGAAATAAATGGCCTCAGGAGACCTTGGGATCTTCTTCACTGGAAGCATTTAAGCAAAGGCTTTGATGGCCATTGAAGAGGCAAGTTTCTTGCATATAACAGTAGAGTGGACCAGACAACCTTCTGCGTTAGCAGAAGTGATTAGTATTATTGTTTATTTCTTTTATTCAACACCTATATAATGTCTCAAAGCAGCTTGCAATTGTAAAAACATAAAGATTATGAAACCTGAAACATCAAAAAAATAAAACAACATTATTGATGAAAGGTGCTCATTCTGCAATACAGTTGGCTCTCAATTTATGCTGAGGTTACATTCTGGCTATATTGCATAAAGCCAAAATTGTGTATTGTCGAAACACACAATCCCTGCACCTCTGAATGCTGTCCTAAGTTAGGGTTGCCATAGGACTAGAATTTCCCGGATATAGCTGGAGTACTGCAATCGGAAGCAGTATCTGGGTGGGAATCACTAAAATGTCCAGGGAAATCCAGATGTATGGCAACCCATGTCAGCAGTGTCCTTTTGGGTGATTTTCCTTAAAAATAGCTCAAAAACTTTTGTGTCCAGATTTTCACTTTTTGAAATATGGCGAGTCTATTAAGGCCACCACACACTCTCCCTGCACCTCCAAATGCTCTCCCAAATGAATGCAATGGTGGATGGGAATGGTAATGTGTGTTTGCTTGTTTTTGTGGAGATCCCCCACCGTTTAATTTTTTGGAAACAGATTTTTAGCCAAGCACATAAAGGTGAATTCACACAAGTTTAATGTGCATAAATTGCAAGTCAACTATATTGTTTTAAAAAGACAGATCCTACACCACTAAATTGTGACCTCCAGTACAGGCTAGGGTATTATCATAGAAGAAGAAGAAGAAGAAGAAGAAGAAGAAGAAGAAGAAGAAGAAGAAGAAGAAGAAGAAGAAGAAGAGTAGTTTGGATTTGATATCCCGCCTTTCACTCCCCTTCAGGAGTCTCAAAGCGGCTAACATTCTCCTTTCCCTTCCTCCCCCACAACAAACACTCTGTGAGGTGTGTGGGGCTGAGAGACTTCAAGGAAGTGTGACTGGCCCAAGGTCACCCAGCAGCTGCCTGTGGAGGAGTGGAGACGTGAACCCAGTTCACCAGATTACGAGACTACTACACCACACTGGCTCTCTCATACTATAGGATCCCAATTAAGAACTGAACTGAAATCCCCTCCAACTCTAAAATTCATTGATTTTTATTAGTCTAGGTATCTCTTATGTACCCACTACACAGCACTCCTCCTCACTTTCATGTTACCTCGTTGCATCTCAATGAATGAATTGATCTCAGTGAAACCTTTGGGAAGACATTATGACAGCTGGAACATGCAAAGAGCTGTCATAATGGCATATTGGCAGCTAAACTATTGATTCACCCATGTTAATACTCCATTCCAAACTTCGCACCTCCTCCGTAAGTAAAGTTGCTCTAAGACGATGGTGAGCAGCTCTGGAAAAGCGGGACAGTGACACTTGTGAGCAGGAAACCCTGGCTGCCCAGAGAATACATCAGGCTAGGAATGGAATTGGGGGAGAGCCATATAAACATTGTTTTCCAGAAAGAATAAAAGAGAAAGTCAAAAGGGATTCTCTCTCATGTGCCAACACAGCTTCCTTTTGTTTCTGCTTCAGAAGAATTTCCTGTCCCCTCTTAATTCCAAGATGTCTCCACGTGTTTTGTTCAAAAAAACAGCGAACAAAGGTTGGACTGAAGTCACTTCAGACAGCTTTAAATATGCTAAGCTTTTTTGTTTCTGCAATATAAATAATTAATCCTCTTAGCGCTTCAAGAGCTGAAATGAGACATTGATTTGGGGTGGCTTTGACTTGGCTCTTTTTCTTTCTTCCTTTCTTTCTTCAGAAGGAATAGTAACAAGGCAGTTTGGGGAAGGGGGGAAAGGAGTGATGGCAGGATTAAGAAAGTGCAGATGGGCAAAGGGATTTTTAGAAGTTGTGGCGATGTGCCAAGGCGGGGGAGAGGTCTTGAACCACGACCTCAAGGAGGCCACACAGAAGCACAGAGAGTTGCCTTATACTGCGTCAGCCCAGTGGTCCAGCTCAGTATTATCCATACCTCGGCTTTCAGGCAAGGGACTTTTCCATGTCTACCTGGAGATGCCAAGGATTAAACATTGGACCTTCTGCATGAATAGCAGAACCTCTGTCACTGAGTTACAGCCTACCTTGACAGCAGGCTCCCCTCCTTGGGTGAGATGTACTGCATTTCTCTTTAATACCTAGCAATAATATTTAAATTTGCATCCATATACATAAGTTTGCATATGCCACCCTGTCCTCTTTCATCTTATTTGGTGATGCATTGCTTCTCTCTCTCTCAGTGTGCAAGTGACCACCCTTGCCGGAACTGCAACCTAGAGGGCACTCTTGATCCATAGAGTTTAGTCTTCCTGGTACATTGAGGCCAGAGGCATAACTAGGCTGCCTTGCACCCTAGGCAAGGAATTGTATCGGTGCCCCCCTCAGTGGCGAAGCAACATGCTGCAGCCCCCAGAGCAGAGAACAGGTGGGGGCGTGGCTGGTGCACATTCCGGGGGTGTGGTGCATCGCCCGTGGGAGTGTGGCGCATGTCCCGGGGGCATGGCAAGCAATGTGGGGGCGTGGCACATGTCCCAGGGGCATGGCGCATTGCCCAGGGGGCATGGCACACTGCCGGTGGGGGTTTGGTGCATGTCAGAGGTTGTGTGGCATGCGGCGTGCGTCCC
The DNA here is from genome assembly GCF_965113315.1 of Podarcis vaucheri. Taxonomy (NCBI): domain Eukaryota; kingdom Metazoa; phylum Chordata; class Lepidosauria; order Squamata; family Lacertidae; genus Podarcis; species Podarcis vaucheri. Next base: position 31,935,976 of record NC_138753.1, read on the forward strand.
GGGGGAGTGGCCACACTGGCACCCTTCCCCCTGCCCCCCCCTTTGTATGCCAGTGTCCCCCCCCACCACCACTTAAGCCCTTGGCAAGGAGATGTTGGTTGCCCAGAGCAGCAGAGGAGTGGCCCTGGGTGCCTATGGACCCCCATCACCCCCAGCCACCCAAAATCAACAAATTTCTCATTCCACTTCAGGTGTGGTAGACCCCACTTTTTCATGGGAAGCAAAGATATTTGTGAAAATAGGGCGAAGGTGCAGCCTAGCAGTATTAGCCTAAATGCATCAGAGATCAGGACAGAGCATAGACCTGCCTGTTGCAAACTGCAGTGGTGGCAACAGAAGGACACTCCAGCTGTCCTTGTTATTGTTCGTTCATGGAGATTTGTACTCTTGGTGGTACTGTGATGCTTATACATGATTCCACTTTCAATACTCTTTGCCCTAGCAAAGTTTTGGGGCGGACACACTGCTTCATTTGCAACCAGTGCATAGTCCTGTAACCTCCAGCTGAAATCCTGTAACCTTTTATGCTACGGATGCTCCAAGCTTATTTTGTCACACTGTCGCGCAAGAGTGCACCTCCAGATGGCAATAATGCAGTAACTTTGGGGAAGCATCAGAGAACAACTAGGAAACTGGAAGGACTGGCGGACAGTCCTACAAAAATCCACCACTAATGTGCCATTATTGCATCAGTGATCTGTTGCAGAATTCAACCACGATAAACCCTAGTGGGGAGGGGCCAAGAGAATATGCAACCCAGGAATCTATGCCAGAATTGGAACCTATATCCAGATTCAGCAATGTGCATTGTTCCAGAGTGGTTTATAAGACTTCCTGCTACCTATTTTCTATTTTGTGGGTGTTCCATTCTCCTCTGTGTTCTTTTTGACATCCTCTAAAACGTTCCTTCAACTCAACTCTTGCCTTCTATAATCCCTTTATCATTCTTATATTTTCCTCTGTGGGAATCTTTTCCCATTCATCAGTACTGTGTGAGAAAGAACCCGCAGAAATGTATCAGGTTCTTGGCATTATTAAATGCACCTCAATGACACTAAGCACCCCAAATCCACAGTAGTAGAATTAGTGGTCTTATATGCCAATCATTGTAAATCTGACTAGGCAAATTGTGTTAAGATTTGGGAGGGGGGATTTTAACTGGAGAATAATCCTGTTAAATTATTTCTTAAAAGAAGAGTCATGATGTGAATGAAATTGGATTATCCCGTCTGTTGGTTTTTTTTGTGGGGGGTTTTTTTGAACACACAAAAGTAAACCTATTAAATGAATCTATTGTATTCTGTCTTAGTCAATACAATACGAGCAGCGAGGTGATCCATCTTAACTACTAGGCTAAAGAGCTGTATAAAAAGTGTTGTAGTGAAGTAATTTTAGACCCTCGACTTGACTGTGTTATTTGTGGGGGTGGGGGGTGGCGAGTGTTAACATGCATTACTTCACTGACTGCAAAATGTGGTAAGCCAGCCATGCTGCCCGAAGGGCCCTCCTAATCATTCTGCTAAGTGGGGAAACAGCCATCTGCCCCCACCTGATGCCGCCTTTGCTTGTAATATAGCATTCTGGGTGCCTCCAGACTGTCACTATTTTGTGGAACTTGATATTGCACCTTTAAAGTGGATTAAAGCACTCTGCTGCCCTAGCATAATAAAACCACATTTTTTTTAAAAAAAGAACATTATATGGTTTGGGAAGGGACAGGGGAATGCACTGAAAGTGTGGGATGAACAAATGACTAACAGGAAAAGGTGTAAACACCCCACAAACATATCAGGATGAATGCAAGATTAATGCCCATCAACATAGAAGGAATGCTAAACCACCGCATAGGCTTTGTACTAGCAAATCAAGACAACAAATGCTGAATGAACAGGTTGTCTGGAGCGCAGTGGTAGTAGCTGTTTCCCATTGGGACTGGTAGGAAGGCAGAGAGCCCAACACTAGGTAGAGCTAAAGCCAATGGCAGGCTAATTCTAGCTTTGTCCCCATCTTCCGGCCTGCTGAATTCTACATGGGAAACACTGAGACGAAGGAGAAGGAAGCTGCTGTCAGGGCGGGAGTCAGATGGAGTCAGGGCTAGAGTCAACATAAAGAAGCAATCAGTTGTCGTTGAGGTTAATTCAAGGAAATGGCATACAACTCAGCAACACTTCCCAGTTGGTCTTGCCCCTATAGAGCAGTTGCCAGGACTGAAGGTCCCTGCCTTCCACCCTTTCTAAGGCTCCTCCTCTCCCAGATGTTTCCCAAGCAGCCTCAAACTGTGTCTGCTCACCTCTGACCTCTGTTCTGCTCTCCTCATTATCCTGCATGTTCTTGGAGACCGGAGGAAGGGGAGCTTATCGCAGCAGAAGAGGTACAGTCCCGGGATTCTTCAGCAGTCTCTTGACTCATCGTCTCTGCTTCATCCTTGGAGTCTGAACTGCTCCCTCTCACAGGTTCCTCCTGCTCACTAAACCCTGTTGCCCCTTCAGTATCCAGTATCGCCTCCCAATCTTTCCCCACTTACTTCTCCTCAGTGTCCCACCACCAATCCCCTGGCTCTGAGCATTCCTTCTCTGGGATTTCCCTTGGGGGTTCCCCGTCTGGTGCCTCCAACTACTTCTCATCATCCAACCAATCCCTGACATCTGCCACCCCACTGATTTAGTGCCCTGGAACCAAACTCCATTGTACAAAGGCCTGGGGGACCAGGGTTCAAATCCCCACTCAGCCTTGAAGGTCACTGGGTGAATTTGGTCTAGTCATTGCCTCTCAGCTTGTCCTGCTTCACAGGGTGGTTGTGGGTCTTAAATGAAGAGCGGGCAGAACTATCTACACCACCTTGAGGTCTGTGGAGGACAGGTAGGATATAAATGCAATAAAAAAATAGAAGGATGTCCTTAAGACATCTTAAGTCCAAGCATTTCAAGTGTGATCCATCAAGCAACTGCAAGTGCATCATGTTTTCACCTATGGCTGCCACTTCCAGGTTCAAGCCCTCACAGGTTAAAGTGGGGGGGGTACAGTTTCCAACCCACTTGAGAGTTTTACAGCACAATCCAGTGCATGTTCTCAGAAGTCGATCCTGCTGGCCTGGTGCAGTTTGCCTAGGACTGCATCAGTCAATTTGCCTGAATCTGCAGGTATTTAGGCAAGAGAGTGTGTGGACTGAACTGAATACTGCTGCATTCATGTTGGGGAAAGCATAGGCAATTTCTCAGGGGACAGTCCCCCGAAGGACCTTGGCCTCAAGGACACATAGAGAACAGTTGCCATACTTCATCCCAAATACATACTTTCCGCCATCAAGCAAAAAGAGGTTCTGGGGCTGTTTATTAAAACACTTGTCCCTTAAGACCTCCTCACTGATGAGCAATCAAATGCACACGAGTTTCTGACTGTTCGTAGGGAGGAAGGGAATGATGAAGTTCAAATTATATGGGAAATCAGGACAGTGGTCGCTTCTGTATCAAAAGGATTAGTGATTATCATCAAAACCAGAGTCTGTTTTATAACAATCAGGCATGGGATGGGACTGGCATACGACGCAGCAGCCTGTTCATGTCAAATATCATTATAATTTTAGCTGGATAATCTAAGCTCTTGAAATTCAGGAGTTGCTTGGAGTTGGGCTGGTGGGTATTTTGTTTGCAATCCTTCCAGATAAAATTGAAGCATATCTTTAATGTAATGTTTCTCCTTCCATGAACAGAATCAGCATGCTAATATTATCCCTCTGGGACTATTATGCTGGCCTGACTTTTGATCATCTAATCCAATGCAAGTTTCAAACTATTTGGTTATGGGTAGGCTGTCAGGCTTTTCCCTTTTTTGCCTTTATTTGCACCTCAATCTGTTCATTACTAAAGAAACTTCATTACTCCTGGCAAACAAAGCCATTCTGAGTACAAGCTTCCATGTAAGCATCACGAGGGTCACACCACATCTAACCCTGAATGGCTTAGAGAAGCAGCAAGAAGGAAGTCAAAGCCTTAGAAGCAACATTCTGTTTCCCAGGAAGCAACACATGATGGAAGAGGGTGTTGCCTTTCCGTCTTATTGCCCCCCACTGGTTCAGGTAATTTATTATAAGCACTGCTGTTTTACTCCTGACAACCTTTCCCTCTGAACGTTTGGTCCAGAGAAGGTTTGATGAAGCCTTTTTCTTCATCAAAGTCACAAGGGAAAGGTGAGTTAAAAGAGTGTTCTGCAAGCAGGACTTTTTATCAGCTGTCTCTAAGGCAACTGGGAGGCACAAAAGCCGCTCCTGGATCCCCTTCCTAGTTTCCATTTCCCTGCCAGGGGTAACTGCATTTGAACCCCTTTTTCTCCAGAGGTGGCAGCCTGTGGGTTTGACCTCCTGTTTCCACATGTTCCTTCCCCCCCCCCGGGGCTTTTGTTTTCTCTGATCCATCCAGCTGGGCTGCTGGCTCCAGCCACTGACACTAATAATCCAATTACTTTAGAAGTTGGGCTATGAAGTTTGAAGCAAAGGAAAATGAGCACAATAAATCCTCGCCACTGACACCTCTAACAAAGCAAGGCAGCCTTCCCACCCCCTACCCCCCACCCCTCGGCTGCTTCCTCCCTTTTCTCCCATCTCCTCTTGCAAAAGCAGTGGAAGAAGAGAGTTTCTCCGCTTCTCTGCTGTGGCTTCTTAATTAAACTTCACAAGCAGATCTGCAAAGCTGTGAATCAGAGGTGCTAATTGGTAATCAGGCCTGGGATGCTGCTGGCTCGGCCATGCAGTTGGTGAGGAGGGGGTCAGGCAACAGAAATGCAATTGGCCTGCAAACCCAAAAGAACTCTTTTGGCACTCTGTTCTGTGCAGAGAGCATGCTGTGCATTGGCAGTTTGGGCTGGAACTTAAGGGCACAAGAAAAGCCACGCTGGAGCAGACCAAAGACCTGTCTTGTCTAGCATCCTGTGGCCAAGCAGACGCCTATGGGAAGCCTGCAAACAGGACAGGAGTACAGTAACACTCCCATCCATTGTGATCCCCAGCAACTGGCATTCAGAGGTGTACTTCCTCTTACAATGGAGGTAGTATATAGCCATCATGACTATGCCCATCTACTCCACTGTCCTGTTTTCATGATCGTCAACCACATACTCATGGGAAACCTACAAGCATCACAGTGCTCTCCCCAGCAAATCGTATTCAGAGACATATTGCCTCCAACAGTGAGAGTATAACAGCCAACATGATTAGCAATCTTCTCCAATCCTCTTTTAACATCATCCAAGGCAATGGCCATGTCAACAGCTAATGGGAGCTAAATGTCACTCTAGTTCACACCTCTGCCCATGGCTTGCCCTGGCACGACCCACTCCCACACCCTTGCCCCCACCCCACCCCAGGCACCAGCAAATGGATCCTCTTTTCTGCTTTTCAAAATATGGCAACCCTTTTCCAATTCATGATTCTTGCACTCAGTGCAAGTCGGGAAAACAATTTTGTAAACATCCCTAATTTAAAGAGCATTTGTTGAGGTTACTTTTTCATACCTCATAATAGCTATAGCAATATTATCACCATATGACAATCACCCACACAATCTTTTTTTTCCCCTGAAGCAAAGAGAATTGAGTCATTGGCATATATAATAGGATGCTGAACTACTTCGAATCATAGAATTGGAAGGGGCCCTGAGGGTCATCAACTCCCTTCAGTGTAGGAATTTCAGCTACATCATACATGACAGGTGACCGTTCAGCCTCTGCTTATAAACCTCCAAGGAAGGAGGTTAATTGTTCATAACAATAGTAATGAGGGCTCAGTTCAGTATTCACACCAAACAATGACTATGGGAGCATAATGATGGTTTGTTGTGATTTCTGAACAGACAGACCATTATCTGCAAGCAGCCAGCAAGCAAGACCATTGCAAGAAGCCATGGTTAGATGTCAATTGGCAAGCCACGGTTTCTGCTAATTAGTGCTTGGTGGAAGAACATAATGAGAGCTGGAGAGCTGGATGGGCCATCTGTTCCAACATCCTGTTCTCACAGTGGCCAATTTGTGGGAAACCCACAAGCACAACAGCACTCTCCCTCTTGTGTTCCCCAACAACTGGTGTTCAGAGCTCACCCCTTCGTGGGGATTCGAACCGCCGACCTTCTGATCGGCAAGTCCTAGGCTCTGTGGTTTAACCCACAGCGCCACCCGCGTCCCTAGCTTTTCCTTAGGGCATCCCTATTTTCATTGGAGAAATGTTGGAGGGTATGGAGTTTTGTGATCTCTGAGCCAAGGAGATAAGTAACTATACAACCTTTAAAAGACACTGAAGGCAGCCCTGTATAAGGAAGTTTTTTAATGTTCAATGTTTATTATGTTTTATATATGTTGGAAGCCACCCAGTATGGCTGGAGCAACCAGTCAGATGGGCAGAGACTAATGATGATGATGATGATGATGATGACGATGATGATGACGATGATGATGATGATGATGATGACGACAACAATAATACACCATCCCTATTTTCACCCCGAAGGCATCCTGGCCATCCCCTTGCCCAGCTCCATTTGCCCAGTTGCACTTGGGGCAACTCAGCAAAGCAAAGAATGCATGCAATCTTAGTTTAGGTCTTTACCCTTCTGGACATGATTAAAGCTCTGGTGATCCCAATCTTAAAGGGCCAGCCATGTAATTTAGATGGCAGGGAGATTAAGGCCTGTGCCATCTGATAAATGAACCCAGCTGTACCCATGCTAAGTGAAAGAGTAGAGCGTGTGGCTCAGGGAACGCGCCTGGCTTTCCGGTAGGCCACACGTCTTCATTAGGAGGGAGGGAGGCAGGCAAAGCGGGTGGAAGGTGAGAAGAATAACACAATACATCACCATTATGGAAATTTACTCTTAATAAAGAAATAATTTGTTCAATACATCATACTGGGCTCATGCAAGAGGAAGCCCACTGCACACTCTGTCCCGGGTGCCCAGTCAATCATCTCCTGTTAGCATGTCACTCACAAGAGGGCCTTTGGCAAGAGTACAGTTGACTGCCTTCGTCCGTATTAGCAAACTGTTATACATTACAAGCACCCCAGTGGCTGCTTGTCAGCCATGCCAGACTCCCTGCTCTCCACTACTCACCCCCACCTCTTCCTGCCAGCATTGGTGCTAGGCCTGGGCAGTGGAAAATAACAGAAGAGGTTGTCAGAAAGCAGCCAGACTGTGGCGGACACACCGTAATACATTTTAAGCACATTTTGCTCGCCCCCAGAGAATTATGGGAACTAGTTTGTTAAGGGTACTGGGAACTGTAGCTGTGTGAGGGGTCAGCTACAGTTCCTAGGGTTCTTTGGGGGAAGACATGTTTCAAATGCGCTTTAAATGTAAGGTGTGGATTTTTACCCTCTTATTTTTTCCTTTTCTTCTTTAAAGTTAGATTTCTATCCCGTCTTTCTTTTACATACTCCAGACTGGATAAATGTAGTCCCCCATTCCAGACACTGATCAGCTCCAGAACTATTCCATTCCAGTGCAGATCCTGCATCATATAACTTCAGCTCATGCTCTGGGACCAACAGGAGAGAGAGAAGGAGGGAAGAAGCCGAGACTTGATGGCCTGGTCCTGGAACAGGAAACCTGTGGCCCTCCGGATGTTGTTGGGCCGTGTCCCATCATTCTCAACCAACATAGTCAGGAGTCAGGAATGATGGGAGTTGTAGTCCAACAGCAGCGGGGTGTGTGTATCAAAGTATCCCCAGCCTTGGGAACAGCTCCATTAACTGAGGAAGGCTGTCCCTTCCACACTTTCTTTCTTCAGCTCAGTGCAGAAGATGAGACTTTGGACCAGGTGGCCTGGTGTTGTTCTGGAGAAGTCTCTTGCCAGAACAACAACAGCAGCAGCAGCACCAGCAGCAACAACAACAACAACAACAACAACAACAACAACAACAACAACAACAACAACTTTATTATTTATACCCCGCCCATCTGGCTGGGTTTCCTTTCTTGCTCAAAGGATTACTGCTTTCACTTTTCACAAATTCATTGAATTGTTCCAAAGGGTACATTTCGTACATTGGGGTCAGATTGACATAGGAAAATGGGAAGCTGCCTTGTACTGAACCAGACCAATGGTTCCATTTAGCTCAGAACTTTCTACACTTAGAGGCAGTGGCTGTCTTAGTTTTCAGGCAGGACAGGAGTCTCTCCCAGTCCTACCTAGAAATGCTGGAGGTTAAAACTTCTGCATGAAAAGCAGATGCTCTACCACTGACCTACAGCCCTTCAATATTTGAGAATAATTCCAAAATCCGCAGTTGGAAAATACCTTAATTTGACCATCCAAAATGACACAAAGCTGTGAGCAAGCTTTCAAGCTTTTCAGGGCTCTTCACCACACTGGGTGTTAAAGAAAGCAGAGGGGAAAGGGAAGGAAGAACAAAAGTTGGTTGAGTGTCAAAGCCATAAAGTCTGCATTTGATTTGTGTCTTGAGATGGAGTCAATGAAGAGGTGGCAGATTTAATAGGTCGGACTATTTTCCATGCTATGCAAGCTTCATCTTGCACCTGAGAATGCTGAGATGAAAAATGCAGATTCTCCACTTTTCAAAATAGAAAATGTGTAAAATAAAGCTGCCCTATTGATAAACTCTGAGAACAGTTTCGCTTACAAAGATGGCAAAAGGCATTATCAGGAGCACCAGCTTAACAAGAGAAGCTGTTAGATTCAGAATAAAGTGTTGATGACTTGTGCCAGCCCTTCATAGATTTCTTGCTCAAAAGACAGTTTACACTAGGGATGGGGAAGAAATTCAATTCTGCTAGCAGTTCAGAACCTACACTTTTTGAAACAATGTACAAACTGGCACTCAACCATCCTCTGAAATTTGTACTTCTCCAAATTTTGCAATGAAGTTTCCCAGCCAAGTAATGTGTACAAAAATGCATAAACGAGGATAAAGTGTGCATAAAGTTGCATATATTAATGAAAATGTCACACAAAATGCATTCCACTTGTGAAAAATGCTTGCCAAAAAAATGTGTGTATTAGAAAAAATACAAAAATGTATTATAAATACAAAAAAATGTGTACGGTATGAGAAAAGCACACTAAAATGCTGGTGACTTTTTATGGGGATTAAAAAAATAATAATAGCAAACTAATGTGGGAATGTGGAGGATTGAACTTAAAACTGGGGGGGGGGGAGGACTTAAAAATGGAAAGAAACTGTAACTGAGAGATTTGTCCATCCCTAGTTTGTAGAATCACAGATAAAGGAGGCTCAATGTAAAAAGTGGTACTGAGATATGTAAACATGAACATCATTGTAGAGCCGTATGAAACCTTGCTTCTTTAAAGCAAACCCATGCGTCATCTTTTGCCTGCCAAAGTTCTCTAAGTAGCCCACCGCCAACTGAACACATATTGACAGTCCCATGTGGATTATTTCCTTGCATGAGGGGGAAAGTGGGGGGGGGATCACAAATCACCACATTACCAGTTGTGATTATTACTATGAGTACAAATAGCTCCATTCCACAGGCACTTTGCACAGCAATTGATAGACCTTTCCCAGGATGGAAATGCTAATGAATTCACAGGGTGAGTCATGCATCTATTTGAAGTATTTGTGGGTGTTCTTGGTGCTTTCATCGAGCGATTTTTTTTTTAAAAAAAAAGCCTTGTCCAAGAAAATATTTATTCCTTCTAGATCATTCTGAGTGAGCTCAGCATAAACAGCGAGGGATTTTGTGTGTGTGTGTGTGTTTCAATCATTAAAAAGTACAGCCCTTTTCCATTTAAATGGCACATGCTTAATCAAAATGGCTGCTGTGCAGGGACATTTCCAAGGGAGCAATTTTGTCACAAAGACCTAAAACAGAGGTGACTGCTGCTTAATAGGCACTGTATTATGCAACAGCTCTGCTTGGTGCGAATATGTTCAGGGTGCATACCAAATAATATCGCTTAATGCAGATGCGTTACCTCTTGGTTTCCTTAACCACCTTATTATTCCTTAACAATCAGGTGGCTGGAGAGAGGTAAAAGGGCTATTTCTTCCCCCACCTCCACCCCTCCAACCTTGCAGTAAATGCTTCTGGGTGAAGTGAGGCTTCTAATCAGCCTTGATAAATTTGAAACACAGAGCCAAGGAGGGGGATTGCTTTCTGGATTCATTAACATGAGCTGCAGTCCTTAGCAGACATACATGGCTCTGGGAATGCAACCTTTAATTGATCTATCAGGGAGATTAATTGATTAAAAAATTAATTGACTGAAATGGCATCCCTGATTAATCAGGCAACCCATTTTGGAGTTGTATCCAACAGTGGCTTTAGAAAATACTTGATTTGGTGCAAGTTAGGGCAACCCATTTAAACCTCTTACCCCTTGTATCTCATGAAAAGATACCCCTGAGGGTTGGGGGACTCTCCAGAACAGTGTAGGGCGGTGACACAAAGGAATGCAGTAGGTGGAGGGGAGTTGGCAGAAACTGGAGGCCTCACTTGGTGCAAGTGTCTCCACTTTCCACTGCTGCCTTGATGGGAGAACCAATTTTGGTCTACAACTCCCATCATCCCTGACCATTGGCCATGCTGGCTGGGGCTGATGAGGTTTGGGGTTCAATACCACCTGGGCAGATCCTGAAGCTGAGGCTCCAATACTTTGGCCACCTCATGAGAAGAGAAGACTCCCTGGAAAAGACCCTGATGCTAGGAAAGATTGAGGGCACAAGGAGAAGGGGATGACAGAGGACAAGATGGTTGGATGGTGTTCTCGAAGCAACTAACATGAATTTGACCAAACTGCAGGAGGCAATGGAAGACAGGAATGCCTGGCGTACTCTGGTCCATGGGGTCATGAAGAGTTGGACATGACTAAATGACTAATCAACAACAACTTGGGGGGCTGCACATTTTCTGTTCCTGCATTAGTGCAAAGCCCACCATTGATACAACCCTTTTTTCCCCCAAAAGAAAAGTTAATAACTTTTAACAGAAGTACTATAAAAACTTTCAGATTCACGCATCCATCCTAGAAGAGGCATCTCTCCATCATTTTATTATAGGAGGAAATGTTTCTTCTAGGATAGTGTCTACTCTTAGATAAAATAGGGAGGTTATTTTTCCCCTTTTCAATAGTACCATTTTGGTCATAAACAAGTTAGTGCAGATATAAACTGATTGAATTAATTAACAAGTTATAATACCACTGGGGAGTTAGTCCAATTGAATCTGGTGTGGATTACTTCTGAGTAAACAGGGCTGGCTAAGATAATCCTCACTGCCTAAGGCCAAGTATACAAAGACTGTTCCTGTAGTGTACCATTTCAGACAGTGGGTGAAGAACTACATAACTGATTTTTTTTCTTCCATGTGCACCCCCCTCTTCTCATAGAAAATTAGCCTGGTCTTCAAACCTGGGCTTCTCCATCTGTATGTTTGTAAGCATTTTTATCCCATGGAAGAATATTCAAAGAAATGCACAAATCTCCCTTGCAGCATGAAGTGGTTTGGTCCAGGATCAACTTTGCCAATTGTCTAGACCAGGCCTAACAAGTCAGGACTTTTTAATTGGCAGTGAGTGATAATCCAAGCAAGTCATACTCAGAGCAGACGCAGTGAAATCTATTGATTTCAGTAGGTCTAATCTAAGTATTACTAACATTGGGCCTCTCCCAGGGTCTTTCTACGGAAAGTGGCCAAACATCATGTTGTTGTTGTTAAGATACTTGAGGAATTCAATTTCTGTGAACTCCAATGCAAATTGACTTGACCTGCACCTCCCAAACTAATGCGTGGGTTAGAACATAATTACTGTATCCATAAGATTTCACACTGCTCCAAATTTTGTAACTCAGCCTTGGCTTGAGAAATATGCCAAAATGTGTTTAGAGTGCATAGTTTAGAAATTGTACATGGACACAAAAAAATTTCACCACCAAGGGCATGCAAAGAAGCATTGTGTAGAGATTACATTGTGGATCTCTTTTCTCCGTGAGAGATTGACTATAATTTGGTCAGGAATGAGACCATACCCTGGCCTCATAACCACATGCATTGAATTGGCAGGGGCTAAGTAATTTGCATTAAGCAGCCTTGAATACTGTAGATAGCTGTGTTGTCAATGTTTCTCTAGTTCAGGAGTGGCTAACCTGTAGCCCTCCAGATACAGCTGAACTTTAACTCCCACCATCCCTTACTATTGGCCATGCTGGCTGGGGCTGTTGGGACTTTGAGTCCCACAATATCTAGAGGGCTATGTATCCCCCCCATTCTTTTACTCCTAAAGGAGTGGAAAAATGAAAGCATGGTATTTGAAAAAAATGGAGGGCAGACTAAAAACAGCTGCCGCCACCACATGCACATTGTGGTGTGGAGTCAGTTCAAGTGCCTATATTTTGCCATGAATTTATGGGTCAGGAGACCACTGTACAGTTTGTCTTCCTCATTATTTCTGTGTAGAGAATAGGTCATGTGTGGTGGCCCTGAGATGTCGTCCACCTTGCTGCTTTGCTCTTAGCTTAACTTCTCAGAAAATTCCATTCCAGCAAAGACAGAAATAGAACGTGATGTGATGTTCATTTTCAGCCACAAAGATATTTGCCCGGCTGCTGTCAGTGCTGCTTCCTACATATAACTTTCTCCCCAGCTACTGCTTCTCCCAAGATCCTTTGCACCTGGTGTCACTTCTCTGCAAAAGAGCTGTCCCTGCTGCTGTTTGCTGTTGCCAATGTGACCGTGAAATTGTGTGAATGGGAGCTGACATTAATATCAATAAGCAGGTCCCACTGAAACCAGATATTTGCATCAAAGTTCATACCCATCTAATATTTGCTGACTTGGTTTCCCTCAAGCCTAGATATAAATTCCTCTTTGATTTTAGAAGCAATGAAAATGCACTGGCAAAGCCAATTTGGTAATCCTACCAGTTCCTCACTCTTCCCTCTCTCTCCCAGTAGGAAAAGGATCAGCTCCACCCCACCTAGTGTGTAGCTTCTGGGTACAATTATGTCCACTGCATACCAGGCTGAAATACCAGCCAGTCATTCTCCACAAGATTATCATCATGTGGAGAGAAAGCAGGATGTCTTACGCTCCGCCAACACATCCTGGGTCGACCCTGCCCCTACACTGACCTTGCATTGGGGGCCTGTCTGCAAAGAGGAAACTCGTGGAGCAGTGATTCAGGAGCTGCAGACACCCCCCCAAAAAAAAAAATGCATGGAAGTGTATTAAATTATGCATGTATGGAGAGAGTAGACAGAGAGAAAAATTCTCACTCTCTTATACCATTAGAAGCCAAGGCCATCCACTTAAACTGAATGTTCAGGACAGACTGAAGAAACTACTCCTTCATGCGGTGCATAGTTAAACTATTGAATTCATTCCCATGGGAGGCAGTGATGGCCACCAAGGGGGATAGCTTTAAAAGAGGATTGGGGGAATTACTGGAGTGTAAGGCTATCAATGACTGCTAGCCCTGATAGGTATGTTCCACCTCCACTGGCAGATTTTGAATTTGAGGATGCTTTCAAACTGAGCGTGAGACCTGCCTAACAGGTACCCTGTTCCTTTTTATCAGCAAAAATGAATAAATGAATAAAATAAAATAATAAATAAATAAATTTAAATTGGATCTAAGATTACATCCGCATCATACATTTAAAGTGTGTGGCTTCCCCCAAACCATCCTGGGAGCTAAATGGTGCTGGGAACTTTAGCTTATTCTTTGTCTCCCTTTGACCCTGTTACGGACTGTTTCCTGAAATTGTGCCAGGCGTTGTTTCAGACTATAGGGACGTTCATCAAACATTGAGCTTAGATTTGGGCATTGGGATGTGTGTGTGCCCAGAATATATTAATTCTTTGCACACAAAAAACACTATATATTCATCTCCGTCTGAAGGCAAAGGCATTAAAACAATCACACGAAAGCATAGAGATTAGAACAAGAGCAGATGCTTCCTAGGTGATTAAAAAAATATCTAATAGTTGTTTGCTAATTTAGGTGCTTGCTTGGAAAGAAATAATTCATTGCTGCTGGAAAGAAGATTAAAAAAACAAGGCATTTCTAATTTTATGTTGTGAACCACCCTGAGCTCTAGGAATGAAGGGCGATATACAAATTTAATAAATAATAATACTGATTGTTGACACTCAATGAGTATCCTTGATACTTTTTAATGAAAGAGTATCTTGATATTCAGTAAGTCTTTAATTCTGATACTTGCCTGGAAAACAGCACATTCAATGCAAATGAAAGAAAGGCTGAAAAGCTGCCATCTGAACTTCCGTAGGTTACATTTCACTTGCTTGCCACCATGGTGTTCCCCTTGCTGTTATGGCTGCTTCCCTTTGCCATTTACCTTCCCCCTCTTTGCCCTCACAGTCCTTGGTCTCCTTTGTCCTCATTTAATTCCATTGACTGTGGTGAACCATGTGACTTTGTGTACAGTAGGGATGGAGGAGAAAGTCAGTTCAGTTGGCATTTATAAGAGAACCTACCTAACTCACAGTTTCCAGAACAATACATGAACTGAAACACAGTCAACCTTAAAAAAAAATGCTCTTCTTATGATGCTTGTCTTGTTTCCACGGGGCTAGCCACTGTGTTTCCCACCAGATGTTGTGAATGACAGCTCCCATCAGCCCAAGACAGCATGATGGCCAATGGTCAGGGTAGAAAGTATTGACACTGAGCCCAGTTACCCATTGGAGCTCTTTGGTATGCAAAGTGTGCATTTACCTGCTGCAATCGCAGAGAGAGAGAGAGAGAGAGAGAGAGAGATTCTTGTAGAGTAAGAAAATAAGGAAGTAGTTTATTATAGGAAGTACATAACTAACTAGGGATGCGGGTGGTGCTGTGGGTTAAACCACAGAGCCTAGGACTTGCCAATCAGAAGGTCAGCGATTTGAATCCCCGCGGCGGGGCAAGCTCCTGTTGTTTGGTCCCTGCTCCTGCCAACCTAGCTGTTCGAAAGCACGTCAAAGTGCAAGTAGATTAATAGGTACCGCTCCGGCAGGAAGGTAAACAGCATTTCCGTGCACTGCTCTGGTTCGCCAGAAGCGGCTTAGTCATGCTGGCCACATGACCCGGAAGCTATACACTGGCTCCCTCGGCCAATAAAGCGAGATGAGCACCGCAACCCCAGAGTCGGTCATGACTGGACTTAATGGTCAGGGGTCCCTTTACCTTTACATAACTAACTGATCTAAAGAAGACAAATGCAGTCATGCTTGCTCCTTTGTTCTCCATGGATAGATCCAAGGTGATCTCACATTCTGAGGTCTGAGAGAGAAGTAGGAAGAAGAAGAAGAAAAGGAGGAGAAAGTTGTTAATAGGATGCAACCTAAGATAATTATCAAAAAGATAGGGAGGTTAGCTGAGAGCTTAGTCTGGGAATCTGGAGGTCCCTTATTCTCCCTTTCTTGACCCCATGAAAACCCCTCTCAACAAGCTGAATTGAACTGAAACGTCCAACAGATAGGAGTTGTGGTTTACAACATTTGGAGGGCACTACTTTGTTTGCCCCTGCCTTAGCCAGACTTTTGAATCAGGTTCATTTCACATTGTACAAGCTTTGCCTGAGTCTAGGTTCATAAATTGTGCATTGATTGATCATTGTCTAGTCTAACTAGCATCAACTGCTAAAAAGCAACATTTTGTTGTGAGGAAGGACACGGACAATAGTAAAATGACTCCAGGTACGACCAAAGTGATGCAAAGCAATCAGGAAGATGGCCCTGGACTGTATTTGCATTTATCTGTGTTGCGCTATTGATGGCTAGAAACTAAAATCAATAATATAGATGCAATTGCCAACGAGCAGTTGATGGAGTGGGCACCTCTGGAAGAAGTAATTACAAAGAACGTACCAATTAGACCTCATTTGCACAAGGGATCAGTACCTAGCCGGGGGGGGGGGCGTGTTGCTACAAAGTCAGGGGCAAGATAGTCTGTAGCGGCTCAGGCCGCAGAAGAAAAGAATATCTGGTTCAGCTACAGGGACAGGGAGATTCTGTCAAAGGCTATGTTTTTTGGATGTGTGGGGGCATGTTTTAAAGCTTTGGCATAGAAGAAGGGTGGACCTTGCTGATATGGTGCCCTGTGCAAGGCCAAAAGTTGACACACACAACCAGCCCAAAGCAGCCTTCCCAAAGTTGGGTAAGGGAGGCACTGGGCTTTGGGAAGGAGGCACGAGGCTCTAGGAGCCTGTCAGAGCCCCCATGCTTCCTTTCCAAAGCCCAGTGTTTACTATGCTTTGGGAAGGAGGAGGGAAGGCACCCTTTTGGCCTCTGTGCCCTCTGTGGGGGAATCAGTCATGCTGCCCTAAATCTGCCTCTGTATAGAATTATCCAATTATGAGGCGACGCAGAGGCTTGTTGTATATTTACGTCAGAGGAGTGTAGGGAGGCAGGTAACAAAGTTTAACAAAACTCTACGCTCACTGTTCAAAATTGATGGGAATTGCTTTATATGATTCCCCCCCCCCCCGCCGCCTGCAATTTCTTCCTCATGGATAGAATATTAGAAAACCCTGTTTTATTAACTCATGATGTGCCATAGAACTTACATTGTGTGAGAGAGCCAGTGTGGTGTAGTGGTTAAGAGCGGTAGACTCGTAATCTGGTGAACCGGGTTCGCGTCCCCGCTCCTCCACATGCAGCTGCTGGGTGACCTTGGACTAGTCACACTTCTTTGAAGTCCCTCAGACCCACTCACCTCACAGAGTGTTTGTTGGGGGGGGGAGAGAAAGGAGAATGTTAGCCACTTTGAGACTCCTTCGGGTAGTGATAAAGCGGGATATCAAATCCAAACTCTTCTTCATTGGCCACTGTCCAGCAAGAAGCATTCCCAAAGCATATTTGATTGAGTTTTCCAGGGAACAAAGATTGGTTGCTTGCAATGATTCCCTTGACTGCAGCACACTGTGAATGACTTTGGCTCAGTACAAGTTTTACAGGCACCACATGGAGTCACCAACTCTTTAGGGGGTCTGTGATACTTCTTTATTTATATATTGTCTTTCCAAACACATTGATCAAGGATGTGAACAGATAAGAAAATGAAACAAGATAAAATAAGACAATTTGACTACAATCCTATACACACTTACCTGGGGGTAATACTCATTGAACTCAGTGAGTCTCCTTTCTGATACAGAGAATTGCACAGTAAAATATACAGAAATCAAATAAATTGGAGTGGGGAGAGCAGAAAAATAAGGAGCCACAAGGCCATGTGATGATTTCAAGGTCAGGGGAAGGTGCTTATGCTGGATCCAGGAGCAAACAGGAAGCCAGTTTAGAGATTTAAGAAAGGATGTTTTGGAAACAGAGGTAGAGGCTCCAACGTGAGCCAGCAATAATGTGCACTGCTCTCTGATATCATTGACTTTGGTCAGTGTAACCACATGATTTGACAGAAACATTTCCCACCACTGGAACAAAACATCTGCAGGGTGGGGAAAGCCCCAGATAAGAACTGTACAGAAAGGGGTGCAGCAAAATCCCCTCCAGCCCAATAAACAGAATTCAGTATAATTTGACGCAAGCTGAGAGATTTAAAGCTAAAGCTAAACTCTTGACAAAAAGCCACAGATCAAAGGATTAAAGATTGTGGATTAAGCATATTTAAGCTTCATTTGGCTGAATCATATCCTAAGTTAGGGGTTCCCAAACTTTTTTCAAAGAGGGCCAGATTTGATGGAGTGAATGTGCATGAAGGCCAACCAAAGTTGTTCAGCTTTTTTTAGGATTGAAGTTACTGAGCTTTTTTTAGGATTTTACCCCAGGACATATACTGCCACGGGGGCTGGATTAAATTGACCAGTGGGATGGATTAGGTCCCCGAAACAGACTTTGGACATGCCTGTCCAAAAGGAGCCAAGTTCAGTAGATGGGATTCATCAAGGAAGTTATCTGATAGGTTCAGTGCCACCACAGAAAAGGCCTTACTTCAAGTGTAGTTCAAGTTGCTGAACTGCAGTTCCCTTCAGTCTCAGCAAGCATAGCCAATGGCCAGGGATTATGGGAGCTGTAGTTCAGCAACATCTGGAGAGTCAATGATTCCCTATGCCTGCCCTACTCCAACAAATGTTAAGATATTTGCAAGATACCATGTGGATTGGGTGGTTTTTGATATGTTTTCAGACCTCTGTTCTGGTTTTGGACATTTGCACTGGTGTGAAGAAGAACTGCTCACTGTAGGCCAATGGGACCCTCATGGCTTCAGAAGCTCCAGGGGTTCCAGGTACTTCCCTAGAGTGCATGTTTCCTTTGGAATGAGGTACAGTGGAGACTGTTATCTTTATGATATATGGTTTATTTACATATACAGTGGTACCTCTGGTTACATACGCTTCAGGTTACATACGCTTCAGGTTACACACTCCGCTAACCCAGAAATAGTGCTTCAGGTTAAGAACTTTGCTTCAGGAGGAGAACAGAAATCTTGTGGCAGCAGCGCGGCGGCAGCAGGAGGCCCCATTAGCTAAAGTGGTGCTTCAGGTTAAGAACAGGTTCAAGTTAAGAACAGACCTCCGGAACGAATTAAGTACTTAACCCGAGGTACCACTGTATATACAACCTGAGCCTTAGATGGAAGGGTTCACAGCATTAAGAGAGGGTTTTGTTTCTCCCACAGCCACAGCCTTGAATTTCAACAGAAATCAAACATAGCTACTTAAGCCTGCTCACATAACTTGACTCTCCCCCTGGCCTTTGTGTATCTAACTACCAGCAAGTTGAGGGAAGAGGGCCCATCCATTTGCTGTCTGGCATAGAGCCACTTCCTTTGTTAACTTAATGGCCCATACTTTTTTTTTTTTTAATGGCCCATACTTAAGCCATCACCTCACCAGGAAGCTATCCTGACTATTCCAGGAATTTGAATCCTTGCTAAGATTTTAACACTAGCTGGATCCAGGAATTAGAAGGGTCTTAGCATACTGTCTACCCACCCCACCAAACTCAAAGCAATATTCTGTAACCAACTCTGGGACTTTCAGGTAAAGGGCAGGGTTGCAGGTAAGTTTTGCTGTGTTCAACAGTGCTTACTCCCAGGTGAGCATAGTATCGAAGCCTTGCAGTTCAATCCTGTATAGCTGGAAATATAGGAAGATATTATGTAGCTATGATAGGATTGCAATACTTTTCCTAATTTGTAGCGGCCAGAGAGGAAGAAAGACAGGTAGGTTTGCAAAATTCATCTGCAAGGCTGCTCTTAAATCAAGCAAAACATCTCTTTAAGTTCTTACTTGAACATGACTCCTGGGTCCAACTTACCAGGTATTTAACCTTAAACTTCTTGGTGAACAGTGAGAGTTCAGTTGGACATGTGGAATATATTCCCAATAACCCAATCTGGAATGTAAAACGGCTGGGTTCATTGACTGCAACCTCCAACCTAAATAAAAGAATATCACCTGCCTATGAGAAGGGGGGAAATCTATGGTGCTGAATAATAGATATAATGATGAAAAATTTAAAGATTGCTCATTCAAACAAAGAGGTTCAGAGCCAGACAGACAGACAGGGCAATCTATGCAGATGCTTCTGAGCAAAAGGGGCCGGGGGTTCTTAGAGATGCACCCCAGGAGGAAGAGAAAGAGCTAGCTGACCAGGATGAGAAAGAGTTTGAAACAAATTCTGCATTCAAAATCTGCCTTTGGAAAATGCGGTGTGGCTGACTGGAAGGATAAATATTCAAGAGATGGACATGTCAGCTTCTCCACACCACAGCTGCAGAATGATTTCCATAGGACAGCCTTACTTGTGGCTGTTGCCAGGTATGTCTGCTTGCCTACACACACACACACACACACACACACACACACACACACGTCCCTAGCCTCCATCCCAGCCCCTTTTTACATGGAAATCAAGGCTGCTAACTTGTGGGCCATCCCAGCAAGCTGTGGAAATTGTCCTGCTAGCCCCACCGCCTGAGACTGGAGATAAAACCTCTCTCCCTGCTCTTTAAAAATGAGTACATGGCAGCACAGGTGGTGAGGTGGGGTGGTGGTGGTCCTGGAAGCCCTGCTGAAGTCTGGAGTTATCTAACTTCCTGCTCCATCTTGGTTTCACATTCCAAACTTAGTTCACTTGATCAGGGTGGAATGGGGGGGGGACAGGGCATGTGTTTTCAAAAGTACTTGCCTATGCAATGACTGTGTGAGAAGCTGCAGCCTTTCTGGAATATCTCACACAGGGAATATCTCAAACAGGAATGGAAGGATGTCAACAGCTGTTGTCAGTACTCCCAGTTTATCATTTTTCTAATCTTAAATGCATTTCTCATATTTCTACAGCAATTTGCTATGTAAA
Organism: Podarcis vaucheri; assembly: GCF_965113315.1. NCBI lineage: Eukaryota > Metazoa > Chordata > Lepidosauria > Squamata > Lacertidae > Podarcis > Podarcis vaucheri. The sequence continues at coordinate 31,956,261 of NC_138753.1, forward strand.
AAAAAATCCTCTTGAAAATTCTTCAGCATTTTAGTGTGAGTTTCTCCTAGTAGATACATTTTTTTTGTATTCAGTTTTGTGTATTGTACACATTTTTGCTAGCCATTCACCCCATTACAATGCATTTATAACAGATTCGCCTTTACGCACACTATCCTTAATATGTTCACTTTTTGTAAACATTGATTGAAAAACTAAATTTGGGTAAGTGCGAATCTTGAAGGGTGGCTATGTTTCAGCTCTTATATTCTTTTGAAAAGTGAGAATTTCATAAACGCACCCTTAAACACAAACAGAATTTCTCCCCCACCCTTAATCTCATACATTAAAGTACCAAAAATAATGCAGCTGGTGTTCCTCCACTAGTTTGGAGAGAGAGAAATCAAGAACTAAGAAATTTTAAATGCGGTTTTGACATTTTATTTAATGCCCAATGATTTTTGCTTCTGGCTGGGAAACTTGTAATTGCTAGGTTTTGGACAGGAACAGCTCTGTCAACATATAATCTGCGGATTGACGAAAGAATAGGAGCTGATAATAATGGAAAACCTCTCACACCAAATAAAAGTGGCAAAGAGGCAAAGAAATCCAGGTGATTGTACGTTAACATGAACTCCATTTATAAACGTTGCAGAAATTAACATACAGATTGCAAGGGGAGCCAAATAATTGTATTGCTGTGTTGAATCACCTCCACCAACATTACCAGCTCCCCCCCTCCCCCCCTTTTTTTTGCATACTGAGAAGTTGCATTTCGGTGAGAAGAACAAAGCGAGCAGCAGACCGATCATTCATGGCAAGGAGACTAAGAGAAGAAAATCATTTGAGTTTGGAGTTGCTGCGGGGAAGGTTCCTAATAGGCTCCTGGCTAAGAAGCAGCTTGAGAGAATGTTAGGAGGTTGGTCTGGTATTGCTTTGGAATTACTCCTGTCTGTGTGAATGCTTGCTTCCTATCTGCTCAACCTATGCATTTGTAAATGAACCATCTTCCAGAGAGGACATCCAGTAATACATACCTTTAGGGCTGGTCCATTGACATCGCCTCCCCTAGTCTTGGTGCTTCAGTCAAGTCCGGATGTCAGAGAATTCTAATGGAAAACTAGTGGAAACCGCCAGTGAGTGTTCATGTATTCCATCCCATGTGCAGGATGGAAATCCAGTGAATACTGATCAATATTTGCTGCTGCTCTTCTTTTCAGCCTGCAAACAATATGCAATTGATTACCTTTCCCCCATTTAAATTCCACTTGCATTTCATTGACGTTGAAATGTATGGTGTGGAAATAGTTGTATCATTTCACAACTTACATAAATTCTGGAAATGATTACATAGATCATGCTGTCTTGTGGTGAGAGAAATAACATAGTATTTGGCATTAATCAAACTGCAGCAGAACAGAAACAGGGATAATTGTGACAAAGGCAGGTTGGAATGGAAATTGCTGTCTTCTGGCATCCCCGCAGTCAGGTTATTTTGAGCAAATCCCACAAGTGCCCCTCCCAATTTCTGATAATAAACATATGGCAATAATAACTAACAAATAAATAAGCAACAATTAGCCACTGTTGCATAACACCAAAAACTACCTAATGGAGGCAGCTGCTTCATTTATCTTCATGGGATTTATTTGCCTGATCTATACCCCACCCACCAGCACACAGTGATCCTAAGGGAGCAGGTTCTAATAAAACCAGAACCATTTACAATTCACATCAAATGATTCACACTCAATCTGTTCCTGCAATAATGCTAACCTCGCCTCAGTCATGACCCCTCCCTACCAAAGATGTCACTTCCAATGGTGCCTAAAATTGTTGTTGTTGTTCTTAATGATGGTGGTGGCGGTGGCGTTATTATTGACAATAATAATAATTTTACAATATTTAGTACAGTGGTACCTCGGGTTACAGACGCTTCAGGTTGCAGACGCTTCAGGTTACAGACTCCGCTAACCCAGAAATAGTGCTTCAGGTTAAGAACTTTGCTTCAGGATGAGAACAGAAATCTTGCTCCGGCAGCGCAGCAGCAGCAGGAGGCCCCATTAGCTAAAGTGGTGCTTCAGGTTAAGTACAGTTTCAGGTTAAGTACGGACCTCTGGAATGAATTAAGTGCTTAACCTGAGGTACCACTGTAGTGCCTTTTCTCATAGTGACTTAAAAACAATTGAGAACATACAATGCAAATCTAAAAACACAGCTATACATATAAAAGGCAGTCATTGAACTAGAAGAGGAAAGTGTTCCAGAGCCATGTCACCACCACCAAGAAGGCTGGGTGACCGAATAACAGACTTTGCTTGGGGATGGGCTAACAAGAGTCCAGTTGACTCTATAAGAGGCTGATCTGGAACACTCAGCTATTCAAGGCAGTTTGAAACATCAAATAATATGAATGTGCCAGGAATCTCCTTGAATTTCTTTAACCCTTTATAAGCCACATCTTGTGGCAATGGATTCCATAAGCCAGGGTGGAGAACTTGTGGCCCTTCAGCTCTTACTGAACTACAACTCCCATCATCCTTGGTCTTAGACCTTGCTGGCTCAGGCTGATGGGTGTTGGAGTCTGACAGCCTCTGGAAGGCCACAAGTTTCCTCACTCTGCCGTAAGCCATATTTTTTTCTTGTTTGTTTTCCAACTTGCACTCTCTGGAAAGTAATCCGTCAAATCATAAAAATGCTGTTGCTTGGGAGGAAAGGCTTTTTATCAGAATCCTTTTCAACCTTTATGTATAAATGTTGAATACTTTAAAAAGTATTCAAGGCGCCCCCCCCCCCATATTTTTAATCACCGTTTTCACACTATTGCTTATAAAATCTCCTTTGAAGCCTGAAACTAGAAACCAGTTTCCTGGTAGAAATGTGTTTTCTTCCTCCATCATGCACGCCAATTAGATTAGCAGAAAATATGGAGTTGGGAGGTGCTTCTCTGATGCCCCTGGGAGAACAGGAGGAAAACAAATAAACTAATATATAGGGACTGAGAAAGGTTAGAAATGTGGGCAAGAAAAGCAGCAGAAAAGAAAGGAGTGAGGGTGACACATCAGAAATTTGGATGAAGAGAGAGAAAAAGCACTGCAAGAGACTTTATGGTCAGTATGACATACCTGAAAAGAAGAAAACTCTGAAGAAATTGGACAGGGTGCCCAGAGATATCATTTGTGGACTGAAAACATTAGCAGCAGCAGTAACAGAAACAGCAGTGAATACTGATTGCATTCACTAGACTGATTTTTGTTGGAGACATGGGATGTGTAAGCAAACACCGGCGATTTCCACTCTAGTTTCCGTTTTCATCAAAATTTATTTGAGATCTGTATTTATTGGCAGGGTGCATTTAAAATAGCACTGTGAGTGATGTTTTTTGAAAGGGAGGAGTTAAAGGATAATGAGAAGATATTCTGAGATTTATACTTTTATATTCAGGGCTATGTACACTCTGCAGTGTACATAAGTGTGTGAGAGATTTAAATTCTGTGCCAACAAAACTGATACCCTGCAACAGCAAAAGGTGCAATTCTGCAATCATTCATGAATTCTCCATGATGGGAGGGAGGGCAGATAGAGTTATCTCTTTGCTGCTTTTCTCTCTGTGCTCCTTTTACCACCCTTTCTAGGGGAAAAAACCAACCACACTCTGTTACTTTCTAGCCCTTGAGAAACTTGTCTAGCTGACAGTTTGAGCAGAGAGACAGTAGCTGAATTTTTTTTCTGGTGTTATGACTAGGGAAAGGATATATTTATCTCCAACTCTTTGGCCATATGAATTAGAGCCCAAGAAGCAATCCTGAGAATGTGAGAGACTCGGGGACTGTGAAAACACCTATTTCCATCACAGAAGGCAGGCACTGAAAGGTGTGAAATGGTTTGGGGTTTTTCCTCTGCTAAGCTAAACTCCCAGATGTCAGATGGGAGAAAGCCTCAAACTGTGTGACAGCAAGGGAGGGGTAGCTGATTAAGGAAGGCAGCCTGCTGATCAGCTCCTGATAGGGAAACTTTCACAAAAGCTCCTTGATCTGCAGGGCCTTCCTTTACCACCACAGGAGGAGATCCCTATGAACTAAAACAGTTGAAATGCGGCTTCTTGTCCTGATCTTGTGTACGTAGAGAGAAAGAAAAATGGATGGATAATTAGAGAGGTGGTGCGGCAAGATGTATGAACAACAAGATAGGCCAAGTTTATTGAACCTTATCGAACAACAAAAAGTCCCAAAGCAATAATAAAATGCAATAATAAAAATATACAAACATATTAAAAACATGGTCAAAATAAAAAAAACTTCTCAGCACTGGTGCTGTCCCAAAATGCCCAGGAAAACAAAAAGGTCTTTGCCGGGTGCTGAAATGATGGAGGGCCTTCCTGGGGAGAACATTCCATAGATAAGCAACTACTGCAGAAAAGGCCCTGTTTTCTCATTGTCACCATCCAGACCTCCCTCAGAGGTGGCAGGATTTGGAGCAACTGCCTCATACGGTCTTCCTACTAGATTGGCATTCCATCTTGTGGGATGTAATCCACTGGGACAGTCAAGTACAACATTACCTGTTTTGCTAGAGTGGTCATGCAGGGGATGTTGGTCCAGCCAGTCGAAACTTCCTGTTCTTCCTGGCCTAGAGCATCCTTCCTTGCAGTTGACTACTAGGTGAGCGTGACCTTTCCAGACCTGGTAAAAGGCCAAGTCATGCTGCTACCTCTTCCCCTTTTTTTTACCTTCCTGTTTGTCCTGCCTGCTTCCTGCATCACCTGGACTGGACTGCTGGCTGCCACAGCAGTCCCCCAGGTTATCTCCCATATGGGGTAAACCTGTTTGTACATGTTTGTAACTTTAAGCCTAAAGCCTGCCTTCAGTGATCACACTGTGCTCTGCCTGATCATGAGTAAGACTACATTTTGTTACTTATGAATAAGGCTTGGTGTCTTTATTCTTTTAGGAGGGATTCAAAAGGGGTCTTACCAGGAATATTAGAACATATCTCAATCTGGAAAAGCCAGATTGAATTGCTTATTGTCTTAAGAAACTCACACGTGTTTGCAACCAGCTTTCTGCTGTGTAAGAAAGGGAATGCACTCTGCTAAGTGAAGAAACTTGCTAGCACAAGTTAGGAAAGATATTAATAAACAATATATCATCTCCTTCCACTCTCAACATTCCCACACATCTCTCTCACTGCCTTGCCTTTCCCCATCATGTTGTGGCACAACTGCCCAGACCTTGAGAAGGGCTTCAGATGATGATCTCTGAGTCTGGGCAGTTGTGCCAGAGCCAGTGTTATTATTTATTATTATTACTTACTGAATGAATATGTCCATGCCTTCTTATTCCAGTTGACAGTCTAGGATCATGCAGGTGCAGCTAGAGGATCACAACTACCTGCAGCTACACCCAAGGCCACAGAACTAGCCTCCAACCTTTTTATAGTGTGTTCTGTGGAATACTATAAACTCACTCAATTTCTTGTATGAAATTGTTTCATCCTTTTAGAAAGCCACCTAAACCAGTATCTGTCATTATGCCTTGCAGTACTGAATTTCCTTGAGTTAATTGGCCAAGCAAAGGCCTGTGGTTTAACTAGTCTGCTTGTTATTCTGCTTGCTCGAGAATGCTCATTCACTTCAAAATAGCAAGATAAGATTTTATATAAACGTTCAGGAAGCAATTTTGCATCTCTTGCTTAAATACCAGTTCCCCAGTTTCCCTACCTCATTTTCTGGGTGTAAAGTTGTGAGGGATGGTCATTTGGTGATTTGCGGCGAGAACTGTGAAAGAGAGTGAAGTGGTCAACAATTCCCCCACTTGGCTATGAAAATCATGGGGTGATCATGGACCAGTCTTTAGCTCCCAGCCCAACCTACCTCTCAGGGCTGTTGTTGGGAATAAATGAGGAATAAATGAGAATCATGTATGCCACCTTGAACTCCTTGGAGAAAAAGTGGAATATAAATGCAATCAATAGATAGATAGATAGATAGATAGATAGATAGATAGATAGAGAGATTGGCTTTATGACAGAGTAAGGGCAATCCGCCATCACTCTAAGGCAGTCTTTCTCAGCCTGGTACATCCGATATATTTTGGACTACTATGTCTATCAGCCATGATGAGAGTTGCAATCCAACAATATCTGGAAGGGCACAGGTTGGGGAAGGCTGCTTTAAGGATACCTAGGGGGACAGAACAGAGTGGAAGAGACTACCAGTCACTGGGTATCTCTAGATCACTAGTAGTAGTAGTAGTAGTAGTAGTAGTAGTAGTAGTATTTGCATACCGCCCTACCTATACCCCATAGATCTCTAGCCATCATAGGAACATAGGAAACTGCACAATGCCAAATCAGGGTTTTGGTTAGCTCAGTATAGTCCACATGACTGGCAGCATCACTCCAGGATTTCAGGCAGGAGTCTCTCCCATCCCTACCTGGAGAGGCCAGGGATTGAACATGAGATTTTCTGCATGCAGAGCAAACACTCTACCACTAAGGTATGGCCTCTCAAGTAGCTTGGATGTGTTGTTGGTAGTGGTGCTAATGAAGAACTGCAGTTTGCTTGGACATAGTGTTGTGAGTTATAGTTGTGAGTTTTGTACACAAGTTAGGAACACTGGAAGCTATCATGGGTCCACCTAGCTGAGCATTGTCTATACTTACTGACTGTGTTGCTTCAGGCAGGGGTCTCTCTTAGCCCTACCAGGAGGCAGCAGGAACTGAATCTGGGACCATATATTCTGCCACTGAACTTCAGCCCTTCCCTTCATTGCCTTTGAACAAGTAGTGGGGGGCAGCTAAGGGAGCAGCTTTGGTAAACTTTTCACCCTCGCCTTCCAGTGCCCCCCAAATTTTGAAGCAAAAAGATAAATTCTGCCTTGAAGGCTGATATATCAGCATGAAAGTCAGTAATGGGCATGTCCAGGACATCATTTGACCTTCCAAGTCTGATCCTCAGCTTGAACTCTGCATTAAAAAGAAGAAGAAAAAGTTGAAGGAGAAAAATGCAACATACATTGTAGTGTGATATCCAGCAAGGCTTCTCAAATAGTGTTCTTTGCTAGCTATGTGGCTTTTAAGCCACTTTCCATATGAAGGCACTGCGTAACCTTGTGGGTGCCTCCCCCTCCCCAATTCATAGAATTGTAGAGTTGGAAAGAGACCACGAGGATAGTCTAGTCTAGCGGTTCTCTGAGGGTCTCCAGATGTTGTTGGACTGCAACTCTCATCATCCCTGAGCTCTAGCCTTGCTAGCTAGGGGTGATGGGAGTTGTAGTTCAGCAACATCTGGGGACCCACAGGCTGAGAATGGCTGATCTAGTCCAACCGCCTACAGTACAGGGATATTTTACCCAACATGGGGCTCAATTCCTCAACCCTGAGATTAAGAATCTCATGCTCTTCTGACAGAACTATCCCTTGGTAATTTTAACAGACAGAAAGGAGCAACAGGGGAGACAAGTGATTGGGAAATGTTTGCCCTGCAACTGATTTATATAAGGGTTCTGATTCATTTAAGAGAACTGTACAATCTGTGTGGAGCACAGCCGTGCAGCTTCCACACCTGAAATATTGCTTTGTTTAAGGAGGAAAGAGGGGAAAGTAGCAACAGCCGCAGGGGCAGCAGGCAGGGGAGGAATGACACTAGGATTACAGGGTAAGTCATCTCAAGAACTGCTGCAAGAGGGAAATTTATATAGTCCAGAAACAGCCCTGGGCAACACCATCGCAATCTATAAATACCTGCAAGGCAACAATATAAATGAAAGTAAGGAATTGCCCATGATCTCTGAAAATCATAGGACAAAGAGTAATGGCCTCAAGCCAAGGAGAGAGATAATGAAGCTGGCTGGATAGTAGAAAGAGCAACAGTAAGGGACTCCCAAGGGATGTGACAGAGGAAATGTCACAATAAAGGTTTAGGAGCCAGAAAAGGGGGGTGTCAATAGGCAGGGCTATCATGGAGAGGACTTTGGTTGCATTAGGTGGGGGTGGTAGGTCTATGGTGCCATTAGCCATGAAGGGAAGGACCACAGCTCAGTGCTAGAACATCCGCTTTGCATACAGAAGGTCCCAGTTTCAATCCCCAACAGGCAGATTTGGGAAAGACTCACTGTCTGCAAACATGTGGACAGCACTGAACTGGATGGGCCAAGGGTCTGACTCAGCATAATACAGTTTTTTGAAGAAATAGAGAGAGAGGTTGTTTCTTCAGCCTTCCATTTTGCTGTTGTTTCAAATGTATTTATTTTATTACATGGAGCAATACTTCTTATCTCTAGCTGCTGCACATCATTTTCTTCTCTTTGTGGCTTTTCCCACTCCTCCTCAAGAGTCATTGCAGTAGAGTGGGTAGAGCGTTGTGTTGGGGAGACTCAGGTTCAAGTCTCCATCCAGCCATGAATCTCACTGGATGTTTCTTAGCCTAACTACCACACTGGGTTCTTGGGAAATAAAAATGTTTGTGTGGGAGAACAATGTATCCCACTTTTTGTTCCCTGGAGGAAAGGTGGGTTGTGGGTTGGTAAAACATCGCACACAAAATAATTTGCAGAGAGTCATGTGCAGCAATATTGTTTTTCTGTGGTGTTGTAGCAGTGTGCAATCAGTAAACACGAGGGAGGAAAAGCACAGAGGATCGGGGAGTTGTGTCCAGATGGTGCATGAACATCACTTTAGTTTGATCAGGCTTTTGCATGCACTCAGTTTGGGCAATTGCAAAAGGCTCAAGAGTGTTGGTAGGGCACCCACAAGGAAATGAACAAGGGTGTTCACCTTTTCAAGTATCCCTATTTTGAAAAGTTTTTTAAAAAGAACAATGGAGGATTTCTACTGCATTAGTTCCACTTTCCTGACCAGATCGGACCATTTGGAACTCCAAACTCTGTGGAGAAAGTTGGAAGAGGAGAATGTTGGAAACATCCTGTCCCCTCAAGACTTGTGTGAGATAATGCCATGTCATAAAGTCCCCTGTTTTCACTCACAGAAAGGCAAGCTTTACTACTCATCATAGGAGCAGGTACGGTGGTCACTTCAGCCTGATCCCTTTCTTACCTTGCTTGCTCTCCAGGATTTCTCTGCCCCATCAAGCTTTGAGCTACTGGCCCACTTTCTCCCCCTACAAGGAGATCTTCCTTGAGGTTCTTTTCCTAGAATCAAAACCCTTAATTCCACCTTCTGCTGCAAACATTTGCATTACCCCCCCCTACTGTCTCCTCCCTTGAATGGGCCACACTCTCCCCTCTTAAGGCTTTGGACCACAGACTCCAGCCCTGTCCAACCCTTCCTCTTGCTTCCTCCATCTCTGTTCCTCTCCAACCCCACCGGGACCATTTCTGCTCTGACTACTCCTCTGACATTTTTGCTTCCTCTTTGGTTAGTCGACCCTGGTTCTCAGACTCACCCATATTTCGATACACACTTGAAAACTACATGGGACTCCAGCTTGGCCTGTTTGCAAGGCATGTGCTGATCTCTTGTGGTTTGACTAGTAGATGAGAAACTCCCATTCTCCCAGGTGGTCTTTGTGAAGGCTGTTAACAGGAATGGCTGCATTCCTTGCAGTCATTTGTGTCTTCCTTGAATTATCCCTTACAGAGCTGTCAGTATAACTAACTTCTCGGCTGTCGGATGCAAACTCTTCCTTGCTCTAATTACTGGTTCATCATTGTCCATAAAGGAGAACATCTGCTGGCAGCTCCCACAGCAGCTGCCTTCTTAAGGCTTTGCTTCCTCTCCAGAGTGTTCCTTTTGGAGCTGGGGGTGGGGAGGGGGAAGGCCGCTCTGTATTCTCAGATATGTCTTCATTGAATCTCGCTGTGTTCAGGTACAAAGCCTGCCATGGGTTTTAATTCATATGATCATCCAGCATGGAGGAAATAAATAAATGACAGGCACCCAAACACATTCTCCACACAGATTCAAATGAAGGTGTGGAGTGGCTTTAGAGGAGTCTGGCTTCTGTTCTTCTGTGTGACCTCTGAGCTGGCACTCAGCAAGGCATCCTCCATTCCAACACAACAATAATAACATTAGAAGAGGCCAGCTGGTTCAGGCCAATGAACCAGGATCCCGATCCATCACTACAGGGGATGGAGGAGGAATTGGCTTGATCTGCTTTTTGTAGTGTTCCAAACCAATTTGATGCCCCTCAACTTGTTGTGATTCAAGGACCCACCACCCGCTTGAGGATAAGAAAGACACATGGACACGGTATATTAGGTTAATGGGCTAAAAAAGGCCACAACTTTATTGATTACCTCATGTGAGAGGTATTGGCTTAGGCATTGGATAAAACAACAGAGCGTGACTCCACCCCCTCAGGGAGGGGTGAGTCTAACAAGGGTTAACCACCAGTGGGAGGAGCCTGTTGATGCAAATACAACTGAAAGCTCCCCCTGATGTCACTGGGGGTCGTGCAGCGGAATGGAAGGGAAGTGCTGCTGCAGCTGCATTTGAGTAGCTAAACCCCGCCCCCAAGCCTCCACCTGGTTGGTTGGCTACCTGGGGGGGTGGCATGGCACATGCATTGTCTCTTTCTTCAGATCTCTTTTCTACAGATCAGTTACATTTGTTGTGAGACATTGGTGATATATGCAGTATAGGGTTGGGAAGAAAAGGGGGGTGGGAGAGAGGGGGTGGGGTGGTAAAGCCTGTGTTCTTTTACTTAGTGTATACATGGGTTTTTTTGTGTCAGTATCACTTAGGTAGGTTCTCTTTCTATTCACTTGTTATGTTTCCTTGGTGATGAGAGATGTTGGGGTGGCCTAGGGTGTGGTTGATTGTCTTTGGTTGACTGCAATGGGATTTGTTTGTGCATGTGTCATATTGAATCATACGCTGTCAGTGGGTTTGTGTTGTTGTCTTGTTGGGCTGTGTATGTGATGAAGGGGAGCCATACTGGAGTGAAGGCATCCTCTTCTATTTCTCCCCGTGTCAATTTCAGTCTATTGGTTAGCTTTTCTAGAAAGGCTGTTTCTAAGGGGATATTTCTGGTCTTTACATTTAGGTGTCTGGTGTCAATCTTGGAGCAGGCTAGACAAAGTGGATTACCAAGCGTGCTTCATCAAAATGCACAGTTCCTTATCATCACATAACACTGGCACCCATAGGCCCTGTCACATTTCACCTCTTGCAAAGTGAGGGCTTTGCAATCGGATCACAAGCTAGCTGGAACGACCACAATGTTCTTTCCCACGCAGACTGGTAGCCGCCCTATTTGCTGATTGTGCTCCACGCCCAGGAAGGGAAGAGACACGGGGAGGCTAGTTATTGTGCCCCGTAAAAGACTTGCTTTTAACTTAATCACCCAAAATGGGACTTTTTGCACAATTAGGTGCTCGGTCCCCGAAGCATTCTGTAATCATGCTGATAGGAACTAATTAACTTTGGCTTTTCATTTCATGGATTCGAGCTTCTCATTTACTCTTCCCATTTGCGGGTTTAAGGCAAGGTGAAGAGCAGCAGGAGAGGCATTTTGCAAATGCCCTAGAAGAGACAAACAGAAGGACAGGGGGAGGGTGTTTGTTTTCTGTTTTAACCTGGGAAAACTCAACTGGGAGGTAAAGATGGCGAAATGAGGGAGAGTTGGGTGACCACTGGATTTTAGGCATCTACCCAGATCCATTTTAGAGAAGAATCATGAACATAGGTGCTGAGGGGGACAATTTTCAGCCTGAGGGCACATTTTCTTCTGGGGAACATTCCAAGAGCCACATGCCAGTGGTCAGCAGGGCCAGAGGCAAAAGTGAGAAGAACGAGAATGTTTCTACGGTGAGGTAGTTTCCACACAAACTCAGACACACCACTCTATCCTCAGTCTAGGTGAGGAAGAGTTACTATCAGAGCTCAAGGGCACATTCCAGCCATGCAATAAACCCCAAGCAGGGCTGGTGAGAGACCCAAGGGCCAGAAAGAAAGCCTGGAAGGGCCACATTTCTCTCTTCCCCCCCCTTCCTGGTTTACAGTGGTACCTCGGGTTACAGACGCTTCAGGTTACATACGCTTCAGGTTACAGACTCTGCTAACCCAGAAATAGTACCTCGGGTTAAGAACTTTGCTTCAGGATGAGAACAGAAATTGTGCTCCGGCGGCACGGCAGCAGTGGGAGGCCCCATTAGCTAAAGTGGTGCTTCAGGTTAAGAACAGTTTCAGGTTAAGAATGGACCTCCGGAATGAATTAAGTACATAACCCGAGGTACCACTGTATTTAGTTTTAATTGAGTGGGTTGTTGTTGATGCTGTTGCCATTGTTTAAAAAACCTTGGCAATGCCTCACCTCTCAGGGAAGTGGGGAATGTGTAGTATTCCAAACTTAGGTAGACACTCCGGTTTACAGCAAGGACGAGGAGAGCAGCATTCAAAGCACAAAAAAGTGCTTCTCTCATGAGCTTGTTGAATGCAAGGCCAAAAATAAAAGCAAAGTCACTGGATTAATTATTAAAGGAAGAAGCGGGGGAGGGGGGAGGCGGAGAGGGAGCTGATTTACTTCTATGCACACCCCAATCACCCAGCAGGGGGGAGAAGCTGAAATGGCTAGTCAGCATCTGTTGGAGGCGTGAAGATAAATGAGTGAAGAAAGGAGATAAATGCATACAAATTGAGCTCACATCTGTACCGTTAATATATCTCTTTTGAAAAGCTCGTGTCATCAGTTGGAGTGCAGAGCCCTGCTGTTCAACCCACCCCCCAGCCACCCACCCTTCAGATTTGGACTTTTAACCACAGGATCGGCAGTAGTCCGGATCTGGCGGCTCTCACTTCCCTTCCCCATTGGTAGCTCAGGTCTTCCGCAACCCCTTTTCACATTGTCAGAGACACAGGCTGAAGCTGTGCAGGTGGAGAACCAGGATCACACCCCCATTGTTCCTGCTCCTGACCTGCAGTGAGGGCTGATCCACTGGGACAAATTGGGAACTGCCCCACCAACTTCAGTTTACTCTATCAGCCCCCATTACCCTGCCTCTTTGCACACAACCAGTCCAGAGGATACCATTGCCTACCAGCTTCTTTTAGTGTTGCCTTGGTAGAACTGAGCAGAGAGGAAGTTGGGGACCAAGCTAGGATTAGGTGGCTATTGCTGTCAATGGGTCTGTCTCCCTGCCTCTCGACCCACCAGTCCTAATGGGCACCAACCACCACTGCTAACCTGCGTGCATTCTTGGGCTTTGTGTGCGCTGAATAATGGCTATGTTCTACCCGTCAGAGACAGTATACTTTTGCATGTCAGTTGCTGGGAATCACAAGGGCAAAGGAAACATTAGGAAGAACTTCCTGACAGTAAGAGCTGTTCGACAGTGAAATTTGCTGCCAAGGAGTGTGGTGGAGTCTCCTACTTTGGAGGTCTTTAAGCAGAGGCTTGTCAACCATATGTCAGGAGTGCTCTGATGGTGTTTCCTGCTTGGCAGGGGGTTGGACTCGATGGCCCTTGTGGTCTCTTCCAACTCTATGATTCTATGATTCTATGATTCTAAGGTGTGCTATTGCAGTCGGGTTCTGCTTGCAGGCTTCCCATCAGCATCAGATAGGGCTACAGCTTAAGAAGTAACAAGTTAAAAAGTGCAAGTTCTGTTTTCTCTTTGGTGGGTGGACACTCCACTTTCTACATCTGCTCATTGGGAGAATTCTCCATTTATTCCCATTCTGCCTCTCTTCTTCCACGACTGCTAAGCTTACTTACTCCAGAGTTTTGATGCAGCACTGTCAGAGGCTTTTTAAAAGTCTTAAGTACGCAATGTCATATGCATCACCTCCATCTATATGCTTGTTGCTGTGAAAGGGACTTACCCTTGCAAAAGCCATTCTGGCTCTGCTTCAGCAAGACTTGTTCTTCTGCATGCTTTTGGACAGTCTCTCTCCTTATAGTCAGAAACACTGTTGAGAGAGGGCATTTGCACAAGCCAAGTATATGTGCATACAGATCACAGGCCTCAGACTCTAGCCTTTTTGACAAACTGGGAGGGGTGGTGGCTGTGCAGGTCCAGGAGCAGGGGACAGCAGTGCACCATTTTGTTATCGCTGTTTACTTTCCTGCCACAGCAGTACCTATTTATCTACTTGCCCTGGCATGCTTTCGAACTGCTAGGTTGGCAGAAGCTGGGTCAGAGCAATGGGAGCTCAACCCATTGTGTGAATTCGAACAGCTGAACTTCTGAGTGGCAAGCCCAAGAGGCTCAGTGGTCTAGACCACAGTGCCACCCATGCTGTGTAAATGTCACGGTGCTCTGTTGCACCAGAAGCGGTTTAGTCATGCTGGCCATATGACCCAGAAAGCTGTCTGTGGACAAACGCCGGCTCCCTTGGCCTGAAAGCAAGATGACTGTAGGAATTGGGTGCATCATGCATCTAGAAGTGGGCATGGTTGGAGTTAGAGTTAGAATGGCAGCATTAGACCAGAGCAGTGCATCATAATTACATCCAAGTGCCAAAAAACCAAGTCTAAACTGAATTCAGTTAAGGGCAGATCTGGGTTAGGGGAAGGCTCACTAGCAGGGGTGGCTAATTGTTGTCCTTCGGATACTGCTGGGCTACAACTTCATCACCCCTGGCTAGGTCATGCTGAATAGGGCTTATGACTACTGGAGTCCAGCAACATCTGGTGGGCCAGAGGTCCCCATCCCTGGTCTAATGAGCACCACCAGAAAGCCTCGCTTTCTGAAATAAACATGAAGATTTCTCTGTTGTGTCTCTCTTTTATTCCTCTGTCCCTTCAATTATTATTCATAATGGAGAAAGCTACAGGGCCCTCCAGGTCAAACTATTTGTCCATCTGGCCCAGTATTGTCTACTTCCATCTCTGGAGAACTGGTGGCCTTCAGCTCCCTTCACCCTTGATCAGTGTGGCCAGGCTGGCTGGAACTGATGGGAGCTGGAGTCTTAACAATGTCTACCAACTTCTGAAGGCCCACAGATTTCCCACCCCTGCTCTGATCTGACTGACAGCACTTCTCTATGATCTTAGGCAGAGGTCTTTCACAGCATGTTTCCTTTGAGCGCCCTAACCAGAGATACCAGGGATTGGATCAGGAATCCCCTGCCTACAAGGCTTGTGCCTTACTACCCTGCTAGCCTAGGGACACATGGCCCTCCAGGCCTTTCTGGCTGGCCCTCAGGACTCACCCCAGGCCATGTTCATCACCAGCCCTGCTTTGCACCCCAGCAGTTCTTGCCTAGCTGGAATGTGTCCTTGAACTCTGGCAAGGTCTCTTGCTTGCCTGGATGGTGGATGCAGAGTGGTGTGCAATCAGTCCCTCCGGCAAGTCTTCTGTTAGACGGGGTTGCAGTGTTGCCATGTTGCATGGCTTCTGCGGGACTGCGAAAGTCCTTGCCTTGCTAGCAGATTCAACTCCGCTTTCCCAGCAACGGCGACGGAGTTTCCTTTCATTCTTTTGCTGCGTTGCCACCCCTGCTCTCCTGCTCCGTTTCGGGGTGAGGCATTCATTCTTTTTTAAAAAGACGCAAACACAAAGGAAAGTTACAAACAAACGAATAAATAAGCTGTCGACATTTGAAACTGACCCCTTTCCGCTCACAGGTTAATATTATTATTCCTATTTATAGCGCTCACATTTGTAGTGCTTAGGGCTTCGTAATGTCACCTCAAAGTGAAGCTGCATTCCGCTGATTTTTATCTGGAACAAATGACATCAAACTAGAGACTGAAAGGGAAGCGTACTTTAAAAGCTAATTGATGGAAATTTATTTCAGAGTTAGTACTCAAACAACTGGGGCGGGGGGTGGTGGAGTGTGTTGAGAATTGCTGCTAGTTCTTTCCTTTCCCTTCTTTCCCTTGCGTGGTGAGTCCCCCCCCCCCCGGAAATAAAGACACATGACACAATTATTTAAGGTTAATGGGCTAAATATGGCCACAACTTTATTGGTTACAGGTGATGAGCGGTATTGGCTTAGGCATTGGTCCTAACAGACTATCTGGCTTCAGCCTGTCCGCTTGAAGTCCAGAAAGGGTTAACCACCAGTAGGGGGAGTCCTGCTGCTGCACATCAACTACTAGGAACTCCCCCGGGGTCACCGCTGGGGGGCGTGCCTTAGGCCCTCACCTCCATAGGCTTCGGACAGGGCCACACCCCCCAGAATCCTTTATCGGACTACCCTTCAATATGCGGGGCAGGTGATGGCACTTCCTCCCCTCTTCCATCTACAATACAATACCAATACGCCCACAATCCCACCTCCTCTGCAGGGCGGAAGTGGCTTTTCCTCCCCTCTCCTCTCCTCTTCCCACCACCTGCAGCTCACTTCATTCAGTAGACTCACCTAACACTGAGCCACTAGGCTTAGGTTGGTGGCTCTCCCAGCTTGGTGCCCGAGATAAATGCCAAGCTCGGCAAACCCTAAAGCCGGCCCCACACCCAGGGGCGGAGCTCGCTGCTCCAGCACCCAGACAGGTGCACATGCTGTGCACCCAGGGGCGGAGCTAACATCCCAAGGGGGCGCCGCCCACGGTGAGCATCCAGGGGGATCGGGACGGGGATGTCACCCCCCTCAGGGATGACACCCGGGACAAACCCCACCCACCACACACCCCTTCTTCCGCCATTGCCCACACCCTGACTCTAACAGGGAACCCACACTTCATGTGATAATTATGTATAGTACCGTTACACTCTTGTCTTCACCCATGTAACAGAGGAATGACAGGTGTGTATGTACTTAACTACCTCTGTACAATTTTTATTTACTTATTTGTATACCGCTTATATGCCCAAATGGCTTTTAAGCTAGGGTTGTCATAGTTCAAAAAGTGAAAATCCGGCCAGAAAAGTTGTTGCGCTTCTTCTTCCCCAAAATTGTTGGGCTATTTCTGAGGGAAATAGGCAAAAATGACACTGCCAACATGGACAATAACAAGACCATCAGGGCATTGAAATATCCTTAATTAGAATATATAATAAAACAAGCTGGTTGTAAAAAAGAAAGAAAGAAAAGAAAGAAACATGACAATCAAAACAGGTTTTTTTTTAACCAGTTGGAACAATGCGATCAGAAGTTGAGCCCGGGTACCTTTGTTGGACCACTCACATGTTATAAGAACAACCATGTATCATTCCCCTTTCTGTGTTTGCTGCAAATAACATCAGTATGCCATAGTTGATACATCAAACGTCATAGGAGCCAACTCCTATGGGCCGCGATTAGCATTCCCATTCAAAAGGGGGGGTGCACTGTGGGGCGGGGCTTACCTTGGCCCCCACAATATTTTATTCAAGTTGGCACCCCTATAAAGTGTGAAACTAGTCTCAAACACAGTGCATTTCCTTCCAGCACCAGTTGGGACTTCTCCATGGTGGCCCCTTGATTATGGAGTGCCCTCCCCCTGAAAGTATGGTGTTTCAACTCCAGGTTATAACCTCCCTGTTTCCCTGGGCATTTCTGGGATGTTAGCCCACTGCTCTAATCAGTGTGTTTGGAAGTTTAATTTTATATTTTTAACTGCTGTTACTTTGTTATGATGATGGTTTTTATTGTTTTAAATTTTTTAAGTGGTTTTGTAAACCTGCCCTGAGATCAATCGATGAAGTCAGGTTTAAAATGTCCTTAATAAATAAACATTGCTTTTAGCAACAGTAAGTCGGTTTAATATGCTCCAGTTCCATTGCTCAAAGCTTAGCTACACTGATGGGTTTGCAGGGGCAAAGAGTCAGGACAGGAGATGCCTCTCCCCTCCCTCTTCATGTGGTTACATCTTTATGTAACAGGAAGAAACTATGTGTGATGCACTATCCTGCCTTGTGCTAGATGTTTGCATTTCTGATTATGACCCACAGATAGCAGTGATACTGTGTGTGTGTGTTTCAGTGCTCCATCAGCGCTGCCTCTTAATGCATGCTGCTTTGGGTATCAGGCCTAATTGAACCATGTCGTCGTCTTCCATAAGACAAAAGTTACTGAGTGATGAGTGGATTGAATTTCAGCCAGCAGATACTTATGAAGTTAGATTGGCAGTTGATTTTTATATGACTGATAGTTTACTTTGTACTAAATTTAAAATCTTACGACACCCATATTGTCGAAATGAATTATTCATTGATGTATCGTACATTAATCTGGTGTTGTAATGATGTATTGGTAATGTGGTGTTCCTCTTGTGTTGTGAGCTAGTTTAGGAACATTATGTAGGAAAGTGGCATCCATATTATTATTACTGATTGCAGATGCCACCATGTTTTTTAGGTTTCCGCCCCGCACCCACCTGTCCCCCAGATCATCTTAATCTAATCTCTTGTATACTGTCAGTTCCTCCATCTATCCATCTCTGACATCCCCAGTGTGGCAGGATGCCAGATGGTGCCCCATTAGGTCACATTTGCTTATTGTTTGGTAAACAGCAGTTTAATTTAAGTGCTGAGTTGACAGCTTGTCCTCAAAAGACAATTTTCACATTGCAATGTTTCAAATGCCAGCTTGGCTTTCTAGTATAATGTTATTTCAACTGCCTTAAAGGGATAAAGTTCCCTTTGATTAAAAAAAGGAGGAGGAGGGAGCCCAGGGGAACTTTACTGTGTGTTTTGATGTTGACAGACCTGAGTGCATGAACTGGCAAACCTTGGACTGGATTTTCCCAGGCGCTTTGGGGCTGGCTACGGGTCTTCTTGCTTTTATGAGCCTGGAAGCTCAGCCTGTCCAATAATCATCATGACTGGCAGAATTCTCCCCTGTTTGTTCTACGCTTAGCAGTGATTTAGAGGATGTGTGTGTCGGTATCAGCCAGGTTTGCAACCAGGAGTTGCTGGAATCCATTGTACGGGTGTTGTGAGCATTTAAGCACCAGGTGCTCATATTAGCGAAAGCCCTTGATAGAATGTTTGAGGGCAGGATCCAGGTAAGCATAGCTAGGCTCATTTCTACCCTGCAGTTTGTCCCTGTTGCAAGCATCATGATTAAGCGAGCACTGCTTTCTGCTGTAAATGTGCATATTCACTTTCTGAATCTCTATTCTGGCCTCTGGCCCTTTATTTGTGATTCATACAGAACATAGTCTGGCTTCAGCTGCCTATTCTCTGGTAGCCTCCAGCTTAGACTACTGTAATGTGCTGTATATGGGGCTGCCTTTGGAGACAGTCCAGAAATGGCAGCTAGCGCAGAAGGCAGCAGCTACATAGATAGTTCACAGGAACAAGAAGGCATGAACACATAGCACTGCTTTGTTTCCAGACCGAATTCATGAAGTGCACTCCTGGTGCTTTTATTTTTCCTTTGCAGCTGTGAAGGAAGGTTCTTGAATTCAAGCCCCAGGTGCAAAGATTGCTGCAGAAATGAGGGTTAGTTCAGTGCCAAATGCACACCCAGTTTTGGGCAGGTGTTGGCTCCATTCAGGAGCTCCTGAGTTGAACCCATCCCAGTGGGACTTTCTATTGGCACCAAATTTAAAAGGCACTGACTTGCAGTAGAACAATCACAAGTGCATTCTAAGACTCTCTGCAGCCTGTCATATGACAACAGATGTGGGAAAGAGGGGCATGGCTGGAGGAAAATGGCCTCCTGGGTGAAATTAAGAACCAACAGGAGTCCTAATTTGGCCCCTAGGTCAGTGTTTCCCCATCGCTGACGCAGAGAGACATGCTACCCCATGTCTTAACTTTGACACTGAGGACTCATCTGTACTGTACATTTAAAGCAGCATTGTATCACTTGAAACAGTCATGGCTTCCCCCAAAGTAACCTGGGAAATGTAGTTTCTTAAGGGTGCTGAGAGTTGTTAGGAGATTCCTATTCTCCTCACAAAGCTACCATTCGAAGAGTTCTCCAGGAAGAGGGACTGATTCTCTGGGAAGAAAGAATGCTTAAGAGCTGTAGCTCTGTGAGGGAAATAAAGGTTTCCTAACCATTCTCAGCACCTTTAACAGACTACAGTTCCCAGGATTCTTTGAGGGAAGCCGTGTCTGTTTAAAGTAGCATGATATGGGTTTAAATGCATGGTGCGGTTACAGCCTGAGGCACATACCTGCTAGGAAGGTCAGTGGGTGTGCTTTCCTGCTGACTTGTGGTGAGAGTTACAATTGTCACGGTGTCTGTCTGACTTCTTTTGTACAAATTTCTTGTTGCGATAACATATGTCCGCAAGTTGGTTCCAGAAAATGAAACATCTGTGCACATGGAGAGAAGTGAGCATGTGTATGTTGTATCTATGACTTTTTCTTCCAATGTCCCAAGCAGAGGTTTTTTCCCCTAGGAATGGATGAACCAACCTATTTCTATCTGGGGTCAATTTCACAATTGTAGGTCTGTTCCATGCTTTCTTTTGTAGATTGTTTATAAAAATGCACAACAAACACCCCCCCCAAAAAAAATCACATTTAAATTGTTCACACTTTCCCCCAAATCACACAGTTTATACAAAATGCAATTGTCCCGTAAAATATCCATTTGGGGACACATTTTTAACTGGAGTTGTTTTGCAAAATCAGGAAAGATGCATAATCCAATGGGTAGCTGCTTCCTGGCCCCTGCATAAGCCTGGGACCAACAAATTAGGTCACTCTGTTTTACAATGTGGACCAAATGAATTTCTCCTCTATTCCACATCTCCCACAGCCTTACACACTGAGATCTTTTTATCACAAAAGGCTGAAGATTGGGTCTTTCTCTCTCTGTATGTAAATCACATGTGCTACCCCTGAGCTGAGGTCTCACCCAGTTTATTTTAGGAACTGTTCTTTTTAAATGTGAAAACCCTGCAATTCGGCCCCCTTCCCCATTCACACACTTTTTGGATAACAAATAACAGTTGGTGGCTTTCTGCTACATTGCCAGAAACAACAGGTTATATAAGTAGGTCAAGAAAGAGTCAATTATAAGAGAACTTGTTCAGTTAGCAGAGATGGATGAACATCCTAGGATGACTTAGTTGGAATCTGCATTACAGATGGTCTCAACCCCAGGAGATAGTTTAGCAAAATCTTCTACTGCTGATATATTCCAATTCCACATTGTCTGCAGATTCAGCCATCTGTGGCTGAGAAAAAGGTGTTTGTTGTGGTAAAATATCCCCAGCAGAAGAATCTGGGTGATGTTGACCACATGTGATCGGAATGCAAGTGGTTTAGAATAGCACGTATGTCCAAGGGTTACACTGGACTCGAGTACGCAATACATACTTTTTTAAAAAGGTCTGTTTCATTAAGTTCAGTTCATTAATTTACATTATCTGTAGGCCAACCCTTAAAAAAAAATACAATATAAGAGCAATCGTTACACGTTACATGCATCACCTGGCCTACAGCACAAGCAATTGCAATTTCTTTCAACAACTTATTTCTTTGTTTCTTAGTCCTTTAATCACTTTTGGTTTGGTTTGCTGCTGCTTCTCAATGTGGGGTGGTTTCCATGCTCACATGGGGTTATCCCATTTCATTCTCAGTGCAACCCAATAATATGAGTTAAGCAGCAAGGGAAATGAGTGTCCTAAGGATACCCAGTGACTTTCATGAATGAATAGGGATTGGAGCCCAAGTCTGACTGCTGTATGCCCAACACTTTGACCCAGTGCACCACACTGGTTCACGAGCCCAGGGGAAGGGAACTCTAGGCCAGGGACCAACACGACCTTCCAAGTTTCTTTGTCTGCCTCTCTTTGTCTGACCTGGTCTCTCCAGGTCATGCCCCTCTCCCCAGACCACACCCTTATCGACCCTGCTTTGCACTCCAACCATTTTTGCCTAGCTGGAAAATGCCATTGAATTATTGCAATGCCTCCTGCTTGTCTGGATGGAAATGGCGGGGGGGGGGAGAGTAGCCTACTATACAAAGGGACCATTTGTTGCTCTACCCATTTTCCTCTGGTCCTGCCCACTGCTGTTATGTGGCCCTCAGAATGTTGCCCTTAAGGGAATGTGGCTGAAAAAGGCTTGGCACCCCTGCACTGTCTATCCCTATCCAGACATTCTCCCTCAGGTGTTTTCCATCATGTGTGTCAGGAAAGGAAGGACACACTTGCTGACCACTGTCCCCTCCATTGCATTCCTGATGATCCAGTCTTTTAGAGGCTGGCTGCACCATTTAGAACCCTGCACCAATCAGGGCTCTAAGTCACCTGAGGAGCCTCTACATGCAGTGCTGGCTTCCTGCTTCAGGCATTTAGCCCCAGTGCATGGAGGCTGGTGGGGCTGGGTTGCCAGGTGTAAGAGCAGAAAGCACCCCACACACCAGGCATAGGCAAACTCAGCCCTCCAGATGTTTTGGGACTACAATTCCTATCACCCCTGACCACTGGTCCTGTTAGCTAGGGATCATGGGAGTTGTAGTCCCCAAACATCTAGAGGGCCGAGTTTGCCTATGCCTGCCCCCCACTCTCCCCCATGATGGGAAAACATGAGAGGGACCTCTTGGATGGGGCTACTGTTATTCAACAATTGTGAGGAGTAGGAGGCAATCCCTAGATTATTTTTCATAGAGGGCCATTAAAGGTGCTCTTTGAGGGATACTCATAATGCCACGGACATGAAGGCTGCTTCACATGTTGAGTTTCCATGGCATGGTCAGCGAGTGCATAGTGCATCTGCTTTGTGAAAGCTAAGCAAGTCAAGGTCTGGATGGGAGGCTGTCATAGATTCCTGAATCTGCCATTTGGAAAAAAGATGAAAGGTGGGGTGTGAATGTACTAAATAAAATAAAATAAATAATGGGCAAGCAATTTTCATGCAGTGACTCACCATGCTGAACCAGCAGTTCTATGTTGACATGGGTTTAAACAAATCTGTGATTGACTGACTGACGGCTGATCCAGCATTTTTTATCCATCTCTCCGCAAGCCACGAGAAATGAACAGCGTTTGGTGGCACAGAGAAATTTGCTAGAGGAGCTTCTGCACAATGGTGTTTCACACGGAGTGCAACATCACAACCTGTGCTTGCGTATCAGGGGAGTGGCCTGAATTGGACTTTTATCCCTGTGTCCTTAACTTGGTTTTGTTTTGACATCTCCTTCCCTGTATGGTCCTTGTACAGTGAAACCTGTTTTACGTGGCAATGCCTTTATAACACAGCCCTGCTCTTCTCCTTGTTGTCTTTCTGCAGGTGGGCCAAAAAGGGACACATTATAAAGGAAGCATCGGGGGACTCTTATGAGACCATTGTTGACCATACCTATTTTTTTGAACCAATCTCTTGCGAGGTGACCAACGCTTTAGGCAGCACCAACATCAGCAGGACAGTCGATGTCTATTGTAAGTACAGCTCAGCTGCTGGACCATAGAATCATAGAGTTGGAATAGACCACAAGGGCCATCGAGTTCAACCCCCTGCCAAGCAGGAAACACCATCAGAGCACTCCTGACATATGGTTGTCAAGCCTCCAAAGACCTCCAAAGAAGGAGACTCCACCACACTCCTGAGTTTGTGTGATAGGGCTAATCCTTCGTCATTTGGGAGTTGCCTTGTGGATGATAACAGTGCAGTTTCTTAAGGGAATGAGATGTACAATTGATCCATCCGTGGTAAAAAAGGAAGCCAGAGAAAGGACCTAAATAATAATGGTCCAGCTGTTGTTTTAGTTAACCATCACCTGGAAAACCAGGCACACATCAGCTTTTTGTGCTAAAGGTAGAAAAGTTTTGTCCTGCACAGTAGCAAGTCACCATGAAGTGCTCTGAATGGGACAGATGCAACCCTCTACAACAGGGGTGGGGACTCTTTTTGGCTCAATGCACCAGATCCTCATCTGTCCCCACCCCTGCAATCTAGCTTCAATAAGTGGATGGGACAACCTACCTGTCAATCATCTGACATCAGGTTGTCCTGCCTACCTGTCAAAGTCCTTGGCACTGCACATCCCAAGCTCACAACAGCTGACTGGTTTCCAGGTGCTTGGGAGCCACAGTGCAAGGCCTTTGGGGTCAGCCCTATGCTTGTCAGTGCTGAGCAAGGGACTGCAAAGCTTCTTCCCCATGAGGAAGCCAATCTAGCCTCATCTCTACTTTCCCCACACCTGCATGGCATATCCTGTCAGGTGTGGGGCAGGTGGGCAGGGGAAATGACCTTGCTGAGCCAAATGGGGCCCATAGGCCAGAAGTTTTCTGCCCCTGCCCTCTGCTTTGATCCAATTTTGTCTGCTGTGCCTACCCAGTACCCAGAGTGTTGAGCCAGGGTGCACAGAACTAATGCAGCACTGGAGAGGCAGGCAGAATTGTAGCTTGACAGTGCCTTTGTACCACAGACCATGTCCAGCATGTACCACCTGCCCATGTGGCAGGTTGGCTGCTCCAGGCTAGACTGCCATGGCCATTCAGGCCAACAGCCTGGGACTCTTTCATAACTCCTAGGGACCCACAGTTCCAGAACTATGAAAGTGATGCCTTAGTCACCCTATCTGAATGATTTTCTGTTTTTGTGAAGTTCATGTGTTCATATGTTCAAAGCTACTTTGGAAGAGATGGAATAAATGTCTCTGGATTAGGCTTCAAGCCTCCATTTCTTCCTCTAGTCAAGAATTCAAAGCCACAACAAGGGAGAGATCTAATTCATGCATTATGTCTCCCCTTGGGTGATTGCATGGTCCCTTATCGCCTTTTCCTTCCCTGACCTGCTATGAAGAATCGTTCCGCTGCTGTCCTATTCTGCAGATACCTATTCTGTGACTTATATCTTATTATAGTTGGGCCACGCATGATGACGGAACCACAGTCCCTTCTTGTTGACCTTGGATCGGACGCTGTGTTTAACTGTGCTTGGATCGGAAACCCGTCGCTGACCATCGTCTGGATGAAGCGGGGCTCGGGTGTGGTAAGGATGCTTAAAAACAGCTCAACATTTCAGGGGAAGTTTGAGAGCTGAGTGCCGAGTGCCCTCCAGACTGGTGTTTTGTGTTGTGTTGTTTTTGCTATTATATTCTGCAACATGTTCTCGACACAATGTTGTGATGGATTTATATTGGGTCGTCCACACATCATTCTGCTTTATTTTTTATTTTAATTTTTTGCAATAATTCCCTAGTGCCACCACACGTGCACTATACATTTAAAGCAGTATCACACCTATTATTATCATTATTATTATTATTTATATACCACCCTATATCCAGAGGTTTCAGGGTGGTTCATATAAATTTAAACAATCTTGCCCCCCCCCAAGTATCCTGGGAACTGTAGTTTGCTGAGGGAGATGAGAGTTGTAAAGGGACCCCCATTCCCCTCACAGTGCTACAATTCTGAGTGGTTTAATAATCAATCCCTCTTCACAGGGAACTCTGAGAATTGTAGCTCTGGGAGGGGAATGGGGTCTCCTGGCGCTGTGGGTTAAACCACAGAACCTAGGACTTGCAGATCAGAAGGTTGACGGTTCGAATCCCCGCAACGGGGTGAGCTCCTGTTGCTCAGTCCCTGCCAACCTAGCAGTTCGAAAGCATGTCAAAGTGCAATTAGATAAATAGGTACTGCTCTGGCGGGAAGGTAAAAGGTGTTTCCGTGTGCTGCTCTGGTTCACCAGAAGCGACTTAGTCATGCTGGCCACATGACCCGGAAGCTGTACGCCGGCTCCCTCTGCCAATAAAGTGAGTTGAGCGCTGCAACCCCAGAGTCGGCCACAACTGGACCTAATGGTCAGGGGTCCCTTTACCTTTTAACAACTCCCAGCACCCTTAATAAACTACACTTCCTAGGATTGCTGTCTGGAAAGGCTATGGCACAGTAAAAGTGGGACAGAAAAGCCCCCATAATATTTGTGGTCGGAAAGGTTACAGGATTTCAGCAGGAAGTTACAGGATATGCACTGACAATGGAGTCATATAAATACCCTGAACTACTAGAGGTGCAAACAGCATTGAAAGCAAGATCAAGTTTGACCACCCCAATAGCATCAAGAGTGCAAATCATCATAAATGTAAATATCGAAAATATAAGGGATGCTCTACTGAGTCAGACCATTGGTCCATCTAGCTCCGTTCTGGCTACACTGGTTGGCAGTGACTATCCAGGATTTCAGGAAGGCGTCTCCTCCAGTCCTACCTGGAAATGTCAGGGATTGAACCTGGGACCTTCTGTATGAAAAGCAGGTGTTCTGCCACTGAGGCACAGCCTCTCCTCAATACTGGTTCTTGCAGGCTTCAATTCACATGACATCATTCTCTTTCTGCCTTTATTGCCTAGAGTATTTTGGCAGGTGGGTGCTCTGTGCATTGTAGATATCATGCTCGTCTCACAAAGTGTAGCAACTATGAACATGAATCATAATTTAAATCTGAGCTCATCCCTAAGACTGGGTTAGCCTTTGATAATCTCCTGCCTCATCACCAGCCTTTCCCCCACCTGCCCATCTACAAGGCAGGGATAAGGATAATGGGCTGCTCTTCACTGTAGTTGTAATGTTCCAGAGAGATAATCTGCAGCAGGAAGTCGGGGGGGGGGGGGACTGTTTTGTAGCACATTAAAGACTCAATACTAATACTACTAATAATAATAATAACAATGCCAGAAGACTGAGCAGTACAGGAGATAGTTGTGTACCATATCACTACATCCCATGTGAGGTTCTTTGAGTGGTTGTGGAAAGCCTGTGAAAGTAAATATTGAGTAGCAGCAAAGTCTAAGTCATGGAGTGGACTCTTGGATTTGTTCATTGGATTAATCCTTTGCTCTCAGCCTCGCTGCTCTTGCTTTCTGCTGGTGATTCCCACAGCAGCAGGATCAAATATCAGTGTTATTTGCAGTTCAGAAGGGACAACAAGCTGTTGCTGAGCTGGTAGATCAAACATGTGAACGATCTGTGGCCCACCTTGAAATATACAAAACTGGGCATGCCTGTTGCATCCTGCAGTTAACTCAGAGCATCATTATTGTAGCCTAGGGGGGGGGGCAACCCTGTGAGGTGAGCTGGGATTCTGAGGAAACTTATGTTGTGTAGTCAATTCCACATTTTGTGCTTTCCTGTGATGTGTGATTCTATCCCAGTGTTCACAACCAGGGCTGGCCCACCCAGGAGGCAAACTAGAGCAGCCGCCTTGGACAACAGAATCCTGAAGGGAAGCACCCCCACAGGGACCCCACCCTGCTACCAGGTTCGCATGGCAGCATCTTCTGGCAAAATCTCATGAGATCTCACCAGAAACTGCCACCGTAGAACCCCAGTCAACAAGGCTTTAGCGGCTGGGGAGGCGACAGTTTTCTCATTCTGCCCCAGTGAAATGGGATGAACCACCCCGGATTTTATCCCAGTGTTGAGAACTGTGCAATCACCTGCCCTTTCCATTCTGCTGCTGTGTGGTGAAGAGGCTCATTATCTCACTGCCTGGAGTTCTGGGCCTGGCAAATGTATGGACGTGTTTGGTGTGTTTTTTCAAAAGATATTTATTAAAGTTTTTAAAATATAACAATGAAAATAAAAAATAAATAAAAAGAAACAAAATACAACATAAAAACAGTTAAAAAACAAATAATTTTCCATAACATATCTTCCTTACGCTTATTTCCCCAGACCTCCTCATACCTCCCTTCTTTGTATTCCACTTCAATTTGTTAGTTCAGCAAATCCTTACCATTAAGCTTTTACCCATTTGTAAACCTTTTTTTCGTATCTCCTAAAACATTACAGCTGGAAACCCCTTAGTTTCTATCCAACATCCTTCTAACATTCATTAATTTTACAATATTTCTGTATATAGTCTTTAAATTTCTTCCAGTCTCCTTTCACCAACTCTTCTCCCTGGTCTCGGATTCTGCCCGTCATTTCTGCCAATTCCATATAGTCGATCACCTTCATCTGCCATTCTTCCAGAGTAATGTATGGACGTGTTTGATCACTTTTGGACTTCTAGATAGGAGCAACAGTCCAATTACACTGGACTGCCTGAGATGGTCAAGATGGTGCCTGTTATGTACTGAGTTGAATAGGATCCAAACTGAAGCAGTCTGATTGGTCCTAGAACAATAGGATCCAAATTGCAGCAGTCTGATTAGTCCTAGAACAATAGGATTCAGAATGCAGCAGTCTGATTGGTCCTAGAACAATGCAGCAGTATGATTGGTTGGCAGGAACCACCCAATCCTGCTCCAGATAGAAGTGAATCCACAACCTGATTGGCTTACAGTAGAATTCCGGAATTAGCCAATCATGTGCAGCCCATTGTGTAAATAATGTATATAAAGCAGATACTGTGAGGGGACATTCATTCATTCCTCCTCACCACTATGAGCTGAATAAAGAGCATGAAATCACTTTGCGACTCTGAGTATATTTCAGTGCCCCTTCCATTCATTCCACATATAGAAGCTAATCGAGCTAGCATTCAACACTGTCAGTGGAGCGGTGTCCTCCACTGCATTAAGGGGCAGCACGCTAGGTGAGGGAGCCATTTGGCAGAAACAGTACTGCCACCTCTCTCCACCATAACCTGCACTCCAGCATCTGGCCCCCAAGGTGCCTGCCTCGCCATGCCTAATGAAAAGGCCGACCTTCCTTAGTTGCAAACTGCACTGGTGGCAGCAGGCAGTGGTGGCTGACCAGAGATGGCAGTGAATGTTCTCAGCACTTTCAAAGCAAAGAGGGGAAGTTTTAGACTGAGCAGAGGTCAAGGAGGCTGATTTATGTAACTGGACTAATAAAAAAAATGAAAGGTACGTTTCCATGGCAGTCACAGCACTTTCCACATTTCCGCTGCTCAAAGGGGATCTTTGCAAAGTAACCCTAATAGAAGTTGAATTGATTCCTATTATGAGCAGCATCTGGGTTAACCAAAGGCCAAGGCAACCGCTTTGCCTCTTTGTGACAGGTGGAACTTTGCAAACCATCTCCACATTTGGCTCTTTTTGTCTGCCAGAAGTGGTAAACAATATGAGCACATATAAAAACAATACAGATAATATTAAATAGTAGGCATTGGGGACTCATGAGGTTGAACTCAGCTTTGCAGGTTTTACAAAAAACTAAAGCCCTTGTTTACAATGCCCGAGTTACCTTCAGATACATGGTTCATTCAGGCATATCCATTCTGCAGCCTTCATCTGGGTATGCAGGAATCCCAAAGTGGAATGTGGAGATAAATGCACTCCTGTGCTATGGGCAGTTTGATTTACAAATGGTTTGTGGGGCTGTGGACCATAAAATCAGACTTATTTTACAGAAACAAGAGCATCAGGCCTCCAACAGAACCAAAACAGTTTGGTGCGGACAGTGAACAGAGTAATTCATTTTACATACTTTTGTTCCTTTCTTTTAGTTCCCCCAAGCCATTCATTTCTCATCCATTCCCTCCTCTTGACTAGGACCCTTGGGAGGAATTGTGCTGCATTCCTATGTACATTAACCTGGAAGTAAGCTTCAGAATATAATGGATATCACTAGTAGTCACTCACCCCAGCCCTACTTCAATAACTTGACATGTGTTCTGCTGCTGCAGAAGGAAGGATAGAGCCCTTTTGAAACTAACAAGCCAGGAAAGACTCCCTGGCCTTGGGCCTGTGATGTTGGGGCCACTCCGCAACTGACTTGAAAACTCACCTCTACGCTTAGCACCACGAACAGCACTTGAGCTGGTCTGACAAGTGAGCTGGGTCTCCTAAGACTTTGTGTCTTAGGCATCTTGGATTGAACAGAACCTTCCAAGTGTTGCTTAGCCTTTGAAGAACTGTTCTACTGTTGCTGTCCTTCAGATCGCCTCCACAGCATAGAATTCATGCCCTTTTCAATGTTTTCCCTGTGCAAAAAAGTGCACTGGACATTTGTTTTCTTCTAATTTTATCATTTATCTTTTTTCTTTTCAGTATTCATTGGGTAAAGGGAACCACCACCCCTCTTCATGACCCTTACCTCTTTCTTTCTTTTGGGTTCTGAAACATCCTGCTCAGCCTTGAGCAAATCAAGTTAGAAGTCTGTCTTTTCGGGTGTTGGGAGGTGTTACAAATGACTTGCCTTGGAAAGGCAGCTGTGCAGTCCTCATGGCCGTTCCTTTAGCTCCCTCTAGCTGACAAATGACTGCACTGTGCAACTCCAAGGACCACATAGCTCTAGACCAGATGACAGCCTACACAGAAATGATAAAAGGCGTTAGTGCTGATCCATTTCTGCCAGGGGAAGGCAGAGTAACCATGCTGTTCTGAGAGAATAATCAGCTCACCTGAACACACTTGAGGAAATTATACGTCCATGCTTCAGTCCTGGCTCTGTTCTCCAAAGATAGCCCTGCTCCCCATTCCTTATCCTGAGCCTGCTCAATTCCTCTCAAGGCAGAGCATCCCAATTTCCTTCTCATGCTGTCTTGCTGCTCCCTGTAGTAGGCAGGGGCCCCTTAAAAAGCCTCTGCACTCATCAATCTTATTCCCCATTCATCGGCTGAAGGCTTTTCTCTGAATTTTGCAATGCAGTTCTCTTTATGTGGCTTTTACCCTTAAAGAAGTTTGGAAAGCAGGGTGAAATGGAGAGGAAAAAATCTTTGGATCACTTTACAACTGTAAAGGGTCATAGCTGAGTGACAGAGCACATACTTAGCATGCATGCAAAAGGTTTCAGGTAGGTCTGGGAGTTACCTAAACAACCTCTCCGCAGCCAGGTGTCAAATCACTTTCTCCCCATCACCGACATAGATGTTCCTGAATCCCTGCTCCCTGCTTTGTTGGAAAGTGCAGTGGGACATTTGCAGAGCCCTAGATTTGTCACTTCTAAAAAGAACAAAAAACTAGACTCTTTCAGTTTCAATACTTTTGCAAACACGGTAGTTCCGATATGAGCAGCCTTTGCAATATCTCTGAGTACTGCTAAGGGCATTAAGTGGTTTGCTAAGCATCAGTGTAAATTCCCAGAATGAGCAGAGGAATTGGCTGCAAGATCAGACACTCGGCAATGCCAACAGCTAACGTGTGGGTTTGTGTTTACATAGCAAGCACATGTTGGAAAGGCAAAAGGAAGCAGGCCTGTCGGGACACCATCCAGACTCCTGCAGGGGAAGGTTGACAGATGCCTCTGCTTTGCCCTGTGCAGAAAGGTGAAGGGGCAGCATCACCCGACATGTAAATCCCAACACTGAAAGTTAATGTCTGCCCGCTGTAGGCTGCCAATAGATCCTGACAGTTCTCGTATATGTGGAAAATTAGCCATCGAGCCTCAACTGTTTCTGCAGGCAATTAGAAAGAGTTGACTCTTAAAGGCCATATTTGTTTTAGACTCATCATATTTCTAAATACCACAGGAGCTTGGATTTTTCTGACTGGTTTGCATTAAAGTTCCCTGATTCAGCACTTAGGAAGCTTTAATAAAGCTGCTGATTGCACCGATGTGGGCAAGAGGGCCATGTTCCTGGCAGTGTGGATTGCAGAGGGGTCAAAGAGGCAGGGAGCCAGCAAATCTCTGCCAGGGCAGGACCGACTGCAGAGAGTAAGCAAATCTCAGAGTGTCCATCTCCCACATCAGTCTACCTGACTCAGGGCTGTTTTACATGCTGCATTTGAATGGTGTGGTTGTGGTCTCCAAAGCAATACCTGTTTCAGATATTTCACAGGAAACGTAATGTGAAAAACCACACTGCTGTAGAATCTTTTAGATGCATTCCTGATGCTATTCACAAAATTCAGGGTGAAATGACAGACAATAATGCAATAGGTGTGAGAACACAGCATGCCATTCTCAACCTTGAAGCCACGGGGAATAAAGTTTGCAGGGAACACAGGGAGCGCAGCCTTCCACTGCACCCCCCCCCCCGCAGCTTACTCTTCCCAAGCTGGGTTTCCAAACCATGTTTCTTATGTAAAGTGGTGGGAAGGTGATTGGAGTGAGTTTCAGGGGAAAGCAGCAGGTGGGCTATGGATGTAGCACTCCCTCCTCACATACTGTATTCTCCCCAGCAAATGAATATATCCATCCACTTTGCAGACACTTTCCAGGGTTCCCAGACCTGTATTTGCCACCAAATGTCCCAAAGCCTTCCCAAATATAATCTATAGTTTAAACATTGAAACATATTGCCAGTGTTTGCTGTTCTCCTTCATATGCCAAAATCAATTTATTAGCAGCTGTGGTTTGGTGTATTTCAAAGTTGAGATGAGCTTCTAAATGGAAAGGAACCTTT
This sequence comes from Podarcis vaucheri, assembly GCF_965113315.1. Classification (NCBI taxonomy): domain Eukaryota; kingdom Metazoa; phylum Chordata; class Lepidosauria; order Squamata; family Lacertidae; genus Podarcis; species Podarcis vaucheri. The sequence goes on from NC_138753.1 coordinate 31,988,241, forward strand.
CAACTCCATTTGATTGAATATAGCACTTATTGATCTACCTGTTGGGATGGGACCATAGCTTAGTGGTTGAGCAAAGCACATGCATGGATACAAAAGATCACAGATTCAATCATGGGCATCTCCAGGTAGGACTGTCTGAAACCCAGAAGAGGTGCTGTCATCATAGTAGACTCTGATGGGGCTTCCCGAACCTGGTCCAAGCTCCAGATGTTGGACTACAGCTCACATCATCCCTGACAATTGACCATGGAACTGGTGGGAGTTAAGAGTCCAACAACATCCAGAGGTAACCAGGTTTTGGAAAAATGAACTAGATGGACCAATGTTCAGTAAGGTAGCTTCATAGCTGTGGAGGTAACTTCACTGTCTCCTAGAATGTGTATTGAGAGATAGGTGGCATTCTCACTTGACCACTGACACGTGGAGCAAACTGACTCTCTTCTTTTTCAGGTCCTGAGCAACGAGAACACACTAACGCTAAAGAACGTGCGCCAAGAGGATGCAGGGAAATACGTGTGCCGAGCCGTAGTTCCACGTGTGGGTGCAGGAGAACGGGAAGTATCTCTGACTGTCAATGGTACTTAACTTAATCCATCTTTACACTTCTTGAACTTTAGTTCTTCTCTCCCAATAAAAGTTTACAGAAGTGCAGGTATTGGGCCAAAAAACCAGTTTCCCTGAATTATCACCTTGTGATTTCATATTTCTTCCTTGTCCCACATTAACCATTGGTAGATGCTGTAGCTAAGAAAGGTAAAGGTAAAAGATCCCTGGATGGTTAAGTCCAGTCAAAAGTGACTATGGGGTTGCAGTGCTCATAAGACAGCTTTCGGGCCATGCGGCCAGCATGACTAAACTGCTTCTGGCACACTGGATCACCGTGACGGAAACCAGAGCACACAGAAATGCCGTTTACCTTCCCACCACAGTGGTACCTATTTATCTACTCACACTGGTATGCTTTCGAACTGCTAGGTTGGCAGAAGATGGGACAGAGCAACGGGAGCTCACCACTGTCAAGCGAATTCGAATCAGTGGCCAACCTAACAGTTCAAAAGCATTCCAGCTCCTTCGGCCTGAAGCGAGATAAGCGCCACACTCCAGTCACCTTTGCCTGGACCTAACCGTCCAGGGCTCCTTTACCTTTACCTAAGAAAGCTGTGATTGTCTCAGAAGCAAAACACTTCCTTTTATTTCCACCCCCCTCCCCAAGATGAATCCCCAAAGCAAACTGTTTTGCAGACATCTAAAATAGTGCCCCTTCGGATCAATAAGGAGGGTCCTGATCTATCCCTGTGCATTTGTCTAACACCCTTTTCGATGGGTTTAAAAATGGGAGGCCGAGGGCATTTGCAGGGAAGAAACAGTAGTATTCTACCTCCACAATTGGAGACTGTATGCTGTGAAGCACAAGTGAGGGGAGTGTTGTTCCATTCAAGTCCTTCATACAGGCTTCCCATAGGATCTGATTGGCCACTGTGAGAGCCGGATACTATTCCAGCAGGACTCTTCTTAGGATTAAGTGCCCTTCCCTACTGTCACTGAATCCCACCTATGATTGCACACTTCTCCAACCCATTGTTCTTTCCCTGTTATCTCTGCCTTTCTCAAGATAATGTGCAGCTTTGCCTTAAAGTGCTGGAGTAGAGATGTAGAGGAAGGGCGCTTCCAACCATGCATTTGCATGCATAACTGCTTTGGAAGGCAACCTTCCCAGGGCCACATGCCCATGGTGGGTAGAGCCAGTGGCAAAAGTGGGTGGGGCCATGAATATTAATATTCCCTCTGCAGAGTAGGCTGGTGCCTACACATCTGAGTTCAAATCCTCTATGCTCTTGGCCACGAGATGTGGTGATTATGGTCCTACGGGGAGACTCCATTCTCAAAGTCATGACATCTTCCCAGGTTTTCTAGGCCAGGCACCATAACAATGTTAAACAACTTTAAAACTGACTTCATTGTTGGGTGTAGGCACAGTGCCTGCTCCCCTTTCTGGAGTGCTGCAAAGCAGAGTCATGTCTCTTGGTTGTCTGTCTGGTCTCCCCGACTTTGAGCCAGACAGTGGGAAAGAAAGAGTAAAGCTCTTCCCAGGAGCATACGAAGAATGAAAGAATAAAAGCGGGGGAATCTATGCTTACTTTGTTTTACTTTTCGAAGGCACCCTCTCCCTCAAGCAGCCCCATTTAATATTCATTCGTTGGGCATTTGCACTATTTAATTTTAAATGCAGATAATGTAGAAGCCAAGGGCAACCCAGCAGGGCCATTGAGGGGGAGGGGGGCGGGAATCAACCACTCCCTTGCCTTCTGCTCAGAGCACCTTCCCTTGCAGTCCCCTTTTTCCCTCTTGGCTGCTGCAGTTTAATTACAATTCAAATAGCTTGCAGAAAGCAAAGCAATACATTTGATGAAAACAAAGAACCTTGCTATGCGCGCTCACACACACACTCTCCTCCTGGAATTTCCGAGTAAAAGGAGTCAATTACTGGAGCACTGTTTAAAGCCAGCAAGACGGGAAATGGTGGCCTCCCAGCTTCTCACCAGGTTTTGATTTTGCTTCCTACGTAGTGGAAAGTGATAAAGGAGGAAATGAGAGGAGGGACTTGTGAGGAATGGTACATTTCAGCTTCATGGGCAGTGTCTAACTAGCTTGCTCCATCAATGTGAAGAGCTGTGCTTGTGCAATGGAACTCCACCCTCCTGTCTCTCAGCCAGCCCTAGACCTGACTTTGTCATAGTTGGAATGTAGCCCACTAAGAATAGGAAGAGTCTAATCCATTGCTGCACCCACTACTGTTGGTTTGAGGGGAAAACCCTTGGATTGTGTCCTACTAAGTTTTACTCAGAGAAGATTCACTGAAATTAATGGAACAAAGATAGTAATGTACATTAATTTCAGTAGATCTCCTCTGAGCAGGGCTAGCACTGCGTACATCCCCCTGGTATTAGGCCAGCTACAGACTATCAGTGTTTTGTGAGAAGAATTGAAGCAGCTACCAGAAATTAAAAGTGGATTGCAACACTCTGTTGCCCTAGTTCAGCAGATTCCAGTTATTTTTTTCCCTACACTGTTTTGTTAGGAACATGAAGGGGAAATGCACTGTAAATGATGGGGGCAAATGAGGAAATATATTTTGGAAAGGCGTATACCCCCTGTGCAAGCAAAACTAGATGAATACCCATCATCCTGTATCCTCGCCACAAATAACCTAGAATGACTGTTCAGCGAAGAGTGAATGTAGTCTAACTTCCACTTATATTTTGTGCAAGCAAACCATGGCTCTATCAACAGGGCATCTGAAGAATGCCCAAGATAATTCCTGGGTTTTGTTTGTTTGTTTGTTTTCCCCTTCTGCATTTAATCTGCAGCTATTGTCCCCATCAGTTCGGATCACCCATCTGGCTGTTTGTGGGAGAATCCTCTCCCTAGATGGAAATAAAACACATCTTGGCATATGAGAAGAAAATGATTCTCTTCTGCCTTCCACCTGCCCTGATAAGGGGAGGAGGGGACAGACAGAGAGAGAGAAACCTAGATTCCTGTCAATTGTGCAGAGGCGATGTTATCAGGCACCGGGCCCTCACCAATGTAATAATAAGGATAAATGACCGATTGCCTGGAACGGAAGATACAGCACAAACCAATTTGCTGCAGCTAATCTTGTCAAGCAGTCCCTCTGTCCAGAATCCTTCTTTCCCTGTTTTTAATCCCAAGAACCAGACAATGGTGTTAACAAAAGGAACTGTGATTGTACCACCAAGCAAACCAGATTAGCGCCTGGGGCTGGGGGCTGCTTTGGTAGCACCGGAGGAAGACTCCAACAGGCAGAAATGATTTTCGTTTATAGTGTAGGATTTAGCAGGGAGGAGGGCAGGGACAAAACTGCAGTTAGTTAGCTCTGCCTACCACAGGCTCCGACTCTGGCTGCATCTACTGTTGGTATCCCTCCCTTCCGCTCCTGCCAGTTCCAATGGCCACCTGCCACCAATGTTCATTTACCTGCCCTAAGCTTTATTTTGAGCAACCTCTATGTCCAGCAGCCTGCATATTTCCATCAAGCTTGAGAATCATAGAACTGTAGAGTTGGAAGGGTCCCTAAGGACCGCCTATCCCGGTATGCCCCACGGAGGACCGTAAGGTCCATAAATAGCAACACCCTAGAGGTCCCGGGCCCTAAGGAAGTCAGATTAGCCTCAACCAGAGCCAGGGCCTTTTCAACACTGGCCTGGTGGAATGCCCTGTCTCATGAGACCAGGGCCCTGCAGGATCTGATTTCTTTCCGCAGGGCCTGTAAGACAGAGTTGTTCTGCATGGCCTTTGGCTTGGAATCAATTTGATTCCCTCCCTCTCTTTCCTTTTTCCTTTCTTCTTCTGTGATGGAACTCCTATTTGCGGACTTCCCTGGCTTTTTTCTGGCCCATGTAGGACCAGTCTGGATAGCCGGCCTTGGTGAAGACGTGACGCTTTTATCCCCCCAAAAAGTTTTTGATTTGAGTTTCCACTGAAAGGAGGCTGCATTTTAATGTTTTAATGTTGCATTTTAATTTTGTTTTTTAAGTTGTATTTTGATCAATTGTTTTATATTGGATGTTAGCCGCCCTGAACCCGGTCTTGGCTGGGGGGGGGTGTATAAATAATTTTTATTTTTATTTTTATTATCAATGCAATGAAGAAATATGCAGCTGTCCCATACAAGGATTGAACCTTCAACCTTGGTGTTATCAGCACTCCAGCTGAGCCATCCATACTTCAGTCTCAGGTTCTTGGAGATTCTCTTTCTGCTGCAGTCTCATTACTCAGCCCATATCCCCAGATGCATGATAGACTCCTTATGTTACCAAAGTTGGCAATGGGGAAGTATTTAATTTGTAAACCTTGCTTCACAACCCCTTACTGGCGCTGCCCCTTTTATCTCAAGCATCGAGATCCCGGCATCCCCATTCTCCTAACAACTCTCAGCATGCTTAACAAACTACAGTTCCCAGGATTCTTTGAAGGAAGCCATGGCTGTTCAAGTGCTATCATAGTGCTTTAAATAGATTGTGCCGATGTGGCAGATATATTTTTCTGCATGACAACAACTAAAGAAAAGGAATGTCCTTCCTCAAGATGCTAGCAGTTGTTTCATAGGAAAATATGTTTTTCAGTCAGATGCCCATTCTCCCTGGAACTTTCTATCCTCCCTTTGATTGCAGAAAAAGTCCCTGAAACCAAAAACCTGCCTTTCATTTTGTTTGAGCCTCCTCTGGGGCTGCACAAATAAATTGGTACCGAAGCTGTCATGGAAGAACTTAAAAGACACACAATAGCTAGACAATAACTTTTCCTCTCTCTGCCTCTTAAACAGGGAACTTTTGTTCCCACCCAAATCGTACTAAGAACAATGCCACCTTGTGGCTGAGCTGTATTACGACACTATCCACACAGCAGCTCGAAAAACAGTTGCAGCCGATACGGCCACCATTTATATCCCTAGCAACACTGCCCAAATACTCAGCACAGAATTGGCAAGTGAGGGGAGTGGCATCCTTTGCTAACCAACACTGCCTACTGAGGAATCAGACTCTAGTCCTGAATTGCAAAATGTCTATTACCTCACTGCGCTGTTCATTTTCTCAGAAATCATTCTTATGTCATATTCTGTTATCATGGTGATAAGCCTCACAGATGCTGAACTCCTGGGGCAATATAATCATCCCAAATCCATTTGTTTTGGTGCTATTTAAAATCTACTTTGTTAGCAGGGTGTGGGTGGAATTGAATCCCTTCCTTTTGATTATGAAAATGCTCACCACATCACTGAAATTGCTGTGGCTTGGCATGGAGAGTGCTGCTCTTTCACTCTTATCGAGCCCCTGACAGCACATCCCAAAGATGGTCTGATTCTTTAGGACTGGTGAATTGCATGAGGTTTTATCACTGTATAAAATACAGACATCAGAAGCAAGGGTGCAGTCCAGGATGGAATCAGTGAAGGCCAAAGGGGGCATTTCCCCACCAACCTCACCAGTCTACCTTCTTTCTGACAACAAAACCAGGCCTACCAGCTTCCTCCTCTTTAGCCTTAGCATCACCTCTTGTAGAACTCAGCAGGGAGGAGGAGAGGGACAAAGCAAGAATTAGCTGGCTCTTCTTTTCATTAGCTCTGGCGCCACCTACTGTTGGTCCTCCTGCCTTCTGCCCTTGCAGTCCCAATGAGCAACAGTCACCACTGTCAGGAATACAACTCAGGTTTGCAGCTTTGTTTAGCAAGGAAGGCTCTCACCCTGATTCTGGAAGGAAAGCAGGGATTCAGATTGAGCCATTTTTCTACTGCCAGCACTCTTAGCCCTCAGCTGTGTGACATAATAAATAGAGAGTGGGAACACCTCCAACTGCATGCAGAAGGCTTTCCCCCCACTTCATTTCATATACCACAGCAGCCCCCCGACATTTAAGATTAAGGGGCAGGACCTAAACATTTAAGCAGCAAGGAGAGTGTGCCACACACACTCGTGCCAGCTTCCCTTTTCACTCCATACTTGCTCTGTGACCAACGCTCCTCATTATGAATGAGGCACACAACACAAATGTTTACCTTGGTAATTCCCTGCTGCACCAGTCCTTCAAGTGTATTAGGCATGCAGGGATGTTAGGCTGTCAGCCAGGTCTGTTTCCCACTCAGTTTAGCATGAAACAATTGTGTAGAACATTAGATTGAAGAAAGTGGGGGCGGATAGAGAGACATGATACGGTGTGCACAGCCCCCCTTGTTTCATTCCTCATACCAGCAAGCAAACCGCCTTTGCCCTCCCAAATACAGCACACACACACACACACACACACACACACACACACACACAGAGTTTGGGTTGGTAGCACATTGTTTTCCATTCCTTGCTCGCAGCCACTCATGCAAATGCAAATCTATTTTAATGAAGGGGGCTAATAGACAGCAATTATGTCTCCAGCTATTTTGTTGTTCCCCTGAAATGATTTCCTTCCTGGATTTCCCCCTTCCTTCCCTCAGAGATAGCTCCCAGCCGATTCGCTCCTGGGATGAGAGAAGCTGAGGTTTCAATGCACAAATGCTCCAACAATTAGTTTCTCCATCAGAGGCAACCCATACTCCCTCCACGTGCATTCACACATGCACCAAGAGTTACTGGGGGCACATAATTGCACTCAGGCTGCCTGACTGGTGGTTTTTTTTCTCATCTCATTTGTTCCGCAGAGTTCCTTCAGGTGAATTACTGCCAGCTATGTTTCCTTGGACCCCTCAGCATGCTGCTTTTCATTCATTTAATTTGCTTGCAGCCCGCCTTTCCTCCAATAAGATCTCAGCAGTGTACATGGTTCTCCAACACCTATTTATCCTCACCACAACCCTGTGAGGTCGGCTAAGCTGGCAGGTAGTGACCGGCTTCATGAGAGCTTCACGGCCAGGTAGAGATTTGAACCTGGGACACATACACACACACCCCGTCCTAGTCCAGCACTCTAACCTCTGCCCCACACTGGCTGTCCACAGAGGAACAGAGTGGAAGGGTTTGTATGGCAGAAGCACTGGTGGGAGAGGAGAATGTGTGCATGCAAAGATTGCACTGGAGTAGGAACACACTTGTTTCATTTGTCCCATCCCTTTAAGCCAAGGATGCGGCCCTTGCAGCCCTCCAGGTGATGCTGAACTAAGCCTGTGCAGCCAATGGTCAGGGGCAATAGAAGGGATGCAGTACAACAAAATCTGGAGATCCACTGCTTCTATAAGCCACATATTTTCAACTACCAAAATTGAAGGCACCCGGTTCTCCTTACTCTGTTTGCTCTTTGCTCCCCTTAACAGGGAGGGGCCTGCATCTCAGTGGCAGAGTTTGTACACAGGAAGATCCCAGGTTCCACAGCTGACATCTCCAGAAATGGTCATTAGGACTCCCATCTGAAACCTTGGAGAGCCTTTTCACCTAGATTAAATATGGAGGTGCTCAGGGGGGTCAAATGCAGCTCTCCAAACCTCCCAACATCCCACAGGCCGCACCCCTCGCCTGCCCTGCTCCAAGCCCTCCTTAAATCATTCTGCTGGCTAGAATGTGTCCTTGAACTCTGAGAAGACCTCTTGCTTGCCTAGGTGGAGGACACAGGAGGGAGTGGGAGTGTGTCCAGAACCTAGCCTACTGTATAAAGGTAAAATTCACATTTGTTGCTCCACCCACTTTTGCCTCTGGCCCCGCCCACCACCAGCACATGGTCCCCAGGAATTTGCCCAGAAGGGAAGGTGGCTCTCAGGTTGAAAATGGTCTTCCCCCAAAAATCTGGATAATGCTGTCTCAAGGGGCCAAGGGTCTGATTCGCATCCTTCTTTGATTCCTAATCCCTTTTCTGTTCTCAGACACTCTCTAGAACATTATTTTTTTACATATCAGCCGGATGAAAATCCTGCAACTTTCTCCTTTTTAACCTAGTGGTAGGGGCATGACAAAACATGGGCAAAACTTGTGCTGTTGCCACCCCCATCCCCACAGAAATCTCTCTCCGCGGTCATTTTTATACCAAAAAAAGGGGACATAGAATCAGCATTGTAGAGTTAGAAGGAAACCCAAGGGTCATCTAGTCTAACCTCCTGCAGTGCTGAATTCACAGCTAAAGATGTTGAGGTTTGTGAGAAACTGCAGCTTTGAAGTGGACAATTAGTGAGTTGGCAAGATGCCAAGTAAAGCTAGGGTACGTGAGAAAGTCTGCTTGGAGATAGGGAAGCCTAGGAACAGGTGGCGATTGGCTAAAAGTTTTCCCTTATAAGCAGCATGACACAGTAGTTTGGAGTTGGAGTGTAGAGTTTGAATCGAGTCTGTGTATATAGTAACTTGTACAAAAGCTGTGCTATACTCTGTATATAATAAAAGCAAATACAAATCAAGTTACTGTTCAGCAACTTATGTTCCTGAGTTGTCATCCTGGACTACACAGACTAAGCAGCCAGTAGCAGAGAGTTTTGGCTGAGATCCATCAATGAAAGAATCCCGAACAAATAGCCAGGCAGCTTCTGTTTAAAAGCCTTCAGTAGAACCCACCAGCTTTTCACTGTCAAACAGCTCTTCCTACCAGAAAATTCTAATGTTTAGTCAGAATCTCGTTTCCTGTAATTTGAATATAGTGGTTTGGGTCCTTCCTTCCGGAACAGCAGAAAACAAGCATTGCCCCTTTGTAGGGGGTTGGACTAGATGTGACAGACTTTCAGATATTTGAAGGTGGCTATCGTAGGACCTCTCAGGGATTGTTCATGCTTCCGCTTGTGGCATGCCTACAAAGCACAAGTCCAGGTGGTCAAAATAACTTGAATTGCTGTTTGCCCCAACTGAGCACTAAAGAGCAGTTTTCTCCAGCGGAAAGCAGTGGCACAAGAGGAAGTGGGGATAATCCCTCAGTCTTCTCTTCTCCAGGCTAAACTCCCTCCACTGTTCTCATAAGGCTTGGTTGCCAGACCCTTGATCAGGCATAGGCAAACTCAGCCCTCTAAATGTTTTCGGACTACAACTCCCATGATCCATAGCTAACAAGACCAATCGTCAGGGATGATGGGAATTGTAGTCCCAAAACATATGAAGGGCCGAGTTTGCCTATGCCTGCTCTTGATCATCTTGGTCACCCTCTTCCTCACACATTCCAGCTTGTCAGTATCCTTAAACTGGACAGAGTGCTCCAGGGCAGGGGAGTCTGATCAAGGCAGAATAAAGGTAAAGGTAAAGGTACCCCTGCCCGAACGGGCCAGTCTTGACAGACTCTGGGGTTTGTGCGCCCATCTCACATCTATTGGCCGGGGGCCAGCGCTGTCCGGAGACACTTCCGGGTCACGTGGCCAGCGTGACAACGCTGCTCTGGCGAGCCAGAGCCGCACACGGAACGCCGTTTACCTTCCCGCTGGTAAGCGGTACCTATTTAACTACTTGCCCCCGGGGTGCTTTCGAACTGCTAGGTGGGCAGGCGCTGGGACCGAGCAGCGGGAGCGCACCCCGCCGCGGGGATTCGAACCGCCGACCTTTCGATCGGCAAGCCCTAGGCGCTGAGGCTTTAGCCCACAGCGCCACCCGCGTCCCTTCTCAAGGCAGAATAGTGTAGTCCTATTCCTTCCCTGGACATGCTTTTATAAAGGGGTTGGTGAGGTGGTCTTAGTTCTTTCCCTTGTCACCTCTTTCCCACTTTTGGATGACTCCCCTCCCCCCCCACCCCTTCCTTCTCCTCTTGCAACAACAGCTTCCCAGTCTCCAAGGTAACGTCCCTTGCAGCTTGGGATGAGAGATAAATTTGATTCAGTTCACATTTAAGGCCCAACTAATCAAATTCCCACTTTCCAAAACAATAGAACTGAATCCCCAGCCGGCCTTCAAAATTTGCACTGGTCCGAATTTTGCGGTGCAGTTCACTGCAACCAAACAAAATTCATAGATCTGGGAGTTAGCAGGGGAAAGTGAGCATGCCAAGGGAAGATACCAGTGAAACTTGACATACAAAATTGCATCGTATTAGGAGAAATTGCTAGCAAATAATGGATTGTATACAAAAATGTACTTATAAGAAGAAATTTGCACTAAAATGTTGAAGAATTTCATGGGGATTAAAAAATAATAACAATCACAAATTGCTCACAAATGTGAAGAACCAAATTTACTATTGGAAGAAGGAGAAACTGGGAGAACCAAAAGGGACAGATTCATTCATCCCTTCTTGCAACATGCCCAGGCAGGCTAGCCCTTTTCCAGTGAGTGGGCTGGATTGGCAGTATACAGTGGTACCTTGGGTTACATACGCTTCAGGTTACAAACTCCGCTAACCCAGAAATAGTACCTTGGGTTAAGAACTTTGCTCCAGGATGAGAACAGAAATTGTGCTTTGGTGGCGCGGCAGCAGCGGGAGGCCCCATTAGCTAAAGTGGCACTTCAGGTTAAGAACAGTTTCAGGTTAAGAACGGGCCTCCGGAATGAATTAAGTACTTAACCCGAGGTACCACTGTACTGGAAAACCACATCAACTGCAAATGCAATATGCCAGGTGGGTGGGTGTGATATTTGAAACTTCAGGAAATTTACATCAGAAAACTTGTGTGGAAGTTGCATTCCTGGGGCTGAAAATCTTTTTTTTTCCCCTCCCCTGGGAGCAGAAAACATGCAACTGATTGCTAAACTAAAATTCTGTGGTTGGATGTTAAGAATGGAGGAAGGAGAAATATCCTGAGGAGTAGTGTTGATCCTTTAATGAGATTAATTAGTCATAGAAATATTAACACAGTCACATGGCGTTTATCAGAGATAGACCGCCGCTGCAAAGAAGCCGAATAGCACACACAAAAATCAAAAGACGCTGGATCAGAACTGGGTTGGGGAAGCGGTAATCTTTTGCAGTCTTTTTAGCCTGAGCTGTAGGGTGGAAGGACCCACTTGCATTGTGCAGGAGCACCCTCTTCTGGCTCCCAGCAAATCACCTGCCAATTTGAGCCTTAGTTATGCTTTGAAGGAAGAAGGGGAAGATTCTTAGGCTGTGGACACACCATACATTTAAAGCACATGACTTCTCCCAATAATTGTTGGAACTCTCGTTTGCTAAGTGTGCTGGGAATTGTAGCTCTGTGAGCGGTAAACTACAATTCCCATGGTTTTTGGGGTTTTTTTTAAGAGAAGCTTTATGCTTTAAATGTATGGTGTGTATGCAGCCTTATAGACCCCTTCCTGGGATCTTGTGCAGCCCAAGGCAAGCAAAATCGAAAAGGCACTTGTCGAAGGGAAATAATAAGAATGAGAAGAAGAATCAATTTGTTGTCCCGGGTGGCGCTGTGGGTTAAACCACAGAGCCTAGGACTTGCTGATCAGAAGGTTGGCGGTTCAAATCCCCGTGACGGGGTGAGCTCCCATTGCTCGGTCCCTGCTCCTGCCAACCTAGCAGTTCGAAAGCACGTCAAAGTGCAAATAGATAAATAGGTACCGCTCCGGCAGGAAGGTAAACAGTGTTTCCGTGTGCTGCTCTGGTTTGCCAGAAGTGGCTTAGTCATGCTGGCCACATGACCTGGAAGCTGTCTGCGGACAAACACTGGCTCCCTCGGTCTATAGAGTGAGATGAGCGCACAACCCCAGAGTCGGTCACGACTGGACCTAATGGTCAGGGGTACCTTTACCTAGTAGAATCCAAATTTATTTGCAAGAGACAGCCAGCTCAGTTTAGCTCAGCAAGGGCCAGCCCTGCAATCTCACCCTCTATAGCAATCTCTACCCACTATAGCCTATAGCTCTCATCAGGAAGGAGTTCTGTGCTGCTCTCAGTTGCATGGTCTATGCCTCCGTGGTTGAGCATCTGCTTCGCAAGCAGGATGTCCCATGTTCAATCTCTGACATCTCCAGGTAGAACTGGGAGAGTCCCCTGCTACAAAACCCTGGAGAGCTGCTGCCAGTCAGTGTAGGCAAGACTAAGCAAAATGGAACAATGGTCTGACTCAGAAGAAGGCAACTTCCCATGTTCCTGTCTGTATGGGATTGTGAGCTCTATCCTGTGTGTGCGAGGGGCAGGTGGAGGAATGCAACACTATGTCACTCCCCGTTTTCCTCTGCTTCTGCCCTTTCCACAGGACCACCTATAATCTCCAGCACCCAGACGCAGCACGCTCTTCACGGGGAGAAAGGCCAGATCAAATGCTTCATCCGCAGCACACCCCCACCGGACCGAATTGTAAGTAGGCACCTCCCTGAGCATCGCAAATAGCAGCCAGAGCCCAAGGGAAATGAATCATTCATTTATATCCCGCCCTTCAAAAGAAATTGTTTAGGACAGCTTATGTTGCATTATATTAAAACAGCATAATCAAAGCACAAATCAAAGGGCATGTGCTGGACCGCAACTCCCATCAGCCTCGGCCAGCAAAGCCAATGGTCAGGAATGGTGGGAGATGGTGTTCAACAGCTCCTAGAGGGTGCCATGTTGCAGAAGGTCGCTCTTCAGCCAGGAAGGTTCCAACACTGGACTTCCTGCATTTGTGAGCTCCATCCAGCAGAAAATTATAAGGTAAGGGATAATGTGGAAGGCATCTTCCACTTCTTGGAGGATTGTTTGGCACCTTGGGGAATTGAAACCCAAACCGTCTATGTTGCTTTTTTTGGTTTTTGCTTGTACAACTTCATGAGGATGAATGGCGCTCTAGAACAAGGGTAGCCAAGGTCTCGTGGAACTGCAGGTTCCATCTTCCTTGACCATTGGCCATGCTGAGTGAGGCTGATGGGAGCTGTAGTTCAACAGCATCCGAAGGCACAGGAGGCCACCTTCTTGCTGAAGCTACACAGGGCTGGGTCTGGGCAGCGCCTGCCTGCGTGACCATCTGAGCACTCTCTGTATGCTGCCTTGGGTTCCATGGTGGAAGTCAGAGTATAAATGTACAAAAACAAGTAAACAAATAAATAAAACAGCAGATAAAACCAGCATAAAAAGCAATGCATATTTACAAGCATATGCTTCCTTTTTTTTTGCTTCATTAAGGATTGCTTCTGATTTGCCTCCTTTTTTAAAAGGGAGGGGAGATAACATAGGTTAATTTCTAATAATTTATTTCTAATGATTGTGTTACTAATTATGTTTTTGGTAAATTCTCATATTACTCATTTGTGTTTTTAATGATTTTCTAATACTCTTCAGGCTACCAGTATTCTGTGTTCTCACTCTCAGCTTTATATGTTACCATGTACTGCTATATCTTAGGGAGGGGGGGATTTTTTTTTTAATTTTTGTTATTTTCCAATGGTTATTATTATCCAAGGTGGCTATATTCTTCACTGCTGGAGGCAGTATGCCTTCAAATACCAGTTGGTGGGAATCACAAGTGAGGCAAGTTCTGCTGAACTCAGGATCTGCTCGCAGCCTTCTCATGGGCAACTGGATGGCCACTGCAAGAGCAGAGTGCCAGACTGAATAAGCCTTTGGCCTGATCCAGCAGATAATAAATAAATAAAGTCACTGCAGATTCAGGGCTATTTTTTTCCCCAGCCTTGGAATGTGTGTGTGTTTGTGTGTACAAGAAAAATAACCTGGTAGGCAGTAGACAGGTCTATAGCTGAGGAGCCACCACTGAGAAGGCTCCTTCCCCAGATCACCACTTAGCACACCTCCCTCAGTGGGGCAACCAGGAAAGAGTCTTCATCTCTCACCTTTGTGTATGAACATACTGATTCGGATAAGTAAAAACTGCTCACAGAGCATGCCAGAACCCACCCCTAAATCACTTTTGCATATCAGATTTCTATGTTCCTATTCGTTAGTAAAAGGCAAAAACTTGATAAATAATTTCTAGCATGGGAGAACATTACCGAGGGTGGCTAATCCCTGCTTGCTTTGATGCGCAGGCCTGGTCCTGGAAGGAGAATGTCCTGGAGTCAGGTACCTCAGGGCGTTACACGGTAGAGACCGTCAGCACAGATGAAGGCGTAATCTCCACATTAACCATCAGCAACATCGTGCGGGCTGACTTCCAGACCATTTACAACTGCACTGCCTGGAACAGTTTTGGTTCAGACACCGAGATCATACGCCTGAAAGAACAAGGTGGGAACTGCTATCACGGCATTCATGTTTGGAAGGGAAAGAGCCGCTTGCTGAAATGGAGAGAAGGGGTTGGAAGGTGTGTAAATGTCAAATAGGATGTAAGACCAGTGTGGCTTGGACTTATAGCTGGGTAAGGACAAGGAACCACATGATGTGGTCCTCTCGTGCGATCTTGACCTTCAGACATTACAGGAGTGGCACGGGAAGCAGGTATGAAAGCAACTCCAGTGCAGCTGTGATCTATCAGGCAGAGGCCTTAGAAAGAGACAGCAAAGAATGGTAAGGAGGGTATGAGTGCTCACGTCAAGCAGTGAGGCACTTTGTTGAAGAGCAGCAACATGAGAAACCTCGCACCATTTGAAAATGTTGCACAACTCTAAGTGGTGTTAACCTCAATCCAAGTTTATTTCTGCTGCTTCCTTTCTGAAGCAAAGGTACCAGTCTTAGAAACTTAACCAGGATTAGCTTAATTTCGAATTCCCTGCTGCATTGGCTTGTCCCTAAACCCTGCAGTTTGTGGTTAGCACCTCCACAACACTGAAACAATCACTTCCTGAGTATGTGCATTGGGGTTTTTTTCCAGACAAGCCACCCTTTCTTTGATTGAAAAGAAATTACCTGGGCTTTGAAGCTGCTAACCTGTGGTCTGCAGTGGGTACACCTTCAATTGAGGATAGTCCAGGGTCAATAACATGGTGCCTTCCAGATGTTGTTGGACTACAACCTCCATCACCCTTGACTATGCTATATGAGGCTTTAGGGGGGTTTGGATCCAATAACATCTGGAAGGCACCATGTTGGCTCCCCATGCAATAGCTTGTTCTGACTGGCAGCAACTCAAGCAATCACAACTAGGCAGAGCTCTTCCACTTCTAGTTATATATGCAGACACAAGACTGCATTACAGATATCCCGCTGCCAGTCCTCCAAACCAAGGAACAAGTGGCAGATCTGAGCACTCCCTGCCTCCCTCACTTGGCTTGGTAGAACATTTCCTCAAACTGTACCTGCCAAACTGTGGTTTGTGCAATCCCATTCAAACAAAGTTTGCACAGATCATGCAAGCCACAGTTTGCTGGTAAGGACAACATGGCAAACTAAGGTTTGAGGAAACGAGGAAGTGTTTTGGAGAAAAGAAAGGAAGGAGCACTCATTACAGTCTCTCATTCTCAACCACAATCATCTGGAGGATCAGGATTGCGATATCTGAATGAGGGAGCAGTTGAAGGAAGGAAATGCATGGCGTGCAGCAACCACTGCACTTTGTGCAATTTGTGGACAAGTTGGCTATCTTTACTTCTCATCGTCTATTACTCCTTTTTTTAATACTTTCTCCCAAATTCAGCAGTAGCACTGGGAGAAAGGGGAAGAACCATTCCCCCTTCAGCCCTGAAAGGTTATTTTGGTTGGAAGTAAACAAGCCTTTAAAGTATTTCACCCAGCCTAATGTCTCCTGTTGCAAAAAATGAAAAGAAAAAAGTAAACCCAAACCATGTTAATTCATCTGTCCTTTGGCACATTATACAGTTACAGTCCAAGCTCAGATCTGTAACCAGTGTCTGGGAAGGGACGGCTGCAAGGTTTAGTGCTGTCATGCCAGAAAAATGGAACAGAGTGGGAGGAACTAGTTCAGCAGAAGCCAAATGAAGAGTAAAATGACTGGGAAGTTCCAAGTTGCTGCCATTGCATCCCATTGTTTTGTGCTGTCATGAGCATGTCATAGCGATGGGATGTCACTCTTAGCATAGCTGCTTTAGTGAGTACCCTGCTTAGCTGCTTATTAAAGCGTTAAGCTGAGTCGCCCAACAGTAAGCTTTAACCACTGAAAACGAGAGGACCTCCCTCTTAACAGGGGCAGAAATGGTTTCACATAGAAGGGCTTCAGGGCATTGGGGTTATGATTTAGGGCTGAACGTATTTCAGCTTTGCTTTTTGGCTTGAAAATAGTTGTTTGGGACATACCTTATCCTGTCTTTTCCATGAATGTTCACTACTATTTGCAGTCACTTTCTCCCACTTTGCTGCTGCTTTCGTGGCCATTCCCTCCCTGCATTTCATCCCCCTCTCAAGTGATCCCAAGCAATCAGGGATCATGTACTGGATGTGATAACATCACGACCCTGTATAGCCAATCAGACTTAGCTGTTGGTTGATGTCCCTAGGGGCAAAGGAAGCCTATTTAGTGTGAGAGTAACCAACATCTCCCCAAAGCACAGTCCCTTTGACTAGAACCCTGGTTATGTTCCCCTCCTCAAAAGGGCGTAGAGGCTGGGAGAGTCCCAGAGGGAAGGCTGGACCTGCACCTGGAGGCTCTCCAGTTACATCCTTCTCCATTAAATTCTAGGGCAGACTGGTAGATTGCTCTCATCAAGCTCTGATTTATAGGCAAGGCTGCCATCCAAATTAAATTGGAACTAAATGAACTTCTTAAAATTAGCCTTGGGTTCTATCCAGGGCAGATCAACTCCCTGGTTTGTTTTCCTGCCTCCTGCCTAAGCACAGAAATGTGTCTGGGTTAGCAGATGTTTCTGTGTTGTGGAGGGAGTGGCTCCCGCCAAGCAGCTCTACACGGGGTTCTCGGCCGATCACAATGCAGAAAAGCACAATTAAAGACCGTTTGACTCAGGGTCATTGTTCTGGGCGCCTCATAAAGAAAAGGGTGACTGCCAAGTGCCCGCCAGCAGAGTGGGGCTCTCCATTGCAGAGGAGCTCTGCTGGAAAAGGGGGAAATTTAATCCTGGGATGAAAACCTGCAAGTGCCGCATCACTGACAATTAACACAATATCAACATTGATTTTTAATGACTGAACCAATAAGAGAGTAGGCAAGAGACCTTATCAACTGCCTCTCTAATAGTCAATCCAATCATCCAGATAAAAGCATATGGTACAGACCAGCCAGGACTGTACCTTTTCAGAATGCAAGATGGGCAGCGCATATTTAGATATGCCCCTGTGTTTAAAAAGCATAACTGAAGGGAGAAGTTAAAAACACTTCCCCCTGATATGCTAACATTCCATGTGCAGGGAGTCCTTTGTTTGTTTTTAACATGGGGCTCTGAAGAGGGACAATCCTCGGTGCCAGACTACGCCGCCAAGTCCCCACAGCGATTTCCACCAAAGCACATATTTGAAACTCTCTTGGCTAGAAACTTGCCCGGCCTCCAGTGGCTACGTTGCAATGGAGAACTCTAAATACCCCCGAGCAGCTGCCCTTGGAATTGGTGGGTGAGGAACTCCCATATACATCGTATGATTTAAAAAGAAGAAACTGGCAAAAGTTTTAAATAGAAATAACTGCACAGTTGGGATTTGGCAAGGCTGTAGACACTTGCTTTATTTTCAAACAGGTACGGAAATGAAATCAGGAGCTGGTATGGAAGCAGGTATGGAATCATGAGTGAAGGTGACTATATGACTGGCCCCGGAGCTATGTTCTATAACCACCACCACCCCAACCAAACAATGAAGCTGTATCCATCTAGGTTATCCCTCCCCTGAAATGGAGGCTTGTGGGAGGTAAAACGACTCATTAGGAAGGGAGAATGATTTGAATGAAATACCACATTGGTTTTCAAATTCCATTGAAATGGCTTTTTGGTGCCTTCCAAGCTCAGGTCCTCCTATTTTTCTAAACGGGGTCGTGATAAAATTAACACTCTTGCTGCTTTGATGGAGGGGGAAATGGCAACACATTAGGAAGAGAAAGTATCCATAGATCTAAAGCTGGAAAACACCCATGTCTTCGCTAATCCAGCTGTGTAGCAATCTGTCATATATTTGCCCATGACCCCTAAACCGTTTCATGCTCGTGCTCTAAAATTGCCGGTTGCACTCTAGAACTGGATTTCAATCCAATGTTCAGCAACCGGTAGCAAAGTCAAACTCCTGGTATAGCCTATCCTTATCCCACAATGAATAAATTAGCAATGGTCATCTTAGAAAAAGACACCAATTGTTGTGGTCCAGGGAAAGGTTTTGGGAGCCCATCAATCTTAGAAGCAGTTTATTGCTGACTCCATTCCAAATCCATCCAGTCTCTAAGTGCCTCCCACAAGGCCTTGATTGGACACCCGAGGGAAATGAAGGTGGCCATGTTCTTTAGTCAGTTCCATTGCATGGTTTATTTGGCTAACTTCTCATTTGGCTTTGGCTTCTCATTTCCCTGAATTTCAGTATATGCGGCAATTATCTCCATCTGGCTGACCCTACCGCACTGTACACAGCACACTCTGGACATTTGGGTTGCATCCAGCTAAGTTCTGCTCAGAGTAGACCCACTGAAATGAATGAACCAAAGTTCATTTTGTCTATTAACTTCAGTGGGCCTACTCTGAGTAGGCCTAGCATTGGTCACAAACCATTGTCTCTATCATGCACCATCTTTCTTTATGGCTCTTATTTCCATTCACATTTGTCAACCTAGGACTCAACCCTGTCACCATCAGCATCTTCTCACTTGCCTCTGGATCTCTCTGTGTGTTCCTCTGATGTTTCGGAGCTAGCAGCATGTTGCCCATGCCAACTCATCCCTGGTCAGTAGGCCTTCCTTGCTTCTTTAGAATGGACAAGGAATTGCAAAGGGTTTGTCAAAGGGTTGTATCCAACCAAGTCCTACTTAGAGTAGATCCACTGAGATAAATGAACCTTAGCTAGCTATCCCTGTACTGTTGGTCTACTCTTAATAGAACTACCATTGGATGCAACCCAATACCTTTTCAACATGGTGAACTTTCACCCTCAGCTTTGCCTTGAATTAAATATTTGCACCCAGGTGAGTACTGCACCCCCTCCAGTGTCATTTGCACCCTACTTTATCCCCCCATAATATAGACCAGCCCGCTGATCTCTGTGTATTGTTGATGAGCAACTTCATTGCAGTGATCTTCTGAGACCCACTGAACTGCCCCATGTCCACCTGGGAACACCCATTGTTGTGCACTCCTGTCTATCTATCTGTTCCCAAAATAAAAGATGAGGGCCAATGCTATAAATGTGTGAAAGGCAAAATCTTTATTGCTCAGGTTCTTTAAGCAAATCTCTGGCTTATTGTTGTTGTTGTTCTTGTTGTTGCTGCTGCTGCTGCCATTATTATTAAGCAGTATTGATCCAGATGCAATTTTGGTGGGGTGTTTGCTTGACAGTAAATGGCTAAAGATGCAATCCCTGGCATTTCCGCTTAAAGGATCTCAATTAACAAAGATGTGGGAAATTTCTGCCTGAGACCAGAAATCTACTGCCTGTCAGCCCACTGGGACTGGTAGGCCAGGAAGAAGAGAGGCAAACAGTAGGCAGAGCCAGAGCCAATCAACTCTCATTTTGTCCCCCTCTCCCCCTCTCCCCACTGAGTTCTGAGACTAAGGATGAACAAATGGGTAGGCATTTCTGCCCAGGACTGATTGTAAGAAGGCAGGTGGGTGGGAGCTGGCTGAGGGCAGGCTGAGGTTGGTGGGGCAATACCTTGTTTGCCTGAATGTACCAGCCTCCACCACAGTCACAATAAATGGAACTGGAATAGATGAACCAATGGTTTGGTTCTATAAGGCAAGGACCTTTAGTTACTGTTGTCAAATCTATTTGTCAGCAAATATATGCAAACAAAGGATTCAGATCCAGGTTAGAGTAGACCCAGGACTCACTGAAGACCCTTTAATTTCAATGGGTCTACTCCAAGTGTGACTAGCCCATCTGGATCCAGCCCAAGGAGCCAACACACACACACACACACACACACACACACACACACGAGGAAGAAATCATGCACTCTATAATCTTAAGGGCTGGGTAGTGGCTCCATGTAAGCAAATCTGCACACCACTGTCAGTTCAGAGCTTTAGCACGGGGGACAGGAAATTGACACAGCAGGTAAGTTCCATGCCTGCTGCCAGAAACATGAATTGTGTGATGTAGATTGTACAGGCGCCATCTCACAAGCACCCCCAGCTGCAGTGTGGGCAGGCAGGGACAAGCGAGGGCCAAATGCTGTACTATTTGTGCTTCTGCTCCCTGTTGAGCCTTAACACAGCATGGGGCATTTTAATAGGAATGGCTGCTGTCATGCCGCTGCAATAACTAATCACACATTCTTACATTGGGAAGGAGGGGAGTCGGCTTCGATTGCAAGGGAAAGCAGGTTTCAAACTCAATTTAGTGTTGTCAAATTCAAAAATTAGGCCTGTGGCATTGCAGAACTTCAAGCTCCATATAGCATACAGTTGGACCCAGATAATGAAATCTTTCATTGCAATACCTTCCTTGCCAATAGGGGATAAATAGCAAGAGCACACCCAGAGACACTAGCAGTAGGGGTTTTTCCAATAATAATAATAATAATAATAAAATCCGATTGGAAAGAAGCCCCCAGAGAAAAAGACAGTGTGCAATGATATTGTAGGACTTCATATATTCACTCTGTCTTAATGATTCCACAATAAATTGGCTCAGTTTGCACTGAGGGTGAAGGAATGGTTGGGGAGTGTTCCTCCCCACCAGTCTCCCTTGGACTCCAGCTGGGATAATTCTGTCTATCCCCATGAGCAGTAATGATAAACCCATGCATGGATTTGAACTACAAATCCAGTAACTGGGAATGGGGAGCTGGGCAAGAGAGGGCAAGCCCTTATATACTGTTGGGCCTCTTGTTAACCAAAACAACAGGAGAAAGTAACCTAAAGTTAGGAATGGGAGAGAATGTAGATTCATTTGAAGGCAAACCTCCCTAATTTGCAATTTCTGAAACAATTCACCAAACAAAACATAGACCTCTACAGAAATTCTCACGTCTCTGGGTTTGCCAATGCAGTTTCCCAGCCAAGAAATACATACGAAAATTACATATACTAAAGTGCCCATGTAAATGCATATAGACATGAAAAGAGCATGCAAAGATGTGTTATATTAGGGAGCTTTTTTGCAAAAAAAAAAAATGTGTATATTAGGCAAAACAGCATGTAATATGTATAGATTGGCATAGATTCTCCTTAAAATGCTGGTGAATTTTCATGCGGAGATGTTCTAAAAGAAAATGCAAACTGATGTAGAGAACTGAATTTAAGATTGGAAAAATAAGAAATTGAGAGAAACCAAAACTGACAGATGCACCCATCCTTGCCCAAGATCTAAGAGGATCTATCCTTTGCCTGTAGCTGCCAGTCCCTTTCCATTATCAACTCAAATGAAAGATAGAGTTTTACAGCCATCATCTTGTGCTATACTTTTGCATCCTTTATGTCAACAAAGACATCCAGCTTACATGCCACTTGCAAATGTTGGTGGTCTTGCCACTGTATCCTCCTTAACAATATTTGCCCCCCTACCTCTATGTGAACAGTTTTGAGACCTACCCCTCACAACAGTTAGCAGACAGAATTCTTACCCTTTTTGTGATAGGTATATGTCAGGGTTGGTGAACCCGTAGCCTTCTGGACGTTACTGGACTTCAACTAAATCCTGGCAGGTGTGGCCGAAGGTCAGGAATTATGGCCGCTGGAATCTAGCAACACCTGTCGGCCCAGAAGTCCCCCAGATCTGGTACATAGCATCTATGAGGTTGCTTTTCTCTTCCTCCCTGGTATATACAACAGCAGCCTTTTCAGTATATGCAATCCACATAATAATGGATTGTGAGTCTTCCAAACAGAAAGCAATTCTACACATTTGAGCTGACTGCAGAAACAATTTTCCCCTCTACCTGCTGATTCATCACACGGTCATTCAATTTCAGGGCATCATCCTCTTTATTATTTAGTTCAGGCAACTTTTCCCCTGAGGTAAAAGCAACAATTACAGGGTACCGATTGGGATCAGTACTACAGCATGTGGAGAAAGGGGTTTAAACCTTTACTCCATACCTACAGCAGTTTTCCACTTAAAATGTGCCCCTCCTAGCTACTGTTTGCCGTGGGACGCGGGTGGCGCTGTGGGTAAAAGCCTCAGCGCCTAGGGCTTGCCGATCGAAAGGTCGGCGGTTCGAATCCCCGCGGCGGGGTGCGCTCCCGCTGCTCGGTCCCAGCGCCTGCCAACCTAGCAGTTCGAAAGCACCCCCGGGTGCAAGTAGATAAATAGGGACCGCTTACCAGCGGGAAGGTAAACGGCGTTCCGTGTGCTGTGCTGGGTCTCCAGATGCAGCTTTGTCACGCCGGCCACGTGACCCGGAAGTGTCTCCGGACAGCGCTGGCCCCCGGCCTCTTGAGTGAGATGGGCGCACAAACCCCAGAGTCTGTCAAGACTGGCCCGTTCGGGCAGGGGTACCTTTACCTTTACCTAGCTACTGTTTGCCACCAGAGGCAGTGCTGTAGCTATGGGGGTAGGGGGTGCCACTAGCAGGGTTAATAATAATAATAATAATAATAATAATAATAATAATATTTATTTATACCCCACCCATCTGGCTGGGTTTCCCCAGCCACTCTGGGCGGCTTCCAACACAATATTAAAATACAGTAATGCCTCAAACATTAAAAGCTTCCCTAAACAGGGCTGCCTTCAGATGTCGTCTAGTCTGGTAGTTGTTGTTCTCTTTGACATCTGGTGGGAGGGCGTTCCACAGGGCGGGTACCACTACTGAGAAGGCCCTCTGCCTGGTTCCCAGGCCCAATACTCACAGGCAGAGCAGCAGCAGCAATGTCCCGAGGCCTCCTTGGAGCCTTATAATCTGTGGTGGAGTATGGGCCTGCTCCCAGGCCCAAGATGGAAAATGGGCTTCAAGGATCTGAGGGCAATGAAACAATCGCTGAGATGGCTAGAGCACCGGTGGCGGATAACTCATTCTGAATCTGACCGGACATGGGTCAGAGCTCAATGTCGAGCCTACCAAATGGCAATAGTGATGGTGAAGAAGACCTTCTTCACCGCCTCTATTGCATCTGCGGAAAACAGTGGCATGAGACTCTTTCAGGTGGTTTGCAATTTAGTGGAACCACCTGCTCCATCAGGGCCCAGTACAGGCCACATGATCTCCTGCAATGATTTTGCAAAGTTTTTTTGCAAAGATAAAGTTGCTCCGATTCAGGAAGAGGTAGACTTCACTGTGGGAGCAGGGCCGGGGCGAGAGAGTGCTAGAGCCCTGTTTAGTCAGGTTGCGTGGGATCAATTCCAATCTGTTACCCCTGAAGATGTGGACAGACTGCTTGGACGAGTGAAACCAACCACCTGTCTCCTTGATCCTTGCCCATCCTGGCTTATAAAAGATAGCCGGAAAGCCTTTAGAGAGGCACCACTGAGGCTCCCAGCCTGTACACAAAAGTGTATGCGTGGGTGTGCCAAACTGGGTCTTTGACCTGGGTGAAATAAAGCCTAGATTGCTCCTGCCAGGGTTACTGTTTACTGTAAACACAAAACCCCAGTGGAGAAAATTGCCAGGTCAATCAGAACCAGACAGTCTTGTGAAAAAACAACAACAGCTAAGTACACAACAGAAAACAGGTACTGAGAAAGGAAACAAGAAGCACATGCGCACAGAACAGAACAGCAATTTCACAGACTCCCTTTCTTAAATATTCCATTTCTTCCCCTCTAATTTAAGTGGGATCTGCCAAAACCAATGAAGATCCTCTTTTGGCAGTTAGCACATTCTGTGGCTGTGTGGTACAACACCAAAGTGTTCAAGGCAGAAACTAATTGGAATAAAGAGCACCGTTTGCTGTAAAAGTCAAGCAAAACTGTGCTGTAGTGGAAAATGTCATTTCAATAAGAGAATAGCTGGGGCTTAAACTCCTTCATCCTTGCAATGGTGATTAAAATAAATAAACCTCATTGATAAAATGTTTTCCCGGTAAAGTAGGTTAGCATGAAGTTCAGGTTACTTCTGCGTTCTTTGCAGCACCTCGCACAGTGTATATAGGTGATAATGGTAGCATTCTACCTGATTCCCTTCATCTGCTACATCTTGAACGCAGCATCCCTTCATGTTAATTCACATCCCTCCTGCTGTTCTAGCCTGAACCAAGTTCTGTTGTATGCATCGGGGTGGGTTTAGTGTCCAGTTCTGCCAAATTGTAATAAAAATGGCTCAAATCTGTCACACATTAAAACCACAAGCCATGTGAAACAATTCAGCATAAAAATGGGAGACAGAACTTCAAGCCACACTAAGGTCTTATCCGCTCCACCTGAAGCTTAAAACGGAGTGCCAAGCAACCAGACATATCTAGGAAGGGAATTCTACAACCTGGGTGCCACAGTGGAAAAGGCTCTGCCTTGCATTCCAACCAATTGTGCTTCTAAAAGTGGTGGGATACGTGCTGTGTCAAAAAAATACTTCCTGCATTTCCCCCTGTCCCAGTTATTATCCATCAATTAATGAGATAAGAAATTGCATTCAAAATTTTGCCTAAGGCATGATAAAATTTCAGTGAAATTCTTATGAGTGGGGTGCAGGATTTCTTATGTACGTGCCTTGCTTTTGAGGTAGCCAACTGTTGTTTGGGAGTGTCCTTCCCTCCATTCTATAAATCATCTCACCTGTGATCTGCACACTGCAGCCTCCCCAGGTACCCATGCCCCAATCAAAACTCATCATGCAGTAGCTCTACCCATGAAGTGTTTGAGATCAGGAGGCATGGGTAGTCAGGGAGGCTGCAGAATGCTGGAGAATGAAAAGCACATCCACCACCCTTGGCCATATAGAAGGAAACAGACCTTCAAATATTTGGATCCCAAACCAAAGCTTTCATTAGCTACTTGGCCAAGGCCAGCCAGTGAGCTTTGGGACTGAATGGGGATTTGAACCCAGGTCTCGTCAGTTTTCACCCAATGTTCTAGTCACCATAAGCACACTGGACCACACAATGAACGGTTTGATTTGGGATGGTGATTGTGTTTTGACTTACATGCTAATGAACAACCAAGCCATAACATCAAAACTGTGCACTGACTGATTGCTGATTGGAGTGGGAAAAGCTTCAGTGCTAGGTAATTCTGCCGCACTACTCCAGCTTCCAGAGAAAGTGCTAAAAAAAAGCAAACCCACCTCTCCTTCAAGATAGATTCCGATGACGATTTGTTTCCTATCTGTTTACACTGCTTTTCAATTATCTAACTTACAAAGGGGATTACACAACATACACTATTTTTTTTTAAAAAGCTAAGCACAATCTATTAAGAGCAACAAAACCAATGAAACCTAATTAACAGTCAACAGCAGGATCAATCCACAATGTCAATCGATAAGCAGGGATCTAGTTTTCAAAGGCCTGATACCAGGGGGGAAAAAATGTTCCTACTTGTCTCTGAGAGGAGGCAAATGCCCGAGTCAAATGAGCCTTCTCCTTGGGAAAGGTGTTCCACAGGATTTGGGCAAGAACTGAAAAACTGCGGCTCCTACTGGATGCTGTTCTTGCATCTCTCAGCCAGTGCTGATGGTCAGTGGCGTAGCGTGGGGGGTGCAGGGGGGCCGGCCGCACCGGGCGCAACATCTGGGGGGGCGCTTGCACTCACAGCTCTCTGCCCCTACCTGGCTCGAGTGCTAAAATCCACAGGTTAGGGGGCGCAAATTACTTGCCTTGCCCCAGGTGCTGACAACCCACGCTACGCCACTGCTGATGGTATCTGCTTATAAACTCTCTACATGGTGACTGAATCTGTATGGAGCATCTGATGCATCCAGCCATTCATAAAGGAAAACTACACATTTCCACCATAATGTATTTCAGTTTGGTAGGTCAGATTTGTGACCAAACATGCTAAATGAGTATAAATGATGTTGCTTTAATCACCAAACACCAAGCCCATAGGAAGCCAACACATGGTCCATCCAGAAAATGAATGGATGGGGGTCAAGATGTTCTCAGAGTTTAGTCCTGTGGGCTTGACCCTAGCCACCTCCTGGGCTCATGCACACTTTATCACCACAGATTTTTGTAAGAACCATAAACTTTCTTTCCTTATGATTTTGAAACAAAAGCTGGGGTTTCCAGTGTGCCACATCCTTTGCTTAGTATCAAAATTACATACCTGTGCAGCAAATTTACACATGCCCAGAATGTGTGCTGCCTGGATTTTTTATTATTATTAATAATATTTCCCATCGAGCCTGTCTCCTCTGCAAAAGTCTTAATGCTTCAAATAATTCACCTGCACTAAACTGACTAAATCACCCACATTCACCCTACCCTGGCCTCTACCAGCAATGTTTGCATTTGTTTTGCCAAATGTGAGAGATCCAGGGGTCAGTGACATGAGCCACACATCTCCATTTGTCTTCCCTCTGAACAAACAAGTCCCCAACCAACTCATTTGAGTATACCATGTGTCATTCACCAAGCTACCCTTGCATTTTGTTGGTTCAGCACTAATCTTAGGCCCTATCTGCACCATACATTTGAAGCAATTTCCTACCACTTTCATCACCTAATAATCTTGGGAACTGTTGTTCCTTAAGGGTGCCGAGAGCTGTTAGGAAACCCCCTCACAGAGCTGCGGTTCATAGAGTGGTTTCTCAATCCCTCTTCCCAATCAATTTTGGGAACTATAACTCTGTGAGGGGAATAGTGGGTTTCCTAATATCTCTCAGCACCCTAAGAAACTACAATTTCCGTAATTCTTTGGGGGCAGTCGTGACTGTTTAAAGTGGTATTGTGCTGCTTTAAATGTATAGTGCAGATGTGGCCTTAATGTTTGACTGTAGGAGGATCTGATAATAGACAACCAGGGCCCTGGTAGTGAATGGGGGACAATGAGGAAGGACAAAAGTTGATGATATCCGGAGCCCATCTCCACTTCATTTGCTCTCTTGTTTTTTCCAGAGTCAGTGCCAATGGCAGTCATCATAGGCGTGGCAGTTGGAGCTGGTGTGGCGTTTTTGGTGTTGATGGCCACCATTGTGGCCTTCTGCTGTGCTCGCTCGCAGAGAAGTAAGTCACTTTCTTTTTATTCAATTGACTCTCTGACCATATCATGCTGGAAGTCTGGAAGCCCTTCTTCTCTGCCTAGGAAAACCACATGGAGAGGTAATGTAAGTTTATCCAAAGCTGCCTCTTCTTGTGATGTCCTCAAAGACCGGTCTGGCCTTGATTCCCTGGTTATGATAAACATTTTATCCCTCCAGTCATGACGCTGGGATGGAGACAGCTTGGGAGGAGTCAACTTCGGCTAGGTAAAATCATTTGGCAAGTCTATAGTGAAGGGAACTTTCATTAGATTAGGTTGATGACTCTATCTGTAATTAAGAGAAGGGAATGTAACCCAATGGTAGAGCACATCTGTTGCATGCAGAGAGGCCCAGGTTCAGTTCCTGACATCTCCAGGTTGTGCTTGGAAATACCGTGCCTAAAACCCTGAAGATCTGCTGCTGATAGATAGGCCAGTGGTCTGACTCAGTCCTAAGGCAGACCATCAGGTGTCAGCTATTTTACACATGCTGTGCTCTTAAGTGCAATGTGTAGAATAGCTCTGAGCTCTTGCTGCACACGCCTCCAGGGTGAACATGATGTGGATGCACCATATTATTGGCTGACTAAATCCAACTTGTTTTGTACACATGCTTAAGTTGTCCTTGTGACTTCTTCAACCCACCATTAAACCATGCCATAAATGTGGGAAGTAATGTGAAGGAAGTACATTGTAGAGTTATCCCATGTAAACTTCAGCATGCTGTTGCAGCACTGCATTTCAGGGCCTCTCCAGGTGTCCTTTTCATTGTACATTCATGATTATTTGTGCTCATGATGGTACTGGGACAGTTATGCATGATCCCATTTTCAGCACCATTTGCACCTGCAGCAGTTTTGAGGCAAATGTACTCTTTGTTTGCAGTCAGTTCATGTCCTGTATCTCCCTGCTGAAATCCTGAAACTTTTCATACTGTAAATGTTCTAGGTTGTTGGTTTATTTGTGCCACTTTTGTTGTGCTATAGCACAAGAGTGCCCTTCCAGATGAAAATAAAACAGCAACATTGGGAAATCACAGAACAACTAGTAAAGCAGAATGATGTGTGCATGGTCCAGTATAAATCCACCACTCACACACTATTATTGTATCAATGGCATGTTGCAGAATACACTTGCAAAGGAACTTTCCATTCTGCCATGTACTGTAATTGCCGCATGCAGCACTGTTTCCACTGTGCTGCAGTTTGTCTTCCACCAAAAGTTGCATTATTCATCTCACTGTCCACTGTAGTGAAATTATGTAATTATATTTTCATTGCATTATCCCACTCCATTCATTTCAATGCAAAGGAGCCACAATGCAAAAAGGGGAGTGGGGGAGAGAGAGAGAGACTATTCCATATCATTTGCAGACTAAGAACAACAACAGTGAACACTGATTATAATTGCTAGATTGAGTTCTCTTCTGGACATGGGACAAATAAGCAGACATTGGCAGTTTCTGCTCCTGTTTCTGTCTGAATTCTCTGACATCCATACTTCCATCTCCACCATCGAGCAGCTCTTGTCATTTGGAGATTTATTCTTATCTTAGCTGTCATCTGCTTTCCTAGAATTTCCACCCAATTGGTGCTAATCTTGCCATCTGGAGAAATGATCAGTTTGCGCCTTCTCTTTGACAGCCAGATAGATAGATAAGATTGATATTTGCACCAGCCACCAAGCATTGCTGTTACTCTTCAGATGTTTGAAGACACTGACCATGCCTCCTCTTAAATTTCTCTTCTCCAAACCAAACATACCCAGCTCTTTCAACCATTCTTCCACAGACTTGGCTTCTGCAGACCTCCTCATCAGCCAAGTCAATCTCCTTCTTAAAATATGGCTCTCAGACCTGGAGACAGTGCCATTTACTGCTTTTCTCATGGGACCCCAATATCTGCCCTGGGTTGGGCAGCCCGCTCCTCCCTAGTTGCAGCACCAACCCCATCTGGAGGTGACATCAGACTTCTTTTTTTGCATTTGACCAAATGTATGGAGAATACAGCAGAAATACGCATTAGCTTCGTATTAACGTGTTGCTTTTATCTTATACTAAAAGACGTCTTGGTTTTATGAACATTGCTCCCCGTTCTGAGCCTGCAGGGATCAGGAAGGCTATACATTTAAAATGAAATCTATACTCGAATCCCTTGCTGAGCCCGTAATGCTGTTGGCTTTGCTGCCGAGTCGACGAAGCAGATGTTAAAATAAACATCACAAATGCAAGAAAAGGATTGTGGAGGTAAACAGGAGCAGCTCATTAGGAAAAAAAGCATAGAAGTTAAAGAATGATTGTTGTCTGAGCGAACAGGGATCAAACCATCGGGGGAAGGAAGAGTGATTGTTCTGAGCTTCTGAGACAGCAAGAGAGAACAAGCAGTCCTCAACCATGCCTCTAACTGTAGGGATAGTGAAAGACAAATAAGCCAAATGCTATGCAAAATCCCTGTGTTGCGGTGCCAATATATA
Source organism: Podarcis vaucheri (assembly GCF_965113315.1). Lineage (NCBI taxonomy): Eukaryota > Metazoa > Chordata > Lepidosauria > Squamata > Lacertidae > Podarcis > Podarcis vaucheri. The sequence continues at coordinate 32,018,124 of NC_138753.1, forward strand.
TAAAAAAACCAGTTGGTTCTTTCTGGATTGTTTGCAAAGAAATCAAAGAGCCAGAAGCTCTCCCTGGACTTGCTTAATGAATGGCTGGGCCTGCATACTAGTTTGTTCTTAACAGCAATAATTGTGTCTGCTTCCCCCCACTCCCCCCCCCTTTTATGACTCTCCCAAACCCCATTAAGCGGCTCTTTCAGGTATTAGCAAATTAAATATCTGGCAGTCATTAATCTTGCATTTTGGTAAGTATTTTTTGATGGGCAGGCGTGCGGCTAAGACCTGAGAAGAGGCCAATTCAATTTCAGTGGAATCATTCAGCGATGATGGCACCATTCAAGCTTGCTCAATAGAAAATGGGCCAACTCGTCGTTGCGGTGTCAACGGTCAGACATAATCAGTCTCGTCTGCACATTCCCCTCATCTTTCTTTTCTTTTCTGTATCATTCTGTATCATTCCTCTGATCCTGGGACAGAGGGAGAACATGTGGCTCATTACCTACTCCTTATTTGATGTAACCAGATGGCTCTGGATTATTTGCAGGGCACACAACATCTAACATTGGTATATTTGTGATGATGACAGATCAGGCGTGCAGCAGTGGTGCCAAGGCTTGGATTAGGAAGCAAAGCCAGAGTTTCAAAGCACCGGATGTTTGGAGGCTGGAGCCAAGCTAGTGGCATTCCCAAGGCTCTAAATGAAACCTTTGGGTCTACTCTGTCTTGATTCACAAGCTACAAACATCCATGAACAGTGTGCATGAGGTGGTGTTGGTGTTGATTTGCATGCTGATCTCCTTCAGCAGATCTGCATACTGAACTCAAAACAAACTGAGCTAACTGACATGGATGTAAGAAAGCATTGCTTTCTGTACTGCCCTCTTGTTAATCCCATGCAGTGCTGTCTCCATTCTGCTGCAGTTTGTCTTCTGCCAAAAATTACGCTATTCCTCCTGCTAGCTGCTGTGGCAAAATTATGTAATTTACTTAAATAATTAAACACATGAATTTGAGAGAGGTGTAGCCAATTACGTATCATTTGTAGACTGAACAGAACAACAGTGAATACTGATTATATTTGCTGAGTAGATTTCTGCTACAGACATGGCATGAATAAACAAAAATTGGCAATTTCTACTCCCATTTCTGTTTCCATTGGAATTCAATACAGGTTGGATTTAGTCCTTGCTGACAGGTATTTTCTCATTCTCTCTAGACATATTAACAACTGCAGTGCCAAGTTCCATGGGTCTCCCATGCAGCAAAGGAGCCCTTGTTAAAGGAGAATCTGCTCCATTAAATGTGTGTGTGTATCATGGGATCAGTGTATTTCTAGGCTGTATCACTTTTTCAAGTGTTCATTCATAAGTCCATCCCAAACAATTTCTACATCAATTTGCATGAAAATTCGTTTAAATACATACTTTTAAGATATAAAATGCACAATTCTAAATGTATTTTATCCTAATATATATTTTACTTTACTTAACAAGGCATCTATACCACTTAATCAAAATAAATCTCTAAGTGGTGTAAAATGTTCATTAAAAATGCACTCAAAACAAGTGTTAAAACAGTAAAAAATAATAATGAAATTGCCAAAATACAGGATAATCAACAGTTTCTAAAAGCAAATGTATGTAATATACTGACATATCTAAGCATGCTTAAACAAAACAAAATAAAATAAGTAGGTGGTGAAAACTGTGCCATAAAGGTGCCTGCCTAATATCAATACAGTGGTACCTCAAGTTACAAATGCTTCAGGTTACAAACTCCGCTAACCTAGAAGAGTTACCTCGAGTTGAGAACTTTGCCTCATGATGAGAATGGAAATCGTGTGCCGGCGGCGCAGCAGCAGCAGCAAGAGGCCCCATTAGTGAAAGCACGCCTCTAGTTAAGAACAGTTTCAGGTTAAGAACGGACCTCTGGAACGAATTAAGTTCGTAACTAGAGGTACCACTGTAGTCAGGGAATTTCAGAGCATAAGTGCTGCCATGCTAGTGCCCCATCTGCACTAGACAGTTACAGTAATATCATTCCACTTTGAGCAGTAATGGCTTGCCCCTAGTAAGTCCTTGGAACTGTAAGGGTTCTGAGAGTTGTTAGCTTACCCCTATTCCCCACAGGGCTTCAATTCTCAGACTGGTTTAACTATCAAACCTTCTTCCCAAGGAGCTCTGTGGGGTCTCCTAACAACTCCCAGCACTTTAACAAATTATAGGATACTTTGGGGGACTGCTTAAAGTGATGCAATACTGCTTTGAATTTATAGTGCAGGAGTGGCCTAAAATCCCAATTTCTTGCAATTGTGGAATGAACATTATGATAGAATCATCTAATACAACCCCCTACAATGCAGGGATCTCAACTAAAGCATCCATCCAACCTCTGCTTATATACCCAAATGAAGGAGAATCCATCGCCTCCCAAGGGAGTCTGTTCCACTGTTGAACAGCTCTTACTGTCAAAGTCCTTCCTGTTTAGTCAGAATCTCATTTCTTGTAACTTGAATCCATTGGCTTGGGCTCCACTCTCTGGAGCAGGAGAAAACAAGCTTGCTCCATCTTTCATCTTTAGATATTTGAAGATGGCTATCACATCTCCCCTCAGTCTCCCCTTTTCCAGGCTAAACATACCCAACTTCCTCAACTGTTCCTCAAATGGCTTGGTTTCCAGACTCTTGATAATCTTGGTCACCCTCTGCACACGTTCCAACTTGTCAATACCCTTCTTAAATTGTGGTGCCCAGAATGGGACACAGTATCCCTGGTGTGGTCTGACCAAGGCAGAATAGAGTGGTACTATTATTTCCTTTGATCTGGACACTTATACTTCTGTTGATACAGCCTAGAACAGCATTAGCTTTTTGTTTGCTTGTTTTGGTTTGCTGCTGTTGCATAACACGATTTTCAATTTAAGCTTGCAATCTACTCAGACCCCTGGATCCTTTTCACAGGTGTCCTCCATCTTATACTTGTGCTGCTGGTTGTTCCTGCCTAAGTGCGGAACCTTACATTTGTCCCTATTGAAATTCATTTTGTTAGTTTTGGTCCAGGTTTGCAGTTATGTGGCAGTGTTCCTTGTGAAAGCGCCAGGCAGTTGAGAATAAAAAAATTAGGAGAAGTGCAAAATGCAGAGGACAACTCTTTTCTGGACCACACATTTGTTGCAGAGTTGAGGAACAGATCAGTTCCTATAAGACTATATTGCTAGCGTCAGCTCTCTGTAGCAACTAAGAATATGTTGGGGCAGGGGGATAAAAGGTTGACTAAAAGATGTGTAAAAGCCACCAATAAAAACAAGAGCACCCTAAAAGCAAGAGATGATTCCTAAAAATGAGTACTGAGCCCCCAAAGCGTAGCAAAAACACACACAAAACCCATGTTTTTGCTGTTTTCCCAAAAAGAGTCAATTCAACCAATCAGGGGGTTTTCCCTTGGGAAAGAATTTCACAAACAAACATGAACACGCTTACATTTAAAAGGTCTGAGTTTTACTGAGCCCACACATTTCCAGTAAATGTGTTTACGATTTAAAGGTAGCTGAAAATTGAAGGTGTGCACTTTGCTGAAGAAAACTGCATCCATTGATGGGCCAGCTGACTCCACAGTAGGATTTGTGCCACAAGCCCAGCAAGCACCACTAAGACTTGAGACTGGAGCGCCAACTCATTAGTGTAATAGCAGTGGGATGTGTCAAAGCAGAGATGATGCAAAGCGGACCCCAGTCTCAGGAGAGTTGTGTCATCTTCATTGCTATCAGAGACTTGTCATCAAAGATCCATAGGCCAGGCTCAGAGGAAGCAACCTCATTGGTGGAGAGATTCTTCCTTGGGAAGTGATCCTCATTCCCAGCCAATTTCTCTTATGGCTGTTGTTGTTTAGCCGTTTAGTTGTGTCTGACTCTTTGTGACCCCATGGACCAGAGCATGCCAGGCACTCCTGTCTTCCGCTGCCTCCTGCAGTTTGGTCAAACTCATGCTGGTAGCTTCGAGAACACTGTCCAACCATCTCATCCTCTGTCGTCCCCTTCTCCTTGTGCCCTCCATCTTTCCCAACATCAGGGTCTTCTCTTCTCATGAGGTGGCCAAAGTACTGGAGCCTCAGCTTCACGATCTGTCCTTCCAGTGAGCACTCAGGGCTGATTTCCCTAAGAATGGAGAGGTTTGATCTTCTTGCAGTCCATGGGACTCTCAAGAGTCTCCTCCAGCACCATAATTCAAAAGCATCAATTCTTCGGCAATCAGCCTTCTTTATGGTCCAGCTCTCACTTCCATACATCACTACTGGGAAAACCATAGCTTTAACTATACGGACCTTTGTTGGCAAACGTCTTATGGCTAGCACAGGGGGAAACACAGCTGATGTCATTGCCTGATACCTCACATCACCCATTCAAACCTCCTGTAGGTTCTAGGCTTGGCCTCAGCAGACTTTTGAACTTTGCAGTTTTTTGAGACAACTTTTTGAGTTGTGTGAGACACCCACCACCCCTCTGCAGTGTAATGGCTTTTTCTCTAAAATAGGAGTGTGCAACCATGCTTCCATAACCCACAGAGGATATCCTCAGAGAAGTGTTTTGTCTTACATCCCTCACTGCTTGCAAAATATGCTGCTCAGATGAGGAAAACACATAGAATACCAATGCTCAGCATGGCACATTTGCCACCATATGGCCATCTGTCACTCATAACGTCTTCTTGCTGGCAACCTCCTCAAACATTATCTGTTCCCTTCTCTGGGCGAGAGTAGGGAGGGAAAGAGTCCGTCCAGTTTGTAGAAGCAGCTTTCTGGGGGACACATGCCTGGCCAGCAGATGTTGTCCCATCTCCAGAGAAGACCTACACAAGCATTTGTCATTCAACAAAGAGCACACAAGATGCGTTTGGGGCTGGAAATCGCCCCGTGCAGCAGTCTTTGTTCCGCATGAAAGAATTCTGGCTTTCAAGCAGCCAGAGATGTTGCGTAGGAAAAATGATGGGTAGACTAATCTGGATATACTTGCAAACAAAAACATCAGTCTATTGTCTATTGGCCAATTCCAGCGCAACAGTTTTTCCATAGAGCTGTACTTGTAAATACACCTTGGGGTGGCATTTCTCAAAGAGGTGCACAATATTTCTGATTCAAAATTGGAAGGATACGTAGAGCAAGCACTCAACTCATATAATGTATATTGCTGCTGTAGATTCCAAGGTTTTTTTTAAAAAAAATAAACCTTTTTCCCCCCCCCAGCAACGCACTCAAATGCTATCCCCAATGAGCTCTTGATCTCCATTTCCATCATACATAATACCTTTTTGCTGTTGGCTCCAGGTTGGGGTATGCTTGAACAGACAAACAAGCCTTAGAATCCAGACTTGACACCTTTTAAAACTGTGCAGTCATGGAAGTTAGTGAAGTCATGGAAAGCCTCAGCAATCCGATCAATAGATGAGGAGAAACTCCACCATTAATTAAATTAGCAAATTTTGTTAGGACCTGGGAAAACTGAGAGGGATCAGATACGTTTCAGTTAACATAGGCAAAGCTTGTAACTTTCTGAAATAGCTATTTTGGCACTAATGGAAATTTAGATCATCTGCTTTCTGCATGAAGTACCTAGCCAATTATAATGTAGAAAACCATTTATTTCTAGTTTAACTACTTTTGGGATAATGTGTTGTGGTAGTGAATAGTATGATTTCCCTCCTCCTCTCTCTTTTATGGATTGTGTATTCTTTTAGAAATCTTAATGTACTTTTGAAAAAAAATGAATTAACTGCTATGGAGAGTGTGTGGATTTGTCTCCCAAGGGAAGCAGAGAAATTATTTATTTTTATTTTTTATTTTTGGAACTGCTCCAAATCACAGCCTAGCTTCTTTATGGTCAAATGCATTGTGCATTGATTTCCCAGGGGTCCCACTAGGTGACCCTGCAAATGCATTAGCAGGTACCATGGGGAACCACCTCAATAAAGGTTTACTAGGTGACTCAGCAGTCAGTGGTTGGGGGCTCCTCCATCCTGAAGCAAAAACACTCTTGAAATCTGCTTGCTCACAGCCTCCAATTTCTTGGCTAGGAATCAGGAAAAGCCTGACTAAGCTAATGACGGGTCACGGGCGGTGGAGCAGGTATCACAGAAGGCGATTCTCACTCCCGCTTTAATGAGAGGAAGCAAAAGGCATCACAAGCAAATTATGTATACAGTAAGCAGAGAGATTCCTCAGGGGACATATTTTAACGGGCTTAATACACATCTGTTGTTGTTTCCTGGATGACATTACAAGCCACAAGTTATTTAAGGAGTAACGTCCCTAAGAGAGGACTCTATGAGGCCGTAATTGGCTTTTCATTGTGATTAAATGCTGAGGCTTTTGGCGCTCGGGACATTATTTCTACTCTTGGACAGAGAACAGGAAGAAGCAATAAACTACAAGAAAGAAAAAGGGGACAAAACCAGAAGGGATAAATGCTTTTCCTGCATCATGAAGCTTGGAAAATTCCATCTTGATGTGTTCATAAACCCATTACTAGTAGATGCCTGGAGGACAGGCCAACAGTGGTCTCAGAACACATTATCAAGAAAAAGGTATAAGAAAATCAGTAAATTAAGTATTGATTTGGCTGGTGGCACCAGGTTATCAATTAAGGAGCCTTTGCCCTGGAGGAAGGGATGCTAATTCAGACACACTCCAGGTACTAGTAAGCTTGATATTTTTTTTTTACCTTGTGACAACTAAGGGACCTATATTTTTCCCCTCTGCATTTCCTTGCTGGACAAGCATTTGCATGCCTTTCTTCACCTTTGGGATGAAAACAAAAATGGCTGGCTGCAGTGCTTTTATTGTGATAAAACTCACTGGTACAGAGCACGGGGGCACCTATTTTTCTGCTGCCCATGGCAGCCATGATGTGCTGGCACCTCAGGCACTATAAATGCTAAACACCACATATCAATCTTCCCCAACCTGGCAGCCTCTTGATGCTGTTGGACTCCAACTCCCATCAGCCCTAAACAGCACGGCCAATGGTCAGGAATGGTGGGAGTTGTAGTTCAAAACATCTGGAGTGCACCAGCTTGGGGATGGTAGCCATACTGTGTGGCCATCTGCTGAAGATTCTTTTGTGCAGGCTGCCCTGTGCACAACTGTTGCCACCTGTGTTAAATCCTCTTTCACTGCAAGTAATTCTTCCTACATGCTTGTTTCGGTGCTTATGAATGGAAGCAGCATTGTGGAGGTCTTGAGTGTGGGCCTCCTTGGAGCAATAATGAGATGGAAAGCGCAAGTTGGCACCAGGGTCCTGCCCCATATCCTTCCCTCTCTTTCAACATCTCTGCTATCTCTCTGCCTCTTGGAAGCCACAAGCATCCTCTTGTTTGGATGATAGACTGAACAGCAGACACATGAACACTTGAGTTAGTGCCTCCTATAAAGTATTCCATCTTTCAAAAAACCAGCCAAAGAGATGATTCATAGCCTGTCACTTGAAAGCATGCATTATTTATAGGGATTTCAAAACAACTCCCATTCCAATGTGTCTCCAGATTAGGTTGTAAAGTGCCCCCTTTTGCCGAGTCGCTCAAGTTGTTAAGTCCCCCAGCTGCAATCTGCAGGATGTGATGAGAAAAATGCTGAAGACTTTTCAGGTCTCTCTTTCCCCCTGACCCCCATTTTTTAAGGATGATTATTATTTTTTGCAATCAAACAGGAAATCAAGGACACCAACATAAATGACTAAATTCAGCCCAATTCCATACATGCTTAATAAGATGCCAGTTTGCATGCACCTTTAAGCAAACAGACTGGCGGCATTCAGAAATGGCTCAAGATATATCACTACCTGAGAGGACAAACACAAATGGCTTCCCCTCCCACGAATTAGCATGGAGCACAGCCCATGGAGACCTTCTCCTGTGCCAGCCCCACAGTTCCCATTCATTTCAACAAGGCTTGAACAGAAGAAGTTACTGAAAGTCACGGCTGAGACTTTCCAGTGGTGGTTGGTACCCACTGAGACTTGTAGGGTGAAAGGTACATGGTACATGGAGAAAGAACCAATGACAGATAGAGATGGAACAAATGAGAGGCAGAGCCAACTCATTCTATTTTTGCCCCATCCTCCTTCCTGCTGAGTTCTACAAGGGCAAAACTGAGACTACGGAGGGGGAAGCTGACAGCTAGTGCTACCCCCAGGACTGGCTATGAATAAGAAGGCAGGCAGGTAGTGAGGAGCTGCCTGATTGCAAACTGAGGTTGGTGAGGTAGAGTCCTCTGTTTGGACCAGTGTCCAGTTCTATCTCCCATTAATACAACCCACAACCTCTGCCTGAAGTGAGAGCTGGTTCTTCCTGCATGGCTACAATTCTCAAGTCTGTAAGTTACGTGATTTCACCACAGTGGACAGCAAGACAAATAAGGTGGGTTTGGGCAGAAGGTGAACTGCAGGGGAACGAAAACAGTGCTGCATGAGACAAATACAGGAAGGAATAGAAAAGGATGCCTTCTTATATCCAGATGTTGTTGGGCTCCAACTCCTATCAGCCCCAGCCAGTATGGCTGGTAGTCAGGGACGGTGGTAGCTGGTCCAACAATATTCTGGAGGGCTGTAGGTTCCCCATCCCTGCTCTGCAGCTTAGCCTGGGAGATCCTAAGAAAGACAAAGGCCAGTTATGAATTGCAGACCCATTTCTCAGTCTGTTTCTTCAAAGCCTGGAGCTGTTTAGGTTTACCTCCTCTGCTGCCTTTAATCTTAGGCACACAGAGAGAGAAGCATTTTCTTTCCTTTCAGGCCTGCTGTTTGGTATCTTTGGTTTAATTTTTCAAAAACAGTCTCTTCAAAGAGCACCATTCTCCTCCTGGGAAACTGGCGGGAGATGTTGGGGCTGGAACGCAAGTCGCTAAATCCCAATGCCCTTCTTTTCTCTCAGCTGCTGCATGAAAGCAGGCCATCCCCTTCCAGCTCAGCATCTGCCGCTGACTGTGCAGTGCTCTCCTTGAGAATACCCAGCATACCTACTTTGCTGGGCAGCTAACTAATTAGATAATGTCCCTGATTCACTAAGATGCAATGGCTGAGCAAACAAAGAGCACGTTGCACATATGGACACTCTGTGCTTCCAGTTTGACCGTCTGGCTCAAACCAGGATGTGCAGGAACTGCAAAGGTGGGCATAAAAAGCATCCATTTATTACTTAAATAAATAAGCAAAGGGCCTTTAAACTTTTGTCCCCCTGCCACTCACCTCCTCATTTTGGAAAGGTTCTATTACAGCTTTCTCTAACCTAGCAGCCTCCAGATGTTTGGACTACAGTTCTGATCAGCCCCAACCTTGTTGTTGTTGGCATCCATCGAGTGTGCCTTCAGGTTGCTGTGTTAGCAACAACAAAGTTGCCCCCTGGGACGCAAGCCTGGGCTGCCCAGAAAACAAGATTCCCCTCTTGGCCTTGCTGATATGGTCCAAAGGAAAGCAGAGCAATATGTTTGTCACTAACTTGGCTGTAGGAGTTGCCAGAAAGAGGCATACAAGAAGCTATCTGAGGGGCTCCACTCCAGATTTGTGTAGGGTTCGCTCTTTAGCCTTTTCTTCTCCCAAAGATATCCCACAAGGCATAGTTTTCCTTCTCCTAGCTTCCCAGGTTGACGAGCCTCATCTGCGTCCCATTTCCCTCTACAGCGCATGCAGAAAACACCTTATTGACCAGTGGACCCACTATTGGCCTTATCTTCTCAGTCCACCAGAGCCTGTCTTCACATGTGGGGGAAGTCTCTAACTCACCAAGGATTTAAGACCCATCAGCTACCTTCACCTGGGTTAGCCGGCCAGTCTAAGCTGTTTCCCAGGGTGTGGCCACTGTCACATGCTGACAGCTTCAAGGAGCCACTAACAGGAGCTGAGCGCAGGTTGGGGACCAAAGATGGACAAACTACCCCAGAAGGAACACAGTTTTCCCCTCCCCTAACACCCCGTACACCCCAGCATGTTTGTATTACCTAAGGGGGGAAACAGGCATAAAGAAATAAACTAACAACTGTAGCAAAGTGAAATATTTTAATGATTAACAAATCCCCATATAATTTACCTACATATCAGATGCCTATGCAATCCTGGAATGTGCTAGTGTGTTGCTGTCGTTGTTGTTGTATTTATTACCTGCCCTTCATCAGCAAGTCCCAGAACAGGTTACAACAGCTAAAAAATTCATAATGAAAACAATTAAAACATATTAGAGTCATGGGAATTGAAACTTGTTTATGATTGTTGTCTTATTATTGCAATGTTCATTATATTGTAGGGAAAGGGCTTTTTTAAAAAAAAATGCACACATTGTTGAATGGGGATTCACCTGTCTTTATGGGTCTCATAGACTGTGTGGTCTTGGTTGTATTCTTCGTTCAAGAGGTTTAATAACTTAAGCAAGTCATGCTTTGCATGCAGAAGGTGTGAGATTCAAATCCTGTCTGAAACCCTGGAGAGCCACAGCCAGTCAAGGGGAGCAATACTGAGCTGTTTTCTAGAGTCCCTACATAAATCACATCTGTGCCATAGAACAGGGATGGGGAACTTTTTCTCTCCCAGTTCTGGGAGCCACATGCCATGAATGGGTCAGGCCAAAATAAAAAATGTATGGCGCAACACATGTAATTTTTACCTCTGTGCAATCCCTCTTCTCTCCACCTACACAGGCAAGAGGCATTATCAGAGCTCAATGACACATTTCAGCCAGGCAAAGCAAGGGCTGGCCTGGGAGTCATGGGGTCTGGCTGGGGTGTTGTGCAGGGAGAGTCCTGAGAACCAGATAGAGATGCCTGGAGGGCCACATTTGGCCCCTGACTCTGAGTTTCCCCAACCCTGCCCTATAATTCCTCCAGGAATTCTCTCCAATACACTGAGGTACAATGGCAGGTGAGAAAACGGTTTCCTAGACGATGAAAGTTGCACTAAGTCAAAGCTCCAGAGAAAAGCATGCCATGCAGGAATGTGTTAGAGGGAGAATTTGGAGGAGTGCAGTACTGGGTTTTTTCCCCCAAAGCAGGAGCAATAATCTCATTGCCAGAGCACCAGGATAACTGAGGGAGCCTCCATGCTCTGGCAAGTGAATGAGGTGGAAGTTAGGCTTTTGTTTGTGATAAACTAACATAGAGGGAACTGGATAATGTTTGGAAATAATCAGAGGCTGGGTACTTCCTTGCTTTTTTTTTCTTTATAGGGTCCCTACATCGGGCTAATAGTTTAAACAGCAGCATTTCTCTGCAAGGTGGTTTGCATTTCTAATCAAAAGGTCAAGGTTGCATTTTAGCTGAATGAAGATATTTTTGTTAAAGTTTAATGTGTGAACCTATGCGGGCAGAGGTAGACACTACTGCTATTCTGCTAGGATCCGTGTAATGTTATGGAGCAGCTTTGTGGGGGGATAACTTTTACTCTCTTGCTCTTTTGTTTAGATCTGAAAGGTGTGGTTTCTGCCAAGAACGATATCCGCGTTGAGATTGTTCACAAGGAGTCTGCCTCAGGCAGAGAAACAGAGGAGCACCCGACGATCAAGCAGCTGATGGTGAGGATTTATTCTCTCTTTCCTTAATCTGTTGCTCTGTCTAACCTTTGACAGTAATGAGCACGGGCGCAATGCGGTTCAGTGCGCAAAAGCCCACCAAAGGCAAAGTATGCTCTTCTGAAATCTCACACATCGCTCAGAGCTGTTAAAGTTGCACCGCTGTTGGAAACTCCCAGAGTGCAACTTTGCTAATGAAGACAAGAAGCCAGGAGAGGTTTGCTACAGAGCACCACAGCCTTGTCTCTGATAAACAGAAAGGCCTATCCAAGCCCTCAATAGGGAAATTGATGTGGCTGCAAATGGACAGAGAAGGGGAAGCTAAGCAACATATTAGTAGTAGTAGTAGTAGTAGTATTAACAACTAATTAGGCACTAATAGCTTAGCTAGACTGAAAAGGCCTCCTGTACAAGATAGATAGATGGCGAGTCTTTCATGGGATATATCGCTGGCCTCGTTACTGTCAAATCACCACAGCTGAAAAAGTGGTATTGTTGATGAACTTAAGAACAACCTTGTTGGATCAGTACCAAAGGCTCATCTAGTGCAGCCCTCTGCTCCAACAAGCAGAGCCTGAGTCGCACAGCACTCTCTCCACTCACTATTCCCAGCCACTGGTATTCAGATGCATGTTGCCTCCAGCAATGGGGTCAAATCAAAGCCATTAGGACTATCAGTCATTGACAGTAGCCAGACAGTAGCAAAGTTTGCCCCCACTTAATGCCTTTCTGGCAGATTTGTGATTTTTTTTTGGAGTGGGCAGATCACCCGACTACCAATATGTGTCATTTTCTGTTTGGCCCTTCATAAATCTGTTTGGCTGCATTGCCATGCACATTGATCTGTATTTTATTTTTTTAATCCAGGCCCAAATTCATATTTTAATATATGAATATGTAATATCACCCCCCGCAAAATGTAAATATGTATTTTCTCTCAATCTATGCATTTCTAAATGCATTTTATCCTAAAATATGCACTGATAACCTCATCCTCCACAAGTTTGTCTAATCCTCTTGGAGATTCAGTTGATGCCTGCAGTCCCAATGACCTCACCCTCTCCTTTCTCTCAGAGATAACCCAAGACAGTTTGGTTCCTGGTGCTAAGGAATCTGAAAATTTTAATCCCATGGTGTTAAAAATTATATAATAAATTTAAGAAGTTGGCAAATTCTGCTCCCCACCCCACCCCAATTCTGTGCTTCAAAATCTGCTTCCTGAGGTGGGCTTCTTCACCATACCTGGGGTAGGGCAGCCCTGCTCTCTTTTTAGAGGGTCTGGTGGACCAGGATTGGTCCTGGGAGTCAGCTGACAGAGTACTCAAGCAATCTGGTACTGCCCCTTCAAAGCACAGAGCTCAGTATTCCAGGCTTGATATGGAAACAGACTGCTGGTGATGCAAGGCACCAGGGCCTGACCGCTGGGAGTCCCATGTTGAGGCACCCGGTTCCAGGCACAGCTATATCCCAGTGAATTCTTCTTAGCCATCTTATACTGAGGTCAGACCGCTGATGCATCTAGTTCATTATTGTATTCCACCTTTGGAGTCAGCCTGCTTCTGAATACAGTCATACCTCATGTTACATTAGCTTCAGGTTGTGCATTTTCAGGTAGCATCCCGCGCGACCCGGAAGTACCAGAAAGGGTTACTTCTGCGTTTCGCCACTCGCACATGCACAGACGCTCAAAATGACATCATGCGCATGCGCAGAAGCGGCGAGTCGCCACGCGCAGACGCGGGTTGCATTCTTTTCAGGTTGTGAACGGACCTCTGGAATGGATCCCGTTTGCAACCAGCGGTACCAGTTGCTGGTAACCACAAGAGGCGGGACAGCTGTTGTGCCCGTATCCTGTGTTTGGGCTTCCCACAGGCATTTGGTTGGCTACTGTGAGAGGAGGATGTTGGATTAGACTGGCCATTGGGCTGATCTAGAAGGCTCTTCTTATGTCAACTCTGGCTAGCAGAAGCTCTCCACTGTTTGAGACAGGAGACATCCCTAGCCCTACCTGAGATGCCGGTGAATGAACCGGGGGCCTTTGTCCTGCAAGGCAGATGCTCTACCACTGAGCTACCGCCTGCAAATGAAACTTACACATGCAAGCTTCCAAGAGTTGACAAGAGTTAGGGAGAAATGCTCATAAAGCTGGCTGAAGAATTGGCCCCATAGGATTTCTCTGATCTCTACGGTTGCTAATACATGGAGCTGTAGACTGTTGTTTCACCAGCTCCCTGCGACTGCTGTGTTCTGCATCCAAATGGCAGCTTTGCTTTCCGCCTGCCGATGTCACGTTATAAATGACTAATACAAGCAAAACAAATGGAAAGAACACTGAACCGTAAAAAAATAAACCCATCCAGCCATAAAAGCAGAGAACAGATGCAAAAAAAAAAAAAAAAAAAAAAACAGGACGGGAGGGAGAGAGGAAGCAAGCAGACTGATTTTAAGCACACCTCCAACCATTACTACCGCAGGCTTACAGCCACCTTTCGTCAACATTCATTCATTTGGGCTGGGAAAGGGTGCTCTGTGAACGATCAATGAAATCCCTGGTTTGAGAGGGGATGCTTTGTGGGGTGGGCAGAATCGATTTTAGATGGTACACATGTACAGAGTGGAGCCCTTGAAATCAGTTTGAAAGGAAGCTAAACGGCAGAGGCGTCACGTTGCTTTGTTATTCTGCTGGTGCTGCTTCTGAAATTGCTGTTTTGTTTCAGTTCAAAGGTCCCCGTAAGATAGAGACCAACATGCTCGTTTCTCCTTCTTCCTCTGTTGTTTGCCCCACACCCAAATGGAAGTTGGTAAATAGAAACACCCAGATTGTTTCAGCCTGGAGCAAAAGGCCAGGATAAAAAAATAAATAAGCAAAGTAGATATTTTAGTGTTGCATTACGGCTGGAGGGCTGCGGTTCAGTTTGCATTTAGAGGCAAACTTTTCTAATCCGCAATTCCTGAAGTGATACATAAACCAAAACCACAGCCGTCATTCAAGTTTCTCACTTTTCTGAATTTCACAGTACTGGGCAGAGAAATGCACTAAGGTAATGTGTGTACAAAGATGAAAATATTAGTGAAAATAATGTGCAAAAGTAAACTATATTAGGGGACATTGCTTTTTTGTATTTTTTAAATTGCATTTTTAAAAAGGTGCATGTTAGGCAAAATTCACATTAAATTGCTGGTGAATTTTCATGACAACATTCAAATAAAATAAATAAATAAAATAATAATAGTGAATAGTTTTCTAGCATGCAGTTACAAGTTACAAGATTTAAAAAAACCATAAAATCATTCCAATTGCAATGTGGGTTTTTTTGGGGCTGAACTAGACAATTGATAGGTATGTAGACGCCTGCTACTACCTGTGTTCCAGTCAGGGGAGAGAAGAGACAAGCCTCCCCCTATTCATGTTCAGCCTTCCTGATAAAGACCATTGACTGACCCTCAGATATTCAGGTATTTAGAAGGGCTATGGACTCTTAACCACTTACACTTACACACACACACACACACACACACTTATGTTGCAAGTCGCCATGAGATTAATTTTAGCAGTAGATGCCTGAGAAATTAATTAATCAATTAAAAGAAATCACAAACTGAAGTGGCAAAATAAACCGGAGATGGGGAGAATGAGAAACAGATAGAAAGCAAAATGGACAGGTTTGCTGAACCCCAGTGCTTTTTTTCTGGTAGTACGCAATGGTATGCAGGGTTTGGTTTTCTTATTCAAAGTTGGAGAAGGTCCAACTTTCAGCCCCATCTCACTGAGCTCTGAGCCAGGAGCTGGAGAGGGCAAGAAACTGGAGGCAGCTTCGAAGGCTGAGCTGCTGCCGCTTCCTTACCCCAAGTCAGTGTGGATGCCCCCCCCCCCCCGAGAGAAGCCACCGAAAGGACCGGGAGGAGCCTCTCTCCTCAGCCTGGCATATACCCCAGCATGGGCTCCCCCAGAAACCTCCACCCTCCAGCACCACTCGGGCCTCCTCCCTGTCCCCTTGGCCGTGGAGTGGGAGGAGAGGAAAACCCCATGAGCACTGAGCAGTACCCCCTTTCCCAGCGCCCACCATGCCGGCCCTGTTGGGCTGGTGGCAGTGAGGCAAGCGGAGCCAGGCAATATGGGAGAGGCTGGGAACTGCAGGTGGGCAGAGTGCTGTTGCATTCATGTCCAGCTTGCAGATTTCCAGTAGGCATTTGGTCAGCCACTGTGAGAGCAGGATGCTGGACTTAGTTGTTGTTGTTTAGTCATGTCCAACTCTTTGTGACCCCATGGACCAGAGCACACTAGGTTCTCCTGTCTTCCACTGCCTCCCGCAGTTTGGTCAAACTCATGCTGGTAGCTTCAAGAACACTGTCCAACCATCTCATCCTCTGTCGTCCCCTTCTCCTTGTGCCCTGTGTTCTTTCCCAACATCAGGGTCTTTTCCAGGGAGTCTTCTCTTCTCATGAGGTGGCCAAAGTATTGGAACCTCAGCTTCATGATCTGTCCTTCCAGTGAGCACTCAGGGCTTTCCTTAAGAATGGATAGGTTTGATCTTCTTCCAGTCCATGGGACTCTCAAGAGTCTCCTCCAGCACCATAATTCAAAAGCATCAATTCTTCGGCATTCAGCCTTCTTTATGGTCCAGCTCTCACTTCCATACATCACTACTGGGAAAACCATGGCTTTAACTATACGGACCTTTGTTGGCAAGGTGATGTCTCTACTTTTTAAGACGCTGTCTAGGTTTTTCATTGTTTTCCTCCCAAGAAGCAGGTGTCTTTTAATTTCGTGACTGCTGTCACCATCTGCAGTGATCATGGAGCCCAAGAAAGTAAAATCTCTCACTGCCTCCATTTCTTCCCCTTCTATTTGATGGGCATACAAAATGGCAGACAAAAAGCCATTCTATTAGGGGAATTTTCTTGCAAAAAAAAAAAACCATGTTCATGAAGGATTTTTTTTTTAAGTCACAAAAATCTGCAGTAATGTGGAGTACTAAATTTAAGATCAGAAGACTGAGAACCAAAATTGACAGATCCATCCGTCCCTAAATAGTAGGCACTCTCCCCAAGAATAGACATTCTTCCACTGCAAAAGTTTGGCTGGAACTCTGCTCTTAAAGAGGATGATGAGTCCATCCTTGCTCTATGCAAGATTTGATGCCCTGAAGTTCTCTCTTTTTCTCTCTTTGGGATACTACCCCTCTTGATAGCAGGATCTCAGTGCTAATGAAGATTTCCTTCCAGATCATTAAAAAGCCTCTGTGCATTTCCTTCTCATTGCTCGCTACGCCACGCACAAGCTGCTGCCTTCAGCAATAAAACGTCCGTCCTGTGCATCCTCAATAAGAGCCTAATAATAGTCTCCAAAATTTGTCAATGAGCTGACAGATCAAGTTAAAGAATCCAGCCTCATTAATGAGCAGCTATGATGAATTCCTGGCAAGGGAGCAAGCTGTACAATGATGGCACAAAGGTAGCAGAACAAACTGGTGTGGGTAGACTGAGCCAGGGGTTCTGGGGAAATGGCAGTGTGGGGAGGCGGTGACTCCAATCACGACTCTGACTCAACAACCACACGCCAATCCTTCTTTCTTGGAGGTCTGTCATCTGCACCCATCGGCTGCCTGTCATAGTTAGCATCTCTAGGTGTTGCAAGCAAGCTCCCGCCACCACCTTCTATGCCGGGCTGGCAGGACTAGCTCGCAATATCTCAAAAACGAACTTGCATAGCAAATTTACAGCAGCTGAAGACATGGGTGTTGCCTATGCAACTCCCCTATGCAAGACACTTTCTGGACACAAACTGTTCAGGCAAACCACCACGGCTTGTTTGAAATGGCTAGGAAGGCCCCTCCCAAAGCCACGCTGGTCCAAGATATTCCACTGCTGCCCAAAGCAGAGCCCAGTATAATGATCCTTCTCCAGGTAAGCTGCAGTGACAATGATCTCTGCATGGTGTCTCTGCCCTGCCACATGGGCTGCTACTGCTTCTCACACTTGTTTTCCACCCAATGAGAGAGAGAAAGGGAAATCGCGCACCCAAATGCTCTGCCTCCATTCTTAGCAGGCTGCCTTCAAGCCAAATCTCATTACTCCCTGTATTTCCTGGTCACATTTCTAACCTCTCTGTGTCCCTTTGAATTATCTCTCTGCCCTCTCCGATGTTCACAACACCTCGCCATTTAATATCAGCTGTGACTATGATTAGCATGCCGAGTCCTCTCACATAGAGATCATATAATGCAGATGTTAAATAGGAGCAGACAGAACATCAGCCAACACAGCGCTCCATTAGATGACACCTCCCCAGCACTCAATGCATTACAGAACACCATTACCCTTTCTGCTTGTCCTTCACGCATTTCTCAATCCACGCAACAGGGCTCGCTTCCAAACCAGCCTGAATTACCTACAGGAGCCTTGGCGAGACACCATCCAAACAACTTTGCTGAAAATCTAAAGGTATTACATATAGCAACCGCACCTCCCTTCAACTGCTAATATTGTAATTCCATCAGAAAAGCAATCAGGTTTGTGCTATGTAATTTGCTCCTTCCCAACACGATGGGTCGCCCGTTGCTAATGTTTTCTTTGTCCCCTAGGAAACTTCTCTTAATGTTTTCCACTATTGAGGTCCTATTGGATAAACACTGCCAGGATCCCTTTTTCTTCATTTTTTTAAAAAACAGTATCACATGCTCATTCCTCTCCACTGCTTTTGCAATCAGCACGACGGTTCTCAAACCCTTTTCCTAATTAATAGTTAGCACACCTAGATGCAGTCTTACTGCTCAGGCTGCCTGCTCGAAATGCAAGTCATATTTGTTCAAGTCAGTCTCCCTCCCTTATTATATTTATATATATTTTACCTAAAGTATTTAATTGCACTACAATTGTATAAAGAGGTACTTATAGGTTCCTGGGGCAGTTCATCGCTCCGTGGGAAAGGACATGCTAGGAGCATGCAAAAGATCCCTGGTATTGCCAGTTCAAATGATCCAGTGCCAAATAAGAAGGAGGGAAGACCTTTGAGACCATGGAGATCTGCTGCTAGTTAGAGTAGACTATACTGGAATCAATGGACAGCCATCTAACCTTGGAGTAAAGCAGCTTACAATGTTCTGCCCACTATGGGTGGGGATCCAGCTGGCTATCAGAGCTTCGCACAGCATCCTGCACAGTGCTTTGCAAGCCCAAATGATCAGCCAAATCTGTGTGGGCAAAATCAAGCCATGTGACATTACTGTGTCATCTGGTGATTGACAGTTGGGAGTCCCCACCCACCTGTCAAACTTGGCCTGCAAGAGGTGGAGTAGGTCTCACTGGATGGATCCAGTTCCTCATCTCTACATTAGGAGGAGTCAGTCACAGCAAGACCAGCAAAATCTGGGGTCAAGAGATCCAGTTTCCAGGGTCCATGGACAAGTAAGCTGGGAAAGTGACAGTGATCTGCAGACAAAGGTCAGAGTCTGAGTGGTCTGGCCAAGCAGATTCAGGGGTATCATAAGCTCAGCAAACTCCAGATGTGGCATGCTGAGAAGGAACTGGAGCTGCAGGGAGGGCTGAAAATGCAAGAAGCAGTCCCAGGGTGATGTATAGAGCTGTCTTTCCTATTGGGCTTACTGTCTTGTTGTGCCAGGGCGCTAGCCTCTCAGGGGTGCCCCAGCGAGTGGGGAGCTGAATGGCTTTGCTGGCAGCTTCCCCTTTGCCTGCATGCCTGCCAGCTGTGCTCCATCAACCATGTGGCTGGTGGGCATGCAGCTTGCCTCCCAAGCGTCTGCGGGAAGAGAGCGATCCCTGCAGAGGCTTGGGAAAAGGTCGACAACTCTGGGAAATGGGGGGGGCACCGGAAGGATCTTTGCACCATGGTGCCAGATATGCTTAAGACGACCCTGGCGGTGTAGTTTGCTGTTGTTGTTGTTGTTTAGCCATTTAGTCGTGTCCAACTCTTCATGACTCCATGGACCAGAGCACACCAGGCACTTCTGTCTTCCACGGCCTCCTGTAGTTTGGTAAAACTCATGCTGGTAGCTTCGAGAACACTGTCCAACCATCTCGTCCTCTGTCGTCCCCTTCTCCTTGTGCCCTCCATCTTTCCCAACGTCAGGGTCTTTTCCAGGGAGTCTTCTCTTCTCATGAGGTGGCCAAAGTATTGGAGTCTCAGCTTCACGATCTGTCCTTCCAGTGAGCACTCAGGGCTGATTTCCTTCAGAATGGATAGGTTTGATCTTCTTGCAGTCCGTGGGACTCTCAAGAGTCTCCTCCAGCACCATAATTCAAAAGCATCATGCAGTAACACCAAGACAGCCAGTGTAGTGTAGTGGTTACAGTATTGAACTTGGGAGATGAGGGTTCAAGTCCCTACTTAACCTTGAAGCTTGCCAGGTGACCATGGACCAGTCACTGTCTCTTAGCCTAACCCTACCATGCACAGGGTCATTGTAAGAATAAAATGGAAAGAGGGAGAAGAACCATGCATGCCACCTTGTGCTCCTCAGAGGAAAGCTGGGTTAAAAATGCATAAACAAACAAACAAACACACACTTTCCAGGGAGTGTGTTTTTCCACACATTGTTTCAGAAAGTGCAAATTTGGTAGGTTTGCTTTTAAGTGCAAACGAAATCAAATTTATCTCAAATCCCTAGGTGTAGCATAAGTTGCAAATGAAGTATGGCAGACAGAACACCAGCTAAATCAGAAACGAACACTCACCAGACCTCTAGTAACTGGGTTGTGTGCATATTTTGCAAGTTGTAAAAGTGCAGGATGTGACTTCAGGAGCAGCAGTAGTGGACAGCAGTGCTCCCAGCAGCTGAATTGGTGCTGCTTCAGTGGCGTAGCGTGGGTTGTCAACACCCAGGGCAAGGCAAGTAATTTGCGCCCCCTCTGCCCTAGGGGCAGAGAGCTGCGAGTGCGAGCGCGCGCCCCCAGATGTTGCACCCGGTGCGCCCTGCCCCCCTGCAACCCCCACGCTACGCCACTGTGTTGCTTACTAGGAAGAAGTGGGGAGCCAGTAGGGAGGTTGGTGTGGGGCAGAGGCAGAGGCAGGAGCTGGTTCTGCCAGTGCATTTGTGCTGCACTGACCTCCCTGCTGCTTCATCCCTCTCCTTCCTGGTAAGCAGCAGTGGCTCAGTTGTTGGGAGGTCAGGTGAGCACCACGCCATTGACTGCTGAGGAGCAGATTCCAGAAAATCTCAGCCTTTGTACATGAAAACAACAACAACAGCCCTTATTCTAGCCCTTATTGTTGTGAAGCTGTGCTTGAAAGCATGTGGGCCTTAAAGCCAGATGAAATACATTAAGCTGCTGTTACAATAGGGTGAGCTGTTCCACATCAACAGAACTACTCTCATCTTTAGGATGGGATGATAATTTCTGTCTCCTCTTCTCATATAGCTCCTCTCTTTCCTTCTGACTGTGGAAGTCAGAGCTTGATCTTTGCCATTTCCCCCCGTTTTGAAACACTCTGCTGTGTGCCATACATGTGTGTGTACTGAACATGCACGTAACACGCATGCAATACCATCCATGCCTGCACACAACACACACAACAAGTCTGTGTTATGTCCTTTTCACCCCACCATTTTTCTTTCACTTTCATTGTCAATAACTTTTTAAAAAAACAGAGAGAAAGAGATCAAGTCTATTGATTTTAGAGCTGTAATTAATTTCATCCTTTCCGCCTTTGTCAATGAATTCTCTGCCTCTCTGCCTCATAATCTTGTGCAGTTAAAGTGGATTGACTCCAACTTCACCCCCTCCCTTTGACACTGCATATCTTGCCATCCTTTACAAGCCTCAGGTGCCAGGTCCTGAAATTACTTTGGATCAGGCTGTCACTCAATGAAAGTCTACCTCTTTGGGAAAGCTGGATCTTCCCAGCAGATGCTAGTAATCACATTAATAGCCTGGATCTTTTCAGAAACCTTATCATCTCACATGACCCAAAGCGACCCTGGATAGCCATCAACTGTGTTCTAGATCAAAACACTGCTCATTTGGAGCTGTGGGAAGTGTTCTAAGAAGCTTCCCCACAGTTATTGCAAATTTGTGGGGAGAGAGAAAAAGAAGGGAGAGGAGATGAGATGAGAAGGATCAGTGACTGGTGCACAACATATTTCATGTTTAAACCAACAGCAGAGAATGGAGCAGGCTGTGCAATAGAAAGCTGGCTGGTATTTGTGTGGGGAGCTAGGATCAATGTGAGCCTAGTAGTACCATGAGCAACAAGTGCAACTTTTACCTTTGTACTGTAGGCTAGTTCCTATGTGTGCGCGCGCACGGACACACACACACACAGCCTATCCTCCATCTAGGCAACAAGAGTCATTATCACAAATCAATGATACCTTCCAGGTAAACAAAAAAACCTCAGAGAGTATGAAGCAAATCTGGTGAGAGGTGTGGTCTGGATAGAAAGGGTGTGGTTTCCCCTGAAGGGAGTCCCAAGGGCCAGTTAGAGGCACATGTGGCCTCTGGACCTGAGGTTCCACACCTGTTTTAGCTTAAGAATGCTTGAGCCTCTCACTTTGTTATGAAAAAATGAGCTGCTCCTGCTTCTTTATTGAACAGGCTACCTCTACATGTCACTTTGCTGATAGGAAGCCTTCCATCCTTGAAGGTCAGAACTAGCATCATAGATCCAGCCACAACTATACAGTGACCACCATCAGAACATTCAGTCAGTGTTTGATGTAAATGATTGTTTTTTTAAAATGTCAAAGGGCATGATTATGCGAATTGCAGAACGTTTTCAATTTGTTACCTAACTCTAAAAATGCAACGTGGAGAATGAAAAGGTATCATCTCAGCTGCACTGCTGACACATTAACAACTGCAATTGCCCATTAAACGATTGACTTAAATGTGCCTGATTGTAATGGGAATTTGCCAGACAGGATGCTAAAGTAGCGCATGTAGAAGTGGAACCAAGACCAGGTTGTAAATGCTTGCAGGATGGGCCACCCCAGCATTTTTGCCAAGTTTAGGGTGTGACTTTTGCTGCTGTACTGGAAACCACAGTGAAAGTCCAAGTGCCCAGTTAACACACACTCACATAAAGTTTTGTTTTGTTTTGATGGAACAAGAAACCGTGGCTTTTTTCAAAGTGGCCGAGTCCTGAGCATCACTTATTTCACTTATTGAGTAGTTAATGTGCATAATAACCAGCCACTGTGCACACTCACCAGGCTTCAGGAAGTATATGTCCAGAATCCTTCTGTAAAGAAGGAATTGGGCACATCTCCCGGTCAATATACGTAAGTAATGTGCTTATATTGACTGTATTTTGTTCATTCTCCAGCCAGTATGCATAATCTCCAACAGAGAAACTACTGTATAATAAAATACAATGCAGTATAAAAGAAAACTACAACATAATGCATAAAACAACTTTTAAAAACCCAAACGAAAACATAGCAGCACATTTTGAAACATCTTTTAGCGTCAGAGATCCTTTCCCTCTTCACCCCGCCTCTTGCAAGGCACATCCTGACCCTCACTATACAACACTCATCCCACTAACGCAAAGACATCCCACCCAAATTCTGCCTTACAGTTACACAAAACCACAGTACGAACTGCTTGTTCCATATCACTCAACCCATTCTACTCCCACACCTCACGTGAATTCATCAGTACACACAAACACACCATCCCACCCAGGAGTTCCAATTATCTCCCACTACATCACCAATCAATCTTTCTACTCAACCTGAAATATATGACAAAAACACCAAGACAACAATGTTACCATCCACTGACAGATCTGTATAAAATAATACAGATTGCCACCTGTCAGTCACACCCAGGTTGCTGTCTCCCACCCAGTACTCACACGCAAGGATGAAATGTGCTCCTTCCCCACCCCATCTCAAACATTTCAACCCACACAAGGAAGAGGGAGCGGGGAGTTTGCATATATCAGAGTATGGTGGAGGCTGGCTGGTAGAGGGAACAGGAGCACTTGGCGCTACAACATTGTGGTGCACTTTTCTTGCTGCACATTTTGGTTACATCCTGCATATTTGGGTTGTGTCCTGCCCATATGTCCTGCATAGATGTGTGTGTGTGTGTGTGTGTGTGTGTGTGTGAGAGAGAGAGAGAGAGAGAGAGAGAGAGAGAGAGAGAGAGAGTCTGTAAGGATGATCATCCCCTCTCTTACAGAGTTATTTTTAATATTTACTGAGCTAATAAATGCAAGGCAAGGCACTTGGAGCACACAGTGAGTGTTGTTGTTACTACAAAACAGCCAGCAGCAGCAGTCAACCTCTCTAAAAACAGCCAACTGCTGCCTTCCAATGGTGGAAGTTTGTATGATCATCAGGCTTCACAACACCAGCTTGTGCCATGGTGTAAATCGAGGACACTGGCTAAATTGATTAGCAAAGACCTTGTTTGCTCCAGGAACGGGGGGGGGGGGGGGCGGCAGTTTTCAAAACAAAACAATCCCTACTTGGTTGCTGAGTTTGGCTTAATCCCCAACTCGGCCACCACTCACTTCCCAGTCTGACATTGTTTGCTGGCGAGCGACAGCGCCAGAAGGAATTAGGAGCCATTTGTCTTGTTTTCCCTCCACCTCCACTTCCCCACAAAATCTGGACATGCCCTTGAATTCAACGGTCCTGGCAATAAGTTAATGGCAGCTACTCAACTTTAACAGGTCTGTGGGTAGCTTTATCACCAGCCATCTGTGTTGACAGCAGCGTAACCAAAGCTCAAAAGCATATTGGAATCTTTGGCCATATGGCGGCCAGGAAGGGAGAGCCAATGAGTCCAGGAGAAGAGTTTGCATTATATACAGAAGCAGGTGCCCAGAGAGGGAGGCACATCCCTTACCTGACAGCTAACAGGACAAGGTTGTCCTTGGGGTCCATACACAACAAGAGAGCCATGTTTCCATAGAATCATAGAACTGCAGTGTCAGAAGGGAATCTGAGCACCACCCAGTCCAACCCCCTGCAATGCAAGAATCTCAACGCAGGACTCCCAGCTGGATCATTAACACAAGGCCATCTCTATTAAGGGCATTCCACTTTGCCAATGCAGACTTTATTATCATCTCCTTTTAGAAACATGAAGAACCATGAAGGCTGTCAGTAATAAATAAATGAATAAATAAATATAATAATAATTTGCTATTTACACCCCACCCATCTGGCTGGGTTTCCCCAGCCACTCTGGGTGGCTTCCAACAAAATATTAAAATACAATACAGTGGCACCTCTAGATATGAACGGGATCCGTTCCAGAGCTTTTCGCCACTTCTGCGCATGCACATGGTGTCATTTTGAGTGTCTGCGCATGCGCGAGCAGCGAAACCTGGAAGTAATGCTCTCCGTTACTTCCGGGTTGCCGCAGAGCGCAACTCGAACACGCTCAACTCAAAGCGTGTTCAACCCGAGGTATGACTGTAGTCTGTCAAACATTCAAAGCTTCCCTAAACAGGGCTGCCTTCAGATGTCTTCTAAAAGTCTGGTAGTTGTTTTTCTCTTTGACATCTGGTGGGAAGGCGTTCCACAGGGCAGGCGCCACTACCGAGAAGGCCCTCTGCCTGGTTCCCTGTAACTTGGCTTCTCGCAGCGAGGGAACCGCCAGTGATAACTTATACAAAGCTAAAAACCATTTAATGCTGATTTTAGGTGTTTTATTATGACTGCGGCAATTTTTTATTATTATTGAGATGCGTTACTGTCAGGTGCTTAGAGGTTAAAGCACTAGAGAAGGCCTTTTCAGAAAATATCAGTCAATAAATCTCTCTAACCTGTTCCTCACCCCATTCTGCAAAACACTCTCAACACCTTCCCCTTCCCTTGATGCTACAAAAGGCTTTACTTCTTAGTCCCTTTTACCATCCTGGCCAGTAGACCAGTTCCACGTTGACTGCTGGGCCAAAACTCTCCCATTCTTTCCGACACCCTTCTTCCAAACATGTGCTTTGAGTGCTTCCTGATGAGTATTCTGTTCACGGGGATAATCTAGCCAAGCACTTTCCATTTTATGCTTTTCATTAAATCTCACCAACATCTAAATAGCAAAATCGATGCTTTTGTCAGCAGTGTGACATGTAGCAATAAGATTCCTCTTCCTGGTTTTGCTTCCCTGCCACACTTGCCCACAAACCGCCTGGTTAGTTTCCTCATGAGAAAGCAGCACGGGCAGCAATTCAGCTCATAGGATTTTGCAGGTACATCACAAACACAACCAGGAAAAGGCATTTGAAGTTATCAGGTGGGTGACAGAGTTCCCTGTATGGAACTGCCATGCCCCTGTTACAGCAGATTTGGTCTCGATGGACAAATGTCATTGCCTGATATAAGGCACCTACATCTATTCCTAAATAAACATGTGTAGTTTCAGGATCTCTGGGCTTGAACTCTGGGATGGGAAGGAAACCTAGCGAGGTGCTATGAGCTGCAGGCACACAGCATGCTCAGGCACGGAGGGATTATAGGGGTGGCCAACATTGCCCTCTGCAATTGGCTGGCAGTATGGAGCATCTGGATTGGCCAGACATGGTATAAATAGCATGATCATAGCAGTGAGTCAGGACTTCTGCCTTTGCCAGCTAAAATAGGCTGATGCTTGCTGCACTTCAAGTTCTCCAGCTCAAGCTGCTGATTTCAGTGACCTTGAGATGGATGCACCACTTTAGATTCAAGGATGGCCACTCATAGCCTTATCATGGCCCTGAGCGACAGGACAGATCCTAGGCGGTCCTGAAGCAAGGGAACAAAGGGCATTGATCAAATCAATATTCCCCTTAAGCCAGGAAGGGACATTGACCAGTGGTCTAAAGTCCAATCGCCAGCATCACCAGGTGGACCAAGAGAAACTCCACTTGAAATATAGAAAGTCACTGTTGGTCATTGTAGACAATTGGATCTGCGATCTGACTCAGTAGAACACAGCTCCCCATGATTCTAGAAGCCAGGGTCTGTGTGCAACAAACTCGGTGCCTAAGGAAGAAGTCTGCCAATTTCAAGTATTTTGGCAAGAGAGTAAGAAGAGGTTGGCTGCATTTCCCTGATACTTGCTAATCCTGCCAGGTCATGTCACCTTTTGAATCCATTTTGCATTGTTGCCATTGTGGTTTTGCTAATTGAGACTGGAGTTTGCTTGCTGTGAACAGATTCAAGTGAGAGCTCCACCAGTATGGCCCTGGACTCTGCATGTGTTCCTCAAAGCAAAGTTTCCCAAGAGTGTGCTTTGTTATGGCACACCCAGCTGTGATCTGAGGCTGCAGTGGATCCTTTCTAACATGATCCATCATCCCAAAGCTGCAGGCCAGGTGGCTGGAAGGCATCTGAGTTGTCAGTCACATTCTTAGCTTAACCAGTCACATGCTTAGTTATCAGTGGACTAAGTTTCAGAGACTTGAATGGATTCCCTCATTTCTCCCATAATGCATCTGTGTAGAACAGGAAGAAGAACTCTCTACTGCTGTTCTTTTCTGTGGTTTCATCAAGATACTACACTGTATACATGTCCCCGAATTTTTATTTTGTTCCTTCCCTTACCCTGTTTTAAAACAAATCCTTTCACTATGAATTTATTGTTTTTACTTAGTAAATATATATTGTGCTCTTCCCCTCAAAGCAGCTCTGTTGTTTTTAAAGACTACAAAGTGCTGAGGTGTGTGTGTGTGTGTGTGTGTGTGTGTGTGTGACAATTTGACCAAAATTGTGGAGAATCAGGGTAAGGCTCATCAGTAACGTTAAGGGAACTACACACACATCAGCTTTCCCCACTATTTGAGCACTAATGTAGATAGTAACTAAACCTGATCGTGTGCACACACACATTTTATTCCTCTGTGCATCCAGAAGTCCTATTATTATTATTAACAACATTAGCTTTTGTCCCTGCTCTCCAAATTCACACGTGCATCCACCTTCTTTAATTCAGAGCTTTCCCATTGCAATCCTTTTCAGAATACAGTGGACGCTTGGGTTGTGAATGTGATCTGTGCTGGAGGCACGTTCGCAACCCGCAGCGTCCGCATCCCGCAGCACAGTGCCGCGTCTGCGCACGTGCGGGTTGTGATTTGGCGCTTCTGTGCATGTGCAAAGCGCAATTTAGTGCTTCTGTGCATGCACGAGCGCCGAAACCTGGAAGTAACCCAATCCGGTACTTCCAGGTTTTGGCATGTCTGTATCCCGAAATGCGCAACCTGAAGCATCTGTAACCCGAGGTATGGCTGTATACACTTACAGAGCTTTGCACAAGGCTTGAAATTCAGGTACCACACTGAACCACATCAGGGGTGAGTGGGGAAAGGCTTCCAAGGGGCGGTTGGGAGCTAAGAGTGGGCTCCTGGTTGTTCCTTTGCTGCAGCAAGATGCACTCCCAGCTGCCCATCTTCTGAGCCTATTGATACCTCCCTTTAGCCTGTGGATAGTGCTGGTTTGGCTGAGTCACGTACTGACACTCAGAGAATGGGTTTGCTACTAGTATGCAAGATAATACATAGCACTTATTCCATAAGCCATGTGCTCCATAGTTAATAGGTGAAGGGGGAATCACAGTTCCATTGTCTTTGATTTATCCAGTCTCCTCTGTCCGTACTAAAATCAAGTCTTCTAATTGCCGTGCCCAAACCCTCAAGGTGTATCAGGTTGCTAAGGCAGATCAGCTGAGAGGAAGACCCTCTTTTGCACGCAGCGGGGCTTTAAAAATATATATACCTATATCAACCCACCGAATTTAAGGGGCAGGTCTGGGGAATAGGTGGAAATGGAAGAGAGTATAAAGGAAAGGAGAGGGGAATGAGCCTCCAGCTGTTAGTTGCTGGAGTGAGATCATATTGAACTAAACCGCAGTGTAAACTTTATTAAAGGTCACACTAATGAATGGCTTAATTCTAGAATTATAAATTAACTCATGTGGCTTTTCCTTTGTGAACAACTGTGCTTTTCTGGAGCTAAGCAGCTCTCTAACATACACACAGTGTGTTGAGCTGATATGGTTATACTGCCACCTGCTGATTAATGCCACTATTTACATCTCAGAACTGCTCCAGAGATGGATGTGCAGAGAGATAAGCTTACTGGAAGTGAAGGGAGTGGGGAGTGTGCCCAAGTACACTGCCTTGTGTGAAAATTGCATACATGCTTGTTCACTTCAGCTTCCAAAAGGAAGAGAAGCTTTCAAAACTACTGTCTGGAGCCACAAAGATAAGTCCTTGCCGAAGACCACCTAGGCTGGGATGAGCTCTGAAGCAGTGGACTCAATGGAGGCAGATCCATTCAGGCAAATCAGGCACTGCCCCAGCCACCTTAATCTATGCTAAACCAATCCCCACCAGCCTGCCTTCTTACAACCAATCAGGAGATGGTTCTGTCTCTCATAGGCTCTGGCTCCACCTACTGATGGTCTCCCTGCCTTACACCCCATCAGTTCCATGGAGCAACAGCCACCACTGAGTGGACTTCCTAGCCCACACTACAGCACCTCCTAGTGTTGGATGGTGGTGGCACAAGGGTTAAATCCCTGCTTCTCATTCCTCAAGTGATCAGCCCAAGATCTACTGTAGGCTTGAACCTGAGCACGCAGAGCTGCTGACTTCAACACAATTAAGTTTTAAGACGGGACCACAGCTCATAGACACAGTACACGTTTTGCATGTGGAAGATCTTGGATTCAGTCCTGAGCATCACTAGGCTGGCTGAAAGGAGAGATAGCCCACTGCCAGAATGTGGTCCCCTCAAAAACACAAAAACATTCCCCTTCCCTGCTTTGGGAACTGAACGGCAAAGACAGCAGGGGATTGACTATCATCAGCCCTTTTACAAAGGAACCAAAATAACATCTTTCAGGATCAACAAGGAAACCACAAGCTATTTAAAGGCACAGGGTAGTAGCCAACGAAATTCTACTCAGAATAGTCCCACTGAAATTAAGGAACCTAAGTTAATAATGTTCATTAACTTCAGTGGCTCTACTCCGAGTAGGACTAGCACCAGATAAAACCCCTTAGATTGTACTCACCTGGGTACTGCCTGAGACAGTATCAAATGGCCAATGCCAATACACACACACACACACACACACAGGCTGGGCTGGGCTGGGCAATAAATTCAATGAAGTTTACATTTAAACACAAATCTATCAAACTCACACTTCATAAAACAATCCCCTCCCCCCCAAAAAAATCAGCTTCCTTCAAAATCTGCATATCTCCACATTTTGCAATGCAGTTACCCAGCAAGTAACGTGCATAAAAATGCATATATCTTGGTTCTCGAACGCCTTGGGACTTGAACATTTCGGCTCCCGAACGCAGAATACCTAGAAGTAAGTGTTCCAGTTTTCAAACATTTTTGGAAGCCGAACGTCCAATGCATTTGTCGGCTATTGTTTCCAGGGCGGCTGCACCAATCAGAAGTTGCGCCTTGGTTTTTGAATGTTTCAGAAGTCGAACAGACTTCCAAAACAGATTACGTTCGAGAACCAAAGTACTAACTGTACAATGGTTAGTGTGCATCAAAACGCACATGTTAATGAAAATAGCAACAAAAATTGTGTACATTGAATCAAATTGCATACAAAAATAGGTTTATTGGAGAAAATTCACACCAAAATGCTGTCAAATTTTATTTTAAAAAATCCACAAATTGCTGCTGAAATGTGGAGAGCTCAATTTAAAATGGGAGGGAAATGGGAAACTGAGAGAACCAAAATTGACAGATCCATCCAACCCTAATCCCAGGCCAGGTTATAGTGTATCCAGGGCCAACCACAGCTGGTGCAGAAAATTCCACAAGCCCCTCTCCCTACTCCCTGGCAGTAAGATAGTGTTGAATTAAATAACTAACAATTTACAGCCCTTTCGTGACCCTCAAAATTAGCAGCCTAGAGATCTCTCTCTGCATATCCACACACAGTGCAGGTTCCAAATTTCCTTGCCCCTATCCTTTTAAACTGAGAGGCCAGGACTGCAGTGCAACTGGAAATTCAGCCCACAGAGAGGCCACATTGCCCATTTTGGCTGGTGTGTTCTCTTTTCTCCCCCCGCCCCAGATTTAATACTTTTGACACATGTATTTATTCTATTGAATCAATTGATGCTACCAGCATTTTTTTTTTTCACCTCCGAGCAAAACAAAAAAACAGGTGCCTTAATTTATTGCATTAAATAGCTGTATCAAAGACTTTCTGACAGATCAAGAGAAACTGCTGCAGGGGAAGGATTTCTGCCACCATTTGCCAAGCTTTTTTTAAAAAAAGGAAAAGAAAGGAAAAGAAAAGCTAGACGCCAAGCAACAATCAGGACTGTATTGTAGATTTAGAATTGTGATTAGCCTCTGCATTCAGCAGCGGTAATTCCACCAGAAGCCCCAGACTTCAGTGGCAAAGAGAAAAATGGGAATGCTGAAGAGAAGAGATCAATATCTAGAGGAGATAAAAGGCAACAGAGAAATTGGCTGATAACTATTCAGATCTCGTGCATCCCACCTTCCTGAAAGAAGGGTAATTAAAGCCATATTCTAATTAACTTGTACTTTGCCCCCAATCAGAAGCATCCTTTGCAGAAAAACTAATGAGGCTGGGAGAATGGGTTCTTCCTTTTGGATCCGTCTGTCTAAGTAAAATAGAAAGCAGTCTTTAATTTGGGGCAGGAGAGGAGGGAAATGAGACAAAGGATCTCTGAATAGTTGGGTGCTAAAGACTTCAGACCCCTCAACCGGTGCAGGTGAGAATCGGTGACCCCCTGCAAAAGCTCAGAGCCAAACCATACCTGCTCTGCAAATATGTGCATATAAAACTTCAATTAGGAAGGGGTGGTTTTCAGCAGAGGAGTTGCGCTACTGAGCTTCTGCTACAACCCAGATCTAAGAGGAGGAGGAGAAAGAGATTTGCTGACAGCAGCTGGATGATTCCATCCTCCTTTCTACCCTGCTCCCTGTCCAAACTGCCAAAAATGCTGGATATGGGGGTGAGAGGGAAGAAGGCATTTCACAACCAGCAGTGCCATTGAGGTATCTGACAATGTTCCTGCTGCCGCAGGCTGAAAGACGAACCCAGATTAATTCCATGGATGGGTGCTTCAACAGTATTTGCTAATCTGCCTCTCCTGTTTGCAGATGGACAGGAGCGAGTTCCAGCAGGATTCGGTCCTCAAGCAGCTGGAAGTGCTCAAGGAGGAAGAGAAGGAGTTTCAGAATTTGAAGGTAATTGACTACAGCAGGGGTGGGGAACATGTGGCCCTGGAAATGGTCCTGGACTTCAGTTCCCATCAGTGTGGACACAGTGCCCAGAGTTGATGGGACTTGTAGTCCAGACAACATCTGTAAGGCCACAGGGGCTCCTTTCCTGGGCAACAGGATACTGACTACTTTACTCATGCAGGCAACAATGCTACCTTGGGGTTAACAGATCCAGGGATTCCTTAGTCACCTGTATCTGGCAAGCGGTAAGGAAAACAAGTCAAGTACGGTTTAAGCCAATGAAGCGCCACTAGAATCAACATCAATACAATAAGCTCAAGTACTTGTCACAGCAGGTAGCCATGTTTCTTCATTATACCATGAGAGGCTGGTAACCACCAGCGCTGCCACCTTTTACAAAGCAATTAAAGTGAAATTTGGGGCAATACACACAGCCAGACTCAATCATATTGAGAACATGGGTGAGAGTGCGGCCCAGAGGAGTTCAGCATGTGATGGCATCATCCTGTGGTTACATCAACAGCCCCCCAGTTCAGTATTCAAATTGGTAGTTACTGCAGCACTCAAATGCCTCCAGCGGCAGCTTGGGAAACAATGTGCCAAACTCAATGTAGATCTGCTAAAACCATGTAATGCAAAACTCATTGTAGATAAGATATACTAAAACATAGGCAGGGAACTGATTATTGTTGTTGGGATACTGCCGGGAAGACAGGGGCATCAGGCAGGCCCCCAACTGGCTCCAGCCACAGGCCAGCAGCCAGTCTCCCTTGGAACAGCATCAATCAGTGACACGAGCCTCAGATACGTTTAGAGACCCGTGCACGCTCTATCAGCAGAGTGTGTAAATCTTCTCACAGAGAAATGTGCAAGCATAATGTACAGCATTTTATTCAGCATAGTTCAAGAACAAAGGAAAACATATCTGCTTCCCTTCCCTTCGTCTCCAGCAAAACAGCAGTAACCCAAAAGCTATATACAAACAGAAGTTCCCAGCAGACTGTACTGGAAGTAAACAGGCATGTGACACAACAGTCATGCCTGTTCCCTTTTAAGGTGGAACGGAACTATATCCTAACAATTATCTGCCACCACCATCCCCGCAGGCCAAGTGTGGCAGGTGGGTGGGGCCACTTGCTTG
Organism: Podarcis vaucheri; assembly: GCF_965113315.1. Taxonomy (NCBI): domain Eukaryota; kingdom Metazoa; phylum Chordata; class Lepidosauria; order Squamata; family Lacertidae; genus Podarcis; species Podarcis vaucheri. The sequence goes on from NC_138753.1 coordinate 32,050,942, forward strand.
TCAATCACCTGATGCCACAATGATATCTGATGTCCTTTCTTCCCTGCCCGCATGATTTGAAATACAGGCGGCGACCATTTCCCTCTTCCGGGTCCAAAAGTACCTGCGTGTCGGTGATCACATGTCATTTGGACACTCCTAAAATGGCTCCTACTTGTACTACTATTTAAGAATTTGCACCTGAATTTCCTTCCCCTCCCACTCCCCTTGCTGTCCTTTTCCCCTTGTATGTTGTGTTTTTTAGATTGCAAGTCCGCAGGCCAGGAACTGCCTTGTTTAAATTTATTGTGTGTAAGCCACTCTGGCTGAATGCTGGGGTAAAAAAATACAGTCGTACCTTGGATCTCAAATGCCTTGACTCCCGAATGATCGAAACCCGGAAGTGAGTGTTCCAATTTTCGAACGTTCTTTTGGAAGCCGAACGTCCGACGGGGCTCCCGATTGAGTGCAGGAGCTTCCTGCAGCCAATCAGAAGCCGCGCTTTGGTTTTCGAATGTTTTGGAAGTCGAACGGACTTGCGGAATAGATTCCGTTCGACTTCCAAGGTATGACTGTACTCTTTAAAAAAGGCGCAACCAACAGTATAAACTGTTAAGTTGTGGGTGAACGTATCAGACCACACAGCGATTCTTCAAACAGCTCTTGTTTATCCACAGGCCAGAACAGAACTGAACTGAAGGGTTCAGTCAGCCTGCTTATATAGAGCTCCAGTACAACATAACTGTAACAATTTTCTAAAACTATCCAATCACTGAACGTCACTTTCGATCCCTTATTTGCATAACTATCTACAGTATCCCCTGCTGGCCCAGGGTGAGAACTTCAGTACATAACATAAACCAAGAAGTCTAAAACACAAAGCACGCACCCTGAGCCAAGAAATAACTCTCGCCCCCCCCCCATTTCTTCCAGGATCCCACTAATGGTTATTACAGTGTGAACACCTTCAAGGACCACCACTCCACTCCCACCATTTCCCTCTCAGGCTGCCAGCCGGACCTGAGACCAGCCAACAAGCAGCGCGTGCCCACAGGCATGTCCTTCACCAACATCTACACTACCCTGAGCGGGCAGAACCGCCTCTACGACTACAGCCAGCGCTTCGTCTTGGGCATGGGCAGCAGCTCCATCGAGCTGTGCGAGCGGGAATTCCAGCGGGGCTCCATGAGCGACAGCAGCTCCTTCCTGGACACACAGTGCGACAGCAGCGTCAGCAGCAGCGGCAAGCAGGACGGCTACGTACAGTTCGACAAGGCCAGCAAGGCCTCGGCCTCCTCTTCCCACCACTCCCAGTCCTCCTCTCAAAACTCAGACCCCTCCCGGCCCCTGCAGAGGAGAATGCAGACCCATGTGTGAGGAGGATGGGACTGGGACATGGAAGCGGTGGTGGGGAGGAGGAGGAGGAGGAGGAAGAGGAGCAGCAGGCTGGGACGTTGGAAGAAGGCAAGCTCCCCTCCCAGTCTGAAACCCAGCCCTGCCGCCAGCCGGGGTGGAGGAGCCTCCTGAGGTCGGCAGGTTCTGGGTGGGTGGAGGTTGTTTTGTGGTTTTATTTGCATTCTAGTGACTTTTTCTTTATAAGGCCTCAAGGCACTTTCTCCCCTCTTCCTCACTTAAGAGGAGAAACTGCAGCCCAACACACAAGGCGACGGGAGCTAGGACTAGGAGTCTGTGTTGCAGGTAAAATAGTCCATACAAAGAGACACGTATCTTCCCCTCCTGGATCTGTTGACCCTACTGAGCAGGTGGGGAGAACCTACGGCAGCTGAACCCAAACTAATTTTAAGCACAACAAAGTCTGTTTTCTTCCTGCAGCAGACTGGGCTTAGGGGGCCATGGGAGTGACGGAAGGCCCAAAGACAGGCAACTCGTTTGATTATCTGTAGGTCGGAACAAAACCTATGAGCTCTTCTGGCTGCAGGATGTTTTGAGACAACACATGGTCTTCCTGTTGACCAGCAATTTTGTATTTCCTGATTCCTCTGAAGATTACCTCTCCCATTTTCACTTGATGGGGAGAGACATACATGCTACCTGTCAAGACCTCTGTTCTTGGTCACTTCACAAAGAGAGGGTGGCCAATGCTCCTGGTGTCTTTCCCCTCCGCTTCCTCTTCCTCCATGACATCACTTCGTGACTGGACATTTTGGAGATGGCACACCTTCAAAGCTGTCAAGTTTGCCAGTCTACTGCCCTTCCTGCCGCTTAGCCCCATTTGCAAACTGCAATCACACACACAAAAAAAATGTCTTCAAGCAACCTCAAAGAGTTTGGCTTACTTTTAAGGAAGTTCCGTAGAGGGGGGAGAGGAACAGTCATTAGTGTAACTTAGTGTGCACTGACTGCTTAATTCTGGTCGTCTTTTTTTTTTTACTTTCTTTTTGTTTGGTGTTGAGTGTTCATAATATTACAGTGTGTCTTTGGACTATAAAAGCAAAACAAAACCTGGAGTTGAAAACTTTTAAAGTGTGGATTCTCAGCAGAACACACAGACAGACAGACACACAGACAGACACGCACAACAGGAACGCTCTGGTCTGGATCAGCTGCAGAGGAACTGTTGGTGGACAGAGGACTGAGCTCATAATCAGAGTGACGTGTGACAATCACAGAGAAGGCCCTTCCCGTGGGGGCTACTGCGAGTGAACATAGAGCATTTTCTTACTGCTGCTTGTGTATTTCCTCCCCCCGCCCTATTCTCTTACCCCCTCCCCCCCCCAATAGCACAACTGGAAAATTAATACAAGAGTTGTTACAAGTGCCTTTGCAGTGAATTCATTTGAAACTTGCCAAACAGAAGGTTTCCATTGCGAAAGAGAAATTACATACACCTTTTCGGGTGAAAGATACCTACAGAATGCCCCACGATCTCAGGGCTCTTCCAGATACCCTATTCACTGAACATTCATTCTGATTTGTTTGCACAGGGGTTAAGGTGACATTGCATCAAAGCAAGCGTTGTCCGACACTTTCCTATACATTTCACCATCACTCGTCTCAATGCAAAAAGTCCAATCTTTGGGGGAAGTTGGTTTGCTGCACAAGGACTCCTAACCAACCATAACTGTACAACCTGAATTTACCAGTATGTGATTGTATCCCACCCCAACAAGGGCAAGTCTGGAAGTGCCCTCCATTCAATGCCAAGTAGTGGCTAGGTCAGAGGTCACAAACTTTTTCCGCCGTGGGCCGGTCCACTGTCCCTCAGACCTTGTGCGGGGCCAGACTATATTTTTTGGGGGGAGGGGGAATGAACAAATTCCTAAGCCCCACAAATAACCCAGAGATACATTTTAAATAGAAGCATACATTCTACTCATGAAAAAAAAGCTGATTCCCAGACCGTCCATTGGCCGGATTTAGAAGGCTATTGGGCCGGATCCAGCCCTCGGGCCTTAGTTTGCCTACCCATGGGCTAGGTGATCAAAATGTACCATAAGTATTATTGTTATAAAATTAATTTTATGGAATTGTAGAGTCAGAAGGGACCCTGAGGATCATCTAGTCCAACCCCTTGCAATTGCAGTTGTCCCATACAGGGATTGATCCTGCAACCTTGGCATTATCAGTACCACCCGGTAACCAACTGTTGCCTAATACAAAATGTTTCTAGACGACTTACACACACAGTTATAAAATGACCATCGGGTATAGTAGCAAAACAATGATCCCCAAATATCTATCACTGAAACTGCAGTAAGCGTGACAATATTCACTCAGAACCAACCGGGAGATGAGAAAAGGCCACCCAAAGACCTGCAAAACAAGGCCTATAAATCTGCTTTAACTAGCTACACTGTAGCAGCCAAAAATAAAAATCAGCAACCCAACATTACTAATAATACTAGCAAAGATGTGTTTCTGGCACTTCCTGTAGGGGCTTCCCCAACCCCCCAAACCCAGAAAAATACCCACCTGGCTTCTGGGAAGTTCTGGCCTTCTCAGGCCAGCAGGTAACACTCAAACAGCAGGTCTTCTTGCTGGGATTCTCCTCAATGGCAATGCATCAGCAAACACAGAGCAGGGCCCAGGTGGGGTAAAAGAGTCACACCTGTGCCATGATTGTCCTCTCTGCTGCATTCTTTCACCCAGGTGGGTGGCTATGGGGGTATCAGATGCATAATACTGACCTCCTTCCTAGCAGCTGTTCACTGAGGGTTTTAGCCTTTTAACAATTTATTTGTGTACAATTTTCACATAATGTGCAGCAGACAAGGAGGTGTGTCTTGGTTTTATGAGAACCCTGTCTGGTACAGGAAAGCTAAATAATCATTATCATCATAATCACTTTGGAAAACAGATTGGTCCACAAACTACGTCTCTTCAGATGGACTGTTCACAAGACATGGACGTCTACAAACATCCAAACTGGAGTGACTGATGGTTGACTTCCTCTTGATGGAAGGGGGCAGGGTGTGAGCATGGGATAACGTATCATATTTGTTAATGTCTGGAAGAACAGCATATATAGAGAGAAGGGATGGGGACAGTGGCCTGATCTAGCACATCACATTTCCCTGATTATTGCCATGCATATCATGAAATACTATTTTCTTCCCTGTTGCCCAGTATGCTGTGCTCCTTCTTTAGAGGCCATTTTTGGACTACTAGAAACAGCAGAGATTTGCATATGCTAATTTATACATATAGATGCAAGTTTACTATAATGTAAATAGAAATGTAATACATCCCACCATAGCAGGGAACAAGACTTTAAACAGGTGACCTGTGTGTCTTCTCAGCCTGCTATTTTGATTGAGGGCAAATCCGAGGCCCCTTCATTATCTTTAATCCAGACATGAGCTGGACAGCCCTTCAAATGGGACTGTCCTCTGACAGCCTTTTCAACATAGGACACAGTCACCTTTTACTGCTTACACAGATAACATGGGAAGCAGTTGAGGAGCTTTTGGGGAGGGTGGGTGTCTCAGCAAAAAGAAAGAAAGAAAAAATGCAGCCTGCATAAATAACAAAGGGTTTCTTCCTTTCGTTATTTTTTTGAAATTAGGGACCAAGAAGATGCATGTTCACTTTTTGCAGCAGATGCATACCCTCACAGCCTGCCAGGGCAAAGCTGTACGGATGCATAGCAACCCCTAAATGTTGGGGACCCAGTGTGGCCAGAGCAGTGGGGCAGTGAGTGATGCAACTTTACTCTTTAGACTTACTGGTCTTACGGAGGGCAGGTGCATCCACCATGCAGCTCAGAGAGCAGTGCACAAAGTGGTTCCCCATCCTCATTTCACCCTCACATCAACCCTGTAGACATAAAGGGCAATTTACTTCACTTCAAAATGTGATAAGCCAGCCCACATCTGTTGTGCTTCAAGACCTGCTTGCTCTTTCTGTGAGTAGGGGTCAGGCCTGGACTTCTGCCCCAAAGTCCTGCCCTGACAGCACTGCTGGATCAGTGGGAGACGAAAACTGAAGGGAAGTAAACAGAAAGGACAGCCCTGTTGAGTAGACCACGGCTGCTGTTATTTGTACCAGGCCTAACCTGAAGTTCCATATTGCTCGCCACTCTTTGGGGCTGAGCTACAGATTTCAGTTTCATTATCTTTTGGAAAGGACTCTGGCAGAGCCCAAAGGGACTCACCAGGCCTGGCCCCAGCCACAGACTTGGTCCACACAGCCGTTCCAGCAGTGTAGGACTCAACAGAGATCTTGCTGCTCTTTGACTATGGCAGGGGCAGCCCGTAGAATGCCCTTCAGATGTTGTGGACTGTAACTCACATCATCCCTGACCTTTGGCCACACTGGCTGGGGCTGATGGGAGCCACAATTCACAACATCTGGAGGGCATCATGTGAATTACTGTTGGTCCACACTGGAAGCAACTTTTGGCATGCAAGGTGTGCAAAAGTGTAAATGTTTGGCATGTGAAATGTGCTCTACCGTTAAACTACAGCCCCGCCCTTACCTAATGCACATTGCTATGAGAAAAGTACAACGAGGATTCTAGATCAAATTCAAGGGCACAATAAAGACAAGTGTAAAGTTCTGCACTTAGGCAGGAATAACCAGCTGCACAAATATAAGATGGGGGATACCTGGCTTGCCGTAAGTACATGTGAAAAGAATCTAGGCGTCTTAGCAGACCACAAGCTGAAAATGAAAAATGTGTTCCGCAGCAACAATAAAAAGTGAATGCTATTTTAGGCTGCATCAACAGAAGTAAATGACCCCTGGATGGTTAGGTCCAGTCAAAGGCGACTATGGGGTGTGGTACTCATCTCGCTTCTGGCCGAAGGAGCTGGCGTTTGTCCACAGAGAGCTTTCCAGGTTATGTGGCCAGCATGACTAAACTGCTTCTGGCACAATGGAGCACCATGACGGAAGCCAGAGCGCATGGAAACGCTGTTTACTTTCCCGCTGCAGTGGTACCTATGTATCTACTCGCACTGGTATGCTTTCGAAACTGCTAGGTTTGCAGAAGCTGGGATAGTGCAAAGGAAGCTCAAACTGCCAACGTTCCGATTGGCAAGCCCAAGAGGCTCAGTGGTTTAGACCACAGCACCACCCGCGTTCCTGCCAATAGAAGTACAGTATCTTGATCAAGAGAAGTAATAGTCCCTCTCTATTCTGCCTTGGTCAGACCAAACCTGGAGTACTGTGTCCAGTTCTGGGCACCACAGTCTCTAAAGGATATTGACAGGCTGGAAGGTGTGCAGAGGAAGGGGACCAAGGTTATCAAGGGTCTGGAAACCAAGCCTTATGAGGAACGGTTGAGGGAGTTTGGTACATTTAGTCTGGAAAAGAGGAGAGAGAGAGGAGATACGATAGCCATCTTCAAATATCTAAAGGGCTGTCACATGGAAGATGGAGAAGGCTTGTTTTCTCCTGCTGTGGAGGGTAGGACTGAACCAATGGTTTCAAGAAAGGAAATTATTTGCAAACATCTGGAAGAACTTTCTGACAGTAAGAGCTATTCAACAGTGGAACGGTCTCCTTTGGGAAGCTAGGGACTCTCCTTCATTGGAGCAGTGACTGGATGGCCACCTGTTAATGGATGCTTTAGCTGAGATTCTTGCATTGCAGGGGGTTGGACTAGATGACCCTCAGGGTCCCTTCCAACTCTGCAATTCTATTATTCTGTGAACCCTGGGCCATTTGCAGTGTCAGAGGTGAAGCTAGCAAACCTCCACAGCACATGGCCAACAGGCAGCTAACAATGCAGACAATTAAACAGCTCGTAAAATGCTTCATGCTGAAGAACCTTCCACTTCACTAAGCTAGCAGGCTGTGCATCAATCTTACAGCAGCTTTCCTGTTGCTTACCAGGCACTGGGTGAGCTATTTAGGTCGACAGTACTCAAAATCCCTGGATAACAGGTTGCATTTTTAATTATTTGTCATGCCAGCGCTGCTTCTGGTTTTGCAAAATGAACATGGAAACAAGACAAGCCCTCCTTGGCAAAAGAAACTTGACAGGTGCTTACATTGTATATTTGCACTAACCAAACATTATTAGGCTTGGACTCAACAATACAGAACAGGAGATTTTTAATTTTAATTCTATTATTTATTGCAAAAGGGAGGGAGGAAAAGGGAGGGGTGACTTTTCTTCCTCTCACCCTCTTTTTCTGAAAACATACTGTTGCTGCCACCTACTGGTCATGTGCAAGAATCGCAAACTCCTAATTGCCTTACATCCTTGCTATCCATACAGCACCCAAAGTCCCCTGGCTGAAACCACGGTGTAGGGCCCTCGCTATTCTACCTCACACATAATTCATGAAGCTTGATTAATATGCAAATACTTGGCAGCCGATCACCCCTCGCGAGCAGTTAATGATTTGTTCAGGGACCCAGCTGCCTGCCAGTATATATATTTCTTTAGTTTACTGTCTACGGCAGGAGCTTCTCCAACCATCTGTTCATTAATATGTAACAAGCAACAGTGATAAGCAATTAAACTGGCTGCAAATTAACCAATTTGCTTGGGGAGCAGCCTTTTGAGCGCTTGTTTGTTTCATTAAACCTTAAATTCATCAGGAATCCAAAGGAACGGAATGCCGTGAGCCACGTTCGGAGCCAGGCTGCAGCATCTTTCTCGGAAGTAGGGAGGAGACGATCCCTTCCCGTAAGCAAAAATGCAGAAATGTCCATTCAGCCCAGATATGTAAGCCGCACAGGAGACTTTCTTTCTTTCCAGCCTAAAAGTCATGGTAGGCTGGGGCCCCCCCAGTTGCCTGGAGGGTGCCTCCAATTCTGTTACCTCCTGACCTTGGGTGCTGGTCACAAAAGCAGCCAGGGTGCCGGGGTGGGGAATCTACCAATTGTGGCTAGGCATCAACCTCTGAGACCTCAAGTGGTATCTGCCCAGCCCAGCTCAGCTGTGCTTGGAACCCCTTATTTTCCCCTGCTTATCCTCACGTTGTCCCATTTCCCTCAAACTCCTCATTCCAGCAAGGATCCAACTCGGGGGCATAGCCAAGGGTAGGGCTAAATCAAATACCGTATTTTTTGCTCTATAAGACTCACTTTTTCCCTCCTAAAAAGTAAGGGGAAATGTGTGTGCGTCTTATGGAGCGAATGCAGGCTGCGCAGCTATCCCAGAAGACAGAACAGCAAGAGGGATTGCTGCTTTCACTGCGCAGCGATCCCTCTTGCTGTTCTGGCTTCTGAGATTCAGAATTTTTTTTTTCTTGTTTTCCTTCTGCAAAAATTAGGTGCGTCCTGTGGTCTGGTGCGTCTTATAGAGTGAAAAATACGGTAAATCATTTTAAAAAAACTTAATTAACTGAGGTTCTGCTCTCTCCCCCCCACCAACATGAAGCCTGCCCTTCCCCGACATAAATCCTGGCTATGCCCATGATCCATCTCTGCTGTCTTGGCACTGAGCATTCCATATCCATTTCCTGTGGTTCTTTAACAGACCTAGAGATGGCATGACATGAGTTTATTCCTTTTTGTCCTCATTGCAATGCTCAAAAGCAGGAGGCGGCACCTGTGGTCCTTCAGATGTTAGTCATAGCTGCCAACATTTCCCTTTTTTAAAGGGAAATTCCCTTATTCCAAATAGGCTTCCTCGCAAGAAAAGGGAAAAGTTGACTGCTATGATATTAGTGGATGACAGCGCTCATTGTCCTTGACCTTTGGGCCATGCTAGCAGAGACTGGTGGGAGCTGGAATTCAACAGCAACTAGGCAAGCACAGGTTCGTTACCTTCTTGTAAAGGTTTATCAGACAGAGAACAGAGCCAGCACAAGACAAGATTCTTGAGGCAGAACTGCAAAACTCTCTCTCTCTCTCTCTCTCTCTCTCTCTCTCTCTCACACACACACACACACACACACACACACACACACACACACCCAAGGTCTAGTCCAGCTACCTGTTATCACAATGGCTGACAAGATGCCTCCCCACCTGTGATTCCCACCAACTGGTATTGAGAGGTATATTTCCCCCAAACCATGGAGGCAGGGCATAGGTGTCATAGCAGGTAAAATTGGCCATGGTGCCTGGAAACGTTGGAAGTCAAAGTCCAACAAGTTATGGAGAGCCACATGTGCCTCTCCACTCTACTGTATAACCCTTTTTACATGGGGGGGGGGGCGATTAAGAAAAAAATGTGCAGGTAAATCAATCCAATTGTTCACCAAGTAGTAACGCAATTACAAAACTAAACATATTGTGCTACATGTATTTATTACGTCCAGACTCTTCTAGAGTTATTCTGTCGCCCCCCCCCCCCGTACACATTTTGAGTATAGGCCTAAGCATGAATACTACAGACAGGCATGTTTGCCAGGGAGCTACGACTGGGTGAGGATCATTGACACACTGCACCTTAGCAAGCCAGGTTTGTCATTGGGTGTGCATTCCACGGGGAGCCACAGCCAGCTCCAGCTCTGAGAGAATTATGGACATTTCCTCAGCAAAATGGAGCTGCTCTAAGGATTTGGGTATCTTTCTCTATAGAGCTTTGGCACCAATGTAAATGAAGCAAAGCCTTGGTTTGCCTATACTCAGCTGTTTGAAACTGCTTGAAACTTCTTTGCAACACAATATAATCCCTTAAATCCTGAGCTACTAGCGTGCAGTTTGGTTCAGGGTTAAATTCAACGTTCTAGGGTCCAAACCAGGGCCTAGTCTCACATCCCACTCAAGAGAGGGAGGGGGAAAGGTGTAACATACATTCATTGTATTCCGTTCAATTGTTTGTCCTGCTTGCAGGAAACACCACAAAAACTGTGTGGTTCTGAAGCAAGGGGTCATGAACTGGCAGGACTTGGGGGAAGAGAATCCCGGCGAGGGGTGTAGCCAGGATTGGGACACATCAGGGCAAGCTGCGGATATGGAAGGAAAGGTTAGTGTAGGAAGTACTCACGGGGTGACGGAAGATGATGAGGGGGTGGAGGTCAGGAACCAGAGCAGCAGGACCCATCACCAGAGCCGGGGGGCCCTGTCTCCCTGAACACGGTGGGCTCTGAGGTGTAGGGAGCAGCAGGAAGGGTGCTCCAGGAAGCTGAGGCAGGCAAAAGCCCACAGCTCAGCTCCCTAGCTGGTCAGGTGGAGCTCACTAGCTCTGGAAGGAGGTGTGTGATTGCTCAGCTGGAGTAGACAGGTGAGGGTCATCTGCCTCATCAAGCCCAGATGCCACAAGGGGCATGCAAAGTATAAAAGGGCAGCAGAGTTGAGAAGCTGTGTCTGCTCAGCTATCCATGTTGATGGACCTTGAACTGGATGTGCCTGGACTGCACTTTGGGTTTGACTCTAGACTGTTTCCTGACTGCTGGACTTGGCTACTTGGGTTGGCCTTGAGCCTGGTTTCCTGACATTTGGATTTAGGACTTTCGACTTCGCTTGTGTGGATCGAGCCTCAGACTTTGTACTTTGGGCTTGACATACAGCCAAGTAAGCCAGAAACCTCTATCTGTTATACTGAGTTGTGGAGATTTCTTTCTATTAGGATTCAGAGAGCAAAAGTTTGAATTAGTCATCCGCAATTTATGCATGAAAAGACAGCTGTTGCCTGATAACTTTCCTTTTGGAAGCCATCATTCCATATTCTATCCAGCCACAGGGTGGCGCTGCACAGGATTTGCTAAAATTGAAGACATTTCCTTCACATGAGAGAGGCATTAATAAATTTGCCCTCATAACAAATAAATCAACATAACTATTTGAGTAAATTTTCCACTGCAATTCTACCTGTGTGAGAAGTGTAAGACAAGCAGGCAGCTTGTCCTTGGACAGAATGAGGGCAAATTAACCTTGCTCCTAAATATTATTTTTTATTTTATTTTATTAATTTAATTTAATTTTTCATTATTAACACATCAGTGTAGTTTATTAGGTCTGATAATATTGAGAATTTTGCCGCCAAAAGACACCAGAATCCCACAAAATAGAAAACATGTTATGAAAAGTAAATGGAAGCGTATTGCTTATAAAGCAATGTCAAGTACAAATACCAAAATATTTTTTGCACACTGGGTAGAAACAATGTAGTTTTTGGTACTACTTTGTGGAAAATTTGCAGGCCAATGAGGTTTAGCAGTTAGAATATAAAAAGGTGTGGGGGGGAATCGAGGTTTAAATCTCAACTCAATGACAGCCCAGAGGGAGATCTTGTTCCAGTCACTGTCAACCCATTATCAAAGACTTCTTATGATTATGCTAAGTGGAGGACTCATGAAAGAGTGGGGTATTTTTAATAATAAAGTACAGACATAAAATTACATTTAGTTGTTATATATATATATATATATATATATATATATATATATATATATGCAGGTTTTGGTGTCTTCGGGTGTCTTCCCGTGTAAGAGTCGGGGTGTCTGTGCGACGTTTCGACGAGGTCTCACTCGTCATCTTCAGGCTGGTGCTTTCGGCTTCTTGTTACTGGAACAGAGCAGAGTCTGGTGTTTGAGTTCCTATAAATACTGTTGAGGGGTGTGGTGTATAGCCTCCAACGTTCTGGGCAGAGAGGAAGTTCCTAGATTAGTGTGCCTTTTCTTCTTTTGTTCCTTAATTACTTGAGGGATATCTTGGGTGATTTCATGAGTGATATTCTGAATATCACTGGGTGGGTCATTAAGTGTAGATTAGTTGCTAAAGCTTTCGTGTCTTGACCTCTTGAGCTTGTGAAGAGTTTTTCTGAGAAGATGGCTGTGCTGCATTTAGTTGTGCTCTGGCTTGGCTTCGTGTATAGGGGCGAGCTATGGTTTTGTGCCTAGTGCCAGCCAGATCTGTGTAGGGATTGCAGGGGGGTGCAGCATCCGGAGGTGCCACTATAGTTTGGCTACTGGATGGAGTCTGTAATATGTCTGTGGAGAGGGTCTGGGTTTGGGTCTGGTGTGGTTGATTGGTGACGGCGTTCTGTGTGCCTCTGGTTCTGGTGTCGGTTTTTGTGGGGAGGGCTAATTTCCAGATGTCTGGCAGGCGGGACGTGTCGTCACGCTTGTTCATGTTGTGAGGGTGTTTCTCTATCTCGATGGCTTCCATGATTATTCTCTTGTGGTGATGTTCCATGTTAAAGAGCAAATTAAGGAACAAAAGAAGAAAAGGCACACTAATCTAGGAACTTCCTCTCTGCCCAGAACGTTGGAGGCTATACACCACACCCCTCAACAGTATTTATAGGAACTCAAACACCAGACTCTGCTCTGTTCCAGTAACAAGAAGCCGAAAGCACCAGCCTGAAGATGACGAGTGAGACCTCGTCGAAACGTCGCACAGACACCCCGACTCTTACACGGGAAGACACCCGAAGACACCAAAACCTGCATTCCTGTACCCGTGAAAATCTACGAAAGCATATATATATATATATATATATATTTGCTTATATATATATATACACACACACACACACACACACACACACACACACACACAGTGGTGCCCCGCAAGACGAATGCCTCGCAAGACGGAAAACTCGCTAGACAAAAGAGTTTTCCGTTTTGGAGGTGCTTCGCAAAACGAATCTCCTATGGGCTTGCTTCACAAGACGAAAATGTCTTGCGGGTTCCTGTGGGTTTTTTCCCCTCCCCCCCTTTTTCTAAGCCGCTAAGCCGCTTATCAGCTGATCCGATAAGCCGATAAGCCGCTAATAGCCGCTAAAAGCCGCTAATAGCGCTAATCCGCTAATCCGTCAATGGGCTTGCTTCGCAAAACGAAAAAAACGCTAGACGAAGAGAATCACAGAACGGATTCTTTTCGTCTTGCGAGGCATCACTGTATATGTATATATATATGGTGTTGTTTTTCATGTGTCTGGAGCCTCAGGCAAAGTGAGGACTAAAACAGCCCACAGAGCTCATAGGGTGCAGGAATCATAGAATCTTCGAGTTCGAAGGGAACCAAGGGTCATCTAGTCCAACCTGCTGCAAATGCAGCCATCTCAGCTAAAGGCATCCATGACAGATAGCTATCCAACTTTTGCTTAAAAGCCTCCAAGGAAGGAGAGTCCACCCACCTCCCACCTCCCCTCGTGGGAGACTGTTCCACTGCCAAACAGCTCTTACTGCCAGACAGTTTATTCCTCCACAATCTCCTTTCTTGCAACTTGAAGCCATTAAAATCAATTTTGATGGCTACTTTGTTAGGGCAAATGGGGCACCGTCCCCCCAAAAAACTCAGCCCACCCCAGCTAGCCCACCCCCACCTGCATGCCTTCTTACTTAACAACCAGTTCCAGGGAGCAGCCATTCTTCCTCCCCAGTCTCTCCATCCTTCAGCAGCCACCATCTGAAGGGTCACTTCACTCCTGATACGGCAGCCATGTTTTCCACTCCTTGGAAGAGTGGTCCGTTAATATGAATGGGGCCCAGCTTGCCCCCCCCACCTGCCTGTCTTCTTTTTTACAGTCAAGGGCGGTGGGTGCGGGGGCATGGTAGTCATCTTCCTCTATCTCAGTGGTGCCATTATAAACGCAACTGGGCAGAAGAACAGTGTGGAAGCAGAACTGAAATAAGTTGGCTCTGCCTGTTCTTGGTTCTGCCTCCACTTCCTCTTGGCCTGCCTCTCTCCGTGGGAAGAAGAAGAAGAGTTTGGATTTGATATCCCACTTTATCACTACCCGAAGGAGTCTCAAAGCAGCTAACATTCTCCTTTCCCTTCCTCCCCCACAACAAACACTCTGTGAAGTGAGTGGGGCTGAGAGACTTCAAAGAAGTGTGACTGGCCCAAGGTCACCCAGCAGCTGCATGTGGAGGAACGGGGACGCGAACCTGGTTCACCAGATTACGAGTCCACCGCTCTTAACCACTACACCACACTGGCTCACTGGGCACCAGCCACCACGGTTGCCATGGCTACCTTGCAGGGGTGGGGAACCTCAAGCCCAGTAGCAGAATGCGGCCCCCCAGGTCTTTCTATGTGGCCCTTGGGACTCTCCCCAAGCCACGCCCCATCTCTCCAGGCCTCACCCCCTCAGTGTCCCGACTTCGCAGCCTCTTTGGGTGTTTTTTGCCGGGCTGGAATGAGCCTGCCTTGAACACTTGATCATTCTTCTTGCTTTACTAGATTGACGATATGGAGGGTGTATGAATGTAGAAACCAGCTTACTGTATATTTAAAAAAGGATAAAAATTAGGCCCACTTTGGCCTCTGGCCCTTCCCACCACTGACATGTGGCCCCCACAAGATTGCACAGAAGGGAATGTGTCCCTTGGGCTGAAGAAAGATTCCTCAACTCTTGCGTTTTAATGGACACACCAGTCTTCAAACACAGGATCCAAAGCATTGTGATGTATGTTTAGATATTAAAAACATTTTCTTTAATCAGTTCTTAGCAGTCTTATTGTGCTTTAGAGGATTGTGGGCACATATAGTCTTCCTGTAATCATAACAAACTTATTAATATCTTTCTACTGCAGGAACAGGAAGGGGAAATGACTAGAAAAGGAGCATTGTGTGTCTGAATGTGTCTGAGATCATCGGTGCTGAGGTGAGATCCAAGACTTTATTTGGTCTTGTAGCTCCGGGAGGTGGGGGGGGGGAGTGCTAAAAAGGGCCTTTGAGAAACAAGTTTAGATTGTCTGTGGGGTTGTTGGCATTCATTTATGCTGTCTGCTTTATTTATCAGCTAGCATAAGGCGGCCAGGTCTAATTAGAGAATGTAGCCTCATCACTGTCCTATAAAAGAGCTAATGTGAATGTTCTTTTGTTTCTTTTAATAGTGTTGCGATATCACGAACGTAATTAAAATAGTTGCTGCATCTGCCTAACTTCAATAAGGACACCCTTTGCAGCTCTGTTGAATCACACATTTTATGAGCAACCGAAACACATCCTAGAGAAACTGAAATTCAACATTTTTACACAGCCTATAATCATCTTAAAGGAGTGGTGGTCTCCTTAAGTATTGTTGTGCTTCAACCTGGTTTCATTTCAACCTGGGGTGGAGAGATTGAGTAGATATATGCAGGTTTGCGTATGTCTATGGAAGCCATTTTCCCAAATAGCCACCAACCATCCTCCTTCAGAACCTCCCTCATATGCCTTGTAGCACCTACAGCCATACACTTCAACTTGTCCAAAAGGCGACAACTGGATTAATGGCCAGCTGCCCTGGTTGTCAGTTCACTTCCAGGCCCTCACATTAGTACATAAAGCCTTAGCCCACAAATATCTAAAGCAGTGGTGGCCAAACTTGACCCTCCAGATGTTTTGGGACTACAATTCCCATCATCCCTGACCACTGGTTCTGTTAGCTAGGGATGATGGGAGTTGTAGTCTCAAAACATCTGGAGGGCCAAGTTTGCCCACCACGCATCTAAAGTCACCTCCTTCCCTACAGGTCCTCTCAGACGCTGAGCAGAAGGGGCCCTCTGGGTAGTTCTCCTAACCCTCAGAAGTTCCAAGGGGTGGCAACCTAGAAGATAGTATTCGGCCTGTAAAGCAAGATAAGCACCGCAACCCGAGAGTTGTCTGCGACTGGACGGGGGTCCTTTACCTTTTTTAATGATGCAGTTAAAATATCTCTGCATGTAGAAAATGAAACTAAAGATAGCTGAGGAGCAGAAACAACAGTACAAAGGACTGACCCACTCGCTGAATTAATTGATGGATTAATTGTATACCCCAGGGAGAAGTGAGCCTTTTTTATTCTCTTTTGATATATATGTATTTGCAGTTTTACCTGACAAACCTCTCCCGAAAGGTAATGGTTTGAAATACGCAAGGGAGTTTGAAAGAACACTGCTGCTATCTCCTCGATGGAAGGAAAAAATTCTGGACTGGAGCTACTTTGTTTTTGCAGAGGTACCAGCATTTTGGGAGATGGTGCAAGACTACGGAAGGGAACTCTGGATGGCTGCCCAGAGCTAATGCTGTCTTTTTGTCTGGGACTGTGGCGTATTATGGCTCCTGTTGGCAAAAATATTTCACACAGAACTATGAAGACGGAAGTTTGAGCAGACCAGTGGTTGTAAACGTAAATGAAAATTAAGTGAAGCATTAACATCAGAATGGTTTGTTCACTAATTAAGAAATGCAATGTGATATTAGATTATTAGCACTCCGTGAAATTCAGAGCTTGGGAAGCCACCCAAAGATACAGAATTTGGCATTTATACTTGGCTTTTTGATTGTATTGTAATTTGGAATGTTTTAATGTGGTTCTTTTTGGATTATTAAAATGGAAAACTTAATAAATATTATATACAAAAAGAAATGAATAAAATAAATACTCAATGACCTGCCTTTCAAATAAGTGGAAATGAAGCAGCTGGTACCATGGTGAAATTATGACGACACTGTCACTCTGTAGTGGCAGTGCTGAAGTCATAAGGCAGATTCAAGGGGGAATGCCTGCCACTTAACAGTGACCTTAGGTTTTCCAGTACAGTGGTACCTCGGGTTAAGTACTTAATTCATTCCAGAGGTCCGGGTTTGGAAGCCTTGTCTGTTAACAGGCAGCCAAACAGAGGAGGAGTCTGGGGGGACGCTGTCGGGTGGTGGCCATCCCACTCACCTGTTTGCCTTTGCCTTACTGGGATGTCTGGAGCCGGTGAGGTTTTCCCCAAGTCCAGCCTTCAAAGTCATTGAGAGAACTGCAGGACGTCCCTATTTACTTCAGAGAAATGAACGCCAAATACTGGCAGTGAGCAATGGACAAGGCTGTGGCCATACCTGAGAGAAGGAGCTTTGAAGGGAGACTGCAGGCGGACATCTGCTGCATTGCAAGTGATGGGGCAGTGGGAGAGAGGAAAACGAGGGAGGAAACATTAGGCCACATTAGGTGCACCATCCATTGGAAGTGCTATGAAGACACTTTGAACAGGAATGCTTCCCCTCGGGGATTCTGGGAACTGTAGGTGGTTAAGGGAACGGAGAGTTGTTAGGGTGGTTAAGGGTTGGGGTTGGGTTAGGGGTAGGATTAAGGTTGGGGGTAGGGTTCCCTTCTGGTCAGGGAACTCTAGGAATTGTAGCTCTGGGAGGGGAACGGGGTGGGTCTCCTAACAACTCTCGGCACCCTTTTCAAACTATAGCTCCCAGATTCTTTGAGGGAAGAAGCCATGAGTGTGTGGATGTGGCCTTGGCCTCCCTCACCCCACTGCCTCTTATTATTGAGGAATCTGAAGGCAGCTCTGTTTAGGGAAGCTTTTAATGTTTGATGCATTACTGTATTTTGATATTTTGTTGGAAGCCGCCCAGAGTGGCTGGGGAAGCCCAGACAAATGGCAGGATAATAAATTATTTATTATTATTATTATTATTATTATTATTATTATTATTATTATTATTATTTCCCTATTCAAAACTCTCGGGAAAAGGAAGAAGAAAGACTTTGTATCTCATGCCATTTTGAAATGTCTTAACTTGAAATGCCAATAAATGTATTTGTATTGAATTCTACTGTACTGTACTGTATTGTATTATGATTAATATGGGAAGTGGAATGGTAATGTTAATGAGGCAAACGCCCTTCTTGTGGGCGTGGAAGGAGGGACTTGCGGCCAGACGAGTGACTTTATAAGATGTGTTTTTCCTGATGAAGATGTGCCTGATCTTGGGTTACCCCACTTGCAAGTGTGTATAATAAAAAGTTTTCCTAATTCACCCATTTTGTCCAGATCACTTTATTTAAAAGGATCCAGAGACCTTAAGTCAAAGGAACCAGTTTGTTTTATCTCTCACAAAGGGCAAAATGAATAAATAATACCAATCCCTCAACTGCCAAAATAAACGGTCTTGCAGCACTGTAAAAACTAACAGATTTTGGGGAAACTCTTTAAAAATGGGAGGGCCAGGCAGGGTTTCTGAAGGTGCCATGGAGTCCACATGCCACACGTGTCACAAGGGGGGGGGGGTTCCCTCAGTCATCATTTCTTTATTAAAAAGGCCCAGTTTCCCCCGCCCTGTCTATGTATGGTCTCCTGTGATGTCACAAGCAGACATAGCAACTGAGGGAAAGAGGCAGTGTGTTATTCTAGAGTTTCAAACACAAGGAGGGCAGGAGGGGGACATTTTTCAGCCCAGGGGCTGCATTTCTCTCCACACAACACTAGTCAAATGTACAAATGAACAGAGCAATGAAAGCAAGCCTTACCTTTGCACAGGAAGCTGTTCAAGGAATGACATGCAGAGAGAAAGCACCAAATCCAAGTAAACCTATTAAGAAACAGGTTGTCCAACCCCCTGGAATGCAGGAAACTCAGCTGAAATTTAGGAAACGTTTGTATTTCTGCATGTGTTTATAGTACAGTATCCATATTGCTTATCAGAATACGCTAAATGGGGGGACGGACCTCAGCTGCAGACCCACCTCCCTTCATTTGGGGGGGGTTCTCTCTCCCTCCCCCACCTACTATCTCCCCCTCCACTATCCCACTGGCATTGCATCCTCCCCCCAGCACCCCGAAACGCTTGCTGCACCCCAAGGTGTTTTGCACTCACCTGAACCCTTGCAGGGAAAGGGGCAGGGCACAATGGGAAGGGGTGGGGCGACCAGGCTGCTTAAACCACACCCCTTTCCCAACGGAAGCGACATGGGGGGGTCAGTATCCAGCACCCCTTCTCTGCTTCTCTTGAACGCTTTAATCCTTAGCAGTGGTGTCCAAGCTTTTTTCAGAGGGCCAGATTTAATGAAGTGAAGGGCCGTGAGGGCTGACCAAAGTTGTTAACCTCTTTTTTTAGGACTGAAGTTGTTGAGCTTTCTTAAGGATTTTACCCTACAACCCCAGGAATAAACTGCCACAGAGACTGGATTAGGCCCCCGAAACGGACTTTGGACATGCCTGCTCTACGTTCAACACTCTTAGCAAACCCAATGTTTTGTTTGAATACAGGATGCTGCCAAGAATGTGAGCCCAGGCTATTATCCTATTTTTTAAAAATGAGAATAATGAATAATGGGGACACACCCCATAAGCAGCTTTGGCCCATTGCACATGCAGGATTTTGGAAACTGCAGACTTGTGTCAACCTGCACGTGAAGTCTACCCTTCTTTTAGTTCCACACTATGCCTTCTATGTCATCCAAGTAGAAATGGCCATCAATATTTACTTTCCTACAGAAGTCCATTACAGTGACAGGACTAAATGGGGGGGAATGATATATGTGAGACAATAAGTAGCATCCCTGGGCCTTCTCTTCTTCAACTGTCACCTGGTAGTAGCCATTACAGCAGGTTGCCTCTGTGGGAGAGATGGTGAACAAACCCCATTCAATCCGCTCTGCTGAAAAAACAGCTCCATTGTTCTTTCCCTAGCAGTTGATCATTATAAGAATGTTTAACTTTTAATGATTGGCACTTGAATTCTTTTACCCTCCCTCTTTCTTCCATATGCCTTTCTCATTGAGTGTTGGGTTTTTTACAGTGTAACCCTATAGGCACGACCTGTCTTGTTTTAATTGATTGCCTGTAAGCTGTTTTTGGCTAAACAGTGAGATGAAATTGCTCTAAAGAAATATATAATATGCATCTCTAGTACAGGCGAGATTGTTTCAATTAGACAAAAGTAGTGAAAATTCACCCAAATATCAAAAATTTTCAACACATCCGCTGTGTTTGAAGACACTGTCTTCATACATGGAGGATATATGAAAATCTGAATTTCCAATGTAGCACTCTAAGGTTGGTGAACAACATAAAAAACAAAAGCCCTGAATTTTAAGAGCTTGACAATTGGTTAGTCTGAAAACATTTTAATCAGACTTCAGCAATTTGGTGCCTTCCAGATGTTCAGACTCCCATCCGTTAGGGGTGGTGTGTGTTGAAGACCAGCAACATCTGGAGGGCTGAGGAATACCCCATGTTTATTCTCTGCTTAATAATTACCTACCTGTAGAAACCTGCCAGTCCTGTTTCCTTTTGGCTTTATACCTACTAGAGAGAAAGGTTGTAAGGCCCTAAACCATGCAGGACTTGGTCACGGGGGTCATCTGGTGGTGCCATGTACATCCAAGGTTCATTTGGCAGCCAGAAAAAGCATTTAGCACGATGGCACACACTTCCCAGTCAACAGTTGGCTGCTTTCAAGCCTTCTAGGAGTAGCAACGCTGCTTTGTTTGCTTTTGTAGTTCTATATGGTAGAGAGTTCTGAATATTAGTTATTTCATGTTGTTTTTAATATGTTGTATACCGTTTTGAAACCTTTTGTTATCAGACGTCCATACACGTTTTCAAATAAATACATACATAAAGGATGGGGAGGCTATGGTATTTCAGACCCAATCCAATTTCATAGGTCTCCAAACTGACAGACTGATTGGGCAGGAAGCTTGGTATACACAACTGAAAAAGTTCCTCAAAGCTGATCCCCCAGTTGTTTATGTCAGATGTGTTTCGAGAAAGGACTCTTGAAGCCACCAGCCCCATGGCCAAGTTGTGTTTGCAGCATAAACTAGGAATTAAATCCACTCATCTTTACAAGTGTACAGAGAAATGTGTCTCCCCTTCAGAACCTATGGCTTTTTTGTGATGAAAACCAATCAGTGCACATCATGATTGCAGAGAAAAGTGTGAACTGGCCACCCCGGGCTCCTTCAGGAGAAAGAGCAGAATATAACTTAAATAAATAGCAAAGCATTTAAAACTTTAAAACTTTCAAGATGTAATAGCCAGGGAGACTGCAAGGCTGACAATTCCAATAGGCCCGTAAGACTGTTCCAATTTATGAGCCCTCAAGAGTCAAATCCTAAGACATCCAGTCATAAGCCGTATCCCATGGTGTATGCAGCTGAGCCTTGCAACAGAGAAGTCATTCTTTCAGCTGATCCTTTGGTTCCCATGTGGTGGCACTCTTGCCACAGGTTGAAGTCTGTCCATACTTGCCACTCCAGCAAAGAGTACTAATTCCCTTCAATCCCCAAGGAATCTATTTCTAAAAGAATTTAGGAGTTGCCTTTCAGACCAAAAAGGACCCTCAAGGCAACTTATAATTTAAAAAAAACCCTAACAATACAGCCGTACCTTGGATCCTGAATGCCTTGGTACTCAAGACGTTTTGGCTGCTGAATGCCGCAAACCCAAAGTTAGTGTTCTGGTTTGCAAACGTTCTTTGGAACCTGAATGTCCTCCAGGGCTTCGGACTGGCTGCAGGAGCTTCCTGCAGCCAATCAGAAGCCACACTTTGGTTTCCGAATGTTTTGGAAGTCGAACATTCCGAGGTATGACTGTATTGATAGTTCCAACAATGCAATGAATTGTGCTTTGCTCCATAGTTTCGTTCCTGCTTTGTATGGATATGACATGGAACAATCCATCATTGTTGTCACCCTTTATGGGGCTAGAAAGCATCTGTAGGTGAAAAATCGTCTTCCACCTCTAAGAGATGGTCCCAAATCACCACCACGCTGCATGAAATTGCTTGAATGTCCTAAACCGCAAGGAAAACTTCATTGGTAATACATATCAAGCTTATTCTACAAAAGATGCATGATTTGCAAAGGGTATTTTTAAATTTAATTTATTAAATTACTTAACACTGAACTGCAGTAATTGCTTAACCAGGAAAGATACTTCCAACATTCTCTGTAGGATTCAAACTCCTTTGAAATAACAACATTTAAGAACTCTTTTTCTTCCGGGGATCAGTCTGGATTTCTGCAACAAACCAGTTCCCAAGTTGAAGCTCTATGTGCATTCTCAAAGGGACATAACATGAGCAACTCAATTCAGTCAGTTGCCTTCTTGGCAATAGGTGTGATGGCCTAAGCCATAAGGAGGTTACATTCCCAGCAGGCCCTTCAAAGTTGGGCACTTGCAATCACAGCTAAGGCACGGTGGTTGTGCACGCAAGGTGTAGCGGGTGGTGGACAGGGAAATTATATTGTCACCTTCCTCCCTTTGTCTTCTTCTTCTTCCCCTCATGGATGAAATACAAGGTTCCAAACTGTGCAGCAATCAATTCAGACCCTTTAACCAACAGTAAGCAAATTTAAGAGATATACTTTGATCTCAAAGCTGAAATTAAAAGAAGGGGGGGTTAAAGTATTGATTCTTGCACAACTAGCCCCAAACAATATTTGGAGGAGAGTCTCTTCCAAGCACTTGTCAGGCAAGACCAGAACATTTGACCCGAGGCCCATTTCTGAAATGTCTGGACCACTCCCCCTAATTCTCTGCCTACTTAAACTGGCAGCTTACTTCAAAATTTGCCCCATTTTTAGGCGCATGAGAAGAGCCTTCGTCCTAAATGACCAGAACACTCATCCTGCTACTAGAAAAGACAAAGGCGTAGTGCAGAATTTAGGTTTTGTGAGCAAGGAATAATAAAACATTTTTTCCTCCCCCCCTACAAAACGGATACACAATTCCCAACTATCTCCCCCCCCCCTCCTTCTTTCCTTCAACATTCAGCTTTGGTTATGCCATTTCCTTTGTACTGGAGTCTTATGTCTGATAGGAAGTAACTCCCAAATGCTAGAGGGGAAAAAAGCCTACAGCTTATATTTAAGAACAGACTTCGTATACTGGACGGACATACTCTCATTCTCTCTCTCTCTCTCACACACAAACACACACCCTTCACAGAAGGAGGATTTACTTCCAACGAAGTGCCCAGAAACACCCATGTTCAGCTCGGCACCTTTTTTTAAGTAAAAAAAACCACTTATCAAATACTGTAGGGTATCCTCCCCTTATGTCACAGACTCCAAAAAATAAGAACTGGATGAGAGAGAGAAATCAACATTATCAACTCCCACCATCCCTAACAGCTTTCTCCTGGGTATTCCAAACTCCTTCACTGCACGGAGGACTTGAACCAGTACACTTTTCTCTCATTCAAACAGAAACATTAAATATGGCAGGCAGCTAATAATCCTTCATTCAATTACCCCCCTGCTCCGCCCGGTGACACCTAACATCATTTCAACAGAAACAGCAGCTGCCACTGCACTTCCCAGAGTCAGAAGGCAAAAGTGATTAAGATCTCAAGGTGACACAGGGGTGGTAATTTGACACCCTCCCCCCATGGGAATGTCACTTGTGCCACCCTTGAGGCCCACAGGCAACTCAGTCATTGGCCTCCCAAAGGCTCTTCTCTGCCACGAGTGAAGATTTCGGGAACTTCTGTTTCTAAAAGTCTCAACTTGATGCAGAGAAAATCCTGCAACAGTCCGTGCAAAGAGGACCCTGTAGAAGGCAGCATCCACCCTGCTTCCAGCTGCTGCCATCAACCAACCACTTCCCAGACCATCTCCATCCCTTGCTGCCAATACGTCTAGGGGTCACACACTTCCACCCCAGTGTTTCAAGTGAAGCTGCAGGGTCTCCACACCAGTCAATGTTGGGGGGGAGGGGCAGCTAGCCATGGGCAGCTGTGTTGGACCAGCAGCTGGCTCAGAAAAAAACCCTCAAAACGGCAGTCCATTTTCCATCAGAAGTAGGTGAGGTTCTTGATGACACCCAGTTCAAGCATCTTTTTTATTGCTAATGCCTCATGTGAGATATTGTGTTCTGAACCCTGTAAGAGAAGGCAATGAGAAACACATTAGGCCATGCAGTAGGGCCGGGCGATATATTGATATATCATCCAAAACTGGTTTGAAGTTCACATCGTGATAATTGTTTCATAATACTTGAGCTAGCAATACATCCCAAATCACAATGTGTGTAAAGGCTAGGCAATACCTGCTTATCAATATCACAACTTACAAGCTAAACATTGCAATCTACCACGATGTCTGAAATAAGGATGGAACTATACAGAGGGAGCTGCTGCTGCTACTTCTGTCACTCTTATCACCGCCACAGAGCCTTGCAGGCCACCACTGTCCATGCCACATCCAAGCTGCTGCTGCCTAGAAGGCCTGCTGGCAGTCCCAGATTATTTGTATTCACTATGACTCATCCCCACACTTTGGATTGTTCTGAATACCACCATTTGGTAGGTAAAAGGACCCCTGACCATTAGGTCCAGTCGTGACCGACTGTGGGGTTGCAGCGCTCATCTCGCTTTATTGGCGTACAGTTTCCGGGTCATGTGGCCAGCATGACTAAGCCGCTTCTGGTGAACCAGAGCAGCGCACAGAAACGCCATTTACCTTCCCGATGGAGCGGTATCTATTTATCTACTTGCACTCCGACGTGCTTTCGAACTGCTAGGTTGGCAGGAGCAGGCACCGAGCAACGGGAGCTCACCCCGTCGCAGGGATTTGAACCGCCGACCTTCTGATCGGCAAGTCCTAGGCTCTGTGGTTTAACCCACAGCGCCACCTGCGTCCCCAACACCAAGCCCAAAACCAAAAGTCTCATTTGGATGCATTTTGGCTTGCCTGCTGCAAGTGAGATGATTGATAATATCATCATTTATCAGTTTTAGACCCTTAAGTAGTAGCAGTTGCCAGGACACTGTCCTGTTTGCCTCTGCTTAGTTCCTTCCTTATTTCAGATATCACAGAATATTGATATATCACGGTGTTTAGCTGGTGATATATTGTGATACCCAAAACAGGTTATCGCCCAGCCCTACCATGCAGTTCACTGGTTTTCAGCTTTTCAAGAGTCCCTAAAGGAGAAAGTTTGTATTCTAAGACAAATTAAACAACTGAGAAGCTCATCCAGTCCAACTACCTGCTTAATACGGGACCTACAACGCAGGATGCAGCTATGCTTGCATGAGGGTCGAGAGGAAGAACCAAGATAGTGGTACTAATTATACAGACTCAACTCAGAATGGCATATGGACAGCCTCAGAGGGCCCATGCTGCTGCCTTGCCTATGGGTGTCCCAGAGGCATCTGGTTAGCCATGGTAGGAAATAAGAGGCTGAACCAGACTGGAACTTTGGTTTTATCTAGCTGGTCTCTTCTTATATCCTTAAGAGGCAATGGAAACCACAATGCCACAAACGTCCACAAAGTGGATTTTAATCTCTGCTCTTCACCCATCTGCCACTCCCTTCTTAGGGCTGTTTTGCCATCTCGGGAGAGGAGCAAGCAGAATGAAAACAAGTGTCTGGCTGCTGGGATCAGACCAAGAAGGACCCATCCAGTCCAGCATTCTGTTCTCACAGTGACCAACCACATGCCTAAGGGAAGCCCACAAGCATGCTTCCACACACACGTTCCCCTGCAACTGGTATTCAGAGGCATGCCACCACCTCTCCCTTCTCTCCCTCTTTCCCAGTCTTATCTCTAAACCTCTTTTCAAGTTGTCCAATCATCTTTCTGGAAGCCCGCATGTTTTCACCAAGCCATAGCTGGCTTATCATGCGGTGCAAACCTGGTAACTGAGAAAGATACTCCCAGCCTAGGTGTAAAGGGAGGCAGGGGGAGGAGAGAGGAATTAAAGGTTGGAGTGAAACCTCAGTGATATGCAAAAAACAAGTAAAATCTGTGACAACTGGGAACTGGAGCTCAAATGTATGCCGTGATGGATGGAGCCAGTCTGCCAAGCCAAGAGGATGGAGACTGCCAACCCTTGTTTCCTGGTGCTCAGAACTGAGATCAGGAGATAAAGCACTCTGCCTGCTCTTTAAAGAGCAATCTGTTAAACAGCATAAAAAAACTCTTCCATCTCAACACCGTGGTGATCAGCAGAGATGGGGAGATAAAATCTGTCTGTGAAGTGTAAAAGGTAAACATTTCACATGCACATCACACTCCAATGCTATGTCCTTGTACATGTGGTTTGTGTGCTGTATGTGTTCTCCGGATGTGCAGTGGGTGTGCATGCATGCATGCCCTCACACAGAATTACAGAATAACCACACCTGCTGGTGGCATGTGGCTAATCATTAGTTTAGCCTCAGGTTGAAAAAGTGTTCGCTACTCCTGCTGTGAAGGGTCATCTTGCATACTTGCTATTTACTTCCAACCTGTTTTTCTTTTGCACCAGGGATGGGCAACCTGTGGCCCTCCAGGCACTGTCAGACTACAACTCCCATCGCCATCATTTACTGGCCATAGTGGCTGGAGCTGATGGAGTCCAACAACATCTGGAGGACCACAGATTCCCTGCCCCTAATTTACGCTCATCTGTATATATACACAGGACATGCCACTCATAAATCTGATTGAAGCTAGTCCATGAAAGGTTAATGCCCTAAGAAAACTGGTTAGTCACAATGTTGGGGTTTTTTAATGAACAAGTTTCTTTCTTTCATCTGTGAATGGTTAATAGTTGTTGTTGTTTTACAAGCCAGAATATTAAACTAGGTTCAAACCTGGTTTGACATCCTGGCTTGTTCTGAGGCTATAATTTCCCAGTCCAGACAAAATGTGAAACTACAGTTAACTGCAGACTTTCTGATTTGTTCGTTGGCTCGTATAAAGTGGCTAAAGTCTTGTTCACATCTCAGTTTACTAAGTCGGTGGACTTTCCCTATACAAGCAGCTTCTTATATTATATTCATCTGACAAGAGAGGCAATGGTTACTCACAGTCATCGACTTCAATGTGACTTGCTCGTAGTAGTGAATGGTCTGCTTCTTGGAGTCAGGGTATCCAAAGCCCGCAATATGAACTATGTCACAGAAGTGCAATGCTAAGGTGATAGCCACTAATCCTGTGGTTGGTTTCTAGAGGAAGACAGAGGAACATGATGCTGGGTTCACTTTCTTTTGGCACAAAGCTTACCTTGAGAAGCCAGGATGGTTTAGTGGTTGGAGCAGCCTTCGACTGATGGGAGTTACAGCCCAAATTGAGGGCACCAGATTGAGGAAGGCTGGGCCAGAAGGCTTGACCCTGATCAGGGGGGACACCCAGGTTCAAATCCCCTCCCAACCACAAAGTTTATTGGGTGACCTTTGGCTGGTCCCTGCCTCTGACCCCTAACCTGCTTTACAGGGCTGCTGTGACTATGCTCTGCCTCCATAGCAGGGAGGAAGCAATACTTCTGAATATCAGCTGCTAGAAACCACAGGAGGGGAGAGTGGGCTTATGCTTGAATCCTGCTTGCTGGTTTCTCACAGGCAACTGTTCAGCCCACTGTAAGAACAGGATGCTGGACTCTATGGGCCACTGGCCTGATCCAGCAAGCTCTCCTTATGCTCTTAATCTATACATTTTCACACGCACACACATTTTGCCTGTAATTAGTATTGAGGGGGAAGTTCCTATTCATTCCAGAGGCTTTCCCCATCCCTAGACTGCAGACTTTCTTAAAACAATAAAACAAAGAATATCAGTGTGCTCAGCTTTATTGTCCCAAAACAATGTCTGTGTTTGCACAGGTGTGATGACAGCATCTTAGATAAAGTGTAGCTTCGAAACCTTGGTAGAAGAGTTTCTCATCGGCTTTGAAATGTCAGCCATAGAAATGCTTCCTGATAACTGCCACACACATAAAAAAGTAGTTCTAAAGTTGTCAAGGCAATGGTAAAAAACAAGACACCCCACCTTTGCAAACACTGGCAGACGTACAGACGTACATCTAGAAGTTGCCAACAGGATAGCAAACAACACTGAACGTAAAAAGCAGTGTGTCCTGAGATGACATGAACTAAGGCCCAGGTGTCTTTGAAGTGGTAAACATCTTCCTGGGCTGTACCACTTCAGACTACAGGCTGGGACTCCCATGAGTAAATGCTACTCCACACAAAAACAGCTCATTTGAGGGACAACTAGCACATCTGGGGGGAAGGGTTCTATCCTAGCCTTTAACACGCTCATCTTCTATGTGCAGGGATGTATTTAAATAAATTTAGCACAAAGAAGCATTTCATCATGCAAGCCCCCACCTGCAGCCTGAGACTTTACCACCTCAGTGAGAACTAGGCTGAAAGATCTTACAAGTCACCTCACTCTGATTTGGAAAAGCAGTGCAGGCTGAGCTGAGGTGCTTTCCCCACCCAAGTGACATTTAAACTGTGACTAAAAAAATAAATACATCTGCACCTGAAATGTCAGTTAATTGAACATACTTCTGATTCAAAAATTAGCTTTCTGCCCTGAATGGACAACATTCCTATCTGCTACTTTCCAGACTAAAGGATGTTCCTAGCAGCATGGGATACAGATGGGATACATGGGATACAGATGATCTGTGATTGGAGAGGTAGGGGAAGGTGAGAGAGACAGACACACACACACACACACACAGAGAGAGAGAGAGAGAGAGAGAGAGAGCCACACACAGTGTGTTTAAATGCTTAAAATAAGTGGCAGATACAAGTTGAGAAGTGAAATGTCTCAGGACACCAGCGCTGGGAAAGAGCCACAATTAACACTTTGCCTCCTGTGCTGTTTTCCCCAATCAAAATCAAAATCCTGCTAGAGGGCAGGGGAAAGAGACATAGGCATCCATATTGTATCACTTCCCCACCCCCCTTGTCCCACTGGTCTAACAGATTTGGGGGCAGGGGAAAATACGTTAAAGGAAATATAACACGGGGGAGGGTTAACACTGAGACACACACCTGGCACCACTGTTCCGAGGCCATTTACACTCTACTCTCACCACTGATGTTAAGCTTTAAAGACAGTCGCCTGGAGATCCACTCACAGATCACCCACATCATGTGTATTTGGGTCCCAAGATATCCAGGTGCCACATTACAGGAGAGATCACAGCTTGGAGACAACCAAGCACCATCTCATCTTGAGAATTTCAAGAGAAAGAGCGCTTTGCTCCTTTTAGGAATAAACCTCAACTCCTGTAACTTGTCCCTTCTCTCTCCCTCTCTCTCATGCTTTACCACTCTTACCTGTTTTAACTTCTTCAGCTGCTTCATAGGAAGCTTAAGCAATTTGGCAGCGGTTATTTCCATAAAATACGGGTTCAGGATTCGCACTTGCTCAGGATTCGCATCCCAAATTAAGGGAGGCTGTTTCCAAAAGCCCTTCCGAACCTGGAAAAGAGGAGTAAGAAAGGTTAGCCAGGGGCTCTTTACTCTCAAGAGCAGAATCAAAGCAAGAGAACTGAACTGGGTTTAAGGAGGAAGAAAAAGTGGGGAAGCAAAACCAGAGTCTTTTCCCATTGGTGGCTTTCTGGTGTTATACCCTATATACCCAGATCAGGATCTGATCTCTGTGCTTCAGATGGGACACTCTCTCTGTATCTTTAGGCCGCCTGGAGATCACAGTATCTCTGAGCAAGACCAGAACGCTCTTCCATACCTACTTCAATTGCCTTGGTTCTCATGTTTACCCACACCACTACTCTGGGAGGTAGGCTGCTATTCCCATTTTTTATAGGCTGAGAATTTAGTGTTTGTTCAAGTCTACCATAGAAGACCATGGCAGAAGCAGGTCTTCCAGAGCTGAGTCCAATACACTGCCTGCAGGGTCGCATGGACAAACAAAATCAGTTGCCATGCTTCTGAAGAATATACTCAGGGGGAGGAATGAAACTCAGTGGTAGAGCATCTGCCTCACTTATAGAAGGTCCTAGGTTCAATCCCGGGTGTTCCCAGCTGGGGTTGGGAAAAGCTCCTGCATGAAACCCTAAAGAGCTGCTGCCACTCAGTCCAGAAAATGCTGAGAACTAGACTGACCAATGGCCTGGCTCAATATAAGGCAGCTTCCTGTGTCCCTGGGGGCAAAAGAAAGGGCTTCTGGATCAGAGGAAGGGGACCAGGAGTTGCACTAGTCTTCATCTCCCAATAACTTACCCTTTTCTTGTCGTGCAATATTGTTTCCATCCACTGGAAATCCATGGGTTTGAATGGCACCAGCACCAGCAATGTGTCTGGATTGTTTTCTCTTTGGGGGTTGAAATGTGCTGACTCCGGGTAGAAGAGCCGCATAGTGGTCTTGGAGCCCACATCGCTCTCATAACCATAAACTGGTGCATTGTTCAATCTGCAGTGGGGCAGAGAGGAGGAAAGGGAGTTTGCACCATTGGCAGAACATAGGCAGGCATTTCGTCGTTTTATGAGAACGAACCTATGTGCAGGAGTTTGACCGACGGGTAATTGCCACATGTCCACGTTATATACTACAGGGTAGCTGAAGTTAACCTCTTCTCTTATGCTTAGCCGCTGCTTTGACTTGGAACAAGCTAGAGCAGAAGCAGCCAAGAGGAGTATCCTCCAACCAAGTTGTTCAACTACACCTATCAGCTCCAGTGAGAGTGGCCAAAGCTCAAGGAGGAAGGGAGCTGGAGTCCAAGAACACGTCTCAGCTAGAGTGCAACTCAGCGTTTACTTTATCTGCTGATCCATCAATTCAGAGGGAAACCCTAGTGCACAACCAAACCTGGAGGACATTTATGGGTCTCTTCCCAAGAACACGAATATGTTACGGAAAAGCACAGGGCTGCCAGTAAAAACAACATCACTTAGTCATATTCTTCCTGCTCAGTAATACAGTAGGGTGTGTATGTGCTTAGTGCTCTGATGTTATCATGCTGTGCATTTCCCCATCTCCTCCTTCACATTATTTGCTGCCGCTGATGGGGGTAGCAAGATGGGAAAGTGGAAGGTGGTGGTGTCAGTAGATGAGGTAAGTACGACTTGCAGAGGGGAAGGATCCACTGGGAGGATGCCGCTGTTGCAAACAGCCCCATTCAGTTCCACGTGGCAAAACAGGACCATGCTACGTTCAGAGAAACTGGCTGCACTGCCGTGGAAGATCACAGACCCCGATGCATCTAAGTACCTGATCACAACATCGTATTTGTTAATAGATTCTCCCATAGAGCTGTTTCTGAGCCGGTGTCCATTTCCTACTACTGCACATCTCCGGCACTTCAAACTGCGAAAGAGAAAAGGAAGACTCCATTATATACTCCTAGACAGGGAAGAAACGTCTCAGAAGGTTGGCTAATCAGAGAAGAACATAGGAAGCTGCCTTGGTCCACGTAGCTCAGTGCTGTCTACACTGACTGGCAGCAGCTATTCAGAGCTTTGGGGAGGGAGTCTGTCCTAGCTCTACCTAGAAATGCCAGGGATGTCCACATGCAAAACAGAGGTTCTTCCAAGCTACAGCTCTTCCCTAAATGCTATGACCACTTACTGGAAAGCGGGGACACATGCTATTTTAAGCACTCCACCAGGCAATATATGAAGTGCCAGTAGGGTGGGGTTTGCAGGGATAGACTAGTTGTACACTAAAGGGGGGGGGGGACCAGAGCACAATGGCAGAGTATACTAACCATTTGTAAGAAACTACCGTATTTTTTGCTCTCTAAGACGCACCCGACCATAAGATGCACCTACAGTGGTGCCTCGCAAGACGAAATTAATTCGTTCCGCAAGTCTCTTCGTCTTGCGAGTTTTTCGTCTTGCGATGCACGGTTTCCCATAGGAATGCATTGAAAATCAATTAATGCGTTCCTAGGGAAACCGCCTTCAGACCAGGTCCGGGGACAGTCTGTCCCCGGACCTCTTCTGAAGGCGGGGGGGGGGCAAGGGCTTTTCTTCCCACCCCCAGCATTTTAAAAAACCCCGGGACAGCGGAGGACTTCTCCGCTGTCCGGGCGATCTTAAAATGCTGGCGGGCGGCATTTTAAAATCGCCCCGGGACAGCGGAGGACTTCTCCGCTGTCTGGGGCGATTTAAAAGCCCCTGGGAAGGCAGGCAGGGGGGACAAAGACTTTCGCCCCCCGCCCGCCTTCAGAAGGTGTTCCCGCCCTGCCGCCCGGTTTCGGAGTATCGTTCTGAAGCCCGGCGGCGGCGGGAGGTGGTGTTCCCGCCCCACTGCCCGGCTTCGGAGGAGGTCCGAGGACAGTGGGGAAGACGCGCTGCGCTTCCCCGCTGTCCTGGATATTTCCCTATGGGCTGTCGTCTTGCGAAGCAAGCCCATAGGGAAATTCATCTTGCGAAGTGCCTCCAAAACGGAAAACCCTTTCGTCTAGCGGGTTTTCCGTCTTGCGAGGCGTTCGTCTTGCGAGGTACCACTGTAGTTTTTGGAGGAGGAAAACAAGAAAAAAAAATATTCTGAATCCCAGAAGCCAGAACAGCAAGAGGGATCGCTGCGCAGCAATCCCTCTTGCTGTTCTGGCTTCAGCGATAGCTGCGCAGCCTGCATTCACTCCAGGCACACTTCCCCTTACTTAAAAAGGGAGGGGAAAAGCACATCTTATAGAGCAAAAAAAACACAAAGTATATTCTTCTGTCTCAGTCTTTTATAGTACTGATTTGCTTAAATTTGTTTGCATTTTTCCATTAACATCCAGATTTAAATAATCCCTTATGAATTTAAGAGAAGCCTTGCTAGGTTGGGCCAAAAGCCCATCTAACCCAGCACCTTATTCTCACAGAAACCAACCAGGTGCCCATGGGAAGCCTGCAAGCAAGGCATGGATGCAACAGCACTCTCCCTTTAATTAGCTGTCATACTTGGGCTATATTTCTACAAATACCTTCTAAATCAGGCTTCCTCAAACTCAGCCCTCCAGCTGTTTTTGGACTACAATTCCCATCATCCCTGACCACTGGTCCTGCTAGCTAGGGATCATGGGAGTTGTAGGCCAAAAACATCAGGAGGGCTGAGTTTGAAGAAGCCTGTTTTAAGTGTTGTTAAGTTACCCATTTCAATTATTCCTATAGCGTCTTTAATACATGCTTTTTGGTAACACAGCCATGTTTTTGCATGTTCTGTTGTTATTTTTTAAATTTATGTTACATTGTACAAGCATAATAAAACATGATGCGACTGACAAAAAAAATGGGTCACTAGGAGGGTAAAATACAACACGTCATTTTACAGTACATCATAATGAGTTGGTTGCAGTAAACCGACGTCAGTAAATTAACTTGGAAAAACACAGAATAGTAAGAGTATTATTACCCACTTATCTACACCATATCACAATATATGTTGTAGGCATTTCTTGTCTCTGTGTTGCTTCACTTGTATATTTAATAAAAAGTATACCATCAAGTGTATAAATCATCTTG
Organism: Podarcis vaucheri; assembly: GCF_965113315.1. Classification (NCBI taxonomy): domain Eukaryota; kingdom Metazoa; phylum Chordata; class Lepidosauria; order Squamata; family Lacertidae; genus Podarcis; species Podarcis vaucheri. The sequence continues at coordinate 32,084,133 of NC_138753.1, forward strand.
TTTTTCTCTCTCCCCTTGCCACCTTCAATTTCTGTGATGTTTCCATTATGGCTGTTTGCCAGACTATATTACACCAGAGGTTAATGTGTGAGCATTCCCACCACAAATGGTGGTAAGTACCCATAATTTGGCATCCTCTGCAACAGAATGGGAAACTACTGGGCTTTATAGACGATAGGCACATCAGTGCACCATGCACAATTATTAGTGAACATTCCCAAATGGTTGCTGGCAGAGATTTATATGGTGCTTTTATCCAGTTATTATATGCAACTTCAATACTATTTTGCAGATGGGAAGCCAGGTGCTAGGCCAATACAATTAATTTCTATCTTGAATGGGGATTTAAGGCACAGACCTACCTGGTTTACCCACATGCTAATCCAGCGGCTTGGTAGATTAAGCCACAAATTTGCACACACCTACATTAGCTATTTCATCCTAGCTTTGGTTGATTGGCAGCTCAGTTTCTCACACCTCTGCCAAAACCAACACTTCCTTTACTCTCCTGTGGATTTCTTACTTTTCACTTTAAATACCCAGACTGACTTCCAGAGCACTGACTTCATTTCCAGGCAAACGTCAGACTTCTGGCTGTGACTCAGTGCCACGATTTCATGTCCCAAAGCAAGGGATGCAAGCACACGTCAGAGACTTGATCAAGATTGGCACTCTGAAATACTGGAGAGTCACAGTGCCTGTAAATGAGCTAGATGGACTAATAGCCTGACATGGATTAAAGCAACTTTCTAGGTTCCCCACGTTAAGATTTGAAAGAGGGATTGCCACTCTTAGGTCACATTCTATACCATACATCTAAGGCACACTTAACAAACATGGTTTCCCACAAAGAACCCTGAGTTTACCTCTCACACAGCTGCAATTGCCAGCACCCATAACCAACTACAGCTCCCGGGATTCTGTGGGGGAAGCCATGTGCTGTATATATGCTGTAAATATGCTTTAGATCAGGGGTCGGCAACCTAAGGCCCGTGGGCCACAAACGGCCCATGGGAGTCGTTTAACTGGCCCATGGACCCCTGCCACCCACTCAGTCAGCTCCCATGTGCCATGCTATATCAGCGCAGAGCGGGGACTGCCTTCCATGACGCTGGCCAGCTTCCCACTGGCTGCAGGAAATTTCTGCAGCCAACGGGAAGCTGCGCACACCTCCTCCGCGCCAGAAGGAGTGCCAGAAATAGTGTTTGCACATGTGTGCACACGCACACACTCCAGCCCACCGCGGCGTCTGCGGGACCGTGAACCGGCCCAAGCCACAAAAAATTTGCCGGCCCCTGCTTTAGATGCACAGTAGTGTTGATGTGACTGTACAGTGCACACTCACACCCTGTTTCACCTCTGGTAAGCAGGTTTTGCAGGATTTAAATTTCAAAACTATACCTGCAGCACAGGTTGAAGTGGGAAAAAATTGTCCCAAGGGGAATGAAACCTTCCAAACAGTGGTGCTCTCAAAAGCACTGTCACCTTAAGAGTTTTTTTTGTTGTTTTTTTAACTGGAGATGCTGTAGACTGAAAGAGGGACCTCAAGCTCAAACCACAAAGCTCCACAAGCACAAACACAAACCACAAGCTCCACTCATGCTCATGCCATCACATCTCTGTAAAAATGGCAAGTTTCTGAGTATCCTCCCCTGGCCATTGACTGTGATTGCAGGATCAGGCCTCTGGGTTCTCTGAATTCTTTTACCACTGAACTGACCTCTTGGTGACTTTACACACAGAGAGAAATTCTCGTTCCCGACATTGCTTGGGAACTCTGAGAAACCAAAATATCGATGCAGTTTTGAAATCAGTGATTAACACCAACAGTTTTGTAAAGCTCTGTCTGCCATCTTGATTCAAAGCAGTGTGCAACTGTATGCCAACATAGATGAAAACCTGCTCCTTGATCTCGGGAACCATCATGCAAAATTTGGTTACAGTATCTTGAGGTGTTGATATATACAGCAAACAAGCAACTTTCCAAAACACATACACATATTTCCTGCAAAATTTTCATTCTTTCATTTCTTTCTTTCATTCATTCATTCATTCATTCATTCAACACACATGTATGAACTTGCCCTGAGTAACTATGGTGGAGAAAAGAGATACTGCACGCTCCAATTCCATAAATGGGAGAGAAGAGCCCAAATAACTGAACCCACCCATTTTCTAAACGAAGTGGCATTACCTTTGTAAGCTTTCAGGCAGAGCATAACTTGTGATCGCCAGAACTCGCAAGAGAATTTCCTCTGCAAAGGAACAAATGTAGGCAGTTAACCGGCTTAGTCCATGCTGCCTCGGTTCAGACATTAAGAATGTAAGAGCTGCCCCGATGGATCAGCCCAAAGGACGAAACTGCTGGAAACAGAATGATGGTCTAGATGGAATCTTGTTCTGATGTAGCAAAGCAATTCTTACAACTTACTTAGGGTGAGTGGAGATCCAAGAAGAGCAAAATGGTGCAGGCAGCATTACTATATAACCTGCCTCTTGCCTGACGCCATGCTAACTCCAGAGGAACTCAGAAGAGAGGACTCTCTGGTTTTGAAGGTCCCACTTTTCTCCTGTGTTCCAGACACAGGAGAAGGGCATGGACTTATCAGAGCTCTCACAACATCCAAGTGCATCCAACTGGCATTAGGACTGGACAAGCCTTCTTCTGTTTTCCACTCAGCACTGGAGAGAGCTGTCACCAGATGGAAAGATACAGCGCGGGTAGACCCACTGAAATGAATTGGCCTAAGTTGGTTATATTCATTAGTTTCAGTCAGTCTACTCTGAATAAAACTTAGTTGAATACCGTCTACAGTCACCACTTGCAACCTGGAGAATGCATTTGTAGGCTCATATATTATATTGACTTCTGCTTTTATAACTTTATTGGTTTGTGGGTTTTTTTGTGGGGGGGGTTGTTTGGTTTTTTTTGCTTGATTGTTTGGTTTTTTATGCCATATAGTGTTTAGTTTATATTGTAATCTTTACAATCTTTCTTTTGCTGTTTTATATTTGTTCTTTATTCTTGTTAACTGCCTTGGAAAGCTTTGTGTGGAAAGACAAGGTTTTAAAAAACCCAACAAGCTTGTTTTTTAAATATTTATTTCCAAATGAGTTTCTCAAAAAAAAAAAAAACTGCAGGGAAGCAGCTTACATATTTTGCTCACCTCATCTTACCCACCTCAGGCAGTAAAATGTATTGGGGTGACCCAGCCCTCCCTCTTGCAAAGAATATTGACAACACCCAAACTAGGAAAGTTTTTAACTGCATTTGACAGACAGAGTGAACATCGAATTAAAAGTTAAATCACCATGGCAAACCCATCATGCTTCAAGCAAGCCATCCTTTTTTCTTTTCTTTTTACATTCTTAAGTACCGTAGGTACAATCTCCCACCCTATTAAAAAGGAGTAATTTTTTTGATGTAGAAAAATTACTCTGGCAAGGAAGGGGGGAAAGCCACTCAGCACAGCCACAAATACGAAGATTAGTCTTGGGAAAGCTTTAACTCTGAAAGGCACCATACAAATTCTGGGGGGAAAGTAAATAAAATGGTGCCTGGTAAACTCCATGTGGGAGAGAAAGCAGCATGCCCAGTGCAACAAGTGTATTTCCACAGAAGGCGCTCTACTAAAATTACATAAATCTAAATGTATCTTGAAAGTTCCAAAGTCAATTGTTGACCAGGGTCTTGACAAGACTCATGTCACGACCCTGGAGTTGGATTTCTCATCTTCAGGGGATGAGGGAGGGGACTCTGAAGCAGAAGGGGAAGGATATGCAGGGCTGGCCCCAAAGTGCTCTTAGGTGGACCTGCTGGACTAATGCTACTGTCTGGCCTGAGGATGCAGTGCTACCATCCTCTGACTTGGAGGACTCGGCTGCAGAAGACCCCAAAAGATTTGAGGCTCCCTGCTCCTTTGCGGTTGGAGATAAGAGGAGAAGGCTGGGTCCTTTAACAGAGCAGCATCTTGCAGCGCAGGTGGTGCTAACAATTAGGCTGCACCTGCTGCTGCTGCTGTACAAATGCTCAATTTCAGCTTGCCCTTATTGGAGCAACATCAGCGTTCCCCAGAGTACAGACTGAGTCCTGCTCTTGGTTGGGTTGCTGCACCACAGGCCTAGTTCACACCAACGAGGAATGAAGTGCTCTAACTCCTCCTGAACATCTGCTGTGGGTGTACAGAAATTTTAAAAGTTTTTTAAAAGGGCTCAGCCTACTATACTTTACCAATAATTTTTTTAACTGTTCGGTCATGACATGAGGCAACACAACTCAACTCGTGTTGCGTGTGCATGGTGTGTTTTTCTCGCTGTCATGTACTAGTGGATTAGGAAAGACAACAGTCAGATCCCTCTACGGATAGATGCAGACGAGATGTTATCAGTTCATAAGCAGAACCCAACACATCTTGGAACAACAGACCTTTGACTGCACCTTGCACACAATAGTGGTTCTGTCTGGAACAAGGAAAGGAGGGGGAAGGAAGAGTTCCAGCTTTGTACATAAAGTCATTGAACTGTGCTTATTTTGGGAACCTCCACCTTGCTGAACTCCTTGGGAAAATGAGAGGCATTAAAAAGAATCTGACGGCCAATTGTTAACAAATGCAATGGTACAGCCAGTCACTCAACAGAAGTAGAATGCAGTCCTTTGTATTATTAAAGTCAGTTAACTTTCAACCAACAGCAACAGTTATGAGAGAGCCATGAAAAGGAGGATGAACACCTGCCCAGTGGATACCTGCCAATTTATACTTTTGCCTCTTGGAATGAAGTCCATTGTTTCAAAATAATGCCAAAGTTACCTGATATGATGAAGTTCTCATGAGCCAACCTATTTATCTGCTGAACTATAGATTAAAAAGTGTATGATTGATGAACACATTCTGCTGGACCTACCACAGATGTCTTTCCTTATCTCTGGTTCAGTTTTAGCACCACGTTAAATCAAAATTTAGTGTGACGAGACTGAGATGTGGTGAGTCTCAGGTTGACATGCTCCCCTCTCTTCCTCCACAAAGGCGCAAAGAGAGCTCCTTATTACTGTTTTCTAACTATGTGCTAATTTTATATTTTTCCTTGATAACAAACTGATGGTTTACGGATGTGGTTGGTGAGGTTCCCAACAACATCCATAAACTATAAGGAAGGAGGGAATCAGTGGCTACAGCTATGAATTCTGCTATTTTACTGCCTGAGGCTCTTGTGTGTCTCCACAGTTGCCACTTCCTTATAGTTTATACTGTGAATAAGCGGCTAAGGAAACAACAACTTTGCTGATATTGGCCCTTAGCAATCACAACTTGCCGAACAAACATGTGGCTACAGCAGGGATAGTAGTGACTTCCAGATGTTCTTCGACTACAACTCCCATCAGCCCCAGGCTGCATAGCCAATAGTTATGGATGATGGGAGCTGTAATAGGAGGACACCACCCTGGGCTATAAAGTATGCTGTGTGGATAAGGAACCAAAACTAGATGATCTGGTGAAAGTCGCCTTCAGTAACTGAGCACACTGCAAAGATAAGGTATTCTATTGGGTGTACTTTTGCGGTGAAAGAAGCCATGAGGCATGGGCCCTATATGCTGCCTCGATGGGAGACCACCTGGAAACTTAAGATGTTCAGCGCTCCTTGGAGAAAGAGTGGAAACACCTGACTTACCTTTGTGTGAAGAACGATATATATGATCTTAGAAAAATAGTCCAACAGATGGCTACTAAATCAGAGCAAACTTTCCACAAGAAAAATGAGAGGGAAAGCATGGAATAGAGAGATAAATACAGAAGATGCTTGCTAGAAGAAAAGAGACAGCTGGTTTGCTTACCGCTTCCTTTAGTACCATATGGCAGCTCGTAGGGTGAAGGGGTCTTTACCCAGAAGTAATCCTTTAGCTGTAAAAATAGTGGATGTTCCCGTGTGTAACTGCAATGAATGCAGAGGAGAAGATCATGCAAATCTGGCATTTTATATATTCAGAGCCTCCCTCTCCTGTTAGACTCACTCTGTCTCATCCCACCCCATTCCTCCTATCCCCCCCCCAAGCTTAGGAGAAACAGGTAGATGAGATCTGAGAGACCCCATTCACACAGTATACAACTAGTCCCGTTACTTACTTTGCAATGAGCTGTGCAGCTTTCTTCTCCACCTCTCCCAGAGGACAAGTCATCTTTTGTACTGGGAAATAAAAACTGTAAGACAAACAACAAAGGGAAATGGGGTGGGGGAGTTAAGTGTTGTTGCTGTTGTTTCCTTACCCCCCCCCCCCCAAGTTGTCTCAGTGATGCACAATTTAAGAGTGGATGCTTGTGTGCAATCCAAGCCTCTAGGGGAGGGGCAGATTTAGGGCACTGCGACCGGTTCCGCTGCCCTGGGCGCTGAGCCTAGGGGATGCCGCAGGGCATCGCAACTATGACGTAGTGATCTGAGCAGAACAGAAGACAAGAGGAGGAGGTGCACCAAATTTTGGCCACTGCTGAAATTTGAAGGTCCATAGTCCGCCCACGCTCTAGGGACTTGTAAGAAAGAGGTTTGGTTTGGGACATCACCTGCTAGCCACAAGTGAAACAAACCACCACTCCATCAGGGTGCCTCCATGGGACAGACAAGAAGCAGGGCTCATTCCATCAGATTTGCCAAAGGTTGAGTCCATCAGGCATGTCTTGCCCGTGAACTGTTTCTATGCCAGATAAGGACTACTATTTAAGAACCAATGCCTGAGTTTGCTTTTTTCCTCTTCCCTTTCTGTCCTTTTCTCCTTGTGTATCATGCTTTTTTAGATTGTAAGCCTCCGGGCAAGGACTGTTTCATCTTAACTGACTGTGTGTAAGCCACACTGAGCAGCATTTTGGCTGATGTGTGGGGCACAAGTCCTCAGCATGGATCAGCGAGGCTGTGCAGAAATGACAGCTTCTCCTAAGACACACATTATTGGAAAGGGGCTGCAGCTCAGCAGTAGTCAACATGCGCTTTATACAGACAGTTGCAGGTTCAATCCCTAGCATTTCCAATTAGGGAGGGATGGGAAAGACCCCTGCCTAAATCCCTGGAGAGTCACAGCCTGTCAACTTAAATGTGCAGACATTACTGAGATAGGTGGCCTCAATATTCATACACGCCATACAATGAAAGCACAACTTGCCCTGAAAAATCCTGGGAACTGTAGTTTGTTAAGGGACCTAGGAAATGCAGGTCTGGGAGGAGTAAGCTACAGTTCCCAGGATTCTCGGGGGAGGTAATGTGCTTTACATGTGTGCCTAAGTAAAAGGCACCTTCCTAGCCCAGGATTACACTTCCAAGAGTGGTGGACCAGCCTGTGCATTAACAGAGCATGAAAAGTGATGCTCCAAGCATTTGGAAGGTAATGGGAGATAAAAGTGTCTTAAGCATTAGAGAAGAGGTGCTTACAGAGGTAAGCACCCTTCCTCAAATGGCTGCAAGCAGGACAGAAGCGAGCAGGGCTCGTAAGTTTTATTGATAAGTGTGTTTTTGTATAGCCTTTGCTTTTGTTGCTAAATCTTCTTTACTGTTGCAAACCAGAGAGAGGGGATCTACCGTCTCTGGGTCCAACTCAGCCCCAGGCAGCATTGCCAATGGTCAGGGATGATGACCTTTCAGCTGCCACAGGGTGGAAAAGGGAGAAAAGAGCTCTCTGTCACCTGCATAACCACTTTTTGTGGTTGGTCTTTGTTAATTGCTTACAGTCTATAGCTTATTACGTGGCTCCCCAAGACATGGCAAGGAAAAGCGGGAATCCATGTTTATTCGGTTCAAAATGCCAAACCTCATGCCACATTACTTACACTTTAAAAGAAAATATTTTTAAGCTGGCCACTTTTATTTCGAAAGAAAAGCAACCATGCTGGGGGCCCTGATCATGCAGGGAACATGCTTTCTACATGGATCGAAGCCCCATGTTGCTTTACTACCAAACATCAACACCACCAACTTCTCTTATTTGTCCCCAAATGTGGTATCAGAACCACTGGTGGGAAATAGGAAGGGGGGGGTTGAGTGAGAAACAGGCACTAGCCCCAATCTGGACTCCTCTTGAAATGAGCAAGTTTAAGCAAGCTTTTTAAAAAGTGGGACTAATTTAATGTGCAGTCTGGGCGATCTATCGATGCATCATCCTAAACCAGTTTGAAGTCCATATCATGATATTTTTGACCTGGCAATAAATTGCAAATCATGGGGTGTGCACGTTTGCTCGCGCTATGCAAAAATTGCAATGCAGGAAAATCTTTGAAGCCAGCCAATGCCTCTACATAGTTCCATCCTTATTTCAGACATTCTGATATATCAGTATATCGTGATGTTTAGCTGGTGATATATTGCAATGTTGAAAACCAGATACTGCCCAGCCCTGGTTTGGCCCAAAGCTCACAATGGCTTCTGGTTGAGTTGCCAGGATAAAAACAGTCCAAGAAACATTTTGACAAATATTCCTCTCTCCAGAGATATGGATTTGAAAGCATGCTCAGTTCATTTGTCCAGAACACCACTATCTATAATCTGGTTTCCCCCTTCAAGCAAACTTTTCATTCCCAGTTTCCTGGCTTCATTTGTACCCATGGGAGGTGTTTTCAATGCCAGGACTCCTTCCTGGAACCTAGGAAAAGATGGGCGAGCCTATGAGCAGGTGCAGAGTGCACTTTTCTGGCCGCTGATTTATACTACATGACGTCCACATGCATTCGAGATTAGGAGAAAGGGTTCCTAAATCAAACAGCAGCATTGCCAAACAGAGTTACTGAACCTTTATCTCACTTTGCTTTATTTATTTTTAAAATGTCTGCGCCAGAGCCAAAATAAATATTATACGGATGGCTTACACACACACACACACACACACACACACACACAGCGAGAGAGAGACTTTGACTTTAAGAAGATAAGAGCAACAATTCAAAAGCAGGAAACTTGTAAATAACTAGCGGCCATGAAAATGTCACAGTTTAACTCGGCTAGGTTAAAGACGCCCACAAAAGTAAATAGCCTGTGGAAGTTTTTACTAGCCTGCTAGGGAATGGCAAAGGATGGAATGAGACCTCAATCTTTACTCTGGGTTCCTGCTGTTTTTCTACACTGGGTAAGGGGGGGGGGGTTCCCTCCTCTGGCAGCCCACTTGGTTTCTTTGGTAGATGTAAGATAAGGCACTGCTTTGACACACACTTCTTCCAAGCCATCCAAGGCTTTAAATCGGGGACAAGGAACTTGTAGCCTTGCTGTTGGATTCCAGCTCCCATTATCCCTGGCCACTGGCTATACTGGGATGACAGGAGTTGGAAGTCTAGCAGTAACTGGAGGTCTACAGACTCCTCACCACTACTTGCAAGGAAAGCAGTTGAACAACGCTTAGGAATGGACTTGTCACCCATATGAATAAGTGAGAGATGTTCTCACCTATTCCCAGTTAAAAGCCCTGAGGGTCCATTTTGAACTAGCCAATGTTTCTGAACAACGGTTATTAATCAGTTAAGGCCCGATTCAGGTAATATATCTGACCTTAATAAGACGGCAGGGATAACGACCCAAAACACCCCACGTGCCCCCCATTTAAAAGAAAAAGAAAAACCATTTCACAGCTGCATGTACCTTTCCTCCCGGGATTTTGTATACCACACCATCACCAAAAATATAGCCAATACTCCAAGTATCTTCCATCCTGAACAAAAAAAAAGACAGAATACTGTTAACACTGAGCCAGTCAAGTGTAGCCACACAACACCTAAAACACATATGGTGGAATGCCAGAGTGCAGAGTGAGAGAGAGGCTTAACTTGAGCCTGGATTCACTAGGGCTCAGCTCTGGGGCCTCTTTCGAAGCCAACCTGCAAACTTAGGACCTGGGATGTAACAAGAAGGCAGACACCTGTACATCAGGGGTAGGGGAACCTATGACTCTCCAGGTGTTGCTGTACTCCAGCTTCCATCAGCCCCAGCCACCTGTCCTAAGGCTAAGATGGTCAAGTACGGAGATGTCACCATCTTCTACAAAGGAAGGCGGGACATATTTTAGGTCGTATCTGGGGCATTTGAAGAACATGTGGGCATAATAATGTATGAAAGGGGTACAGGTGTACTGTTCTAGCCCACATTCCCAATGTCCTTGCAGAGAGAATTCAGTGTGCATTCAGCTGAACAAACAAGAGAATCAGACCTTTGACCCAATCCACAAAGGTCTGAGGTTGCAACCAACGGGGATGTTGGGAGCGGGGTTAGTGCATGCAACCCTGCTTCTCCCTCAACAGTTTTTCAGGTGAAGACCTGAATAAGAGTACAAGGGCAAAGCATAGCGAAACAGCAATCCTATACAGACTAAATCAATGGATTTTGAAGATAGAAGCCTAAGAGCACAAAGTTGTAATAAACAACCTAAAAGAATTTACAAACCTTTCTGATCCCACCCACACCATACATTTAAAGCAGATGATTTCCCCGCAAAGAATCCCAGGAACTGTCATTTACCATCAACAGAGCTACAATTCCCAGCACCCCTTAAACTGCAATTCCCAGAATTCTTTGGGGCAAGCCATGTTTAGTGTGGATGGGATCTCAAGCGGTGGCAGAGGCCAGGTTACAGGTGTCGGGTGTGTGTGGAATAATTTGCTTTCCTGAGATTGCAGTCTCATCAGGGAGGCTAAAGGTTTTCATGGGTCCTTGGATAACAGTACATTGGGGAACCCTTCCCCCTTGCCACCGCTCATTTGGCATTGTCCTCCAAATGCATCCTTTCCCTCTTTGGAACCTGTATCTTCATTTTCTAAAGGCACCTCCTTCTTTCAACCTACAACAAGCCTTTCCATATGACCTCAGACAGGGTGCTTTTCAGTTGAATCCACACCATTATCCAATGCCGAGAAATCATTTTCTGGGCATCCATTTGTGAAAGAAGCTTCCAAGGCCCATTGCCCACAATCACTTTTGCTAAAGTCAAGGTTGACTTTTTTCTTCTTCTTTAACATTCCCAATCCTGCACGGTGGGTATTTCTTATGACTGTAAACCTTGGTGGTGACATCTGTTACTTACAGTGCGGGGGGAAAGTATTTGATCCCCTGCTAAATTTGCCCATTTGCCCTCTGACGAAGAAATGAGCAGTCCATAATTTTACTAGTAGGTTTACTGTAGCTGTGAGAGACAGAATAACAACAGGAAAAACCCCAGAAACCCAGAAGACAAAAGTCACTGTATCAGCCACATTCTCATATAATGATAAGCTAAGATTTAGAATGGTTTATCTGGAAAGAGCAACACACTGATATGATTACTGATAGTTCCCACTTTGCTCATCCCCTGAAACAGGTGGGATAAACAAACTAGGAACCCTTTCTTGGCTTTGTATCACATCTGACCAGGGAACATGTTTTCTTGTTTCCTAGCAAGCCACAGTCCTTAGCCAATCTTATACCCACCATTTTTTAAAACATAATTTTCTACTACACTATCACATACCCCACCCTTACTTGTCCAGATCACAAGTACACTTGCTTCCAGATATGTGTAGCATAAGAAAGGGGAATGGCACAACACTTGGACTTACGAGACTTGTTGATCATTTTTATCAGCAGATGAAGAATCGTCTTGTGGCTTTTGCTCTCATTGCAACTGCTATCAGCCACCTGGAAAACAAAGAAGACATGCTTATTTGAGTTATTTATTAATAAAGATATGCACACACAGCTACATGATTAAAAATATCAAAGCAGTTTGTCACAAAATGCATAAAACCATACACACGAAAGTTAAAAACAGACCTCAACTAACCATTGCAGAAAGATAGGTCTGGTTGCCTGCATAGGTCTGGTGGAATAGAAAAGTTTCCAGCAGGTATTTAAGAATTGAAATAGAAAGTGCCCACTGAGTCTCCACTGGCAGAGTACAGTAGTACCTCCGGTTACAAACTTAATCTGTTCCGGAGGTCCGTTCGTAACCGGAAACCGCTCATAACATGAGGCGCACTTTCGCTAACGGCGCCTCCTGCTGCTGCCCGCATCCCGCTCGCATCCCGTGGGGAAAGTTCGCAACAAGGGGACCTACTTCTGGGTTAGTGGAGCGTGTAACCCGAAGCTTTCGTAAGGGGGGGCGGTATGTAACATGAGGTACCACTGTATTCCACAATACTGGACCAATGACAATGAAGACTCCCATTTCTTGTTGTTATCAAGTGAGCCTCGCCAACTCAGGGAACAACCAACGATGCTTCTGCGGATGATCTCAGTGATCGAGCTGAGATCTAAGGTTCAGGCAATCCCTGAACTACCCTAGACTTAAATTGTTAAGGGCTTTGTAATTAATACAAGGATCTTGAACCTGGCTCAGTAATAGATGGGCAGCCAGCGCAGCTGTGTTAACAATGGCATCACATGTTCTATATGGCCATCGCATTCCATATAGGAGCATTGGAGCTTCCAAACCAGACCCAAGGACAGCCCCACAAGGAGCACATTACAGTTATCCAGCCTTGAAGCTACCAACATGTGGACTATAGTGGTGAGGATATCCCTGCCCAGGAATGGCCGTAGCTGGCAAACCAGACGAAGCTGGTAAAAGGTACTCTGAGCCGCAGAGGATATTTGTGGGCCTCTAGTGACAAATATATATCCAGGAGTACCTCCAAAGCTACACACCTGTTCCTTCAGAGGGAGAGCAACCCCATCCAGAACAGGTAACTTGCCATTTTCCTGCATATGGGAACCACCCACTGAAAAAGTCCCTGTATTTTCAGGATTTAAGCAGTTTATTGGCCCTCATCCACTCCACCACAGCATTCAGACACCGTATCTAGAGCTTTCATAGACTCTCCCGATAAGAATGTTAAGAATCTCACGTTGCAGAAGTTAGGGTAGCTCAAATAACTGTGAGATGTTGTGACTGCATTTTCCCTCCCAACACGAGAAGTTTCATGAACAAACAAGGAGACAGACAGCAACAGCTCACTATTCAAATATCACTGTTTACAAGAGAAAGACTTTAATATATAAAATGTACTTTATTCAAGGGAGTATACATTGTTATACAAGTTGTTGCCCCATAAAAGGCTGTTTTTCCAACCAAGGCCTGTCTCACACAAAATGTTAAGCCATGGTTTGTTTAATAAGCCATGGTTTGCCCCACAAACAATCAAACAACTGATGATTCTTTCTCCAAAGTTTAGTTTCAACTTCTTTTGTCTTGTGGGATGGGGGGGGGGGACAAGCCATGGTTAAATAAGAGTGCTGCTTTTATTTAGAATACCAAACCATGAATAAAGCAAACCAGGGTTTATAAGACAACAACAAACCATAGTTAAGCTGATGGGCTAGGTTCAGATGATAAAACACACAGTTTAATAAACTGGTTAAAATCATACCCAAACCAGGCAAAAAATGCAAGCTTAATCCCAGCAATTGTTTCCTGAGTTTTCATCTTTTTGTCTTTTATTCTAAGGTTTACAATTGAGATACATATGTGTAAGGGTTTCCACCAGGTGGTCTTCACCTGGGCAAATTCTTTCTCCTTCCACCCTGCCTGAGAACCTTCCCCAAAGGAGGAAATTCAAGGTAATTATGGTTAGTTTCATGTGCCCCAAGAAAGTTGAAAATAAAGAGGGGAACATTTTTTCTCTGCTACTACTGTCAATACCCCACAACCTAGTTCTTATTGTAGCCTTGGCAGATGGTAGGGACATCAATCGCAAATGTTCCACAGACAGCACAAGTTGCTGTACCTACTTGTTAAACTGTTGTAGCCCTGGGGAAAGAAAGGGATCTAACAAAACTTCACTGAGGAGAGGATCTTTATCTGATGTAAGGCAGATGTTTAACCAGCATAGAAGAAATCTCGCCCAGGCGATAGTCTCTACCCTGTGTTGACCTCCCTCTAGACACAAGGCTGCATAGGGTACACAGCGTGGGACAGTAAAAATCTTGAAGAGGAAAGCTGCCTGCACTCGTTCTACTGCTCTGCCTCCTTTCTTTTAGGCAAATGTTTTGTGCCACTGGGGAAGTGGTAATTCTGTATTGATTTGTTCTGGATGTTTGTATGTGATGCCAATAAAAGGTTTGATGATGATTTATTCTAAGGTTGGGGAAACTCTTCTTGTCTCTGGCACAAATTAAAAATAATAGGTTTACATAGGTGTTTTTTATAAAAAAAGAAAGCTCTTGAGCTCCTTTGATTTCAATGAATCATGAATATGTGAAAACGTTTCTGAATTGTGTTTTGTTTTCTAAATATGCATAATCATAAATGTTCATTGAAAATCAAAACAGATGTTAATGCAAGATCATTTAAATTCATATAGACTGAACTCAGAATAAAACTTCTCAAAAAAACAACAACCTAACCCCTAATCAAATACTTAAGAAAGCTACATTTAAGTTATATTTTTAAAAGCACTGTTTGTTCCAGCTCTGATTTCAGTTTGTAACTTGCTTTCTTCTGCAACTATTTCGGCAATTTCATAAAGTTATAAAGTTTACATATCTCATCTTAGGTTAATATGTGAATGCATGTATTTACACACATAGTGTGCCCTCTGGGTGCTATTGGGGTACAGAGACTCCATCATCCCCGGCCACTGGTTAAACTGGCTGCGGCTGATGGGAATGGGAGTTCAACAGTATCTGGAGGGTACCATGTAGGCTGCCCCTACATCAGTCCAAGAGTTCATCCCTGCCAACATCTTGCTTCAGAGGTGCCAGGGACAAAAAATATTGGAGACCTGTTGCCCCCATCTGCTGGAGGCTTCTCACTGGAAGGAATTGGCTGGCAACTGATATGCAAACACATTACAAAAGACAGAGTCCAGTGTTTCGTTTTCCAAATGTAAAGCATGCAAGGGCAATTAAAGGAGAGGCATCCACGTATTCATTACTTGTTCATATTCAAAAACATTCTGTTTTGACACAACCCCAAATACCCAGAAACATCACCAAGCCCTCATCCAACACCAGACAAGACAGCTCAGTACGCTTTGTAGCCGCTGAACACCTCAGACAGGATCCCTCATAAAGCAGACAAAGAAGCAGGGATAAAAGGTGACACTCAACATACTTGGAAAGAATCAAATTGCTCCAGCTCGGTCATCTCAATCAGAGTGAAGAAGTCAGTCTCTCAAAAGGGCCTCTGGGTTTATGTTTGCTGCTTTCCTTCCTTAGTGGGTGCACCCAAGACTGAGCAAAAGTGGAACTTGCCTCTTGGATGCCCAGTCTCCCACTAAGGGTTTTCAACACTGCATTGCCATGCGGCTCAGAAAATGTACAAGGAAGTTTCCCTGCCCACATTCAATGTTTACTTTCAAACACACCTATGATGACTTGAGTGATGCCCAGCACATCTTAAGCCTAAACCACACATTGCACCCAAATGCATGCAAAGGAGACTACGGGTCTTTTTGATTAAAGCAAAACACTGGCTTTGGTTAGTGACTGGTGGGCTCATTATGCTTAGCTTAGCTGGGCTTGGCTTGCTAACAAGACAGGTTACTTCCTCTCCCCAAAACCAAATGAGCCTGCCCAAATTTGAACAAAGCTCACTCCAAACCTCGAAGATAGTCTCCTTCCTTACCTGTGTGTTATCCCCTGCCATCAGTACAAGACTTGTTAAAGTTTTTTTGGGGGGGTAAAGCATGGGAAATAGAGAAGTAGTAAGAACTGGGCGCTTAACCCTTTCTCTGCTGGCCATTTATTATATGCTAGGATTTTTTAATGCAGGAAAAAGTGGACTTAAAACTGGGGGAGAATGAAGAACAGGTTGGGAGGGGTGTGATTGCGAGGGGTGAAATAGCAGCTCAGAAAAAAGCTCCATGCACCCTTCTTCAGCTCTCTTCATTTCACTGCCACCATCAAAACTCCTCAAAACTCTGGAATTCACTGCCAGTTGAACATCACAAAATTAGCATCCTTTTAGGCCTACAGAAAAGCCTTAGGGACCCACATATTTCCAGTGGCCTAGTCACGAGGGATAATGTATGGAACTACTGCGTTCCCTTGGGGTTGACAGAAATTGTGCTTTATTTATGGCTGGATATACAATACATTCATAAACGGTGTGGTATATTGTCTGTTTTGGTGAAATGTTAATGTAGTTAGTCACATCTATACGATATATCTAAAGTGCTGTTGTGGTCCACTCACATCCCATTTTGTATAAACACGCCGTCTGAAATGCATGAACATGAAGACAGGAAAAAGCAGAGGTTCCTGTGCAGCAGCTATCAACCATTGAGACTCAAGAGAAATGTTCCAAGAAGGCAGGGACAAGACATTTGTCTTTGCAAATTAAAAACCACAATTTTGTTCTTCATTTCCAAGTGCTTAAGGGGAACATTAAGTTGCCTGTGTGCTTCTTTCAATACAAGACTCCGTTTCAGCAGAGCTTTTCATTTGAAAATTGGTGCCCTATGACAAAGAAGCAATAATTATCTGACCAGTTCAAATCCAAGTTAAAAACAATAATCTAAAAGGCCTGGAAAAAAGAAAAGGTTTTTTGACCGGCATTGAAAAGACAACAAGCTCGGTACCTAATAAGCATATCAACGTTTATAGCTTTGCAAAGTAAGTAAGGATTCCATAGCCATTCACCAAAATAGCACTTATACAAGCTCATAAATTCATATAATGAAGTGAGATACACAAAAATAAATCACTTCAATGTGTGGAGGAGGTGGGGTGAATAACCAACAAGCATAATCTGAATATGTCACTTTAAAAGTACAACTATAAATCAAACTGTTATTAACTATAAAATGCTTTAAAAAAATAACAGATCACAATTCTTTTTCTTGTTTAACTAGAAAGCAGCCTTTGAATTCATTTTCCCATAGAGGCTAGCTGTCAATAGATTCATGGGCAATCAATAGACTTTCAGCATGTTCAAATAACCCCTTTAGCAACTACTTCTCTCTCTCTCTCGACTTTTTATAGTCCTTCAGTTTTGATGCAGGCTATAAACACATCAATAAAATCCAGAAGGTCATTCTTTCTCATTGAGGAGTATTACTTCAGCCAACTAGCAGAGCAGAGGCAAGTATCTTTCCCTTGGAAGGGCAGGTTTATTAGTGCAGTCAGAACCAAAACAAGGGTGCCGGCTGTAGTGCCGACTTAGAAGGCTTATTTTGCTGACTTTAACCTCCACAGGATTGAAGAGTCTGGTATGAGGGCTGGAGTGGGGCTTGTTTGGCAGAAGCTTTTAACATCCACCGCAAACTATACGAAACCTCTAGATATTTCTAAAAGCTGCTTGACATTCAGAAACCTGCACACAATAGAAAGCTTTACCTGTCATCTGACATCTTTTCGACAAAGAATGTGTACAGTGTAATAGGAAACTCACCCAGTTTCAGAACTCACTAGATCAACAGGATCCACTGCCCTTTTCAATTGTTCTAAGTAGGGATCGGCAAATATGTCAATTTCAGTTTCTCATATATCCAGTTCCCCACATTTCCACAGCAAATTGCATCTTAGTGCAATTTTCTCTCAATATACACGTTTTTGTATGCAGCTTCGACAAATAGTCACATTCCCCCCCAAAAAAAAAACAATTTCCCCTACTCTGTTGCTCTTTAGAACATTACCTTCACTCTTGTGTACATTTTATGCGCAGTGTCCTCCAATATATGCATTGTTGCAAACATGGGCTGGGGAAAGGGATTGCAAAGTTCAGAGAACTGCAAATTTCAAAGGACAGCTGTGCTTCAGATCATGTACGTATTGGTTCGAGAAGAGTGCATCAGGTAGTCTCTCATTAAAATGCAAACAAAACTGCATTTCTCCCCCATCCCTAATTCTAGGTGCGTGCAATGATAATGGTTTCTGCTTCCAACCTATGCACATTCATTAGAAAGGGCGTAGCAATACACAGTCCCAGTTGTCCACATAGAGAGCTCCCTCCATATGATGAATATGCATATAGAGTAGAAACAGAGGGTTGCATCCATTACTAATTCTACTCTACCCACTGAAGTTAATGGACTTGACTAACTTAGGTTCATTAATTCCAATGGGTCTACTCTGAAAAGAACTAAGCTGGATACATCCCAGAGTCTGTCACAATGATACTGCCCCAGTACTTGGAACAATTGGAAAGGGCTATGGAATGAGATGCTAATGGAAGGTCTAATTCCATGGGGGCTATTTTAGCAAAAGACATACAAATTGCAGAGTTGGCAGATAAACTGCCAAGACACAGTCAAGCAATTTATTCTAATCCCCGGGCATGGGCTGAAGTTGAGCAGGGACTGGCTTTGGTTGGTGCCTAGGCGGAAAGTCACCCAGGAGCCCTACTAAACCCCACCGTCAGTTCCACCAGACAAAAATAAGTAAATAAACTTTGACATTCGGTTCAGATTCAGGGCAAGCAATCAAACTGATAAATGGCCTGCAAATGTTTTTGCTGGAAGGTAAACTTCTAATCCACTTGCTAAGAAGCAGCATTGTGTGCATATTTATTTAAATGAATATAGTTAAGTATTTCATATGTATGTTTAACAAGGTGGTTCTTGTGTACACATGCTTAGTAAGCATTTATAAAAACAATAGCTGTAATAAATCAATACCATAATAAAGAGAGACCTGAAATGCAACTAACTTATGAACTTTTCAAGTGCAAGAAAACTAGTCCTGAAACCGACTAGAATTTTATTTAAATCGGGACCCATGGTTTATACCAAGGCAAAGCAAGATTATTTAAAGGTGAAACTAACTGAGCAGAGGTCCTCCTACCAGCTGCACATGAGGAGGGTGGGAGATGAATACCGAAGATTCCGGCGTATTAGGCAACTGGGCGTATTAGATGACCCCCCCAAATTGGCAGCTGCAATTTGGGGTTTGTCTTATAAGCCCAGTCGCCTAATACGCTGGGCAGCTCCATGCCAGGAGAAAGCCACCCGGGGCCGAGCGCAGCCCGCCGCCCGCTGCCAACTGCTTCTGAAGCAACAGTGGACGGGCTCCGTGCCGCGCCACCCATACCCTGCGTATAAGACGACCCCCAACTTTTTAACCTCCTTTTTGGGGTTAAAAAGTCGTCTTATATGCCAGAATCTACGGTATCTACATTGTATTAAACTGCAGTTCATGGTTACTTACAGACACCATCTTGCTAGCTCCCCCAGCCAGCTGCCGTCAACATAATAATTTTGTCTATTTAAACGGCAGCAGGGACACGGGGTAGACAAATACAGGATCAAAAGTCATTGGGCAAACAAAAGAACACTAGCCAATACTAAACAGTTACTAAACATCCCTCGACAGAGTGCAATAAACTCTGAAAGTTTTTATTTATTTTTTTAAATGATATTTATTGAAAAAAGAATTTTTAAAATCACAAAGAAACAAAAAAGACAAAATTACAGAAAAAAAGACAAAAACAAAGATAATAAATAAAAAATAAAACCATCATTTTCAAATTCTCCACTTTCTTTACCTTCTTTCCATGACCTCCTCCCCCTCCCATCTCTTGTATCTTAATTGATAATTGTCACAGCAAATCCTTCCCATAATTCATAATATTCTGTCAATACATAACCTTACTCTAGTTTCATCTTATCTTATATAAAACCTTAAAACTTAAATCTTATTTTTACCAGCTTCTCATAACCATTACCTTTTTACCTAATTCTTTAAACATTAAACTCTTCATAGAAGAGCCTAGTAATTTCATTTCAGCATTTTTGCAACTTTCATAAAAACATTTCTGACGATAAAAAAACAAAAAGAGAATAAAAACAATCCAATCTTCTTCCAGCGTCCCCTCCCCCCGGTCCCGGGATTATCCCATCCCCCCGGCCCATTTAACCTGGTGATCTTATATCCGAGGCCATCAAATCTCTTCCATGTCCCTTCCGCAGTTCTTCTTCATATTTTCCTTTCACTCGTGGGAACTCCAGCTTGGTAGTGTTTTTGACCCTTTTCGACTGATCAGCCCCTTTCTCATAGTCCAGACTAAACTCCATGTGGTATTTTAAAACATGTTTCAAGTAATAAACATATTTCCAATTCCCTCCAAGATAAGTCCCAACAGCTCCAAACCTCTGACGGCCCGTTGCCAGATTCTGAGAGTCCAAACATCCCTGCATAGGGGGGTCAGTCCAACCCCCCATTTCCAGCCAAACTTTGTCTTTCAGAATCTGTTTTTTTCCAAGTTCATTTATCAAATCCAAAGACTCATTTTCTTGCTGGGCCAGAAGTCCCTCCATTCCTGGTGCCCATGGTTCAGCAAGGTCCTCTTCTTTCAGTTGTTCTGACATGGCATGCTCCTGTTTTGGTTCCTGAGTGGGCTCCATATGATTTCCCACTACCTGTTCAAAGGTTCTGGCCGCATTAGTCATAAAATCCATCTTCTGACTTAGCTGATCCAATAGGGCACTTATTTTACAGAAAGCATCCAACAGTGCTTCTGAAGACATTGTCCTACAAGGTCATGAATTCTTTCCCACAGTTATAATCAATAACAGCTGCAAGTTCCCAGGGTTTAGTTACAACCTCACAGTTCCCCTCTAGGGAGAAGACTTCTGGTAGTTCTTTTCCTTAGAAACAATAACAACAAAGTTTCTTTTTTTAAGATATTTTGTCCATATTTGTTCTTTTAAAAGACGAAAGGAAACAATGCAGTCACAATGTTTCTCTTCTTTTAACTATCAAAACATTTATTTCTGGTCAATGAGCTCCAAACATCAAATCTGACACCCCGCTCCAGGGTCAGGACGGTGGAAAATTACTTTGCTTTAACTTCACTTCTGCAGATTTAAACAACTCAAGAGAAACCCCCCTTCTTCTCCTGCTGTCAAAGAGGGGTTCAGTGATTTAAAATGATGAAAGTCGATCCTTTAAAAATAATTTTTAAGGCTCTAATTTGTATTGTCTTTGCTTTGTTCTAACTACAAAGAAACGGAAGGGTGACTTCCTGTTTATCCTTCCCGTTTCAGTACCAAATTAGGGTTAGTTTTAAAGTCCAGATTCCTTCTTATTTCGCCAGTTCTTATCTGAAGTCCAAATATTTACTGTTCCAGTACTCACGGTTGGTTATTTTAAATGCCAAATTGTCCCAGGAAAAAGGCAGAGCTCTCCGGCAACGGCTATGCGGCTTCGCTCCACAGAAAAAGCAGTAAACTCACAGCACCGCGCCACTTCCCCCTCTTCACTTCAGAGCCCGTTTGTGGGTTCCTTTGTGGGTTGGGGGGCGCTAAGGTGCCCGCTGAGTCCCACGGTCACAGGCTTCATCCGCCTGTGATTTCCAGAAGGGTCCCCGCTATGCCGCAGCGGAAAAGACCCGTTTCATGCGGAGCTGGTCCCTCCAGTTCAGAGGGAGTCCGCCATTGCCAGTGGCGCCACCCCGGAAGTCCCGGTATTTGTAGATTTTCAGGGGGCCAGCCAATTTGAAGAATTTTAAACTCTGAAAGTTTTTATTTCCCTGGCACAGAGAGCCCTTTCTTTCTCTTTTTAGTTCCATTCATTGATAGAACCTCTCTGTTACTCTTATGCAAACACATAAGGCACCTTATCCAGTCTTGCCCCATCCACCAGCAAGAGAAGGGAGAGCTATAGAAAGCATCCCTTCTCTCATCTCTGTCAGAAAGCATACTCTAATTCCAACTGTCCCAAGGCTGCAGAAGCCAGACTAAAAGGACACTGATCTCTACCTCAAACCAGAGGAACAAGGGTGTTTGGTAGTTTTAAGTACCTTTTATATATGCGTATATTTTTAATTCCATTAATGTTCAATTGGTTTTTAATTACAGTGGTACCTCAGGTTAAGTACTTAATTCCTTCCGGAGGTCCGTACTTAATCTGAAACTGTTCTTAACCTGAAGCACCACTTTAGCCTATGGGGCCTCCTGCTGCCGCCGCGCCGCGGGAGCACGATTTCTGTTCTCATCCTGAAGCAAAGTTCTTAACCTGAAGCACTATTTCTGGGTTAGCAGAGTCTGTAACCTGAAGCGTATGTAACCTGAAGCGTATGTAACCCACGGCACCACTGTATTGCTTTTTTCCGATGTTTTTAGCTATTGTTTTTCTAATCTGTGAGCCGCCTTGAGTATCATCAGGGGAAAAGGTGGGGTGTTCTTATTCTTATTCTTAATGCTTTACATTGTTTGTATTTGTTGTAAGCCACCTTGGGGAAAAATTGATTGAAATCAGGGGAAAGAAAGGAGGATTTAGTCCAGGGGTCTCCAAGCTTTCCTTGCCTCGGGCCGGTGTCTCCAGTGACAATTGCATGGTGGGCCGGAGGGCGGGATAGCACGCGCCCACGCTATTTCCGGCGCACTTCCGGGTCGGAGGAGGCCCGTGCGTGTGCGCACAAGCTATTTCCGATGTTCCTCCAACCTGGAAGTGGGTTGCTGTGGGCCAGATAAACGAGTCCCTTGGGCCTTATCTGGCCCCCGGACCATAGGTTGGTGACCCCTGATTTAGCCCTTTGGCAACTGCCTTAAGCTGGAGCCAATCTGACATGCTGACAGGAGGGAGTCCAGCATTTCCAGCAAAGGGAAATAAAGAAGCCACAAACAACATAATGGTATCACCAAGGCCCTTTTCCAGCCTGAAACGCACCAGAACTCGGTTCCAGTGCCTCTCAGGCGGGTGGCATTGTCATTATAAGAGAACAAGGGAGGCATTCATGGTGAGTTCTGGCACTTCTTTTTCTAGAAAAAAAAAAGCACCGGGTATCACCACTGGCAGGAGTAATCTGCCCTAAGTCAGAGTCATTCTAATATGCTGGAGATGACTCCACCCAAGTTCATTGAATAAGGAGGGGGGAAGCCTCATGCCACTTACATACCACGCCAAACCAGGTGTGCCGCTCACTCATCACAATGTTGTTCAAAAAAAAAGAAAAAGGTTAAGAATGAGAAATAGTCAAGACACATTCCACTAGTTGTCACCAATTCATCCTAGATAGAGGGCAGGTGTGTCTAAGGCAAACACAGACCCAAGACCTCTAAGACCTCTCCCTGCTGAGCCACCAATAAAGCCAAAGGCAGGTGAGAGAAGACTCTGCTAACTGGCCTATGACAGTGATAATTTGTGATAGCTAATAATGCAAGATGGACCACAGCTGGCTGTATCATAAGATTTCCCCAAAGACTAAAAAAACCCATCTACACTACAAGAAGAAGCTAGCAAATGGTGAAGAGGTGCGCCATCAATGGCTGATATATCCAACCTCAAAAGATTTGTTTTTGTTTTGTTGCAGGTTCAAAAGACTGAAAGAACATTGGAGAGAAATGTGCTTATCTAAAGGAAAAAACAATTGATATTAATCAGCAGAAAACTAGATGACCCTCGAGTCCCTTCCAACTCTATAATTCTTATGAACATTTAAACAGAGTTAAAGATCAAGAAACTATGGTTCACTTCCTTGGAAAATATATCCAAAATGAGCTTGTACAGCTTCCAGCAGGTGCTATAAAGCAGAAAATTTGTACATATGCAAACTCAGCGAAATACTACTCAATTATTCTGGACTGTACACCTGATGTCAAGTCATACTGACAATACATTATGTTGATGTACTTTCAATTGTACGCTTTCATTCTTTGATCTGATATAGCTTCCAGGAGTTGAAGACTTCTTCCCACAGCCCTTACCAGTCAGTACAGCTCATCAGTCCCTGGGATTGTCCCTAACTCATTGCAATTTATTTGTATACAAGCAGGTGTTCTAAACTCCCAGATGCACATAAACTATGAATCTCTGTATAGTTGTTATTATGGCAATAATACTACAACCCTAAGCAAAACAGGAACAGCACTTTTAGCTGCCTGTCTTGATCCAAAGGGATGTTAATTTACTCTGGGGCAACACATGCCTCTTTCTTCCAGAAGTAGTTCAAAATTAATGGCCAAGTTCCTATTTTCAAATAGTAAAACAACAGCACTCATATTTTTTACTATTAGATCCCTGTGTCGGTTTCCTGAACCTATCGAGCTGATATCTCATCCTCTCATCTTCTTGTCAAAAATACTTTACTTATTATTCAGTTCAAATATTTATAACCTACCCTTCAAATGCATTCACATTACTAAAGCACGGCTTACAGCAATCAAAATATCACAATCTAATGATGATGATTATGATGATGATATGCTGTGAGCCGCCCAGAGTGGCTGGGAAAACCCAGCCAGATGGGCAGGAAATACAGTGGTGCCCCGCAAGACGAATGCCTCGCAAGACAAAAAACTCGCTAGACGAAAGGGTTTTTCGGTTTTGCGTTGCTTCGCTAGACGAATTTCCCTATGGGCTTGCTTTGCAAGACGAAAACGTCTTGTGCTTTTTTTTAAAGCCGCTTGAAGAGGCGCAGTTGCAACGGACCGTGCTTCGCAAGACGAAAAACATCGCAAGACGAAAAGACTCGCGGAACGAATTATTTTCGTCTTGCGAGGCACCACTGTAGTAGTAATAATAATAATAATAATAATAATAATAATAATAATAATAACAACAACAATAATGTTTTTATTTTCACAGTACAAAAGATAAATTTTGTGAAAACAATTGCTACAACAGTAAACAAGTAACTTGTCTGATAAACTTACAGACTTTTGCCATGCCATGTGTTAAAGGTTCATTTGATAACTCTAAAGTATCACACCAAATTTTCCCATGAGTGCTGGGTGGATTGCTACCACAGTCTGAACTATTTATGTATTCAATAAGCATTCGCCGTATGTTATAAAAGTTATATGGATTGTGTTTGCCCTTTTCCACTCTCACCTGACATATTAGTTTCTCAGCCACTGACCATACTCTGCTATAAGAAGAATCAATGTTCATATTCCAACATCTGGCTATCTCCATACGAGCAGCAGTCAACAGAAGGGCTAAGAGGTCATCTTTAGGATAATCATGAGCAGACATTATCTTAAACCCAAGCAGTGCTTAGTGCAAGGGACATTTCAATTGCTTTGTTGTATATCAAGCTTATTTCTTTGAAGACAACATTCCAGAAGTGTTTGATGATGTCACAACGCCACCACATACGGAAATATGTACCTTTGGCTGTGCATCCCCTCCAACAATTATTAGTATTATTATTATTAACCACCAACAATACTAAAATAAAAATACAATGGAAACTGGTCCAGCAGATAAAAGCTATTGAGCCCTTACCATAGGGCCATCTCCTCCCCCCACCCTATTGATAGTAGGCTTGTAACCAGGCAGAGGGCCTTCTCAATAGTGGCGCCCGCCCTATGGAACACCTTCCCATCAGATGTCAAGAAAATAAACAATCTGACTTTTAGGAGACATCTGAAGGCAACCCTGTTTAGGGAAGTTTTTAATGTTTGATGTTTTGTGTGCTTTTAATATTCTGCTGTGAGCTGCCCAGAGTGGCTGGGGAAACCCAGCCAGATGGGTGGGGTATAAATAAATTATTGTCATTATCATGATCTATTGCAGTTAATACTATAGACTACTAACAAATGGTACCCTAAATGGTAGCATAGTGGGAGAGCATACACTTTGAATGAATAAAAATAAAAATACTTCATTTATTTATATGCCACCCATCTTGACTGGATGGCCCCAGCCACTCTGGGAAGCTTCCAACAAATAAAAACATGAAACACAGTAAAACATCACAGAAGATGTTTTAAGTGAGAAGATCTCACATCCAATCCCCGCTTTGCTGGCGGAAATGAATAGTAGCATAGACTGAGAACGATTTCTGCTTGAAACCTTGTAGAGAAGCTACAATCAGGTAGACGACGTAAAGTGGACCAAGAACGCCAGCAGTGGAGTATGGCAGAAACACCATGGAAACTGTTGGGCAAAGGACCTGGACTTTGAATGAGTCTTCACGTTCAGGTGCATGCTTCACAAGGTTTACAAAGGTGTTGCCTGGGAACTATTTTAATGAATTTAAGCATTCTGATAGGGAAGGTAAGTAATTTGAAATAGTTGAGGGCACAAATCTGCATCATAGGATATGGGGCATTATGGGTGGATGCGACGAGAATCAAAAGGAGAAATGTATACACCCACCCTGAACAAAGCAGTGCAGCTAACCACTAAGAGCACACAGAACAGTGGCTGCGGATAAACAGAAACAGATTGTTAGTGTTGCTAAGTAAACCATTGTGGGGTTGCTTTAATGGAAGGCATTCCCATGTCTAGTTCAGATCAATCATTTTCTGGAACAAATTGCGTCAACTCTTTTCTACATGCCAGCCACCAAGTACTAGAGCAGCCAGGAGTTCAGGTGTTGGGAGATATCAGCCCCAGCAGATGACTCAAGATTAGAACTGGCTGCAGTAGCAGGACTTTGGAGAAAGCCCAGAGACACGTTGGGGAAAAGCAGCCGGAGAAACTGAGGAATCATAAAGACTTGTACGGGGCCATGAGGGTCATCTAGTCCCAACCTCTGCAATGAATGAATCTTTTTGCCCAACGTGGGGCTCGAACCCACAACCTTCAGATTAAAGAGTCTCATATTCCACTGACTGAGGAAGGAAAGCTGGGGAGGCTGCATGTATTTTAAAAGGCACTAAGAAAGTAGCAAAGCACACAAGATAAGAACCTGGCAGTCATGCATGGTGAGATGCATTCCTGATCTAGAACTATTTGTAGCCAGGTCTGGAGAAACTGGCTATGGCAAAGTACATGCTGCGCGTGAGGAAGGTCTCAGTCTTAATTCCCCACACCTGCACCTTGGACCGAAGAAGACACCTGCCTGAAGTCTTGGAAAGCAGCTACCACTGAGTGCAGAGCAGCCTTTACCCACATGGTGCCCTCCAAATGTACTGGGCTATAATCAGCTGACACCACCCAAGATATTAACTTAATTTGGCCTGGTTTGCAGAACCTGGTAAAGAATAACTGAGAATGAAAGTGTGAGCATGTGGGCTGGGTTCTGAATCTAGTTGCCCAGGAAGAAAATCCTTCCCCATTTACTTCAATAACCTTCTCAGAATGCAACCAAAATTCCAGAAACAAAGTAAACTGCAATATTCCTTCCAAAGATGCATTAAAACCTTGTTTTATAAATCTTATAATGTTAAATGCCACCAAAGATTTTCGAGTATTTGGAGAGATGTAAAAGAATCTCGTGGACTTAAAATATGAGATTCTAAATATTAGATTTATGTCCTGTTCTGTTATTCTAACATTCACATAGACTTACCTAAACTTTTCAAAAGTGTGTAACACATAAACAGCAAGTACCACCTGGGTCTTTGATCAAAAGGCTCCAAAACCGCCCATGGCATCTAAGTAATGAAGGGAGTGGTTAAATCCAACCAGTGGCTCAAAGGCATCAGCTTCAAGGTCTCCTAACAGTCACAAGCTGCCCAGCTCTTCTGTAACAGTGAAGTTGCTAAATATATGACATCTCTTCCCCCAAAGCTCCTCTATGACATCAAAAGAGATTAGCCAGGGGGTGAAAAACTAACAGCACTATCTGACCTATATCTACTCAGAAGTAAGTGGGGCTAGGATTATAACCAAAGACAGTCTCTTCCCCACCTGCTGCCCTCCAGATGTTCTGAACATCTCCCATCACAGCTGACCACCAACCACACTGGCTACAACTGATGGGATGCTGTAGTTCAAAACATCTGGAAGGCAGGTTGGAGAAGGATAATAATACGTGGTATTTTCCTGTTTTTGCTTTACAGTGGTACCTCAGGTTACATACGCTTCAGGTTACAGACTCCGCTAACCCAGAAATAGTGCTTCAGGTTAAGAACTTTGCTTCAGGATGAGAAAAGAAATCGTGCTCTGGCGGCGCAGTGGCAGCAGGAGGCCCCATTAGCTAAAGTGGTGCTTCAGGTTAAGAACAATTTCAGGTTAAGTACGGACCTCCGGAACGAATTAAGTACCGCTGTATTTATATATGGCAACAACCATAGTGTTTCTGAATTACATCACAGTTCAACAGAGTGTTGCATTATTTACCTAAGAATTAGTTTTTCCAAGCTCTTAAGGGTGAATCAATCAACCTTTAAAAACTACAGTGGTACATAAGGTTAAGTACTTAATCCGTTCCGGATTTTCCTACCACAGTTTCTGCCCCTCTTTATGTTGCAACCTCTGCTGGGAGTGGGGTGAAGAGAAGCAACTTTTGCTGTTCGCACCAAAACTGCTGTTCACACCAAATCTATTAAGAACTTCTTGGAAGTCAAGTACAAATGCTAGCCACAATCCTTGAGTCATTTACCCCCTCCAAGGTAGTGTTGGGAAAGTGAAGGGAACTACTTTTGATTTGGGGAATGCAATATTAACATGCCATATGATGACACAATGGACTTGAAAGATATAATGCATCTAACTCACCTTATTCCAGAGTAAAAATGGAAAAGAACAGAATAAAGACATAATATACAACAACAAAAAAGACATAAAGGAAACTGAATAGAAGGTTCAAAAGTTTTTAAGTCATAAAATTAAGTTTCTAGGGAAAGTCAGGCCATCGGTCCATCTAGGTCAGTATTGTCTACACTCGCTGGCAGCAGCTTTCCAGAGTTTCAGACAGGGAATATTCGCAGCACTACCTGGAGATACTGGGGATTGAACCTGGGATGTTCTGCATGAAAAGGAAATGCAGATAGCAAATATCGTATTTTCCGCCCCATAGGACGCACCGCCCCATAGGACGCACCTAGTTTTTTGGGGGGGGGAATAAAGGGGAAAAAATTATTTCCCCCCCCGGCACAGGGGCTAGCGCGGGGGAAGCCTGAACTTCCCCCGACCCCAGCCCCCAGAACAGGCTGCCACCCCAAGCCTTGCGCACCCAGCGGGACCTCCTGCAGGGCACGCGAGACTTGCGGACATCTGCCCGAAGCAGGGGGCGGGCTCCGCAGCTGGCCCCCTGCTTCGGGCTGCAGGCTGCCGCCCCAAGCCTTGCTCGCCCGGCGGAACCTCCCGCTGGGCGCGCGAGGCTTGCGGACATCTGCCCGAAGTAGGGAGTGGGCTCCGCAGCTCGCCCCGTGCTTCGGGCCACAGGCTGCCGCACCAAGCCTCACGCGCCCGGTGGGACCTCCCGCCGGGCGTGCGAGGCTTGCCAATATCTGTCCGAAGCAGGGGGCGTGCTACGCAACGCGCCCTGTGCTTCGGGCTGCTGCCCGCAAGCACTGCGTGCCCGGCGGGACCTCCCGCCGGGCACATGAAGCTTGCGGATAGCTTCCTGAAGCCTGGAGGTGCGAGAGGGATCGGTGCGCACCGACGCCTCTCGCTCTCCAGGCTTCAGCGAAAGCCTGCATTCGCCCCATAGGACGCACACACATTTCCCCTTCATTTTTGGAGGGGAAAAAGTGCGTCCTATAGGGCGAAAAATACGGTATATGGAAAAGACGGAAGTCAGTTCTCAGCTCAGATCTGCACAGTTAGCCAAAAAGCAAGCCGCTCCCTTCCCATGCTGACTTGCTCACGGCTCTCTTTGATACCGGGGCAAGTCAACCACAACAGCTGCACCAGGCATTTACGATAAAATCATGGAAAA
Organism: Podarcis vaucheri; assembly: GCF_965113315.1. Classification (NCBI taxonomy): domain Eukaryota; kingdom Metazoa; phylum Chordata; class Lepidosauria; order Squamata; family Lacertidae; genus Podarcis; species Podarcis vaucheri. The sequence goes on from NC_138753.1 coordinate 32,113,558, forward strand.
AGAAACACACTGGCTGGAGGCAGGGCAATGCAAAGGGTTTAAAATAAGAACAAGGTTTGTCTTTTGGGATTCCTAACAGCTTGCAAGCCTCCACAGTTTACAGTTCTGTGTGCACACAAAATAAGGAACCTGAGGATGAAAGGTCAAATTCCATCACTAAATCCATGTGGCACAACAAGAGCGAGAGCAAGAGTGCAGTGGTTGTGTTATTGACCATGAGACCCCACTTCCTTCTCCATATGCCCTGGGCAGCAACCGTTTGTGCTTCCTCTTAATCCACCAAAACATCCTCAGCGGTGCAGTGAAATCAATCCAAGCAGCAGCATGGACTGGATAAAATTAGTCAGCTAGTATGGGTGAATACTATGCAAAGCCAGCATGGGCCAACAGGCAGAAGGCTCCAATGGGGAAACATGGGACCCCTCTCTGATTCCACCAGTGCAGAGTTTGCTTGCTCCCTGTGCAAGCTAATGGAGACCAAATCAATAGACGTTTTTCCTCTAAGTCCTCCGTGTTCTGTCTTCAAGGGATCTCTCCTAGGCTACATTGCTCTACTCCTTGGCTCCCGTTCCCTACCTCCTTCCACAATGTTCTGTAATTCCCCTTCTGTTTTTCTATCTCCCCTCATAACTGAAGCTCAAGGAAACATAGCAAGGCTCAGTCTAATCTTGGTCTTCCATCATAGCAAAACTGGCCTGACAGCTGATTTCCTCAGCATCTGCTGAAATTCTGATATCCTGCAAGTTCAGAATATTCCACATCACCATCTCTTGTCTGCTTTACGTTAGAAGCGCAATTCTTGGAACCTGGACTAATTAAGGACAGATTGGCTATTGGAGCTAATAGACGACCGAAGTTAACGGGAGTCTGGAAGAGGCTCAAAACCTTCCCACACAGATAGAAGCAGAACCCAGATGTCATGCTGATCACATGGCTAAGAGAATTATAATCCAATTCAAGATTGGGAGGATACGATTATGAAAGACCTCTAGATTCCTCAGCCCATTTCAATTACAGAATCTAACACCTTCTTCCACTATCAAGCCTGTAAAAACTAGAGAAATGTTGTATTTGTGATTTCAAAAATACATACCATCAAGTGGCAGTGGAAAAAGAAAATGGGGAACACCGTCAAACTAGCAAAAAAAGAAGATCCTGGGAACTTGGGAGTTATCAGGGATTGGGATACACCTAAACCTTAGGAACTATTATTTTTGCCTTGAATAAAAGTGTTTGCTTGAAATTGCAATGATCCTGTAAAAAAATATTTTTTTCAGCAACCTAAGAGGTTCTGTTCCTCTTGTCACCACCACAACACATGGCATTATATCACACACATATCCAAAGACTGATCTTCCCAATGGCTGCTACTGCAATCTTCAACTGCAACTTCTCCCTTCTTCTATTTAAGTTACAAGTCCTAGTATGGCAGCATATAAAGCATGGGATGTGCAATTAGCTGGCAACAAAAGTAGATGGATAAAGAAACGGCAAGTAGAGAATGGAAGGGGTTTCTTTTCCTGTGAGAGGGGTTTGGAAGGCAAGTACTTTGGAACTGTATCTGCTTAAAAATACAAAAATCTAAATACAGAATATAACATGGTTCAGAAGGCATGCAAGATCCAATCGTGTGCCTGCTGGTAAATAAGACCACATTTTGCTGTACTGCCATATTGCCCTAAGCAAAACACAATAGAAGCTGGATGCCCATTATCTGCTATTTAAGGCATTCATGTCTTAACAAAGACTTCGAAAACAGTGAATAGCTGAATATTCAAGGGGGTTGGGAGACACCATATGGCTGACTGTTGTGTTGGATCCAGTCTACAGCAACATGAAAGTACTACAGGCAGAACTAGAGGCTATGGATTTGATACTTAAGCAGTTTAGGTACACAGGATTCTATCAAGCAAGGAAGCTGAGACAGTGAGAGGGGAGATCAGACCTCATTAGTTTTGTTGTGGTTGGGTGTCTTCCTGCTTAAGAGTTTCATTTTAGCTTACTTGGGTCACCCACGTGAGCCAAAAACCTCAGTTTCAATTCTGCTTCTGGTTTTGTCAAAGTGGGCGTATAGCTCAGAGGAAGTATGTGCCTCCTTTGACATATTTCAATGAACCGAAGCGTATTATTTCAAATGATAACATTTATATACAAAACAGCTCTTCACCACTGAGGATTTAAGCCATGGATCCAGAAAACAACTTTTCTTCTACTCATACTGTTATCTTTGGCTGAGACAAGTCCACCTTAAAAAAAAGGCAAAACCTCACACTGAAGGAAATGAAAACCGTTATTATTAATAGGAACTATCGCTTCAAGTGGAGCTGGAAGCCAATCTTGAAACCATTTAAAAAATACATAATTTAAACTTGGTTCCTAAAACAGCAAATCTGGTGCCAAGATATTGGGCAAAACAAGCAAAAAGGTCCTCTCTTCAGAGGACCACTTCAGAAGGCAAGGGCACATGGATTCCAGCCTTGAATATTGACCTTAATAAACAAGCAGATGGATGTACACGTAGGAAAGGTCCTTTAATGAAAGCCCAGTCACTTCACTGGAAGTCACTTCACATCTCCCTCTTAGCCTCGCTGAAGGCTTAAGCCAATGTTGGGGAATGTGTGGTCCTTCAGTTGCTTCAGGACTCCATCTCCATCAGCCTGCATTGACAACCTCTGAAAAGCCACAGGTTCCACGTTCCTGGATTAAGCCAGACAACTCAGGCTGGACCTCCTCCCTGGACCAGGTTACAGTGGTACCTCGGGTTACATATGCTTCAGGTTACATACGCTTCAGTTTACAGACTCCGCTAATCCAGAAATATTATCTTGGGTTAAGAACTTTGCTTCAGGATGAGAACAGAAATCGTGCTCTGGCAGCGCGGCAGCAGCGGGAGGCCCCATTAGCTAAAGTGGTGCTTCAGGTTAAGAACAACTGCAGGTTAAGAACAGACCTCCAGAACAAATTAAGTTCTTAACCTGAGGCACCACTGTATTTTCTCAGAGGAAAGCTCTCCTTTATCCAGGGTTGCTCCTTGACCTCACTCACAAGTTTACCCATACAGTGCTTTCCAGAAAGCTGGCCCCGTGGGCTATGGAGGACGTGGCATAACGCAAAATGGCTGCCACGTCCTAAACAACATAAAAAGGCGCTGTAACATAAAATTGTGCAGGCATGCCTCCCCATCAATGGAGAAAAAAAGACATCTACATCAGCCACCATCACTCTTGTAACTACCCTCTATTCAGAATGAAAGGGGGCGTGTGTCTAATCCTGGCATCCAATGGACAGTGGGCATGCTTAAGAGGGCAAGTTCAATGTTGGATGGCCATATGTCATGGATGCTTTAGCTGAGATTCCTGCTTTGCAGGGGGTTGGACTAAATGAACCTTGGGTGCCTTCCAGCTCTAAAATTCTATGGTTCTAATGTTAGGAGAGGACAAGCCAGTACAAACCAAGTACTGAGCAGGAAGAGGAAACAGTAGGGTATTGTGGGTTTCTGAGGGGATATTTACACACAGGCTTCATGGGAAACAGTGGAGAGTGGCGGGACTTCCGGGTTGGCGCCATCGCTTAATGGCGGATTCCCTCCGAGCTCCGGAGGGAATCGGTTCTGCAGAGACTGGGTCTTACCGCTGCGGCGACGCGGGGACCCTTAAAATCACAGGCGTAGAAGCCTGTGAACGTAGTGACTCGGCGGCCACCATTTGCGCCCCCCCAATCCGTGAAGGAGCCTTTTTAAAGGCTTCGGAACGGGGACGGGGTGTGGTGCTGAGAGTACTCCTGCACCTGCGGAGTGAAGCCGCGAGCCATGGGCGGAGAGCACTGACTTTTTCCTTGGAATATTCGGACTCTGAAACATCAACCCGTGAGTAAACACGGAAATCGGAAGTTTAAAGAAAAATTTTGCGGATTAGGAACGAGCGGGGAAGGGTTAAAAAGGAAGTCCACCCCCCCCTCTTTGTAAATAATTTAAAGCAAAGGACCTGCTAGCTAAGGTCGAGAGAATACTTTCTTTTTTCAGAAAAAGACTTTAATTCCATGATTTTGACACTACAAGAATCGTTGCTGGAGGATAAAAGGATAAATTTTGGGAGCTGAAGTTTCACCCCCCCCCCGCAGACCCGGGAATGTCCCACGAGACTGCCTGCTGATGAAAGATTGGGAAATTTGACAGCTGTCAAGTTGGCTGTCGAGAAGGAAAAGGAGAACTTTACTTTGGTTGTTTCTGTTGGACAATTTGTAACAATTTGTCGAAAATAAGGAAGGGCTGATGCAAAACAATTTGACTTTAGGATTTGAGCTGAAAGGAATAATAAGGAATCAAAATCCCCCTAGAGGGGATTAGTGACATTACAGGAATGGCTGGAGGAAACAAAGTCCAGGCTGAATTAGACAGAGCCTTTGTTCTCTTGGGAAAGTTACAAAGCCAATATGATGTTTTGGCTACAAATGTGACAGCTTTGGGCTTAACAGTAAGCAGCATTGTTGAACCTGGTAAGGATTTGAAACAAGGAGCCTATCCAATGGAACAAACAGAGAAAATGGAGAGCTTTGACAATATGGAGCAGATGACAGATGTTGTCCCTGAAGAAAAGGAGGGAGAAGCAGAAATTTTGCAGAAGTCACAGGAGAGCAGCATTTTGACACCTGACAAGATGAGAAAAAAGGAAAATAAAAATCTGATGTGGAGAGCTTGGCCTGAATTGGAGGTGGAAGTTGGAGCTTGGGGGACATTTGGACCTGAAAGGAATATAAAACAAGATTTGAAGAACTTCGTAAGTTCTACTGTTGAATACGGAGGTCTGGCTGGTGGAAATATGGATCCTGTTGGGCCGGAGCTTCTTCGAGATTTGGAGTTTAACATTAAAGACTATCAAAAAGACTGGCAGAGAGGAACTGAAAGAGAACTGAGAGCCTCGGATGTGAGATCGCCAGGCTAAACAGAATATTTGGACTGATGTTTGTTGTTGGGGACTGAAACCAGGAAAAGGGTGGGGGGAATTTGGGAATCCAAAGGGTATATAAATATAGTTTGTTTTATTTTTATTTTGCTTTGCTAATGGTATGGAAATGGGGAAAGACGTGGAAGGGAAACTCTTGGTCGATCTTAGGGAAATGATGGGTAAAATTGAATAAGTTGAAATTGTCTTATTTTTAAAATGGTTAAAACTAAATGAAAATAAAGTGAGTAAATATAAATTGAGGAAATGGAGGAAAGAAGAAAAGTTAAATAATAAAATGATAGAATAAATTAAATTAAGTTAAAATGGAGAAGCAGATCAAGGATTTGCTGAACCAATAATTTAAATTGGAATACAAGAAGGGGAGGTGTGAGGAGGTCTGAGAAACAGGGTAAAAGAGAATAAGTATATGAACAATCAGGTGTTTTTAATTGTTTCTTTTTATGTTTTTGATCTTTGTATTTTTCTTGTTTTTTTCTGTTTATTTTTGTGTATGTTGTTATATGTTTTGTTCTTTATGAAAACGCTAATAAATATTCATTTAAAATTAAAAAAAAAACAGTGGAGAGTGTTGGCAACCCCTAGAACATTTTTAAAACATCATCAAATGTATGGTAGTTGAAAAAGAAATGCAGCCTGGTGAGGGGTTGATCAGAAGAGGAGAAGAGGAATGGTGAAATATCTCTTGTGAAAGCAGGCATGGGGAGGGGAATAAGGCAACCTGAGCTGAACTCAGCTAGGTAAGCAAAGTACATCATAGGGCAAAATGGTAAGTTTCCATTCCCACAGGCTAATTGAGAAACATGCAGAGCAACATCAGGAGGAGGACTGATATTTTTTTTAAAAAAGAGTTTAGCAGCTCAAGATTTAGAGGATGGTAGCCAATAGGGTTTTGGAAACACAGGAACAGTCAACATGGATCAAAGACCTGAAAAGCAAACTAATTGTTCATGCACAGACACTACAAACATGCATCATTTATAAAGAATGTACAAGTTCTGCATACAGTAATAGCTTGCACACGCCGACTGGATATTAACAAACAGAAAGATGTTGATCAGTTTAATGAGCAGCAGCTGTGGACGCAGGTAAATATGCTAGCAACCACACTTCCTTTTTCCACTGCATCACTCGCTTGTTAAAATTTAAAAATACAAAGCACTAAACAAGCAAACAAAAATTAATCTATGCCCAGTATAAACCCAAAGGTACTAATTCATGCATGTCTGGATTACCCTAAGCCTCAAAAATATAACAAATCCAAACACTGCGTAAGATCCCCAGAAACCCCATCCATCAACCACCTGACAAAGCTTTTCTCAGGTCCCATCAAGCACTTCCATTTCAATTATTCCTTAAGCACAAAGACCTGCCAACTTTGATGGCTTATGCTTAAGCAGCACTGCCTCACCTTCCACTCCTTTGACTGCTGCTAAATCAGGAGCGAATCCTATGTAGGTTATCCTCTGCCAAAACGGCTCCTTTCAGGGTTCATCAACGTAGTTTGCCCAACGGCATTCTCGTAGCCAGTACTGTTCTGCCACCTCTGTTCTTAATTTTCAAAAACCTCTCAGATATATTTAGTTATGCACTTCTACCACACTATCAGAAGTGAGTATGAAGCATAGCTGTTAACTTTTCCCTTTCTTGCGAGGGATCCTATTCGGAATAAGGAAATTCCCCTTAAAAAAAGGGAAACGTTGACAGCTATGGTATGCAGAAACCTGTGCTACAACTATTGAAAGTGTGTGCCCCCCACACCTGCCGCATACCATGAAAATGGAAGAAAACTGGTTCATCTGGGAGTATGATAATATTCTGTACCAAGCAGAATAGTGGAAAGCAACATAAGGCAACATGTGATGCAATGACAGACAAACTGAACCACAGTGAAATTGCTATGACCCTGATGTGTGTTAACAAGGGTCCCCTGCAAAGAGAATCCTGAAACAGAATAACTACCACTGGGTTTAACAGCCACCGTGCAGGTTAGCAAAATCAGGGCTGATTCATGCATCTTTTGAGTGGTTCATTAATTTGTACCTGGGATGTGGAGTATACCAGAGAGCCCTGTTACAAGCATAAGCTCCAGCAAACCGCCAGCCAACCCACTTTAAGGTCGCTTGCCATGGCAAGCTTTATCGTACCTGTGATGAAATATCAGATGACCTCTTTGCTACTGAAGCACGAGTCAACCCAGATATATTGAAGTGGATGGTCACACTCCCAAGGGCACACATATTGGAAACAAGCCTTTGCCCACACTTGGTGAAAAGTGTAACTATCTCTCCACCTGACCTTCATTGCAGATTTGAGGCCAACACACCACCAAATTCCTTAGAGAAGAACATGGATAAAAGAATAGCAAATAACAGTACAGTGGTACCTCGGGTTAAGTACTTAATTCGTTCCGGAGGTCCGTACTTAACCTGAAACTGTTCTTAACCTGAAGCACCACTTTAGCTAATGGGGCCTCCTGCTGCCACCACGCCGACGGAGCCCAATTTCTATTCTTATCCTGAAGCCAAGTTCTTAACCTGAAGCACTATTTCTGGCTTGGTGAAGAGTGTAAACTGAAGCGTATGTAACCTGAAGCGTACATAACCCAAGGTACCACTGTAATGATAACACAGCAGCTTAAATTATGCGGTGCTGGGTTTTTTACATTGCTGTTATTAGGCAAAGAAGAGACTTGGGCTGAGCTGACTTTGGGGAGTAGGCGCTATAGATAGAACAGTTCACTTCCCTCACTTCTTAACAGCCACACCACATCATGTGTGGCACCACCTTGGCACCTCTGTCTGGATGTAAACGTGCACAAACTGCTGCAGCTGAGACAGGTTTTACATTTATACAAACCTAAGAGTGGGGGCATGTTCACTGGGAAAGTCTCGTTCATTTTGTTTTCCATGAATAGGATTTGCATTCATTGCTTTCCCCCATTTATTTCAACAGGAGCTCCCTACTAATCTTCTGCTACCCGTAATTTCCATGCCTTGCATCTGAATAGCATGACGTTTCAGGCATTCTACGTGAACTCCAGCCTCACAAACCAGGCATCATGCCACCTGTCAAATATAGATCGAACAAATGATTCTCATTTTAAAGAGCCCCTTTGATATTGGTTGATATCTTTGTGCTTCCTCTTTGCATACAGCCCTGCAGCCTTTCTGTGGTCTCCAGAGGCATTGATAACCCCCCCCCCAAAAAAATAGAAATGATTTAAAAATAAATCAAACAGAAGCCAAATCTTTTTTAAAAAAAAAAAAAATCAGCATTTATTCATTCGAACCCCCTTCATTTTCATAATGAAAACAAATGAGATGGATTACCTGTGTTGCTTGCTATTTATTTTAAAAACGAATGAAAACCAATCTACCAGTATCCTTTTTCTCTATACACCAATGAAACAGGGAAACCTGCCTAGCTTCCTCAGCGGCGAAGTATATCAGGGTTTCTTTAGCAAATTGAAACTTTCAGGCTCTAGTCTCAATCTAAACACTACTCCACCCTCAACACCTGAACTCAATCACTTTGTCTACCACACCCTCCCCTTCCGAAAGGATGAATGCCAGCTGTCACTTTTAATCAAGAAGATTTACCACTCCAGGGTGGACCTTGGGCAGAGGGAAAGGTGAGTAAGATACAATGCAGCCAACTTTTCTGGAAATTCAAAACCAGAGGCACTCAGTATTACACATTCAGCCATCCCTAATAATAATAATAAGCATCTAAGCCAGTCTTTCCTAACCTGGTGCCATCCAGATGTTGCTGGACTCCAGATCCCATTAATCCCAGCCAGCCAAATGCCAGGTATGATAGGAATTGCAGTCCAAAACATTTGGAGGCCACCAGGTTGCAAATGGCTGATCCAAACATTAACGTTCTTAAGAGCACTTTGCATACACGACCTCAGTAATTCTTGTAAGTCAAGTCAACATGATTTTTAAGAGGAATGCTGTGGCTTGAAGTTAGTGGCTTATTTGCCTATTAAAATGAGGACAATGGAGGAGTAGAGTTTTGAACAAGGGAACTTCACAGCTCATAATATTAGAGGGAAACTGTTTTTCTTTAGACCTGTAAAAAAAAAACTTAAGCTATATTAAGCTTAAAATGGGACTTGACTCCCAGTCCAGCAATCATGTGGTGGTATGAGATTAAAAAAAGGAAAGGGGGAGAGCATGAATAACAACATGTGTAGTCTGCCCCATAGCCTGTAAATATAAAATAGCTTACGGAACTACATGGGACTGTAGATAACAGTACGGTAAATCCATCTGCCCACTCCAGTAAGGGCAAGTTGACAGAGGTTCAAGGTGGCTGCTTCCCAGCCAGATTATGTCCCTTCATTTGGATATTCATCAAAACTCAAACCCAGATGTCTCCTAGAAGCAATATAAGACTTCCTTGGCCTGACTTTTTAACAGCTTGTGTGATGCTACAGGTAGAGGTTTCAGCCTATGCAAGAAGATCGCAAACAAGTTAAAATATTTAAGTATGATCCAGCAAAAAAGAAAAAAAAGGTAAGATATATTTAAGACACCACTGAAAGACCCACTTACAATTTGGGCTCCAAACAATGCTTATGGGTAAAAAATTAATATCAATGGGAAAGCGACGTTCCACTGGGTTAATGGAAAATAAACCAGGATTGAAGGTTTTCTCTGAACCAGGAAACTGCTATCTACTTAATACACCTTCAATGGAGAAAAACCATGCATGCAAGTTCACTGCAGTTTGACATATAGGTTTCATATTCTTTTCCATATGCAAGGTCCTTCTTGGTTATTTAACAAAAAATATTTAACAAAATGTACATGGCACTTGACCATAATAAAATCAGTTTGCAAGACATTATATGGCCTCAGACAAGTCATGATTACTCAGTCACCACTGTCCAACAGCTATAATAGTGGCTTGCTTTACAACACTGTAAGACTAAGACTGGCTAGAATTCAGGCTGTATTAAAAAACAACAACTATGTAAATAACAGAGAGTAATTAATTTATTTTCAAATAGACATAAATAATAGTGGGGCTAGAAAATCTGGTGGTTGCTTAAGATGCAGGACCCAAATAAAATAGACATGGCTTTGGGGAGGCAGGGAGAAAAAGACAGAGAAATTGAGTTTATGTAAACATTATGCCATCTGGTTTGGATCAAACCAGAACCAATCTGGCAGAATTCACAGGGAAACTCAGCACAAAGTCACCAGGAGGAAAATTAAGCTGTATTTAACTGAGCAAACTGATTCAGAGTAAACAGTTTTCTTTTGTGATTCTTTCCTCCATTCAGGATTAACAAAGTTTTGTTTCCCACATGCCAAGGCAGTTTTGATTCAAGGCCAAAGACAAAGGGATTGCCACTAACCTTGAAGGAGGAATATAGCCTTCTCCAATTCTGATTTTGTGAAGAAGTTTTACAGGTGCCTGCAGATTTATGTCAAAGAACTGAACTCAGTTATTTAACTGATGGGAAGAGAAAAGAAGAAAAACTTAGGTGGGAGACTAAGCTGAGAATTAATGGGCAGTTAACACTTTGTGGCAAATGAGGAGTGAGGTGCTATAACAATTCTGGGATGCGCTTCTGTACAAAACAGATGGAGCACTGCATTTATTTAATAGTCCCCAACACAGTAAAACAGATTCCTGCATGTTGTGAACTAGCATACTCAGGAGAGAAGCTGAGCATAGCCTTTACCTGGTTTTGCTGATCACCTTCAGACAGAATTTTCTTTTCAGAGAAGAATACCAGCACAAGAGCTGTAGACTAAATTGTGGTAGATCCCACAATTTTACCTGCTCACTCTGAGAGCTATTCAGAAAGGCTATGACCTGAAACATCGCCAAACAAACCTAAAGAACAAATGCACATTAAAGATCACAGCCTTGTACAGCATAGCGCAAAGGCAGAGCATTGATAGTTGCTGCAACGCCCATCACAAAGGTGCTTTTATTCAGTCTCCCCTCCTGCCAGACTTTAGCCTTTTGTCTCACAACAGGTGGAATGAGAAACTGGGTGAAGAGACCAGTGTGGCAAGAGATACAGAAGCTCAAAATAACTTTGAACTTTTTAAAAACAGGATCTGATCTTCCAAGCTGATATACACCGATCCCAGACTTCAGCGAAGTGAAACCACAGCAAGCCACAATCAACGCCAATGTACTTTGTGAGTACAGCACTTCCCAACGCTATTTGTGTTAAAACAAAATCTCGACTACAGCATACGAAATATTGTGAGTAATAATAATAAATGCACAGTGGGTATCAATAAGTAATTTTAAAAAATCAAGTTGCTATTAAAAACACAGGGATGAGAAATCTGGAAGGAAGGAAGGAAGGAAGGAAGGAAGGAAGGAAGGAAGGAAATACCACCCTTGCTTTTTAAAAACTAAGCAGTGACAAGAGTCTGATAGATTCTCTCTCTGGAAAAAATGTTCCACAATCTCAGCCCCATGATGGAAACAGATCTATCCTGAAGGCACTGCCAGATGTCATTCCAACCACAGGATAGTAACAGAAGCAGATCTTAGAGACTGGATAAAATGATAGGCATTCCTTCAGATATACTATATGCTGAATGCATATATTGACATGGAAAGACAGAAACCCATACAGATCTGTTCACACCTTCTGATTGATATGCATTTCTGCCCAACTGTACCCCAAAGACTCAAGGTAGATAACAATTATTTGAAGGTAGTAATCAATTCATTAACAGCTGTAAAAATAAGTATGGCAAAGAATTGGGTAAACAGTAATGCACCATCCTTAATCGACTGGATTGGGAAAATGTGATCCACTGTAACAATGATAAAATTAACTTACTATTAAGAGAATATGCATAAATAAGGGGGGAAATGTTTACAGGAAAATGGACTGTGTTCCTTATGGTTTGGAATAATAAATACCAAGACAATGTGCAACCTATATGATACTGTCTTCTTATAAATCTGATTTGGGAGTTTCAAGAAAAGATGGCTAACAAAAGACAGAGAAGGATACACAGGGGACGGGTTTAAACTGTGGAATCCTATGCATGCTTACCCAGAAGACCCTCGGTGTCATTATTATAAATATCCCGTTTGCTTAAAAAGTCCATTTAAAAAACACCACAAATGTGAAAGGATCACTATTGTCTTTAGCAGCCTTTTAGATCTAGGCACAAGTGCTAAAGAATGTGTACACACCATACATTTAAAGCACAAAGAATCATAGGAGCTGTAATATACCCACCACAGAGCTACAGTTCCCAGCAACCTTAACTACAGTTTCCAGGATCAAGGGGGCGGGATTTCAATGTACAGTGTGTATTCAAATGCAGGAGTGATAGAATGCATAGGTTTTGGTGTGTCACCAGGCACCTGCAAAATGTCCTCTGTATTTATTTTTAAATCAATCTCAAGACTCCTTCAGTTTTGACCTCTCCATTAAAAAAAGCAAACCATCCCTGTCATTACCTGGGAGCAAGTTCTTGCACGGAAGCACTGTTGAAAATCCATGACCCTTCTTGAAGTAAACTTCCGAATGCTTCTTAATTCACAGGAACATGGGAGTCTCATTTATGTAGCCCAGAAAAGTGCATGCTGGGAATAGGTAGATCTGAGAATCAGAGCTAGGGAGGAGTGCAGTGGTTATTTTTAGTTACCCTTGGCAGATCCTTTAGTTAAAAAAAAAAGCCCATCTTGCGAGAAAGAAAGAAAAATGATTAATTTTACCATGGCAGGCTGGATTTTGAACATGCCCCGTGTGATATAACTTAAGGCATAAATCAACAAATCCACTTGGGTTGTTAGGGCACTGCTTGCTTCTTTAGGCAATTGTACAGGGCGTGGATGGGGAATGATGCCAGGTGACCTCTAAGGAACATATCTGTATAAACTTCTGAAGCAATGCCACACCCGTGGGTCTTAATACCAGCCTGACCAGGGGGACGGGTGCAAAATGGCAGCCATCAAGTTGCACTCCTCTTGAAAGTTGGTAGTGTAATACTCTGCAGAAAACACACACGGTAATATTTTAAGTGGTACCAATAAGGTGGTGTTGCAATTTGTGTGTGTTCTTGAGCATACTTTGGATCTAGGGACCTGAAGAAATCTCTCTCTCCTCCTCTCCAACACTCACAATTGTCCTGAACGAATATTAAGTAAGGAAAGTTCTCCGCACCCTTTCTTTGGGAGCTAAACATTATGTGGAGACACAAGACAAGGCCTCCTTTATGGTGGCACCCCAGCTATGGAACACCCTCCCCTCTGATCCCACCTGGCACCAGCTCCGAATTTGTTTCAGGCTGCATGTCAAGAACTGGTTATGAGCTCAGGTACTTGACTGCTGTTAAGTTTACGGGCTATCAATACGAACCGGCTTACTGCTTTAGTAATCTATTAATTTAGGTATCTGAAGAAGTGTGCATGCACGTGAAAGCTCATACCAATAACAAATTTAGTTGGTCTGTAAGGTGCTACAGGAATTATTTTTATTTTGCTTTAGGTGTGTTACTTTATGCAACGAATTATAGCTTTAATTATGCACCCTGCTCAGAGACCAAGTAGTAAGGGTGAGTTATGATGAGGTGCTCTTCCTTTCCACACAGTCCAAAGGACTGCTCCCTCTCCTAGGAATCTTCAGAGATCCAAGATCTTCTTCAGAGTCCCTTTTAAGAATCCATCTGCTTTCAGATGGACTTTAATGATGCCACTCCAATTATGCAACTTCACTCCTAGCAAGGCCCACCCAGGGATTGCCCTGTTATGATTCAGATGCCGGGACAAGACCTTTTTTATTTGATGTTGCCTGCTGTAAAACTCAATTGTTTTACCTGGTTTTTTATATAACTTTTACTACCACCATTGCTTTTACAGTTTGCTTTGGGATACTGATTTTTTTTAATTGGATGTTTTAACTGCATGTTATTCCACACCACTTTGGAACATTCAAATTAAAATAGAAAAAGTGAGCTGTGAGTCTTTGAAATAACAATAAAAGGAAGGAAGGCAATGATTAGCATTCAAGGCTCTACAGCAAACTGCAGACACAAGTGCTATAGAAATAGCCACTGGTTCTGCTTGGTAATCACCCCCTGAGCACCACTTCTAGAGCTTTTTTGCAGGAACATTCAGCTGCTTAAAATACCTTCCTTTCCTACTGATTGAAATTCAAGACTTTTTTTAAAAAAGATTTCTAAAAAAAACCTATAACACACAAAATAAATCAGTCTAACTAAAATCCCCCTCCCAACAGAAATCAGCAGAATTAGCAACATTATTATAAAACTACATGCAGTTAAATTCTACCCAAAGCTTGCTTTTACGTAAACACAGCTTTCATCTGGCCCTAAGCTGATATACCCATGGACAGCATCCTAAAATCAATTTGCACTGACAGAGGAGTCTTAACTTCCAAAGGTAGGGAGGAACTAGAGGAGAACCTTAGCTGCAGATAATAATAGTGCTATAGCTGCCAACATGGTGGCTGTCTGCATGCTCCCCAGTGCCCCTAAAGTCTCCCCTGGCACCCTCCCAAGGCCTCTTCTAATTTTTGGAAGTTTGGAGGGAGGTGGTTTTCCTTAGTTTTTTTCACCTTTAGGAGACAAGCTCTAGCTTCCAGCCAACTCAGCCATCTTGCTTTCCTATCCCCAGAATGCATCTGAACTCCACCAGGGACAAACCAAGCTAGTGCTTTGCTTGTGCTCAGCCAAGGTGCCTGCATGTATCTATTTATGTATGCACTGAGTTAGATAAAAAGAGGAGAAATGTGTCACATGGTTGCTTCTTAAGGGTCTGAGGAGAGAAGGAGTGCTGGAATGCCTGGGAGGGGATTGTGGGTTATTTTAATTTTGTGGGAGGGCAATTTTGTGCTTTGGGGCAGAGGCAAATGTGTGTATTAAAATGATGCCTGGATGTTGTTTGAAGACGTTGGAAGGGAAGAGAAATTGGCCATGAGAGTTCCTCAAATTTTGAAATATGCTCATACACCTTAACAGTTATGTGACCCCCTGCTTATTCAAATGCATTGAGTTTACAGCAACCCTACAAGGCAAGTCTATATTATTAAAAATAAAAAAATTCCTTCCAGTAGCACCTTAAAGACCAACTAAGTTAGTTCTTGGTATGAGCTTTCGTGTGCATGCACACTTCTTCAGATACACAATGGTGGGAAAATGGTGTGTATCTGAAGAAGTGTGCATGCACACGAAAGCTCATACCAAGAACTAACTTAGTTGGTCTTTAAGGTGCTACTGGAAGGAATTTTTTTATTTTGACTATGGCAGACCAACACGGCTACCTATCTGTATCTATATTATTAGTTAGGGTTACTTTGGAATTTTGCCGATCGAGGATCTGTCAGTCACACTTGCAAAAGCTAACTGCTGCCATGATCTCTTCAGTAGTGCAGAAGCATAACGTGATCAATGGACTGCAATGCAATAAAATCAATTTTATTTGTAAATCACACAAGCCAGCTTGGCTGGAGGTTTCTCACTATTAGCACTGAAACCACGTGACTTCAAATGCACTCAGCAAAAGAAGCCAAACCGCAACCCATGTTCTATGCACGGCAATGAGAGTTTAGAAATCTGGAAAAATCTTTGACAATTAGGATCAAAGTGTATGTTGTAGAAATGCATGGCGGCGGCTGATCACATGTAGGTTATGCATGTCTCAGGTAATGTCTAGCAAAAGACATTACCCAAAATGGCTTTCACCATTTCTCTACCTGTGCTCAAATTCACTGTCCATTGCATAGAGCAGGTGGAAAAATGGTGAATGATTGCATCATTCATAAATGCATATAGAGATACACACATATATTAATGAGTGACATGGGCCACCAACAACCACGTGTCCTTTGTCATGTCTTGTTAGGGCCTAAAAAGCAACCAAATAGCCATTTCGTGCATTATCACAGTTCTGAGATGCTGAACACCCACACCATCGGGGTGATGCAGTGGACAGGAAACACGGGAACACAGCTCTCAGACTTTTTCCAGAACAGGAGCAATTATGTTATCTGCCTGAGTGCTCCAGACAACCTGATAATGTGGCTTTAAAAATGTTTCTAACAGATTAGCACAGAGGAAATCAGAGAATGAGAAAAACAAACAGAAGCGGCATACTAGCAGCTTCAAGGCTAACTCTTTACTGGAAGATTATTGCCATTTCTTCTTTTTAAAATTGCTTTATTGTTGTTGTTTCTTTTTAAGTAGCACTGCCCCGTAACAGAAATCCCAATGTATACATATGCATAATATATAGAATTCTGTTCCGACTGGGTACACCATTCTGAAATCTCAGTCTTCAAGGTAGATATTGTTACAAAACAAATGACAGGATTATAATATTAAGATCTGATGGAATCCTTGGAAAGAATTTATTGAGCTGGACTGTAAATGGAAATAATGGAAAAAAAATTAAAAATCAAGAACTACTTTTGGACTTTTTGAGTGAAAAAATATTAATTTGTGGTGCCTGAGAAGAATTATGTCTGGCAGATTGATAAGCACCTATATATGATATGATATAGCTAGATGGTATCTTACTAGTGAATGCTTTGAATACAGTGGACGCTTGGGTTGCAAACGTGATCCGTGCGGTAGGCACATTTGCAACCCGCAGCGTACGCAACCTGCAGTGCCGCATCTGCGCATGTGCAGGTAGCGATCCGGCGCTTCTGCGCATGTGGAAAGCGTGCTTTAGCACTACTGCGCATGCGCCGAAACCCCGAAACCCAGTAACCTGTTCCGGTACTTCCGGGTTCGGCATGGTGCGCAAACCGAAAATGGGCAACCTGAAGCATCTGTAACCCGAGGTATTATATATATAATTGGCGGATAGAGAATTGGAAGCTCCTCTTTCTTCTTTGTTTTTCTTTCTATCTCTTGATCTTTCTTTATTTTGGTTTTTGTAAAATTTATTTTCTTTAGATTACTTTGACTTCTATTGTATTTTTATGTTGCAATAAATTTTCAATAGAATTTTATATATATGAGAAAGATATCAAATCTGCAGATTAAACCAAAAGTCTCACTTCACTTGGCCAATAAAACATGCATAGAGGTCAACACACGAATACAGAATTGGCTGATGGGAACAGTGAAAGAGAAGCTCGTCTTGTCTTTGATGGGTACATTTTGATAATCAAAGATCTCTGCATTTGCAAGTGGGAACAGGAGAGTATATGTCAGGGTTTGCTGTGAATCTGTGCAATATCTAGGACTCTTAACTGCTGGGTCTTGCCTTCATTTTTAAACAGAGTTTTGAAGAAACAGCAGAGGGGAATATATGTTGCTAGAAATAAGATAGATAAAAGGGAGAGCAGAGCATTAGCTATAGCCGCCAGCTGTCAAAAACCACTGCAACACAAGTTTTCTGTGCACAAGGCTGAGACACAGGATGTGTAGAGAGAGAAAACACAGGTATGAATAACTATTTAGGTGCAATAGTCTCTCTTCTCGCTCTCTGTCTCATTTCATATTCTCTCATCCAAACCACTGAATGGTTTAACTACAGCCTGTCCTCAAAATCAGCATGAACCTTTCTTACCAGTCCACCAGTCTACATGTTTTGCTTTGATTACATTCCTCTGATCAAAGAGATACTGGCAAGCCAGTTTGAGCGAGACAATCTTTTTGAGTTCCCTAATCTCTCAATGAAGGAGTGATTGGAGAAAAAATACCATGCGGTACACAAGGGTGAACTCAGGAACCGTGGAGAGGAAATAAGAGTAGAGGAAAATTTTGGGCTGAAATGAAGGAACGGTAGGTGTCCTGACAGCAAGAAACATCAATGGGATGAGAGAGGGACAGAGATAGATGCCCACTCGCATTGGTGAATTCTGACTGCTGAAAGCAAAATGGTGAGATGCCTGTATCAAACACAAATTAGAGACCCAGTTAAAATACTTTGTAAGATAAGGGAATTCGGAAGAGGGAAATTAAAAAAGAATACAGTGGTGCCTCGCAAGATGAAATTAATTCGTTCCGCAAGTTTTGCCGTCTAGCTAATTTTTCGTCTTGCGAAGCACGGTTTTAACGGTTTAACAAAGTCGCAAGACGTTTTCGTCTTGCGAAGCAAGCCCATAGGGAAATTCGTCTTGCGAGGCAAATCGCAAACGGAAAAACCTTTCGTCTAGCGAGTTTTTTGTCTTGCGAGGCATTCGTCTTGCGAGGTACCACTGTAGTGACATGGTAGAGTCATGGGCTCTTGACTATCTTATATCCAAAGGATAGACTTTTTTCAGTGCCTAGACATTTTTCCCTTCAAGCCTCCATAGTTCTCCAACATTCCAGAAAAACAGCCTTTATAGAATCCAAGGCTGGTCATCTCTCTCTATTCCACATCTCTCCACATCTCTCTATTCCATCTCTCTCTATTTCAATCATTCAGAGGGCCTCTGGTAAAGTTGCATCATTGTCCTTACTCCCTGCTAATTTCTCTATCAACAAGTCTTTGCATTTAGTGCTATCTGTGCTTCACTGTGGGTGGATTAATGCAACTATTTTCCAACACCTTTTATGGGTAAGGGCCAAAGCTCAATAGTATAATAAATACATGGCATATAGAAAGTCCCAGATTTGTATCCCCTGCATCTCTATGGTAGCGCTGGAAAAGACTCCTGTCTGAAACGCTTGGAAGTTGCTGCTTGTCAGCGCAGACCAGGGTTGGTGAAACTGTGTATTTCCAGAAGTTGTTGGGCTGTCACTCCCATCAGCCCCACATAGCATGTTCAATGGTCAGAGATGGGTAGTGCAGCAATATCCGGAAAGCCACAAGTTCACTGCCCCTGGTGGAGGCAACGCTGTGATAGATGTACCCATAATCTGACTCATGTAGGGTTGTCACCTTTGTTCTGGCATAATACAGGGCAGGGTGCAGTGCTGAAATGACTTCAAAACAATACATCACAATCTATTGAAGCCTAACAGGACGGCCTCTCTGGAATCTGTCACATGCACACACACACATACATTTGAATTTGTAAATCTGTCTGTACTTTGCTGCCCAGAGCTTTAATACATGATCACTTTCACACACTGGGCAGAGAGAGAGATAGGGAGAGAGAAGCAGAGATACAGGACAAACTGCATCTTGTATTGAATCAATGTAGGATGTAGCATTTTACATTGAAATACGGGGCAGTTCTGTATTATACAGGACAAGTGGCAACCCTAGTCATAGTAAGACCATCCTGTGTTCCAGTTTTACACTCCAAGCTGGTTTTTGGGCCAGAAAGTTATGCTTCCTCAAACAACAGGCGCAACACACCTGTGCAGATAAAACCCTAAGTCAAACCTATACACACAGATGGGGATGAGAGGGTAGAGCCAATTGCAGCTGAGGAGTGGGTTCCAGTTTTCAGTGCTATTCCACATAAAAATAAGTCCCCATAAAAAGAAAAGGTTCAATCCCAGACCGTTTTTGACCATGTTGGCTTACTATTTGAATCCATTGAGTATTCAGACTTGCTGCTCTCTACTGACCAAGTAAAATTTTAATAGAAAATTAAGTTAAGAACACATGAAAGTAAATTATATTGTTTGTTCTTAGGTAGGGGTGATAAAATTTGGATAGGTAAAAGGGAGTCTGACCCTTCCCAAATATTCTGATGGCCCCTCAATATTTTTCTCCTGTTCACCATCCCTCTTGGCAGATGCTTTGCATGCTTTTCAAGTTGGCTAATGATCCAGCCAATCAGCGATTATGGATTCATGATCATGACTCAATGTAGCCCCACATGTGACAGTGGGATGTCACAATGCCAGATCAGTATGAGGTCTTGGCTACTGAATGAGAGAATAGTCGCTTTCCATTTTAGAGGTGAAACAAACGAATAAATTCTGACCAAAACAGGAAGGGAGGGGGGACATTGGTTTGTGGAAGTGTATTTTGCAAGACACAGCTTGTGCGGATCCAGGTTCAACCCTAGTTTTGCATTATATTTACTTAGCTCTGTAGGCAAAGGGCAAGGCAACTTGTCTGCAACAGTTCAAAAGTCTATTCTCAAGCCACTGGCCTTAACAGGACATTACTATAGTAGAACAGCAGAGACACAGGATTCTGCAGGTGTGGTTTTAGAAAGTGGGAAGATATTTAGCAGAACAGTAGGAGTGCAAGGGACACTGTCATCCTTGCCCTGCTGTAGCACATATTTTGAAAGCCATGGAAAGCTCTTCCACAGTGCATCAGGAAGACATACAATCTCACCCAATGAGGGCTGAATAAACTTCTTTTTATTGTATTGTACCTGGTTCAATATTTAAAAGTTATTGTTAAACAATAAAAGCAGATATTTTGCCCTTTGACATATGCAAATATATGTTCTTTCCTCCATTTTAACAGGTTTATCATTCAATCCAATAAGGAAATAGTTATATCACCTCAGTAAATTTTTACAGTGATGCAAATTTAATGCCCTGTGGGTGTGTCAGGTATGTAGGTAGCTCACCTTTTCCTTTCAGAAGTTTTACTGCTAAGTAAATAAATTTTGCTGGGATGGAGAGCTCAGTCTCTCAAGTTACATGGGAGCTGTGGGAATGTGCTATAGATCTGGAACGCAAATGATCTCAGGTTCAGTCCCTGGTGCCTTAAATCAAAAGCAGCAGATGATGGGAAAAGTGCCTTGCTACCTCAAGCCCTAGAAAGGCATTAATAGCCAGAATAGATAATACACGGGGCTAGATAGACCAATGATGGGACAGCTTTGTAGGCTTCTTTGACTCAGGCAGTTAATGGAAGCTCCCCTTGCCCAGAGGCATTCCTTCAATACTTAAAACAGTTATGGGGAACCTTTGGCCCTCCAGGTGTTGCTGAACTACAAGTCCCATCAGCCCCAGCAAGCATAAAATCATAGAACTGTAAAGTTACCACAAGGGTCCAACCCCACTGCAATGCAAGAATCTTTTGACCAACATGGGGCTCAAACCATCAACCCTGAGTCTCTTACTCTACCAATTGAGCTCACTCTTCTTCTTCTTCTTCTTCTTCTTCTTCTTCTTCTTCTTCTTCTTCTTCTTCTTCTTCATGACCCAATAGGGCGTGTTGAATTTTTCACCTTTCAAATTCCAAAAATGAGGCACACTTAAAATGTTGTAACATGACTTGGGAATTCAAAAAAATATTTTGGCTATATTAATATAATTTAGTTTTGCTTGGTGAGTAAAATATGTGTACAATTTCATAGAAGTAATTAAAAATGACTGTCAGGTACTTGCAATTATATATTATTATTATTATTTAGCATTACCTGACATTTTCAAAAGGTAAAATTAAAATTATCTGGTTTTCCAAAAAGTTTATTTCCTTCTTCATCAAATGTAGGCTTACCAAGCTAAATGTTGCCCAAACCCAAAAATAATAGCATATTTTAATTCCTCACACCCAAAACCAGTAGAGGCAGGACTTAGCTTTATCCTCCATAAATTTACCTAATCCTCCTTTAAGGACATCCAAGTTGGTGGCCATCCATCATTGTCTCTTGCGGAAACAAATTCCATAGTTGAATAATACACTACACTCTTTTTCCTGTCCTTAAGCTTACAACATTCACCTTTGCTGGATGTCCATGATGTCAGGTTATGAGCGAGAACATTTTTTGCTCTGTCCATTTTTCCCATACCATGTATAACTCCATACACTTTTATCATGTTGCCTCTCTAAATTGAAAAGCCCCAAATGTTGTCATCTGTCCTCAAAAGGGAGTTGTTTCACACGATCACTTTGGTTGCCTTTTTTGGAACTTCTTCCAGCTCTACAATATCCATTTTCGAGGTGAGGTGATAGGAACCGTGAACTTTATTCCAATTTTGGTCAGACCATAAATTTGTGTAACAGCTGGGATAGCTCTCTTGGTAAAGCACAAGACTCTTATCTCAAGGCCATGGATTCGAGACCCACACTGGGCAAAAGATCCCTGCATTGCAGGGTTAGACTAGATGACCCTCATGGTCCTTTCCAACTCTACAGTTCTATGATTCTACTGGTAGTTTTATTTTCAGTTCCTTTCCTAACGATCCCAAGCATATAATTCACCTTTTCCTCAGCTGCCGCACATTGATACCACCTCCATCCTTGACATTCAAAACTGAAAGATTAACCCCAGCCTGAGAAACAAGGTAACGGAAGCAAGAAAAGCTCTGCTGATCCGCAGGCCTGACTGGCAAGGTCCTTACCTTGTGGAGACTGATATCTATAAAAGGTGTTTCTTTCCTGGCCATATTACATTACAGGTTTGATGTACTTACACCTGTCTACGAAAAAAGTGTAGGATTACAGATTGTTTTTTTCTCAGCCAACACAAGTTTTTAAAAGCCACAGTGTCTCTAAGACAGCTCCCCTGAGACTGAAAAAGTAACATCAAATGAAGCCAGATATAGGAGGCATTTCAAGGTTTAAAATGAATGGAAGCCTTCCAAAAAAATATTTCTATGTAAAGATGAAAGGGTTGGGCAGATCGCTTAGGGAAAGATTTGTTTTTGGAAATGTGCCGGGGTGGGGTGAGGAGTATGTACAACATATGCAAATAGACACACTATATAAAAAAAATATTCCAGCTCCATTAAGGGATCGAACTATGTCCTGTAACAATGATAAAATAATTATGATGAACTCTGCAAAGAGCATTCTAACTTCACATTTCTGATTTATTCACCAGCACTTGGAGAGGTTCCAAGCCTTGTGACATTTTACTATGTTGCAATAAAACATGCGTCATTAGGTCACTTGTGGATTTACCCAGGGCAGCAGCTAACACAAACGGCATTTGGTCTATTAATTATATGACTCAAATTATTTTAAAGCTTGACATTTGTTACAGATATATATATATATATAGCACTGTAAGTCATCCTGACATCCTGTTTCATTAAAAAAAAAAAAAAATTCTATAGGGCTGTACTGCCCAGTAATGAGCAAACTTAATTTTGCTGAGTGATGACAAATAACAATACGTCATACTTACCAATGTGGTTTGGATACTTCACCAGTAAGCTGTTCTCCTGAACCTGAGCTCATTCTTAACAGCACATTTGGAATCCATTACCCAATAGGGATCCATTACTGACTAATGTTGTGGGGGCTGTTATGTGACCTCCCCACAACACTTATGTGAGGGGAACATGCCGACTAGTTACAGCCCACACTACACGGCTTCCAAGTGCATTAGAAGAGACTCTATGCACATATCTATGTATAAGTGCATGGATTTTCTCTACCTGAGGGCAGATCCTGGCTCAATCAGAGTCGTATCCCCCCATCCCGCACAGCATTACAGGTAAACATGAACAGCTCCTTCCAATGTGCTCTGAACATGCAGAGCTAGGCACTATAGCCCCAAACACCATCCTTACGCATTCCTTCAGCATGGGTGCAGTGTCATCTGAAATACACACGAGCCAAATTCACTCAGTAGGGAAACTTTTCTTGAACTTCTGAGCACTTACATCTCCAAATTAATGCCAGTACCTTCACAGCAAGGTTTTGTTTTGCAGGGAGTAACTAATCCTTGAGTGATAGCTCCACAATTTAGTGATACCAGCTTTTAGCCTAACTTAAGCTATCTACCCATCACCAAGATGCAAGAGCCTGCCAATGAGTAGGAAGACATCATTCTTCGCCTGACCCTCTGAATATACTTCAGTGTTACAGTCCCGCAAGTGTAGTATTATCAGCTAATGAAGAGGACCCTTATTTATTTCTGATATTTATATCCCACCCTTCAATAACAACTTAGCACTCTTAGGGTAGCTTGAAAGCGTCTTTAAAAATACAAATATTATACCTAACAAACAGCAACAAAGACAACAAGGCACATGATAAAGCACAGACTTTGGTGCCACCACCAACAAAGCTCTCTCTCCTTGGTTGCCACCTGCCTTGCTTCCAGTTGTGGGGGTGCCCAGAGAGGTGTCCCAAATGTAAAACTCAGCATATGAGTGGATAAATACTGCAGTGTGTGGATGCAAGTGAAAATCTTACAACGTGTTGATTCTCATTCAATTCCACCCCCTTATGAAATCAGATCTGATTGCCTATTAAATTAAATATGCCTATGGGGCTGTCCTTGCCCTGCTCCCCACAGTTCTAGTACAGTCATGCTTACCACAGCCACATGAGCAAGAATACAGACTACAGAGCACATCAGCAAACACTTACCATACCATCAGAGATGCATGGGGAAGGGCCCTTTGCCATTATATTCTCATTCTTATACATGCCCAATTATTATTATTTTTTTAAAAAAAACCTTTTAGCATGTATTTTAATGACTGCAAGTTAGCAAACTCAGCTACAGCATTGCAGAAGTTGACTTTGATGGGAGAGTTCAGCTCTATGGCAAGTGTCCTTTCCCCTTGTTGAACTAGAATTGTAGGAGGGGAGAAAGGGGACGTGCTGGCTCAGTCAGTTCCCTCCGTCACGTCCCTGGCACTGTCCCAGGTTTCCTGCACTGGTTGGAGAGCAAATGTCTGCAACAGGGAAAAATGCAGCACTTCTGGAGAATCCCCACCCAGTTTAGAACCTTGAACATATGGGTTCTGAATCACCCTGGAAGTTCTCCAAGGTAAAAGAGTTTCCATGCTGCAGGTATCTGGCCTTCTAATGAGTAGAGGGCAGCAGGGTCAGCAGTGGGGCCATGAGGCACACCCCTGCTAGCTCCCCCCCCCCAACTGTACAAGAAGAATGTCTGGACAAGGCCAATGAAACCTAGTAAACTGGGTGTTCAACATCATGAAGCTGGAACTTAACATTCAAAATATGCAGCCTGTTTTTTAAAAGCCAGAATCACAATAAAGATGTGCAGTCCACTTTCTACTTCTGTCCACAGTGACTGAGGTGTCAGACAATTCGCAACATTACACACCATTGCAAACACCCTTCATGTGGCTTGAGCGCCGGTTAGCAAAATCCTGTGATGTCTTAAAATATCCCAAGCAGATCCTGAAACTGGTATAAGAAATGTGTGCCTATGAACATCATCTCATGGTCCCTGCAGCCTACTTTGTTACCCGAAATGTTTACAAACAGCTGACTGGTTCATGCTGGCAAAGTGTGGGAGAGCTGTTAAAGGGCACTCCAAAAATACAAAACTCTAGTAGCAAGATGTCAGGATGAGTGTTATGCAGTAATTTCAACAGTGCACATTACAATATACTGGACATTATTCCCTTTATTTGAACCTGTGGTCACATCAGCACATGATTTCGGGGAAAGAGATTTGTGTAATCAAGCAAATAGGCTTTGCAAATAGCATTTTCCATGAGACTGAGTCGTAGCTAGGAGTGGCAGAAATTATATCTAGAAAGCCTTTCAGAGAACATGTTCACTTCATAATAATAACAAATATCTAGAGAGATATCAATCATGTCATGACTGCAGTTCATTTTTACAGCCCAGTGAGTTCGACTGATTCATTGCATGCACTGAAAGAAGAAGAAAGGACATGTTACTTAAGTGCTAGGAAGCACTGTTGTAAAGAGGAAAAAACTTCTGAAGATAAACAGAGCAAGCCTCTTGCTGGCAAGTACTAATTCATCTGTTGTCTAAATGACACTGAAAGATGGGTTTCAAAGGGGAAATGTTCATTTAGCAGGAAACTGGCATAGATTTAATGGAAAAAGTAGGGCTCCAAGGTTTGCTCTCAGAAATATGTCAAGCACAGTCAACACAAGGATATTGTATAATGGTTGATTATGGGGAGCAAGCACACTCCTCAAACTTCCTGCACCAAACTGCCCAGCGTCACTATACACTTGTCCGTAAGGATTTGATTACATGTGTGCAGATCCTGGGTTAGAAATCTGGGCCGGTTTTTAATGACACATATAAGCCACACCCATGTGCAAAATTGTGCAGAACCACCTATCTTGAACACAAATTACCTCCTGGAAAAATGTGCAACTTCTTACCTCAAGAGCACTGTGCTTCTCTTCTGTCTCTTCCATTCTTTCAAATGTTATCCTTCGGATTATAAATTATAACAGCGGAATGTCAAGGTGGCAGCTCCTGTTTGATTAATTAGGCTTTTTAAAATTTATCTGTTTATTTTAAAACACACACACACACACGACTTCACCAACACCACCATTTAAGTTGCATGTCAGATCCAGACCTCTATTGGGGTTTTGTTTGGATGAAGTCACCATCCCTTCCTACAACGTCAAGACGAGCCAAATTCAAAGAACAAAAATATTAATATTTTTGCAATTTTTTTAATGACGTGGCGGACACTTTAATTCTATATTGCCATCTTGCTTCCTTAAGGGTGCAAGCGAGGGCAAAATGAGACATGGTGACATTTATTTGTTGCTCTGCTTGGGGTTTTTGTTGTTGGAGGGAACCATGGGATAGGAATTCAAACTACAGTGAGATGGAGTACCAGCACGTCTTCTCCCAAAGAATACACAGTGCCTCCTGGCCCATCAGCCTCCATGATTCCAGAAAGGAGGTGTGTGTGGAGGGAGACTAATGGACAGCTTCACAGAGAAGTGGGGGAACAAACCTAGGACTCATTTAACAGTCAGGAAAATAGAGGATGCAAAGCAAGAGGAACAACTCAGGTAGGTATATAATTTAAAGTCCCTTTCAAGCTACGCAGTGAACTTAACTGGGTCATTGAGCAAAGTGTGCTGTTTCTACAAGCTGCCAGCATGAGTCCATATCAGGCCCCTTCTATAGAGGGGTTGGGGGCTTTAACCCTATGGTCCCAATCCATATTGAGGAGCCTATTACTGCAATCTGCATTGCAAAAAAAAAAAAAAAAGGTTCAATCTGTTTCAGCCACTGTATGGGGAGGGGCATTTAAATAAAGCCCCACCCTACCCTAGCACTAGGGTCCCAATATGGACCCCCCACATGCACACCACTGGCCATTTGTGTTTGCATGTGTGAAACTATACTTAATATGAGAACAATGGAATTAAAGGCACAATTGATGCTTGTGAGGTGTGGAGGCCGTTGCCCGCAAGGCCCTTTCCACCTGGCCTGGGGGGGCCAGGCCCACACTCACCCATCCCCACTGAAGAGGCTCCTCATGAGGCTGGAGGAACATAGCCCGGCTAATGTTTATTGATTTTAATATGCTGTAAACCGCTTTGAGATTTCTATTAAAAATATAAAGCGGTGTAGAAATTAAAACAAACAAATAAAAATATGGACTAACCCCAAGCAAACAGGAAATGCAATCTAATAGCCAAGTTAGACACAAGAGAGCATTCAGAGTCTGGCAGACCTGACATAGGGATGCACGCTGGTGTAAGCTTTGGCTCGGCCATACTACACCCTGGCAGGGTACTGAATGGGCACGGCTGTGTGACGGAGGGCTGTCTGCTGAGGGCTTGAAGGGCCCTGCCCTTGCCTCTCTCCACCTGGCTTGGCGTGGGGCCTGACAGGCTTCACAAGGCCTGCGGCTGCTGCTCAGCAGAGAGGGCTCCTCTATTAAATTGTGTTTTTTTTTTTTAATTTTTATCTGTATTGTTTTAAATTTTTATCTGTGTCGGCTGTGAGCCCTGGAAGGCCTGCACCCTGCCTTGCTGGCCTTTTCCCATCTGGCCTGGGAGAGTGGAGTGGTGACTGACTCCAGCTACAAAATCTGAGGCTGTTGAACAGATCCTTGGGCTGGAGTATTGTTTACGGGGGGGGGGGGTTGAGAGAGCTTGTTGCTAATAAACACCCACAAATTTTTAAATAGAATAGAATATACGATAGACAAGGTAATGATATGTACCATTTTTAACATGCAGAGAAGAGGAATGTGCAAACAAACCAGAGAGGGGATCTGAGGGAAGTCTTTGTGGGGAGGAGAGGGAGGGATTGGGGGGGGGAATAAAAAGGAGTAAAATAATGTACAGTAGTTGATTATTTGGATTGATTATTTGTTTTGTTGAAATTATCTAATAAAAATGTTTTTAAAAAGAGAGAGAGAGCATCTTGCTGTTATTGATATTTTTGTTGTTTTGGATCTTATGATTTATGTGGAAATTGTTTCCATTTGGTTGTACACTTTTTGATGTGTTTTATTTATTGTTTGACTTCTGTTATGTTTGTAATTATGAAAATCTTGCCGTGTTGTAAGCCGCCTTCAGCACAGTTTCAGCTATGGAAAGGCGGCATACAAATAAATTGATGATGATGATACCCTCCCCACCATGATATTCTCTGGACAGCTCCTTTTTCCCCCTGTCCTGCAATCTCCCCAATCTCTGTTCTCTGTCCAGTCTCCTCAGAATCCCCTCAGAACCTGTCAGTTCCCTATTGCAGTTCCCAATAATAATAATAATAGTGATTTAATAATAGTAATTATTATTATTTATGGCTTGTCCCCCACCCATCTGACTGGGCTGTCTCAGCCACTCTGGGTGGCTTCCAACAGAATATAACAAAAGACAATGGCTAATTAAATAGAAAAAAGTAAATAGCAGTTGTGACTGGCCTGATCTAGGCTACAACTGGGGGAAAGGGGTTAAACTCCCCAGCAACCTGCCCTGCAAGCCCAAGTCCTGATCTGGATCAGACCTTTGTGCTTGCTATTCACTTTAAAAAACAAACAAAAAAACAAATTGCTAATTGTGTAAATGGCTTCGTATCTAGTTTCTACCCTAAATGTTGTAATGCCCCATGAATAATAAGAAATTTGTATGGTAATCAAAGTATAAATATTCTACAAAACTAAAATACTGTAGGTAATTATTCTGTGACTCCCAAGAAGTGTCTAAGCACTCCTACAAAACTACAGTCGATGATAATTACATGGGTGAATCCATGAAAGAAGTGAGCTGGTTTAAAATGTGCTTCAGATATGTAGCATGTAGCAAATTTTGACACATGCATCAGGGTCCTATTAATAAGGTAATATTATAATATAATCTGGTAATATGCAGGTTATTGCCCTCTGAACACAGGGATATTGCGTTTCTAGCTATTATGGCTATAAACAATGATAAATATACCTTCCACAAATATATCTAATTCATGCTAGTGATTGGCTGCCATAGCCTCTTTAAGCTATTAGTGTTGCGGGTTAACTGTGAATTGGGTGAAGTGGTACTAATCCCCCCACTTTATGCTTATCTAAAATGTAATCCACAATAAGGCTGGGAGTATTTAAGTAATGTTCCCATAAGAACAGACTCAGTTTGCACACAGTGTTAGTGCAAACATGCAGACTCCGGTTGAGCAGATTGCAACCACTTTTCCAGCAACGCATGTTAAACAGCATGTTATGCTGTTTTATTATTGCCCCTTGGACTGAGGGAATCCATTTGTATGAAGGGCACTTCTAAAATATTTTAAATAAATAGATATTCCCAACAGCTTGCAGGTAAGTTCACTTTTCTCTTCAGAAGGCTAGTCCGTGGGCTGCATTGCTCCCTCCCATGTGCAATTTTACTTGATCTCTGAAAACTGTAACCAATGGTAATTTAGGCATGGTTGAGAAAAAATTGCTGAGGATAAGGAATAGAAAAGTTTTGTCAAGGAGACCAAAAATTCCCACATGTTCTGATACACTGCTTAACATGCAGTGCCCCCTATATACACATGCTCTGTAACTCTGACTCCTCAACTGTCAGCTTGTACCAAGTTTTATTACAGAGCCTGACTGCTTGCCCATGGGTAGGGTTACAACTTACTCCCATGGATTCCAGACCTTCATCACAAGAAAAGTGACCGTTCTCCCGCCACAAGCTGGCCACCCTTTGTGACTACCAGCACTGTAATCTCAAACAAACAAGTTTCCCCTATTCCCAAGCAGCTACTAAAATGTCTTGTGTCTGCCATAGTTTTCTGCACAAATCACTACCTTAACAAGACACCTCCCACACACTGCAAAAGGTCACTTTCACACAAAAGTAGGCTTCTGCCTTACCTGAGGTGTCTTAGCTGTGCTAATCTGCGTGCAGGTGATCTTTTCAGCGGTCCAGCTACACCTGCAGCCTGACTGCTTGCTGAATACCCCCTCCTTGTGTTTATCATAGTTACCTTGTTTACAGCTGCAACCTTTCCACTGGGAGTCAGCAACTGGGGAAAATTTCACAGCCGAGGGACGCACACACGTGCGCACACACACAACACACTCATAGCAGCACTGTAAAGGCTGCTTTTGGACACCACGTTTGCAATGGCTACAAAGATATGCTAATACAGGCAGTTATCTGACCAGGGATCTGGGGATGTAGTAAGCCAAAGGCTGAAAACTTTAACTGATTAACTGGTGTGGTTAAATAAAGAAAGCTCTGAAACCTGCCCCCTCCGATTTGTTGGCAGCAGGGGTGGCCATAAGCAAAAAGCCACAAAGGTTTAAGGAAAAAATTGTGACATTAAAAGACTGCCTTCCCTGCAAGCCACAGGAACCCATGAGCTCTCACCCCTGTACACCAAATCAGATGGCCTTTAAAATAGTTTCTCCTTCTAACTCAAAGGTGAGGAACCTTTTGTCATCAGTGTAGGCTGGTGGTGCAGAGGCAAAAATGAGTGGAGCAACGAATGGAAATACTATCTTCGTACAGTAGGCTAGTTTCCGCTTATACTCGCACAGTGCTCTCTGCCTTTCATTCATTCAGGCAAGCAAGCAAGAGGCATTGTCAGACCGGAAGGACACATTCCAGCCAGGCAAAAACAAACAAAAACCCATTTATGCAAGATGCAAAACAGGGCCAGTCAGAGCTGGGGCCTGGGGAAGAGTCCCAAGGACAAGACAAAAGAGTTTGGAATGACACAACTGGCTCCTGGCTTGAGGTGCCCAACCCCTGTTAAAGCTCATGCATTAGCAGTGTTGGCATTTAAGTATTTGTGTCATTTTGAATATGTGTTTTAAAAAAACAAGCAACAGCAGCTTTGGTTCAAGATGAAGGTTAAGGCTGACAATTTCCAGCTGAGCTTCAGTAAATACGGAAATGGTAAAGAACAAACTCCCATGCCACATAAGCAGCCAAGACTTTAGTGCGGTCTTAAACATTATGCTTGCTTACAGATTAGACTCCATGCACCCTCACATCTTGGTTATTCAGCTCAACAAGTGGAGGGGGGGACATCTAGGCAGAAATTCTACAGGTGCAGCTTCTATCATTTGCAACAGCTCTTGTTGTTTTTTTTAATAGTAAATTCACTGAGTTTTTGAGACACTTACAAATTGTAATAATAGCTTCTTTTTTAAAAACAACAACCCAAATCAATATCTTTGTCTTCAGCACCTTCAAGTAAACAGCATCTGTTATCTAAGAACTTTAACAAAAGGACTGAATTTAGAAGATATTTTCATAGATTTGCAAGCAAGCTTGAGTTAGGAAGAGAATTCTAGAGTCCCACTGCCCTCCTGAAATTAATTTAATCTTTATTTGCTACTTGCGCCACTTGCCTGGAGGTAACATAGAAGGGGGAATGAAAGCCACATCAACCAACAAGGGTTCCTCATCACATGCATGAACCTTTGCTATTCACTCTCAGGAAGCATTATTTAAGCTGACAGACTCTTTACTTCCTGTCCTGTGTCCAATGTATTAAAAATGGGTGTGCACATACCTGTTAACGGCTTTTGATGACAGCTGTGCCTACTTTCATGGGTGGATTTTCAAGCAGTGTAACATTGCAGAGCATGTGAACCAAGAAAAGCTCTGCCACCAAATTGCCAAGAAAGGAGCACACATGCAGAGCAATTGAATCTCCTCAAGAGCCAAGGCAAAACCATTCTTCTGATTCACACTGTAAACACCTTTTCATATGCTGAAGCCAACTTCTGCTTTGAGAACTTCTCTTGCTGACAAGTGCCTTTTTTTAACATGCACTTCTGGCATTCAACAGCCACACCTGTACCAAAGTCGTCTGGCTCTAACGCCCTCGAGAAAAGAGCATGTTCACATATGCAAATGGCTTAGCTTGAATATACCCAGAATATCTTATCTAGCAGTGCTATAAAAGCTTTTAATTACTTCCCTCTCATATTAGGGTGGAGTACAGAAATACAGTGGGCGCTCAGGATGTGAACGTGATCCGTGTGGGGAGCACGTTCGCAACCTGCAGTGTCCGCAACCCGCAGTGCCGTGTCTGCACACGTATGGGTTGCGATTCGGCGCTTCTGCACATGTGCAAAGCACGATTTAGTGCTTCTGCGCATGTGCGACCGCCAAAACCCGGAAGTAACCCGTTCCGGTACTTCCGGGTTTTGGCACATCCGTAACTTGAAAAAACACAACCTGAAGCATCTGTAGCCCGAGGTATAACTGTATAAGAACACAATAAAGCAGCATAAAAAAACTGCACAGGGCTGTCAGCATAAAAAAGTCTTTGAAACTATGCAATATATGTAAGTTTAGGTGCTAATACCACAACTAATAATGCCCTACACCCAGTGCCAGATTTACATATAAGCTAAACAAGCTATAGCTTAGGGCCCCACTCTATTGGGGGCCCCAAAAAAAATTAAAGGGGAAAAATCTGGATGTACATTTCCAAAATATAAGATAAAAAACAAATAAAATAAAACCTGCATACAGCAACAGTGTTTTGTGTTGTATAGGCTCCTATTTTGTTATGTGCAAATGGCTTTAGATACCTATTAGGTCCATAAATAGCATATAGCATATATTCAACACACAAAAAGCGAGAATTTGTTGTTGACACAGGACAGCTGGACATATAAAGGGCCCCATTACCTTCAGTAGCTTAGGGTCTCATCAAACCTAAATCAGCTGCAATTTTGCTCAGATGTTTCACACAGAGCCATCAAAAGAGTCACTAGGAGAGGACAGGGAGGAAACGAGCTACATTGGTGCCACTTATTCGGCAGAAGGAAAATTAAATATGATCATTCTTGGACTGCATCTTAAAATACTTGGGATAAACAGCAGCACCTAGTTCAAGACTCATAACATTACTATTTTTTTTAAGTTAGTTTTTTATTTTCTTGTTACAAAATCGTACACACATAAATAATACAACATGACAAAAAAAATGGGTCACGGGCAGGGTAAAATACCAATAACTAACAAAATTTCGTGTTTTCAATGCATCCATAAACATGCACCAAACGAAGGAATAAAAGTCTGTTTACTTTTTACCAACATGTTAGCTAAAAGGTGTTAAGTGGTAACAAAATAAACATTAAGTGATCGTTAATAAGGGTTATCGTTCCAACAGCAATATGTACCCATTACCATGCAATAAAGAAACCAAAAGATATCTTATGCCAAGTCAACATTGAATAGGCGGATGTTTCAAGGATCTACATCGCTACAACACAGGAATGCTAATTCTGTGGCAAAAGCTCTGAAGCGATAACAATCACATGTTGGAAGCTCTTGCTATTGGATTCCAAATACAGTGGCCCAGGACATTCCACAAACATTTTTTTCTTGCAACGCATGCTACTAATACTTTATTTATTTATTTATATCCCACCCTTCCTCCCAAATGAGCCCAGGGTGGCAAATACACAGGTGATAAAACAATCAAAACATTTTAAAACAATGCCAATACAGACTGGGAATGATCTCTACTTTAAAATGCTTGCTGAAAGAGGAAGGTCTTTATTAGGTGCTGGAAAAAACAACTGAGATGGTGCCTATCCAATTTTTAACAGGAGTATCAGACATATACTTTAAAAAGTAGTCTAAAATGCTATTGTTTTTAAAATCCAATGACGTGAATGCTAAACTTAGGGATGTGAAGATACCTGAATAACCACTGACTACTTTAAAAAGACAACAACTGGTACAATAGAGAAGAGAAGAGACCAAGCTGTTAGGAAGTTCCTGGTTTAGAAATCACTTCTGCTATTAACTCACTACGTAGCCTTAAGCAAGCTGTTCTTTCCTCTTCCAGCCTCAATCCCTCAATCTGTAAAATGGGCACAGTAAGGGATAAACTCTGTAAGACAGCTGAGATGTCAGATTTGATCTCCTGGGTCTCTTTTAATTTTGGCAAATAGCAACTTCCAAGAGTGTGCGGAGGGAATCCCCATCCCCACTAATATTTGCCACAGTGTGGGAAGCCTCTATGTACGCAGCCTGCATATGTACATTTCTCTAGCAGGGAGAAGAAGCATGGAGAGGGACTCTTTTGCCATCAACCTGGCTCCAAATTAAGAAAGGAAGGACACAACATTCATTGTCTTCTGGTTTCTAACGTTCAAGCTGTGAATGCTGCTCTTTAAGTAGTGAAAACAGCACCACCCACCAACCAAGTGGAAGGTATGAGCACGCTTGGTGAAAACCCCAAGGCTTGCAGGGTGGGGGGGGAGACTCTTAAGGGGGGGGCAAAACAACCCCATGAAGGCTGGTTTTTGGGGAGGGGATTAGAATGGAGTTGAATGGAATCCTGAACAGGAGCTGTATATGCACCATACATCTAGGGCATGCTTAAAACACATTGCTTCCCCCAAAGAATCCTGGGAAGTTGTTCACCACTTACAGAGTTACAAATCCCAGCACCCTTAACAAACTACAGTTCCCAGAATTCTTTAGGGGGTGGGGAGTCATGTCCTATAAATGTAGGACACTTTTATTGCGGTTCCCACTTAGTACGTGTTAATTCCAAACAGGGTCCCAACTGGCTTTAAGAAATCTGGCTATATTTGCAATGGAGAGACACTTGGTTATCACCTCAGTACAGCGAAATATATGACACAGAGGTGAACTGTGATCTGCTTCCAAAGCACACCACATGCCCATCGTAGAGAGAAATAAAATTGGGAGAGAGAAACACATTGCTGTCCCATTTCACACGTCTCCATGCTTCCTAATCACCATCGAGCTACCATATAACGCAACTTTAAAACTTTACTTACTTACAGTCCTCTCCTTCCCAAACCAAGACAGCATCACCTCCATGGGCTGGGAATCTACAATCCCATTTTTTTTTTGTCTGTGGAGAAATAAACAAAGAAAAATGCAAATGAATTGGGCAGGCAGTAAAACACAGTAAATAAATGAAATGGGCAGCTGAGTGTTGCTTTAGGAATCTGCCTCATACTGAGTCAGAACCATTGGTCAATCTAGTTCAGCATTTCCTACACTGACTGGCAGCAGCTCTCCAGGGCTTCAAGCAAGAGTCTTTCTCCCAGTCCTACTGGGGGATGCCAGGGATTGAACCTACAACCTTCTGCATGCAAGTCAAATGTTCTACCACTAAGCTCCGTCCCTTAGCACAGTACACATTCAAGCTGAGGTTGAATTTGCATAAACCTTTCAATAAGTCTTGGCATTTTTTTATTTTTTTATAATTTTTTTATTGGTTTTACAAAAAAAAATTAAACAATACAAACATATAAAAAGACATACAAACATGTATAATTTCATAACCTTTCTTTCATAAACCTCACTTCTCGGACTCCCCCATACCTCCCCTTCCTGCATCCCAATGTCCAAAGTTATTTCAGCAACTTCTAGATAATTTTGTCAAACATATGTCTTCCTAATCTTTCCTTCAACTTAATCTTATATCGCTGTCATCTCCTTTTCTTTCTCAAAACCTCGGCATTTTAGCATTCATCAACTTTGTAATAGTTCTTAAGGTAGATTTTAAATTTCTTCCAGTCTTCTTCCGCCGTCTCTTTCCCCTAGTCGCGGATTCTGCCGGTCATCTCAGCCAGTGTCATATAGTCCATCACTTTCATCTGCCATTCTTCCAGAGTGGGTAGATCTTGTGTCTTCCAATACCTTGCGATGAGTATTCTTGCTGCTGTAGTGGCGTACATAAAAAAGTTTCTATCATTCTTTGACACCAATTGGCCGGCAATGCCCAAGAGAAAGGCCTCTGGTTAATAAGTCTTGGCATTTGATGGCTTTTGGGGGGTTGCAACTGGACACAAGGAGAATACCCCTTTGTAGAAATGGGCTTAAACAAGTGGGGAGGAGGCAGAGGGGACAGAAAACACAAAGGAATCTGTGTTTCTTGTTTCTTCTTTTGTTTAAAACATTCCCAGAGAGGCTCCAGAAATGGAGACAGAACATGAATCTCACCAAAGGTAGAAGAGTTTCTCATGGGTTAAGTCACAAATCTGGATAAAAGACAAAAGGATAGGTAACTGCTTGCCCAAACAGCCAGTTGCAATTCAACCCATGTTTTGTGATAACTCATATCCTGCCATGCTGAAAAGCTTGTGGGAACTGGTCTCAGCGTGCCACAAAAAAAAATGAGAGAAGAGGGGGGAAGTGGGATGCTTATGGAATTTGCACCTACCAGATTCTGGCCTGGATTGAGAAGTTCTGCCACACGGCATAAGTTTACCAGAGCAGAGCTCAAGTTGCCAGATTCCATAACTGTTGTAAGACCATGAGAAGAACCCAGCATCCTGTTCTCACAGTGGCTCAACAGATGCTCACGAGAAGCCCAAAAGCAGTACCTGAGAGCATCAGCTCTCTAAGTGATGAGTAGCTACCTTTCGGTACATTCCTTTCTCGCCACCCTGGCACCAGCTTGCAATGTTCAGTTCATATTAAGTTGAGTTTACATGTCCTGACCTGTACATGTCCTGACCTGCCTTATCTATCTGTATACATTCTTTTCTTATCACCCTGGAATATTAAGTGCACATTTAGTTCCTGACCTGTACCTATCTGTATGTTCTCTAAGTCTCGCTGTATCAATCATGGTAAGAGGCCTTTACGCCTGTCCAATTCTGTGTTCCTTTTATCCCTTGATGATTAATGTCTTATATGCAATCCTTGTAATGTGTTTGTGTTAACCAATCAGCAACAAGCACATATGTGGCAATGCTGTAATATTCAATAAAAGGGACTCCCTGACACATGTTTGGGAGATGCCTCCCAGATGACACCTACCTACTCGCCTGTCGTTCATTTTCAACCCAACATCTAAGCATTAGCATTCTGGGGCATCCTGCCTCTGACAGTGGACGTGGAAAATAGCCATCCTTGCTAGTAGCCCTTGATAGCCTGTAGACTGC
This sequence comes from Podarcis vaucheri, assembly GCF_965113315.1. Classification (NCBI taxonomy): domain Eukaryota; kingdom Metazoa; phylum Chordata; class Lepidosauria; order Squamata; family Lacertidae; genus Podarcis; species Podarcis vaucheri. The sequence continues at coordinate 32,150,410 of NC_138753.1, forward strand.
ACCCCAATAACCACTGTCTGTGTAGCACATTTTAAAGTATCAGCTATGATGACAACCTCTTCTTCAACATTCCCTCTGAGGCCACTGTGCAATTAGCTGCAAAGACTGCATAAAGGATTTATTTGTATTGTAAACAGGAACATTTACATCCTGATAAGGCACTAAAACTCTACATAGCTGCAATCCTATCAGTCATCACTTGGCCTGGCCTCTGGAACAAGGGATATGGTGGTTTTAATCAGAGAATCACAGCTTTTGTTATACTTTGGCCTGCATGGTTGACTGAGGGAAGGGGTGGAAATAGCTTCTACTAGATGAACCAAGTAAGCAGTCAATGTCTACATATATCTAGGTAGCTTACTGAGTCTCCCTGTCTATTCCTACCAATTCCAACTCAAAGAGCCATGGTGAAACCTTTCTCTCTGCGAGGTTTTTTTCCTGCCAACACCCTGGTAGACATCGTCCAGGTGAGGCAAGCAGGCAGACAACATTTAATAAAGCATATCCAATGCAGTTGTCATTGGAAAGAAGTCCATTCATTCCAGTAACTACCAACAATGCTCTGCTTACCCCTCCTTGCACACTATGCAATGCAGTGGTGTCGAGCAGCTGCAGGACTCCTGATTTCTCCTTCCAGCTGGGCTAGTGGGAAACTTTGGGCAAGATTATGAGACTCTCTGTGCCTCAGGTTCCCCATCTGTAAAAGAAAAACAATAACAATGCTATGTAGTTCAAAGGGATGCTGCAAGGCTTCATTACGTACCGTAGTTGCTTCCAACTTCATTAGGAGGAAGCCGTATTTTCACATACTCAAATGGCTATTACATTCGCTGCATACTTTGGAGTACATTAAACAGAAAGCAAATAAGATCTGCTTATCGCATGGGCACAGATCAGCTGTCATAAGGTGAAGAGGGGGGGAGTCAGCCTAGACTAATAACAGTGTCACACTGACTGGGATTGCCACCCTTTCCAATGGGTCCTGCTCCATCTTGTTCCTTCAATAGCAGCCTGAGAATATTGTAGCCAAAACAGGACTACCAAGGGGGGGGGAGGAATATCAACATGCTAAAGGGAACTCCAAGGTTTGCAGAAGCATTAAAAAAAGTGTTTAGAAAAACACACCTGAGGTGCAAAATAATGATTTAAAAGATTAAATTATTATTATTATTTTATAGTCCAATGAGGAAGGGGCATGTTCAATAACTACAAAATGTTAAGTGTCAACTGGTGAAAAGAAAAATGGAAAAGGGAGGTAGGAGAAGGAATGGAAAGGAGCATGTCCGCTTCCACAGGACCATGTGTCTTCTATCTATTTTCTTGGGGGGGGGTATTTGTAGATTTTCAGGGGGGCAGCCAATTTGAAGAATTTTAAAGCGAGAGTGCCAAGAGTGCCCCCCCTCAAATAACCTTATTTAACAACAACAGCAAAGCCTTACCACAACTTCAAACATAGCATTATTTCTAAACTCACACAGGCAACGGTCCGCCTTAATTATGACTAGCTGATTCAAGCCATAGGTTATAAACCTGGCTTGTCTGAACTAACCATAGTTTATGATAAACCACAGTTTAGGATCCAGGCATAACACTAAACTGTGGCTAGTTGAAATTGGTAGGAAAAGTTTCCGATCTCCTTGCAGCCATGGCAGAGAGGGAACATACCTGAACAAGCATAAGAAACACACTAAAACCATAAGCTCGTGCTGCTTTAATTCTGTCAAAGGAGACAAAGGCGGAATGCCTGGTTTTGTTGGTTTTAAATGTTGTTTTAAAGGCGGAGGTATCGTTTTCATTTGTTTTTAAAGTTGTCAGTTACCTCAGAAGCTTTTAAGCAGAAAGGTGGATAGATTTAAAAACAACAAGGCTACCAACAATGTTTCCCGATACCTGAAAGAGGAGTCCTGCTCTCCCTCATGTCTACTGCTGAAGTTTACCCACAAGAACCTGCCGAAGTTTTATAATCTCTCCCCAACACCTTCTGAAGTGGGTGGTGGCAGGAGAAAGGGCCTTTTCCTGCTGCGGTGCGCCAGCCGTGGAACATTTTCCCCAAGGAGCCTTGCTAGGTACCACTCCCATTTTTGTTCCAGGGCCAGCCAGCGAAGTCCTCCTTCTTCCACCCAGGCCTGATCAACTTTTTCGTCTCCTTACAATTTTGCTCTGACACTATGCCACACTGCTGTTGCTATTAGTTGATGTTTATAAAAATGTCAACTATTCTGAAAGTCCCCGGGCTTAAGAGCAGGAGAACAAGGATGTGTGATAAGTAGCTCCCTCACCACCCAGTGAATCACTGAGCTGCAACCAAAGAAAACAAGCAGGCTCTCTCCAAATCCTGAGGAGAGAAGTGACACGGCTTCATGCAGAAATGCCTTTGGCAGGTTCTGCTAAGGTTCGCTGCATCAAAGGCGGTCAGCCAAAGCAATCTCAAGAGCACAGCAGGGCTCGACGGCTCCAGCGTGGAATGGCAGGACACAGAACGGCTCATTGCCCCAGCCGCACTCTCACTTTGTGCAAACTGCATGCTAAGTCCTACTCAGTTTAAAAGAGGCTCAGGTGGATCCTGACACCCTAAATAAGTCACCGAATTATAATGCCGGGTCACAACGAGAGGCAGCTGGCTGGTGACCTCCAGCCCAAATAAAGCGTTTAGGTAGTGTAACGGCCCAAAGGGAATATATCCCTTCATTTTACATTCATTCTATCTGGGCTTGCTGTTTCTATGTCTATTGAGTTACTGGAGATATTTTACATTTATTTTTATCTACTTGTACCCTCTGTGAAAACCTGGCAGGGTTAAAAACTGAGATATGAAAGCCAGGAGCTAAATGGCACCTTAAACCGAGGTTATGGGTGCAACAATGAAATGTCTAGGGGCGCTTTTTTATAACAAGAATACAAACCTGAAAATGAATGAGCTGCAGCTAAAATATTATGTTCATTTTTCACATGGGATGGTAGTCCTTCCCCTGTCCACCCCTCCAATATTCTTAAGGGGGCCTCTTCTCCAGTATTCAGAGAGTAGCTGGAAGTGGGGAGGCAGAAAAAGGTCTGCCTTTCTCTCCACTCTGCAGTTTTAATCTGAAATCTTAAGCACAGTATTGTGTCCAGAGCTCAGAAGCTGCTCGCACTAATGAAATTCCCTGTCGCAAAGTGCACCTAGAACATGGGTAGGCAAACTAAGCCCCGGGGGCAGGATCTGGCCCAATCACCTCTAAATCTGGCCTGCGGACGGTCTGGGAATCAGCGTGTTTTTATATGAGTAGAATGTGTGCTTTTATTTAAAAGGCATCTCTGGGTTATTTGTGGGGAATAGGAATTCATTCACCCCCCCCAAAAAAAAAAATATAGTCCGGCCCCCAACAAGGTCCGAGGGACAGTGGACTGGCCCCCTGCTGAAAAAGTTTGCTGACCCCTGACCTAGAACAATGGGAGTTTCGAACACTGAAACCTGGGCATAGGGTTTGAAACAAATACAGATGTTTGAAACAAATACAAATTAGATAGATGATAGATAGATAGATAGATAGATAGATAGATAGATAGATAGATAGATAGATATAGGCAAAAATGTACAACTGCCTCTGAGGAACAATTTCAATACAGGTGAGAAGCAGAGGGAGCCTTAGCTATCAATTCCTAAGAACAACTGGCCCTCTAATCTGTCTAAACCCCATCTATCTGTTTGAATCTGTGTCTAGTACATGATCACTGCTCATGTTAAATAGCATTTTTGCAGCAGTAAAAGCCTGCTGGAGATGTTAAAAATAAAAAGGCAACATTTTCCACATTTAGTGGACATATTCAAAAATGAAAAATAAAAATTAAGGGAGAGTAGAGAGAGACTGCACGTTATTGAAAATGTGATTGGATATGTTATACCACCGACATCTTCTTCTTTCTTCTCTGGCTATATGGACGGATTTTGTGATTGTGAAACAGCATGGAGTGAGTTGGAAAGCGATGGCAGCTGCTAAGGTTACAAAAAAGCCCACAAAACTTATGTAGCCTGCGAAAATGAAATACTAGCCTGCTGAGGGCTGGCAAAAGAAGAATCAAAATGGGACTATCCCTCCTGCAGAATTCTGTGGCATTTCTATGCTGGGCACAGAGTCTGCCCACCTGTCTGCCTGCAATTCCTTCTCACCTGTAACCACTATAGTTGTCCTTTTAGCTAGCAAACAGAAACACAGTGATTCTCTTGAAGTGAAGCCCAGCCCAGCTAATGCCTGCAAGATTGCAGAGCAGGGGGTGAGGAAGCTGCCATCCTCCAAGTCCCATCAGCCACAGCCCAAATGGTCAAGGACCATCTGGAACAACAACATCTGGAAGGCCAAAGGTTCTCCACCCTGGCTGTAGAAATAATAGAATACCGTATTTTTTGCACCATAACACTCACTTTTTTCCTCCTAGAAAGTAAGGGGAAATGTCTGTGCGTGTTATGGAGCGAATGCCTGCGGGTGGGTGGGGATCTGCTGCAGTCGTGAGCAGAGGATCCATGGTTCCCCTTCCTTCCCTCCTCCGTGGTTACAAAGCATGGATCCACATGGATCCTCAGGATTTTTGCATTGGGCTACTCCAAACTCACTGTCAGATCACATGTCTGTGGCCACAGCATGAACCACAAAAATCATATATCCACTATTTTGTTTAGTATATTTTTTTCTTGTTTTCCTCCTCTAAAAACTACGTGCGTGTTATGGTCTGGTGCGTGTTATAGAGCGAAAAATACGGTAAATATATCAAAGACAGGGTAATCCAACCTGCGGCCCTTTTTTTGCGGCTGTCTTCAACATTCAAGAAAAAAAATATTAAAGCCTTTAAAATTTATTTATTGTGTAGTGCATTGTTATCGAAAGTGCATACCTTTGTTTAATAATTAATTGTGTCTTTGTGGGTATATATTACCTGTGTATTTTAAATCATCTTAAATATATTGCAAACACTTTAATCTACGATATGGAATTTTAATTCAGTTTGTGGCCCACGGGTTCTGTGTTGAAGTACTCTTGCGGCCCACTTGGCATGAAAAGTTGGGCCACCTTGATCAAAGAGAAGCGGAAAGGAGGGATCAAAAGAACATAGGAAGCTGCCTTATATAAAGTCAGACCATCTAACTCATTGTTGTCAGCACTGACCAGCAGTCACTCTCTTGGGTTTCAGACAGGGGTCCCCCTCCCAGGCATATACCCTACCCACTATACCAGGGATAGGGAACCTGTGGCATTCCAGGAATCCGAGGGCCATTATCCCTGACTATTGGCCATGCTACTCTGAAGCTGATGGAAGCTGGAGCTGGAGTCCTTCAACATCTGGAAGGCCACAGGTTCCTCATCCCAGCAGAACACCACACCAGCTCCTCCAAGTGTCCCTGTTTTCCAGGGACAGTCCCGGATTTACAGAAGTTGTCCCAGTTCCTGATTTGATCCTGGAATGTCCCGCTTTTCCTTAGGACGTCCCTACTTCCCTCAGAAAAATGCTGGAGGGTATGGTAGGATGTCCCTATTTTCATTGGAGAAATGTTGAAGGGTATGGAGTTATCCAACCACTAAACCATCTGAATGAAGCTCTGTTCAGGGAAGTTTTTCAATGTTTAATGCTTTATTATGTGTTTTATATATGTTGGAAGCTGCCAAGAGCGTCTGGGGAAACCCAGTCAGATGGGCAGGGTATAAATAGTTAATTATGGAATAGGACAGCCCTATTTTCATCAGTGTTTGGATGGTATGCCATGCTGGGTCTCAAAATGCAAACACTTGCCTTACAAGTTACAGGGTATAAGCATGGGTACACAGTCAAAGACAAAACAAAAATAACTGTGCAAGTAGATGTGGTCCCAACACAATTTCATGAAACTCTTTATCAAGGGGGGGGGGTTGTAAAAGCATACAAAATTACACACTCTAGGAAGTGTATAACACCTAATAAGCTGTCATGAACAAATACTTCAGTCTCAAACCATAATTTTCACAATATATACGGTTTAAACGCTCAACTTGTAAGCAATATTCAACACACTCTGCAATAAACTACAGAGAATCAGATAAGCCTCAAAGGCATATAAAAATAAACACCGATTCGTCTCCCCAGCCCAACAGCCTATATACCTGTATTTATCCACACACAGTTCAATAAAACTCAAAACTTGTGTAGTGCTTCTTGATAAAAACTGCTTATGACAATTTTTTCTGATGCAGCATATCCAAGCAAAATTGGTTCACATTTTGTTTCATACACAGATATAAATATAACCCACTGTATCCTAAAACATCTAACCCTAACTACCAGTAACTTCAAAAGGCCTTGTTCCAGCTTTTGAAAACAACAGGTTGATAATCTGGTAAATTTTTATTCTATTATAACTCACATACCACACCACAAATCTCACATTTATCATGCTATGACTTGACTGACAGCCGCTGCACTGTAATCAAAAGCAGTACAGATACCCCCAAAATGCAGCACCCCTAATTGCTGAGGTGACCCCATTGTGAAGGAACGTATTACTATCATGTTTCCGAAGGAAACTCATACTCTTATCTTAACAGAAACAAATATTATGCTTTGTCGTTAAGCCTTCTCTAGTATGAAGCCTCGTAATCCACACAGAGGAGTTTATATCTAAATATATTCCTTCTTTATAGGAACAACTTGCTCAGCAAAGCAAAGTCTCCTATCTCATGCCCTGCACCCATACTGTAAGTAATGTTTAACTAGGATTTCCACTTTTATTTTCTGTTTTATATTTTTACAATATTTACCAATTCTGAACGGCACTTTATGAGTTGGCGTCCCCACATACATCTGTTTTCCCGAGAGTTAACAAGTGATTCTGTGCCAAAGTACTATTGAAGTTTATATTTGTGTGGACTACATGTTGGAAGAAGACTGGAGGGATGTCACGAGGTTTCTCCGCTTTCCCACTATGAGCTGTCTAGGGTGGCACATTGCTGAAATGTCTAGACATAAATGTTATGATCCAACAAAATGTCTGACCCAAGAGGTTCACTTAGCAATGCTATGGTGTGACATAATATTTATCCTTAAATATTTATTTCCCAGTAGTTAGAGACTGCAGGGATGAATAGCTTTCAAAGAGTTTTATATGATGTTCTCTATGTAGGGTCATCACAACAGCTTGAAACTGCTCACTAATGTGCTGTATTATAGTTTTTTGTTGTGTATCTTATGAGGAAGGAAGAGGAGGAGAATGGTCTAAAAGGCTTCCCCAACCAGATGTTGTCAGAGTATTAACTGCCATCCTTCCTTAATACAGTCGTAACTTGGAAGTCAAACGGAATCCGTTTTGGAAGTCACCAAAGACCACATCAGCTGACTGGGCTCCCCCAGCAGCATGGCCCCACTTTGCACCAGTGGAGGAGAGGATGGGGTCGCTCTGGCAGCATCAAGGGCTGGGCTGATGCCCCACCCACCCAGTGCACGTGTGCCTGCCCCAGGCACCAGCAACCAGTGCTATGCTGCCGATTGCATGAAAGGACTCTCTTTACCTGAGAACCTCCTGTTACTGTTATTTTTTAAAAAATTGCATTGTTATTGCATCTTTTATTTCCTACATATTGTACTCCACAGAATCAAGAAATGTAAGCAAAATATAAAAGAAATTAAAATCAATGTGACTATTAAGCCTGATGGATGTGACGTCTCCCGTCTCCAAGCACAAGGCACCAAGGACCACCTGAACGAAGCTCACAGATCACTGTCAGCCAGCAGATCACTGTTTGGGGAGCCCTGCTCTAGGCTATGGAAACTAATGGGCATTATGCAGCATGGCTCCGAATCATACAGCAATTATGTTAAACCTACTTGAAATATACTTTGGCACAGATCTTTATTGTGCTGCCTCAAGTTTAGTTAGGTAATGCCCTGCATTTATTTGGCTTTCAACAATGTAAAGTGTTCACACGCACACACCTACTGTAAACATGACACTAGTCCTCCAGTTGCTCAGTTTTGTGCAAACGAAGCGCTGTACAGGTATTGGCCAAGGTACAAAGTACCGTATTTTTCGCTCTATAACACGCAGATTTTTTCTCCTAAAAAGGAAGGGGAAATGTCTGTGCGTGTTATGCAGCGAATGTGTGGTCCCTGGAGCCGAAAAATGAGGCAAAAATCAAACCGCGCTTCAGGGAGAAGGGAGCTCCGTGAGAGAGGAAGCTGTTGCTTTCCTGCATTCTGCCTCAGGGTCTTACTGCCCGCCCTCTCTGTTTCCTTGCTGTGTTTGCTCAAACGGAACAAAGAGCAGGGGAAGCCCCTCCCCTCCAGGCAAGAAGAGAGGAAAGCAGAGCGTCCGTCCTTCTATCCTCTCCCTGCTCCGGAGGAACAATGTTTGTGAAGGGAAGAGAGATTACAGGTTCGGCTTAAAATTCTGATTTGACTTCCTGCTTTTTATTTTTGGAGACACACAGCATTCAAATATGCTTTCTTCCATTTAAAGAGGGAGAGAGAGAGAGAGAGAGAGAGAGAGAGAGAGAGAGAGAGCACACGCTGGCTGGCTTGTGTGGGTGGGTGGGGGGAAACTTTTGCCTTCCTTTCCTCACGTTATAGCCCTCTCCTGCATTCTTAGCCTTCTGTGTTTTTCCTTCCCTCCCCACTTAAAATGTGGTTACAAAGCATGGATCCACATGGATCCTCAGGATCTTTGCATTGGGTCACCCCAAATTCACCATCAGAGCACACAGCATGTCCATGGCTACAGCCTGCCCCCCCCCAAAAAAATCACGCACCCACTGTTGCCTGGGGCTGCAATGGTGCAAAAACGTGGTTACAAAGCATGGATCCACAGGGATTCTCAGGATTTTTGCATTGGGTCACCCCAAATTCACCATCAGATCACATGTCTGTGGCCACAGCATGAAGCACAAAAATGATACGTCCACTGTTTCATTCAGAATATTTTTTCCCTTGTTTTCCTCCTCTAAAAACGATGTGCATGTTATGGTCAGGTGCGTGTTATAGAACGAAAAATACGGTAATGTCCCTTATCAATAGCCCCGCATGGCCCAAACCAAACAGACCCACAGGCATGAAGGAATCAAGTAAACAAGTACATCCACAAACGAAAGCGTCCTATTTCAAAAGAAATTGCTCAATGTTTGACTAGATCAGGGGTCTGCAACCTTTAAGACAAAAAGAGCCACTTGGACCCGTTTCCAAAGAAAAAACAACAACTGGGAGCCGCAAAACCATTGCAACATTTAAAACAAATATATCTCCAGAGCCACGATCTGACAGCGGGCCGGAAGGTGACGTCGGGATGGTGCGTGACTAACGCACGCACCGCCCCCATGCGACGTCACAGCCAGTACAGCGTCCGCCACAGTGAGGAGTGTCGGGGCGCACAATGCGCCTCCTCCCCTCGCTAGTATCCGCCCCGGAGCCGCAGCAAAGATGTAAAAGAGCCACATGCGGCTCCGGAGCCGCAGGTTGCAGACCCCTGGACTAGATATTGGCAGACTGAACTGGCTCTGAACACCACTTTGAGTACTCTTAAGCCCTATCCAACCATGAGCTTCTTGACACTGCAACATGGTGCCCTCATATCCCCTTGGTGCTTTCCAAGGTCCCCAGTCCCTCCCATCATTTATTTAGTTTTAATGAGGTTGTTGGGGTTTTCTTCTTTTTTTGTTTTGTTTTTTTTTTTTTGCAAACAGGGTTTTCCTGTTTCTTCAGGGTGAGGTGTGCCGACTTCTTTTGGTCTCTGCTTTGTTTGTTGTGGGCAGGATATGAACATCAACAGTTTTCTTCAATGAAAGGGGTGTTTTGTGTGGCATGTCTCAGATTTCCAAGTGTGCCCCCAGCCTCAAAAAGTTGGGTGAGCCCAGATCTATCCTTTACAAATTGTACAATAGATATACAGTGGTACCTTGGGTTACAAACGCTTTGGGTTACAAATGCTTCAGGTTACAGACTCTGCTAACCTGGAAGTAGTACCTAACTTTGCTTCAGGATGAGAACAGAATTTTGGCAGCAGTGGGAGGCCCCATTAGCTAAAGTGGTACCTCAGGTTAAGAACAGTTTCAGGTTAAGAACGGACCTCCGGAACGAATTAAGTTCTTAACCAGACGTACCACTGTAACTTAATTCTTCATCGTTGGCCTTTGTCCAGCTGGGGTGGAACTCACGACTGGTGCCTTCCAGATGTTTTGGACAACAACTCCCATTAGGCCCTGACAGCATGGCCACAAACAAACGGGAAAGAAGGAGGAAGAAGGCAGCAACTCCTGAACTATCCAGGGGCCCCAAGGTCTGAGTAGGCTGGCGACGACTATTTTACATGGATTGCATGCATTCAAAATAAACAGTCCTGCAGGTGAAAAGTCCTCCTTGCTACCAAGAGGTTTGCACCAGCTGTGTTGCTAATTCAAAAAAGGGGGGGGGATTTGTGGGATCTGTCTCATGCTTTATGATATGCAGTATTACAGAATCCTGGTTGAGCCAGCAAGGCTGTTTTGCTGGCAATTTCTTGCGTTTGTTCAGCTGCTAAAGAACATCACGGGCAATATAATTATCACACACATACACACACACACACACAAATGCATACACTATACACCCTGCAGCTGAATGCAGCTGCAGCCGAGGAGAGGAGAGACAAAATAAATAAATGTGTAATGTTTAGTTTCTTCCTTCCTTCTTTGTCCATGACACAAATAACTGGTCTTTTAGCCCAAATACTGACCGGTGGAGGCCCATCTCTATCTCAGAGGCAGGGGTATTTCTCAGAACCTCTACAGTACCTAATCCACTTAACTGGGGCTGCCAGGATTGGACCTCATACCTTCTGCATGTAAAAGAGGTACTCTGCCACAAAGCTACTATGACACCTGTTCCTTCCATGGAGCTAAAGATTTACCAAGCCTCTCTATTTCAAAACAAAGCTTTACTAGGGAATAAGATTCATAACCATCTTCAAAGTTGCTGTCATCTGCTTCTCCTCAACACCCCCTCCCCACCCAAATTTTTTATTTTATTTTTATGTTGTGCATATAACACCACAAATTGGCACAACTCCACATTGACCAAGGCTAAACGTTTACATATACACAATAGCAAAAAGATGAGCAAAAAGAAAGGAATTCGCCAAGGTTGAAGTTGTGGTTGGCAAGTTCGACTCCTACTCCCCCCCAGAATGTACTAGGCAAAAGGATAATAGAGATTTAAAGTTCTCATACATGCCAGAAGATTTCCAAAGACCTAAAAGAGTGTGTCCATTCAGCTGCAGGGATGGAGGAGGGAGGAATAACTACATAGTGTGTGGAGTGCAAATAAATGTAAAATAGCAGAAGGCAGCAAGAACAATTAGGCTGTGCTCACACTCCAATGTACTGCACACTCACTGGGTTTTTAATCCATGATCACATAACAAAAATGCAAATACATCATGCCCTTTGTTATGAAATGCTACTGTTTGAGGTGCTGCTTCTCAAACCAGCTTTACACTAACTGGCCTCCTTAAGCTGTTTCTAATTTATCTCTTGCCAAGGTGTGAACACTTCTGAAAAAGCGTAAACAGAAAGGTAGCAAAGCCCTGCAGACGTGAAGTTGGGGGAACAAGGATAAAAGAAACTGCTTTTTTTTTGTATGTTAAATTTATATCCTGCCATTCCTCAAAAGGAGCCCAGGGTAGCAAATTGTCTTGCTCAAGCCCCTAACAGCTTGCAGTAAGCGTCCTGTAGAAGGACAGGGTTTGGGGGTTGTCATGAGGTTAAAAAAAGGGGGGGGGGCAGCTCAATTCGCTGTGCTATATAGGGATGTTTCAGGAAAGGAGTGTATTTTCCTGCCTCCAGAATCACCTCCCTTCCACTGGTCTGGAGAGGGAAGCGTCCTGGCCAGGGCCGGATTTACATTTGATGAGGTCCTAAGCTACTGAAGGTAATGGGGCCCTTTATATGTCCAGCTGTCCTTTGTCAACAACAAATTCTCGCTGTTTTATGTGTTGAATAAATGCTATATGGTAATTTATGGACCTAATAGGTATCTAAAGCCATTTGCACATGCAGAATGTAGGCACCCTATATAGAGAAATGAGCAAACCAGTGATATTTTAGGGAGCAGGCTAGCAGGCGGGGCCCATTGCTTACATCACAGGAGCCTACACAACACAAAAAACTGTTACTGTATGTAGGTTTTATTATTGTTTTTTATCTTATATTTTGAAAATGTACATCTTTTTTTCCTTTAATTTTTTTTTTGGGGGGGGCAAGAGTGGGGCCCTAAGCTATAGCTTATTTAGCTTATACGTAAATCTGGCCGTGCTCCTGGGACATGGCTGCCACCCATAGCTGTCAACTTTTCCCTTTTCTTGCGAGGAATCCTATTCGGAATAAGGGAATTTCCCTTAAAAAAGGGAAAACGTTGACAGCTATGCTGCCACCCCTTCCCCTGAACAGGAAACTCCACTGAAGAAGTGGAGACAACCTTTAGTGTGCCAGTCTCACATGCAATCCTTATTTCCGGACTTACCAGTTTTGCCGTATCCCTCAGGAAATGCTTTACACCAGGGGTGGTGGCCGTCAGGCCCTTCCCCTTTCCTCCAGGCTCATTTCCCAGAAGTTCAAGACCTCTTGAAATATGCACCTCCCTTCCTGGAAAATATCTGAAAGGCCACACCAAGCTTTTGAGGCCCAGCTGAAAGAAAAGAGATAACAAAAATTAAGGAAAACGTGCCTGCGCAAATGACAAGATTACAGTTACGCTTCCTGAAAACACTGTGATAAGTAGCAGCACTGCTGCTAAGGAAAGAAAATTATAGTCATAATGCTCATGGAAAAGGGTGGACGGAAGGGGGAATCAGGATTTTTATGTCTGTTGTTACTGTTATCTTTCTTCTCACATTCAATAACGTTTTAAATAATGTGACCCAATGGACGGTTCCCCACTGCCACCTTCCTCAACCTGGTGTCCTCCACATGTTGTTCGGCTACAACTCCCATCATCCCCAGCCAGCATGCCTAATGGTCAGGGATTGTGAGCACCAGGGTTGGAGAAGACACTAACAAATCTACACACACACACATACAGATGCACCATGGTCTTGTGAACTAATCATTATTATTATTAACTACAATTATTGGTAGTAGCTACAGTGGTAGAATTTGTGTAGTGCCATCAGTATGTACTACAGGAAAAGTCCATGCCCCAAGGAGCTTACAATCCAAATTTCACCAGGAGAGGAGGAAGGCAGAAATGGGATGAACAAAGAAGCAATGTGTGGCTGTTTCCTTTGTGCCTGTGCTTAAGTTTAGCTATGGGCCAAGTTACAACTGGACATGGAAACTTGGAGGTTTATACCACAGAAGAGCTGAGTTTTGAGGAGGAAAAGAGGTTGCGTCACACAGGTAGTCAGCTTCAGAGACAGCATACAGACCATGGTGACAGGGCAGAGACTTTGAGTGAACAGGAAAATCTCAGAGTATAGGTCTTGGGCAGAGATGTATGAGGAATGAACTATGGGGAGATGAGCAGCGGGCTGCAAACTGAAACTCTGAACCTGAATTAACTCAGGTTCTGAATATGTCGTGAGCCTTACAACACTGGGGACAGAGATCTGCAACAGACCAGCTGCAGGCAACCAAGGGAGCAAAACCATGGATGATATTTCTAGATATATAAATATTGAGGAATAGGGAGATACGGTAATTCAGCTTTGCATTCAACATAGTTTTACATTGGTCAGCACAAACAGCAGCACAAATGTATTTAGGGGACAAAAGAAAGTCTCAAGGCACTTAGGGTGTTGGAAAGAATTTTTTTTCAGAGGTATTTACTGTTGTCACTTCTTCCCCACTCCAGAAGCCATCCAAAATGAATGTTGTCGTTGTTGTTTAGTTTTTTAGTCATGGTCCGATCCCATGGACCAGAGCACGCCAGGCACTCCTGTCTTCCACTGCCTCCCACAGTTTGGACAAACTCATGCTGGTAGCTTCGAGAACACTGTCCAGCCATCTCGTCCTCTGTCATCCCCTTCTCCTTGTGCCCTCCATCTTTCCCAGCATCAGGGTCTTTTCCAGGGAGTCTTCTCTTCTCATGAGGTGGCCAAAGTATTGGAGCCTCAGCTTCGGGATCTGTCCTTCTAGTGAGCACTCAGGGCTGATTTCCTTCAGAATGGAGAGGTTTGATCTTCTTGCAGTCCATGGGTCTCTTAAGAGTCTCCTCCAGCACCATAATTCAAAAGCATCAATTCTTTGGCGATCAACCTTCTTTATGGTCCAAAATGAATGGCCACCTATAAACACCCCTATCAATCTGCAATAGAATTAGCTAAACTGTTGGAACACCAAGATCTGCTCATAGGCACACATCCTGCCAAGCTCTATCTTCTGAGAAGCAGTGCAAGGATAAGACTGACACTGACATTTACAATCCATGTTTTCCAAGGCGGACAGGCCTGATTCATTTAGATATGTTAAAAGGGAGGGAATGCAGCTGTGAGACCTGGAACCTGGAACGGGCTTTTTAAAAACATTCCATATAATTACAAGGCCAAGTCAAAGCAAACCAAAGAAAGCATATCTCGGTTTACAGACTTTCTCAACCTTGAGTCCAAACTGCAACCTCCAGTTAGTTCCAGTGCAGTCAAAGCAAACCTAAGTCTTCTGAATTCATGGGTTACAACAGCTGCCTGCTGCCTCCTGGTCTGTTTTGGAGGTCAACATCCATCAGTGATGAATGCTGCAGTTCAAAACATCTGGCGGGCACGTGGTTGGGAAAGGCTGGGTTGCACAATGGGACTAGCAGCAAGGCTAGGAGTAAACTACAGTTCCCAAGAATCTTTGAGGGGCAAATTGCTTTAAAGATATGCTTTATACCCAGCTAAAGCTGACACAGGGCACAGTGCAGTGGCATAGAGACTGAGCTACACATCTGGAAGTCTCAAGCTCAAACTAGGGAAGGGCCATAAGCTTAGTGGCAGAACATCTGCTTTGCAGGGATCAGTTTCAGCTTGTTCCTTGCTGGGGCAACTTTAGAGCTCTGTGTCCCCTGGAACACAGCCTGATCCTTGCCTTCCTGCCACCCTGATCTCTGCCTTGCATTCAGCGTGAACTCTGCCTTGCTTCACTTTGCCTTGTTATCCCCCCTGAACCTTCTTTCACCTTTCCTTGTGAATCTCGCCTTGCCCTACACCCTCTTTGAGCCTTGCTGCGCCACAGAGCACAACACCTTGCAATGAAGGGGAGTGTGGCTAGTAATACTGGTTTATCTCATAAAAGTTTTTGTAAGGTCTACAGCTAGAAAATGCATGTAACTGAACATGATAAAGCACTATGCACTCCTTAAGCATCACTGCATTTTAAGGAGGAGGTGCAGGGACAAAGAGCAGTTGTGGGTCTTATAATGGGTGAGATAGGTGAAATAAGAGTTAGGCAGATAGCTGCCCAGTACTGGAAAGAAGTGGTGAATCCTTGTTGAAAGAGGATGGGGGGGAAATGCAAAACAGCAGCAAGAACTGGAGGAAAGAAGCAGGGCTGGTGGGGAGTGAAAAGTGGGGGGAAGTCATTGTGGCTCTCAGCCACATGGTTTTCGTTGTGGCTTCAAACTTGACAGTCCCTTGAATGCACTTCCGCGATACATTTAGGATCAGTGCAACCTTCTGTACACTCACACCGCTCTCCAGCATTCTGTTTTATTGAGTTTTTCAGAACTGCATCCAAGGTGGTGGTGGAGGAAGAACTAAAGGCTAGAACTTCTAGATCAGTTAATGCACTTACAAACATTATCTTAAGCGCTGCAGCACATTCACAAACCAGAGAAATTGTCGTGGACACCACCCCACACCCAACTGACCGCAGCAAGTGCTTCTTTCAAGCCAGTGGTAGCCGGTGCCCATCAAGACTGTTGGAGCAGAACACAGGGAGCCCAAGCAGTAGGCAGTGGCCAAGCCAACAGCAGGCAGGGTTAACTAGTCTTGTCCCCATCCTCAGCTTTTCTGCTGCCATGGCCTGGACTGGCTGTAAGTAAGAAGGCAGACAGATGGAGGCAGACAGGTTGGTAGGGAAGTATCCCACTTGCCCGAATGGACCAGCATCCAGTGGGTCAAGCCTTCTTTCAATATGAGAAAAAGTAGGGTGAGGAGACCTTGTGGGTATCTATGCAGAACTATGCAGGCACATTGTGTGCCTGCAGTCACCATGCAATACACACAGTTCTTTATTTCTTTGACTTAACTCGGTTCACGGGATTTGGGTTCCAGCCATCAGACTTTCTGTCTATCTGAGTTGATGTCGCTGCATTAAACTAATCCACAATTATCAGATCCCCCCCCCTTTGTTTTTTTGCTGTATTCACTCCGTGTGTATCCGTGATCCAACATGTGTCTACACAAGCACACTAATGTCAGGATATAAAATATTAATTTATTTCAGAATAAAATAGCTTCTGTCCCTGTAACTGATGTCACTTGAGAGCATTGTTCATGGTGCACAGTATACAGTGGTACCTCGGGTTACAGACGCTTCAGGTTACAGATGCTTCAGGTTACAGACTCTGCTAGCCCAGAAACAGTACCTCAGGTTAAGAACTTTACCTCAGGATGAGAACAGAAATTGCACGGCAGCAGAAGGCCCCATTAGCTAAAGTGGTGCTTCAGGTTAAGGACAGTTTCAGGTTAAGAACAGACCTCCAGAACGAATTAAGTTCTTAACCTGAGGTACCACTGTAGTTCACATTTTGCTCCATGTCCACATCCCAACATGCTTCACAAGCCGAGAAAGAATTTATCAGATTTCCAAAGGGACAAAACAATACAGTGGTACCTTGGGTTACATATGCTTCAGGTTACAGACTCCGCTAACCCAGAAATAGTACCTTGGGTTAAGAACTTTGCTTCAGGATGAGAACAGAAATCGTGCGGTGGTGGCGCGGCAGCAGCGGGAGGCCCCATTAGCTAAAGTGGTGCTTCAAGTTAAGAACAGTTTCAGGTTAAGAACGGACCTCCGGAATGAATTAAGTACTTAACCCGAGGTACCACTGTACAGCACATTGGAAACGTTTTACCATAACAATTAAGCTGTTTCCCAGCAGTTCCACTCATGCAATAGTCCCTTGCCAGATCAAATGCCCTGAGCAAGATCCATCTGTTCCTTCTTACCAGAGATATCTAATAAGAGCTACCTTATTAGAGGGCTCTGACTCACTCAGCACCAATGGAAAGACAGCGAGTACTGTAATATACAGCACTTTTGTTCTGGGACCTGGCATTTGTCTGATCCTTTGATGTCTACAAAAACCAGGAAGAAGTTTTGGGTATATTCCACCTGCTGAAAACCACGGGCTGATGCAAAATAATGGGACTCCCAGCATGAATATAATTACAGCTATGTATCTTGGGAATACCTAGGGACGCGGGTGGCGCTGTGGGTAAAAGCCTCAGCGCCTAGGGCTTGCCGATCGAAAGGCCGGCGGTTCGAATCCCCGCGGCGGGGTGCGCTCCCGCTGCTCGGTCCCAGCGCCTGCCAACCTAGCAGTTCGAAAGCACCCCCGGGTGCAAGTAGATAAATAGGTACCGCTTACCAGCGGGAAGGTAAACGGCGTTCCGTGTGCTGCGCTGGCTCGCCAGATGCAGCTTTGTCACGCTGGCCACGTGACCCGGAAGTGTCTCCGGACAGCGCTGGCCCCCGCCTCTTGAGTGAGATGGGCGCACAAACCCCAGAGTCTGTCAAGACTGGCCCGTTCGGGCAGGGGTACCTTTACCTTTATCTTGGGAAATAACTTCCCATACGTCAGTGGTTACTTTCAGTCAGTTAAATACAAACTCCCAACTCCAGTGCAGGTGCTACTTATTATTAAACAGTGTGAAACTTTCTCCTGTCAAATTACCTCCACGAAATGATACTGCAGTTGGTTGTACATAATTCCTTTTAATTTTCTAGGCAGTTACTCAAGCAAAAACTTCAAAGTAACCCATTTGTCCTTTATGGAGCAACTTGCATAAATAGCAGAGGAAATAAATTATAACAAGGTAGGTAAAAGTTCCATGTATGAATACTAAAAGG